>NC_062215.1:38018428-38618428 GCF_902686445.1 Sciurus carolinensis
GCCTCTTCTGGGGTCAACAGGTCCTCCATGGATTTGAAAGGAGGACTGCAGCCCCTGCCCCACTCTGGTGGGAAGGACCCAATCCCTCACACCAGGACCCTCGGTTGTTGGGAAGACAGAGCCCGATGTGGGAGGGAGGGCGGAGACAACTCCCGTGCCCAGGAGCTCCGCATCTGATGAAAGAGACACCTCTCTGCCTCCAACGAGCTTCCAGCCTGACGGGGAGGCGGCTCTGCCCCAGCTGCCTCCATCTGACGGCTAATGAGCAACCGGAGCTCCCCTGGCCCTGACGTGCCTTTGCCAGATTCGCCATAACAAACACGGCTGCCAGGCCCCCGGCTCCAGATGCTCTCCTCGCCTGCTCCCTGGCCCTCCAGGGACGGGGTCTCTCCCTGCTCACATAACAGCCTGGGTGGGGCCCGCGGTTGCCTCTACCCCGCCCCACACTATGCCCTGTGCATCTGTCCATAACCGCGCAATGGGAAGCCTGGTTCCGGAGGCAGAAGTTACGCAACAGTGGCGGAGTGCTTACCATACACCAGGCACGCGGGAGGCACTGCAGACGAGGCAGCCAACAAGACACAGTCCTGGTCCAAACACACAGCTGGCACACGCTCTGCACCCTGCTGGACTGCGACCCCGCCTGAGTCCTGTGGGGACGGAGGAGGGAGTGATTCATTCTCTCTGGAGCAGGGGTGGAGCAGACTGGCTGCCACCCCAGAGGAGAGCACTTTTGGCCCAGGCCTTGAAAAATGAGCAGAAATTGTTGGCGGAAGAGAAGATAAAGTTTCCCCAGAGGGACATGGCTCCACAGTGGCTGAGCCCACTGGACACAGGGATAAAGAGCAGAGCCAGGACACAGCAGCTCTCCAACTTTAGCCTGCGTCACCCAAAGCCCCCTTAGAACACAGGTGCCAGGCCTGAACCCCAGTTCCTGATCCCACAGGCCTGGGCTAGGACCAAGGTGACATTGATGCTATGCACTAGTCCACAGGCGACTTCTCTGAGAACCATTGTAGAGCTGGGTGTGGTGGCGCATGCCTGTAATCCCAGCAGCTTGGGAGGCTGTGGCGGGAGGATGGCAGATTTGAGGACAGTGGCAACAACTTAGCGAGGCTCTAAGCAACTTGGAGAGACCCTGTCTCAAAATAAAACATAAAAAATAAAAATAAAACAAGAGTTGGGGGTGTGGCTCGGTGGTACCGTGCCCCTGGGTTCAATCCCCAGCACCAAAAAATTAAAGAAGAAAGAACTACAGTACCTGAACAGGATCGTGTCAAATCGAATTATTACTCCCAGTCCTTCAGCTACTCCTGGTAACAATTATGTGTCTGCTTTTTTTGCCATGTGACTTCCCTCCTGCCATTAGAGGGGTGAGGTGCCTTTTCCTGCCCCATTGGGCTTGGCCCCAGGACTTGCTTTGGCCAATGAAGTCTCAATGGGCTCAGCGTGAGCAGAGAATTTAAATGTTCTTGCATGGGTTAGCTGAGCCTCTTGTGCTTCTGTCATCTGCCCTGAGCCTGTGCTTTGGAGAGCTGCTGGTTCCAGAATGACACTCAGAGGCACAGCCTAAGCCCACCTACACTTGAAATGGAACGGTCCCACCTACCTGAAGACCCATGTGTGAGGAAAAAATAATTGTTTATGGTTATAAGCCCTGGAGACTGGGGATTGTTAGTTTTACAGCATTAGCACAGCAGGAACTGCTTGATACGGGGCTTTGGAGGATGCTTTGAAATTTAGGATACAGTTAGAAAAACAAGAGCCAAATAAATGTAGAGTAGATGTAAATGGGTACCATTGGAGGCAGGGAGGCCAGCAGCGAGGAGGCTGTCACCACACGTCAGATAAGATGCAGGATGAAGGTTTCAACAAACAGAGGAAAGAGAGAAGGGAGAGGAGAGGACAGAATGTGCTGGAACCTTCAGGCCCTGCGGACTAGTTGGCTGAGCAAGGGCGGGAGGCAGGAAAGGCTCGTAACAATGGCCACACTCTGGCTTGGGCAGCAGAGAGGAGGCACCTGCTCCTGCAGAACATGGGCATCCCAGGAAGATCTGTTGCAGCATGAAAGTCAGTGAACGCCAAGAGCCACCCAGTCCCACCGCACCCTACACAGGGAAGGCTGCTCAGGGCGCACACCTGGGCGAGCTGGGGCCCAGTGTGGCATCCGCGGGCTGCAGGGGGCTTGCCAGCTGGAAGCCAAAGCAGCAGTTGATGCTGTTTTTCTCCAAGCACAGCTGGTTCTAAGGCAGCTGAAGACAAGCTTCGGCCACAGCGCAGGTCTTTTAATTTAATTGTGAGGTGCTGGGATGTTTCTCCCCTAGCAAATACATCAGAAGTGTCACGTTGTAAACGAACAGCCCCGCCCCCACTTGACACTCACCAGCCACCCTCACCCCTGTGCGGGAAGGCACAGCTGCAACAGCTGGCAGAGAGGGAGGCCAGAGCCTCAAGCAAGCTGGGCCACTGGTGAGGACGCTCAGTCTCTCTGAGCCTCGGTCTTTTTATCTGAAAAAAATGAGTCTTACTGTGAGTCATGGATACAGCCAGGCCTATAAAGCATAAAATGATTGACTATTTATTGGAATGTTCCCCAGCTGTAAAGGGGCCTTTACAGGTGCAGCCTTAAGCTCTATTCTGGCTCCCCTCGCTTACTGTGTGATCTTGAGAAAGTTACAAACCTTCTCTGTCTCTCAATTTCCTTTATCTATAAAATAAGACAAATAGGACCTGGCTCACAGCATTGTCTTGAGACATAAACGAGGTCCATGTAAAGTGCTCAGGACAGGACTGGAACATGGCAAGGGACAGACAAATGTTATATCCAGAAGGAAACTTTGATTTGAGAGACATAGCCTCCAGGTGACTCAGCCTCCTGGCTCCCAGGCTGTTTTCTGTACAGAATGAGAAGCAGCAACCATTGGAGGTTCAGCAGATCGCAGCAAGAATTCTTTGCATTTACTTTTTTTTTTTTTTAATTTTGAGACAGGGACTCTCTAAGCTGCTCCATCCTCCTCCCTCAGCCCCTGAGTTGCTGGGATTGCAGGCATGTGCCATTGCGCCAGCTGCAAAAAAATCTTTTTTTTTTTTTTTTTTTAAGAATTCTTTTTAGCCTAATTCTCACTCTAGAAAAGCAGACCTCACCGTGGAATGCGACGCGTTGCTCTCTCTCTCTCTCTCTCTCTCTCTCTCTCTCTCTCTCACACACACACACACACACACACACACACACACCAGGGAAGAGACACCGCTCTGGCAGGTGCCCGCCTGGGGGCAGGTAAGGGGGAGGCACTGCCAGCGCGTTCCTTCAGGGCAGGAAAGGGTGGAAGTCCTTCCTGGGCTGAGGGACCCACAGAAGAAACAGAAGAGAAAAGCTTTCCTCCCAGAAATCCGCATGATTCACCCTCTGTCCTTGGTGCTGGGAACAGAGCCGTGGAAAAGGTGGCCCTGAGCTTCCGTCCTCGGAGGCCCAGTCCTGGGAGCGTGATGCAGACGTTCTGGGCTGGCATCGGGGACCACAGCGTTGGAGCCCGTGGTGCCATTCAAGTTTTGTGATCCTGCACAGGTCACTTCCCAGCCTCCCCACAGCAGACTTCTCCTCCAGGCGACGGCAGAGCTTGCCCTGCCCTGTCTGCAGGAAGACAGGACAACACTGCCCTTTAAGAGGGCCCGTACACGCTGGGTTCACGTCCTGTGCTCCTTGAGTTGCTTAAGTCTGTGCAGCAGAGACTGCTGGTCACCCTCTTCTCCCCTGGGTGATGGAACCTCTCTGTTTTAACTAGGCACACGGCCCCCGAGAGTCGATCAGATTCCCAGCCTCCCTGGTAGCTCGATCCGGCCAGGGAGGTGTGAGAAGTGACTCTGGACTGTGCTCTTGGAGAAGTGACCGCTGGCCCTCCAGTTCCACTGCTCCCTTCTCACTTCCCACTGACGGAAGAGCCAGGGGACACAGTGTGAATCCTCCTGACCATGCCCAGGAGGACATGCCCAAAGGAACGGCAGGGCAGCCGACAACCAGGAGCCACCCATGAAATGCGACTGCTGTGAGCAGCCTACCGACGTGAGGAAGAAGGAACCTTGATCTCATTTCTGCTACTGTTACTTCAGGTCTGTCACTACAACTCACCTGACAATAACGTGATCTGGAAATGGGAATCCGCTGCCGCTGGACTGTGGGGAGCTGAAGGACAGGAGAAGGTAGGTCTCTGCACATGGGGAGCTGCTGCAGTGATTCTGCAGGGGTCTGTCTGTCTGAGGCCAGCGAGGGTAAGAATGGGCCGATGCGCATGATGGTCGAAGATACTAGGTTAATCATCTATGGGATGCGGGCGATAAAGATCAAGTCTAGGATGACTCCAAAATGCCTTGTTTGGAAAATGAACAGAAAGGTGATTGTCGATGGCAGGACTGGGAGATGGGCTGATACAGTCGGGAGGACAGGTGACCAGTGCATTTGGCGCACAAGGACTGATTCCTCAGGTAGAGAGGTCAGGGACACTGGGTGGTTCTGGAGCCTGCACACGTTGAACAAACATTTGGAAAGGAGATGGACACTCAACAAATGCTCGAATAAATATGTGCATCCACAAAGTGGTAGGTTCAATGATGGAAAAGGAAAAGGCATTATCTCTGAGTAAACAGAGAAACTGCATGAGGAGGGCCAGAGAAAGGTTCCATGAGCTTGTGATAGTAAGTCGAGACCTGGATTGTGTGGCAGGGTTGCAGGTAGATGGTAGGAGGAGGATGGAGCAGTGAGAAAAATACAAGCAAAGGTCCTGTGGTGGAGAAGAATTCACCACGGTTGAAGGCAGGTGGAATGGAAAGCTGTCACTCACTGTCCAACATCTGAATCTAACTTTGAAAAATCTGCTCCCCGTTTTGCATCAGAGCCAACTTCACATCATAAAAGGTAAACATACCAGCTAATTGATTTCTGGCCTGTCCTGGGTCAGATTGCACAGGCTTTTACATCCCCAACACATAACCATGCTGTGGTTAAATGTAACCCTGCCCTCGCCCAGGACGGCCTTGGTGGACACAGCGCCTGCCCTCTCAGGCAGAGCTCCACTTGGTTCCACAGAGCCTCATTTGGCTTCGCAGAACTCTGCTCTTGGTCTTTCCATCGGATTTCAATATCGACACACGGAGACCGTCTTTATTCTCCGTAACCCTGGCTGATTATATGGAAACTTGCTCAGCTACACAGAATTCTGTCTTCTTCCTCAGAACTGGGCTGTTGTACCCAGTGAGTTTACAGAGAGCTGAATTCCCAGAATCCCACTGTGTTGCCGAGAACCCTGCTGTGCCACAGCAGCCCGGGCCCACCAGAGAGAACTCACACGGCCAGGTCAGCGTGTGGACCCGTCCCCTTGCTCCAGGACCCAGGGCCCTGCTGTTGGCTGGACCACAGTCTGAACCTCACTGCTCACAGGGAGAAGTGCAATGTCACCCCAGGGCTTCACACTCCATTCTCATCTAAATTCCCCATAACTGGTGCAGAGAAGCCTCACGGTTCCACGGAACTCGTTTTCTTGGTAGGAACCTGTCGGGCACAAGGCTTTTCACTTTCTTCCGCAAAGCCCAGCCTCAAGGCGGTCCTCTCGGAGCAGCTGGCTTCCGCACACACCTGTGGGGCAGGTCAAGGGAAAGAATGGGCCATGAGCCTCCTCAGACTCCTCACTTTGGGTGAGGCTGGGAGAACCGGAGCCAAATCAAGGCCAGACCCCTTGTGTTCCCCTCCCTACCACCCAGAGTGGAGTTCAGCTCAACTGCAGAGTGGGGAGGGGGCAGAGACTGACCAAGGCCTCAGGCCAGGGACCAGCACACACCTCACCTCTCCTTGGTCCTGGCCCCGGTCGCCTGGACACAAATCTACTTGGACAGAAATAATCAGCCGAATTAATTTAGCTTTAAATAGCAGCACTGAGAATGTTTCCACAAAATTTTCTCCGAGGAGAGCTAAGCAGAATTAATGATGGCACAATAACAGGGAGAAATGTTATTTATTAAGGTCTAATCATTCCAGGGAGGGGGAGTCATTATACAAAATAAAGTGGAAATCGGCCAGCCCTGCCCTGCTCAGCCCGGGTGCCGAGGAGGGGCCCGGAGGCTGGGATCCGGGAGCCTCCTCCTCTAGGGCCTGCTGAGTGAACAGCTCCTGCTGGGGACGCGCTGGTCCTTGAGGGCTCGCCAGCCTTCCCAGCCCCAACCCCGGTCCACGCATGCTCCTCTGCTCCTTTCTGAGCACCTCTGAAGAGAGTAGCCCAGCAACTGCACAAGCCAACATCACTGAACCAAGTCCCCCACAAGGAGGGTCTGTCCCACCCAGCCCTGCTCCTGCTGCCCCTCCTAAGGCCACTTCATTCATGTGCTCTTCCAGCTTGTATTTACCGAGCACCTGAAATTGAGAGAAGACAGGAGGACAGGCCATCAGGTAAGGGAGCAAGATGGCGCTGGTAGCCAAGGTGTTGGGAAAGCCACAAAGTGGTTAAGCATTGTGGGAGAGGGAGGCCAATGGAGATGGCCAGATGGAGGAGGGCTGCTGGGATAAGGTGGTATCTGAGCTGAGATGTCAAGAGTAAAATGGAGTTGGTCCTGTGAAGATCTGAGGAGGGGAAGAACATCCAGGTGGAAAGATGGATGGGGAAAAGCAAGAGGCTCTCCTGGAGAGGGAGGAAGGTTGGCGTTCTGAAGGAAGAGTAAAAGAGCCAGAGGCAGGTGGCCAGGAGGAGAGTGGCAGAGGCTGGACTTGTTCTCAACAGAACAGCAGCTGTTACCAAGACCTCAGGGATTGGTCCAAGAATGCCCAAGGGGGAGATGAGGTTTGGGGGAGTAAGGGTGAGCGGACATTTACTCAGCCCCTTCCCACTCTGGGGTCTCCTCTCCCTTCATCCTGTGGCCTGTGATGTGTCTGGCACTGTGTGTGTCACTGTGAGGACAGTTTGGCCCCTGGCTACTAGATGAGGCAAGACACTGGCTCCCTTGAGGACTATTAATTGAGCAGCCACTATTTTCCTTAAGACCTGGACAGAGTGGAATAGGTCTGGAGGAAGCAGACTCCCTGCTTTGGGGGGCATGCTCTACAGCGGGTAGGGTTCTGGGTCCGTGGTTCAAAGTGCAGCTTCTACAGTCACAGAGGCCTGGGTTTAAACCCCTACTAACCATACACCCACGGGCAATCCTGAACTCCCCCAAACTTCAGCTTCTCCAACTCTGGCCTGGGTAGTAGCACCTACCTCTTGGAATTCTCTGGAGAATTGGGTGAGGGAAGAAGTCCTGTGCACCTCCCCGATTCCTCCGGGGTTAGGTTCTCCTCACTCAGAACCACAGGCTATCAGCACCCTGGGTCAGGACCATGGTAAGAGAGAATAAGCCAGGCAGACCTTGCATGTGTGACCCAAATGGGGACCAGGACTCTGTTTCCTTATCTGCAAAGCGACTGCAGATGATTGCTTAGGGATCACAAGTGATACATTTGGAAACATCTCTCCTGGGTAGTCCAATGACAGCTGCTCTCCTGCTCTGTATCAGTCTGCTCCAGCTGTCATAACAACATGCCACAGACCACCTGATTTAACAGAAATCTCTTCTTCACCCGAAGTCCAGGATCAAGGTGCCAGCATGGTTGGGCTCTGGCGAGGACTCTTCCTGGCCGGCAGGTGGTAGGCCTCTCACTGTGCTCGGGGCTCTTCTCCAGTGTGTGCACAAGGGGAGGCGGAGAGGTCAGAGAGCAGGAGAAGAAAGAAGAGGAGAGAGAGGAAACAGAATATCAAGTTCGGTTCATCTACGCAGAAACAATGTGGTGGACATGTTGGCCACACACATTTGGTCACATTTCAGAGACCAAGTCTCAAATGGGCTTTGGAATCCAGCTGGAGCTTCGGTGCAAGGAAGACTCAGGTCTCCAGACTTCCATCTCAGCCCTGACCACTTGAATGACCTCAGCCCTGACCACTTGAATGACAGGTATTTGTCCCCAGGACTCAGGACTGATATGTGACATCCTGGCCTAACTACTTTCCTGGACAGGAGACAAACCTACATGATCCTTCTCAGGGCACAGATTTCTCCATCGAGTGTGCCCAATGCCTTCTTCCCTTTGAGAAGTGAGCCTTCTGGCATAACACTCATTAACCCTAAAAACAAGGAGCCAGGGAGACCTGCTGAATGTGAAATGCTCCATTTCTATGGAGACTTCTGGAACCTAAAATTAAACACAAATGGAAAATCCTCCGATCCAGCCGAACTGCCTTATTAATTTTTCCTTCTGGGTAAACTTCCCTCCCCGCTGTTCACACCTAGGTCTAGTCTCCCTGCTCAAACGACCTCACCTGCTCCTCTGTCAGTTGGAAACTTCAGGGTCATGTTTCACTTTTCCAGTGAGACATGAGCACCTGCAGATTCTCCTGAATATCTAATCCCACACATTCCCTCCCTTCCTGGAGGGAACACCTGCTGCTCTTCCTGCCTGGCGGTCCTTCTTCTTTCTTCTGAGAAGGGTACCCTGATTTCCTTTGGAGAATCACCCTCTACAATTCCCTGTCACTGTGGGTGGAGGGGTGCAGGAGGCTGACCGCTGTACCAGCTGCGAGGCTAAGCGGGAGACCTGGACTCCACCAATCCAGGCTGTCTATGCTGCTGGCCACGGTGATTGGTTCAGAGATGGGCACATGACCTAATCTAAGCAAATAGAGTCCCATCCCAGACTTGGGCGGGGTCTGCTGGGGTTTGTGCAGGGTGTCCCAGCTGAGAGCAAGCTGTGGTGAAGAGGGAGGGTCTTGTCGTATTTGGTGACTTCTGTGGGTCGTAGCTGACCACTCCGCCCCAGCAGCACAGCGTGCCACAGTCATTTTTTTATTCTTGTGGATGTCCAGGACAGCTGGGGCTCAGGCAATGGAGGCCAGACTCAGCTGGGCAAGCAACCCCACTTCCAGCTGCCGTAGCTAGGGCGACTCAGCTCCACGTGGCTGTCACTCTCGTGGGCCAGCTGGCTAGCTAGTCCTGCTCAGACGAATGGCAGAGGGACAGGAGAGCAAGCAGAAACACAGAGTCTCTTAGGGACTGAACTCAGAACTGTCACTTCTGCCTCATTCCATGAACCAGAGCAAGTCCCATGGCCCCGTCCAAAGTCAAAGGGAACCGAAATCCACCTTGCCCTGTGGTGAAAGGAACTTCAAAGGCATGAACTTCCAAAGAGACGGGTTAAGATTTTGGGCTGGGATGCTCTCTACAGCATCCTGGATCCAGCCCAGCCTGAGCCAGACGGCCACGTGTGCCCAGCCCCTCCCCTTCCCCAATCTCGTCCTGCTCATCGCGTGACCGAGTGGGAGCCCTGACACAGACTGGTTCGCACCACCTGACGAGCTTTGTGCTAGAAGCTGTCCTTCCGCTCTCATGCTTGAACCCTCGAGTAGCTCTGTGAGGTGGCCGTGAACATCTCCATTTCACAAACGGGAAACAGGATGGCAGGGGTTGTGTGACTTGGCCCAGCTGTCAAGGTAAGGAAGCAGCTGAGTGGCAGGGTAAAAGCCCAGGTGGCCTGCCTGAGAACGAAGCCCGTGCCACTCCACTTTGTCATTGTGAGCCTTTACCCTGGGAGTGGGTGGCACAGAGTCCATGCCCCAAGCTCTCTGCTGGCCGGACGCATAATAATGGCAGCAGCTCATGCTTCCCGAGTGCTTCCTCCGAGCTGGTAATGCACTAAGCACTTCAAATGCACGAGCTCGGGTCATCTGTACGAAAACCCTGCACATGAGGAAACTGAGAGCTGCCCAGCTGGCAAGTGCTTGGCCTCTGCTTAGGCCAAAGGGAGGGGCCCCCAAACCCCTGAGGATCCTGGGAGGAGGGAGGCTGGAGGCCTCAAACCTGGGCCTGCCTCTTCTCAGAAAGCCAGTTCCTTCACAGTCACCCGTCAGCTCCCACAGGTCCTCAGCTCACCCCTCAGTGCCGGTGGTCACCAGTCTCTGTGCCAAGGAGCCCACCCTCTCTCTGGCTGCAGACGTGATAAATGGCTCCAATTATCCCCTCTGAGCTCTGATTTAATGTAATGTTTTATTAATGGCAACTATCGGAGCAAAGCAAAGAGCCCACTGCGCGCCGGCTGCCTGCCTTCCTGCGGAAACGCGCTCTCTGGATACTGAAATGAAGGGCCAGAGGGGCCGGGCACCGCCCCCAAGCCCCGGTCCAAGGCAGGCTGATCCCGCTCAGCCCTCCCGCCTCAGGCCCGGGCGGGATGAACACCATTTTCCCGCCTGGCATGTTCCACCCATTGCTAATGCTCTGTTGCTTCCTTGACTGACAAATTAGGGGTTTGATCCAAATGAGGGTGAGGGAGGGGGACGATGGCAGCTGCCCACCCTGCAATTAAGTGGAGGGTGGGGAAAGGCGGGACACCCTACAGACATGCCTACAAACATCTCCAGGCTTTGGCTGAGTCTAGTGACAGCGGGTATAAGGGACTCTGTTAACCACTGGCAGGTCACCGTCTCAGAACCTGACCGTGGGGTCAGCCCACTGGGTCCAGGCTGAGGCTTCTCACTGGGCCTTCAGTCCTGACATCTTAAGACACGGGCCAAACAGGTTTCACTCATCATGTGTCCTATAGGGACAGATGGGAAACTGAGATCTGAGAGCAGCAGGATCTTAGGTCACAGTGGGAACAAAACCAGGACGCACATTCAGGACTTCTGCCTCGGTGGGGTCCTCCTCCTACACAGGCTGCATCAAAGGGTCATGGATGGGTGACGGTGGAGAAGGGGCTTGGCTCTTCTCCCACTACCCAGGTAGACCCCGCGCCACCAGGCAAGAGGTGGGCCTGGCAGATTCTGGGAGAGCCCATGTGTATGATGGACACCCACCTGGTCCTGCAGGTTCCTCCTCTCCCCACTGCCAAGGGGTAGGAAGAGGCCTGAGGTCGCTCCTTCAGTGGCACATATTTACTGAGTGTCCGCCACAGCACATGCCAGGAGATAATGGAAGACATTACCATTATCAGTATGGCTAGACCCAGACCCCACGCCAAAAACACTTTCAAGAGCCAGCAGGCCACCTCAGCGCCCTCTAAAATGCTGAAGGGAAGCAGGGGCAGACAGCACGGGAGCCCAGAAGGGAGCCCCATGCTGTCCCTGGTGAGGCGAGGTCCAGGAGAACCACCAGGAGGAGACACCCAAGAGGGCACTGCCCAGCAAAGGGGGCAGGAGCAGCTGGGTAGGATCCCCAGAGGAGGCTGAGGTAGAGGTCACGCGGGGTTGAAGGACATCTTAAATGTGTGCTGTCAGATGAACCGAGGTTGCCAGGACCTCAAGCTGGACCAGCTGGGTTGGTGAAAACAGGAAGTACATTCAGGGGGAGACTGCTTTCCTCTTGACCCTCTTGACTGTGACGCCCTAACTCCAGGACCTGACCCTGGGCGGGACCTCTGCTGGACCCGTAACACCTTCGCCCTCTGCAGTCCTCTCCTCCTTCCCTGGGGCCTCCAAATAGCGCTACCTGCCGAGGTACTACTACCCTGTCAACTTACCTTTCTCTCCTTTCTTCTTTTTTCTTTTTTAAATTGGTTAAGCATAGTATTACATGGACTCCTTTTTTCCTTTGGTTTCGAGTTCTATGACTTTTAAATGTTTAGATTCATGTGCCCACCACTGCGGAACAGTTCCATCACCCCAGAAAACTCCCTCCTGCTGCCCCTTTGTAGTGAAATCCTCCCGACTCCTGTCTCCTAGCAACAACCAACCTGTTCTCTATCATTATTGCTTTGCCTTTTCCAGAATACCATATAAATAGGTGGATTTGTGCAGCAGGAAACCTTGTGAGACCGGTAGTTTTTTTTTTTTTTTTTTTCACTCAGCATGATGCCATTGAGACTCACCCAAAGAGTCATCTATTATCTATTAGGTGTTATCAATAGATCATTTCTTTTTGCTGCTGAGAAGTATTGCATGGATGTGTCATGTCCACACCCACCAAAGGACAATTAGGTTGTTTCCCACTTTGGCAATTACAAATTGAATGGCTATAAACACTCACCTACAGGTTTTTGGCTGACCATAATTTTCTAGGGTCAGTACAAAGGAATAATATTGCTGAATCATATGATATGTATATTTAATAAGAAAATGCCAAACTCTTTTCTAGAGCAGCTGTACCTTTGCATTCCTGTCAACAAAAATAGAATTTCAGTTCCTGCATCTTCACCTGCACTTATTATTGTCAGCATTTTTTATTTTAGCCATCCCACTCAATATGTAAAGGTGTTTCACTGAACTTTTAATTTGCATTTTCCTTGCAGATAATGATGTTGAACATCTTTTAATGTGTTGATTTTTATCTAAATATTCTCTTTGGTGAAGTACCTGGTCAAGAGTTTTGCCCATTTTTCTTATTGGGGGATTATTCCCTTATCATTGAGTTTTCGGAGTTCTGTACATATTCTGGATATAAGTCCTTTGTGAGATTAGCAATTTACAAATATTTTCACCTGGTATACTTTAAACTTGTTCTTTCAGTCTCTTAGTAGTATCTTTCATTTAGCAGGAGTTTTTGATTTTTATGAAGTCCAGTTTATCAAATTTGTATTTTATGGATAATGCTTTTGATGTCATATCTAAGAATTCTTCCCCTAGCCCAAAATCACTAAGTCCTTCTCCTACACTTTCTTCTAGAAGGTCTATGGTTTATGATTACAGCTGTGGTCTGTTTTGAGTGGATTTTCTATAAGGTCCATACTGCATGCCAAGTTTAGGTAAATAATCCAGATGCCTCTTTGCATTCTGTACCCCAGAGATTCCAGAGGCTGAGGCAGGGGCATTGCAAGTTTGAGGTGAACCTGGACAACTTAGAGAGACACTGACTCAGGATGCCTGATTATTTCAATACCATTAATTGGTGGTGGGTACCAGCCTTTCTTTGTCGAATTGCTTTTGAGCTTTGTCAAAGCCAAATGATCTTATTTCCATGGGCCTATTTCTGGACTTCCCATGGTGCTCCACTGATCCATGGCTTTTCTTTGTAATATGTGTCTTTCTTTTTGCCAGAACCACATTTCCTTGATTACTGTAGCTTTATAAATCTTCAAATTGAGTACTGTGAGTCCTCCAATTTTACTCTATTTTTTTTTTCAAAATTGTTTTGGCCATTCTACTACCTTTGCCTTTCCATATAAATTGTAGAACCAGCTTGTCCACATCTAAAGAAAAACCTGCTGGATTTTCATTGGAATTGCCTTAAATCTATAGATCTATTCAGAGAAAACTGACATCTTTGTAGGCTGAACCTTCTAATATGTGCACATACATGGTTCATCATTTATTCAGTCCTCTGATTTCTTTCCTTGGCATTTTGGGTTTCTTTTCAGTATATAGAACCACTGCCTCTGTGCTGTTAAGTTATACCTAATAGTCCATCATGTGGGAGCTATTGTAAATAATATCATTTTTAAATCTTGTTGTCCAACTGTTTGTCTTTAGTATGTGGAAATGCAATGGATTTGTGTGTACCGACTATGTGTCCTGTGGCCTTGCTGAACTGCAACGTAGTTATGGGGGTTTCTTTCAGTAGGTTCCCTGAAAACTTCTACTATGTGTGCGAAAAGGAACACTGTGATTTCTTACTTTTCAATCTGTATGTCTTTGCTCTTCTTTCCTGATGGCATTGGCAGAACTTCCAGGGGTGAGTGACCACCCCTGGCTTGTTCCTGATGTTAGTGGGAAGACATTCCACTTTTCACCAATAAGCATGATGTTAGAACTGGTCTCAGTGGTGCATGCCTGTAATCTCAGAGACTCAGGAGGCTGAGGCAGGAGCGTTGCAAATTCAAGGCCGGCCAGGACAACTTAGCTGAATACTTTATTTTGAACCGTGTCTCCAAGTAAAAACTAAAAGGGGACTGGGAATGGAGCTCAATGGTACAGTGTCCCTGGATTCAATCCCCAGTACTATTAAAAAAAAAAATATGATGTTAGCTGTAGGTTTTTTAAAATAGATATCCTTCATCAGATTGAGGAAGTTCCCTTATGTTTCTAGTTTTCCTGGAGTTTTTCTCTTTAAGCTGATGTTGACTTTTTTTTAAATGTGTTTTCTGCATTAGTTAATATAATCCTGTGGTTCCTCTACCTTACGTTGTTAATATGGCAGCTTACATTGTTTAATTTTCAAATATTTAACCAGCTTGACATTCCTGTGATAAACCCTACTTAGTCATGGTGTATTATGCTTTTAGTATATTGCTAGAATCAATTTGCTAATATTTTGTTAGGCGATGTCATATGTGAGGGAAGCTGACTTCTTTTTCGTGTGCTGGGCTCTTCTGGTTTTGGTGTCGGGATAATGCTGGCTTCATAAAATGGGTCAGAAGTCTCACTTGTCTCCAATTTTCTGGAAGAGGTTAGGTAGAATTCTTTCAGTCTTTAAATGTTTGGAAGAATTTCCCAGGGAAATCATATTAACTGGTAGATTTATTTTTTGAAAGATTTTTTTTTTAACCTGCAGATTATTAAATTTCTTTAACAAATTCAGTCTACTTAGGTGCCCTGTTTTATCCTGGGTGAGTGGGTTGCTTGTGGATTCTTGTTGGTTTGGCTGCTGTCATAGACTACTGTAGACAGAGTGACTTGCACAACACACATGAATTTCCCATGTACTGAGGAAGTCGAAGACCAAGGTGCCAGCAGGCCCGGCGTCTGGTGAGGGCACTCTTCTAGGTTTTCAGCTGTTCATCTTCTTCTCACATGCTCACATGCCAGGGACTGATCATCTCCCTTATGCTTCTTCTTGCAGGACATTAATCTTATTCATGAGAGATTTGCCCTCTTGTCCTGACCACCTCCCAAAATCCCCACCTCCTGACATCATTACACTGTGGGCTAGGATTTAACACTTGAATTTTGGGAGGACACAAACATTCAGTTCATAACCAGGGTTTTGAGAAATTGCTTCATCTCATCCGGTATCCATTTATGTGACTGGAATTGTTGATATCATTCCTTTATTGTCGTTTTAATGTCTGTAGTGATAGCTCCTCTTTTATTCCTGATATTAGTCCTCCCTTCTCCTTAGTCTTTTGCTAGAAGTTCATCAGTTTCATTGGTATTTTCAAACAACGGGCATTGGCTTCATTGCTTTTCCTCTGGAGTTTTTCAGTGTCATTGATGTCGTTGCCCCATTTTCCTCCTTCTGCTGGCCTTGGGGTTGTCTTGCCCTTCCCACTCTGGTTTCTTAAGACAGAATCTAAGATTATTGATCTGAAACTTTTCTCCTTCTCTAACGTTCGTGTCTATGGCTATACATTTTCCTCTAAGTGCTGCTTTAACTGCATCCCACAAATTTTAGCATGTTGTGTTGTCATTTTCATTCAGTTTGAAATATTTTCTAAATTTCCTTGAGACTTCCTCTTTGATCATAGAGATATGCTGCTTAACTGAAGCTGTCTGGAAGATTTTCCTGTTATCTTTCCCCTATGCATATATATGATTACATGAATGGTGTGAATCTACATTGTGTACAACCATAGAAATGAAAAGTTGTACCCCATTTGTGTACAATGAATCAAAATGCAGTCTGTAAAAATAAAAAATAATTTAATAAAAAAAAATCTGTCCATTACTGGAATCTAGTTTAATTTCATTATGTACAGAGCATGAGCTTTATAGACTTCAGTATCAGTTTGTTAGTATTTATTTTATGACCTTTGTTCAATGTGCACCTGAAATGCATGCATATTCAACTTTCGTTGGGTCGAGTTCTGTGAATATCACTAGATCTAGTTGAGTTGATGGTGTCGTTCAATTCTACTTATTTTCTTCCTACAAGTTTTATCTACAAATGAGAAAGGAATGTTGACATTTCCAATTATAATTATGGATTTGTCTATATCTCCTTTAAGTGCTGTCAGATTTTGATTCATGTATTTTGAAAAGCTCTGATATTAAGTACACCCACGTTTAGATTTTTGTGTCTTTTTTAATGTACCCTTTTATTATTATGTAATAACACATTTTACCCCTGATTTTTTTGTTCCAAAATCTATTTAGTTTAACATTAATATAGCCACCCATTTTTCTTTTGGTTAATATTTGCATGGGATACATTTCTCAATCCTTGTGTCTACCTATATCATTATATTTGATGTGTCTGCATTCTAGACAGCTTCTTTTTTAGTCCATTCTGATGAAGTCTACATTGATGTTAGTGTTAAATCACTTGCATTTGATGTAATATATTTAGATTCAGGTTTTTCATTTTATCAGGTTTCTGCTTTTCCTTCTATTCTTTTTTACTTGTTTCTCAAGTATCTTCCTTTCCTGATTTATTCTAGGTCATATGAACGTGTTTTTCATTCAATTTTAATCTGCCTATTGTAAATTTCATTCCCTCTCTCTCTCTCTGTATAGCTTTTTTAAGAGGTTGCTCTATGAATGATAATAAACCCAGTTTTTCTACTTAGCATTAGTGTGTTACCACTTCCAAGTGGAACATGGATCCTTACCCCTATATAAGTTCTTTTATTCTTACCTACTTATTTTATATATAGTTGTCTTATATATAATAGCTATATAATCGATCTGACAATATAATTTTCACTTTCGACTTTCTAACATATCTTAAAGAACTCAAGAAGAGAAGAGTTTATTACTTGCCGAGGTCGTCAACATTTCTGTGGCTTTCCTTTATTCATGGTATTTCGAGTTGCCCTCTGGTATAATTTCTCTCGTTTCAAGAACTTTCATTGGCCCTTTGCTCAGATTGGACCTCATGACCATGAATTCAGTGAGTTTTCTTCATGTCTGTCTTTCACTTTCATTTCTGAAAGACATTTTCACAGAACACAGAATTGAACAGACGGATCTTTCCTTTCAGCACTTCAGAAGTGCTGTGCCACTTCCTTCTGACCTCCATAGCTTCGGATAAGAAATTGTCTGTATTTGGAGTCATTGTTCCTCTATAGGTAATGCGTCATTTTTCTCTAACTGCTTTAAGATTTGTCTTTGTCTTTAATATTAAGTACCTTGGTTTTGGTGTTTCCAGATGCAGATTTCCCTGGGTTCAACTTCTCTATAGCTCAGTGAGTCTTGGATCTCTATGTTTACATCTTTGACCAAATTTGGAGTCTTATCAGCTATTGTTTTCTCAAATACCTTTTCTGCCCTGTACGCTGTCTTGTCTTTCTCTGGGTCACAAATGTTAGACTTTATAATAATGGGCTATAAGTCCTGAGGTTCTTCATTTGCATTAAATCATTTTTATCTATGTTAGGATTGGATAATTTCTAATGGCCTATCTTCAAGTTTATTGTTTACTCTGTCATTTAAATTACTCTATTGGGACCATTTAGTGCAATATTTTAATTTCATTACTGTATTTTTGTGTGTGTGTTCTAAAATTTCCATGTGGTTTATTTATTTTAGCTGATTCATTCTATCTTTTTGTTTAATTGAAGACCGTTTGCCTCTGATTCTTTTTTGAACTAAATCTTTCATAGTGGTAGATGGACACATACCTTTATTTTATTTATTTATTTTCATGTGGTGCCAAGGATTGAACCCAGCACTCACACGTGCTAGGCAAGCGCTCTACCACCGAGCTACAACTCCAACTCCTTGCCTCTGGTTCTTAAAGCATGTTTATAATCACTGTTTAAAACCTTCGCCTAGCCACTCCAGCATCTGGGTCATCCTGGTGCTAGCCTCTGTTATTGTCTCTTTCCATAAGTGTTGAGATTTTCCTGGCTCTTCAGATGCCAGGTAATTTGGGTTGTATTTGGATTTTTTGAGTATTGTGCTACGATTCTGACGCTTACTTAATTCCTGTGGAGGATGTTGATGTTTTAGTTTTAGCACACAACCAACCCAGTTGAGTTTGGGCCATGAATTCCAATCAGCCTCATGTGGATCATGGTTCCAACACTGATTCAGTTTCAAAGCCTCTGCACTTCAGTTTGGATCTGTTCTGTGTGTGCACCACCCATGGTCAAGTCTAGGACTTGAGCATGAGGCCACCCTTTGGTTCATTTCTCAACGTCTTAAGTAGACCAATTAGAATTGGATTCATTAATGTTCATAAATAAACATCTGGAGTCTGAGGCTCAGAGAGGTTAATTAACTTCTCCAAGGTTACACAATAAATGAACAGCCAAACCAGTATCTCCCCAGGCAGCCTGAGATCCGAGCCAGGAGGATAACTACTACCGGGTGGTGCCTCACTTCCAGTCCTGCCCAGTAGACCGGAACCACAGAGGAGTCAGTGCTGTTTATAAAATTTCTTGTCCCCCAAAGGTAATAGGGTGTTCCAGGTTTCCCCATCAGACCAGTATCTTGCAAGGCTTCAGCTACCAAGTTTTTGTTCTTTTGAAGAAACAGCAAAGGAGTAGACAGGAGAATGATGCCCCAGGCTAGAGGGCACCTTCTGTGCCCCTTCAAGAGCCCAGAGAAGCAAGGGGCACAGAGAGCCCGTATCCCTGCCCTCCAGGTCAGCGCGTGGAGGTCTTCTAGGCTTGCTGATGGGTGAAGCCACCAGGAGCTCAGGAGGTGACTGCAGATCACAGGCAGGAACCCTCTGAGTCGCTGTAACAAGACACCCTCAGCTGGAGGCTTGTGAACAATAGAAATTTACTCCTCATGGTTCTGGAGGAGACCATGTTCAAGGCACCAACGGCTTTGGGGTATGGAAGGGCCCACCTCCTGGTTCCTAGTGGCGCCTTCTCCTGTGTCCTCATGCGGTAGAGGGAGGAGGGCAGCTCCCTGGGCCTCATGCCTTGAGGGCAGAGCCCCTGCCACCTGACCGCCCCCTCCCACAGGCCCGCCCTCCAGGACACCACACTGGATGCCAGGCTTTGACTCAGGAATCAGGTGGGGGACACAACCGTTCAGACTGCAGCAGACCCCAAACCCCACGCTCCCCACTCCAGGCCTGCCGAGCCCCCTGCTTCTCCTTCCCTCGCCTCCCTCCTAGATCCCTGCACAGTCAGTCTGTGCCTCGTGCCCAGCACGGGGATAAGTATGGACAGTTGCAAAGGATGAAGATGCCACCTCGCCCTGGAGGAGCTCACTGTCCTGATAAGAGAGAATGGTGAGAATGGCATGTGGAAGTTCCAGCCCCTGGGTTGATTGAGGACTCCTCCCTTCCTCCCCTCTCCCTGAGTCCAAGCAAGCTTACTCACAACTTCTCAGCCTCATCTAGGGACAAGAGCACCATAAACCCTGAGGTGCCTTTGTGCAAGCTTTGATCCATCTCTGGGGAAACAGGACTCTGGGCCAGGATACAGGTGTGCATAGCAAAGTGTAAGTTGAATTTCAGCTCCAACTTGTCCTCTTGACTGGGAAGTTTTGTGCAATGTACAACCTGTGCAACAGTTTATGGCAGCCCTGCTCTGGAATCTATGCTTTAGCCAGTGATGGACTCGAATTCACTGGATCCCGCCCCCAACCCACACCCCAGCCTTTGGTCAGAATCAGAAAGCTTTTCCAAATGAGGGAAACTTCCACTGGAGCTCTCTGACATCCTTATCAGACTACTGGCCGGGTGCCCGCATGCTTTTTTGCCTGAACCCCTCTTCTTTTCTTCCCCCTTGTCATCTAAGGCTGAGGAGGAGAGGCACCTCTTCCTGTCATCTTCCTGTGCGGCTGGAATCCACAGGTCCTCGGCGGAGAGCTGGCCCCTCCTCTGACAGCAAACTAGTTCTAGACAAATGAGTGTTGGTTCTGCGCTGTTTGTTTTTCATTGGTAGCTGCCCTTTGATTTTTTTCCCCTGCAAAATTGGTTAAGCGAGGATCGCGTGGTCTGGTTCCACAGGTGCATTGACTGGGTGTTGCCCGGAGTCGCGTCCTTCCCAGGCTGTTCTGCTTAGATTTCCACCCCATCGGCTGCCTCCTCTATTTTGGGGGGACAGTTAGGGAGGAAGAGCACTACAGGTATGGAGTATCCGCCAGGTGACTTGTGCCACTATCTTCAAAAAACAAAACAAGCCCATTCGGCAAGCATGACTTATCCTCATTTTGCAGATGAGGAAAGTGCCCAGAGACATTCAGAAACCTGTGCAAGGTTGCACAGCAGGGCCCAGTGGGGAACCCAGAGCTTCCCCTGCCAGGCCTGCATTTCATGACTGAGCCTCAGCAAGTCCTCTCCAGGGCCAGGCTGCCCTCTGAGAAGCAGAGAGGAGGGGAGGGAGAGGGAGAGGGAGGTCTGGCACCCAGGCCAGCATTTGGTGGGGGTTACTCACCTGGATGGGGAAATTTTGAGCTCAAAAGTCAAAGGGCAGGTGACAGTGAGGGAAAAGGGGACGTGGTAGGGAGCCAGCCAGTGCAGGTGCGAGGTCAGTGGAGGGAGCCTGGAGGGACAGTGGGCTGGCTGCCTTGGGGTGAGCTTGGGGTGCGGGTCCCCAGCTTCAGCTGGTGGCAAACGGTGTGGTGTCCCTCCCCTGGGGGGCGACCTCACTCTCCAGGCATTACAGAAGCGCACGTGCAGGCGGCCCTGAACCCACAGCTTGAGGCCCCTGTGGGCAGGAGAAGGCCTGGGGTGGGCGGGGCTGAGCACGGAGCAGGCTCGCGACTCCGTGGGGGTCCCCGTGCATCCCCGAGCCTCTGGGGGCCACCAGGGCTCCATCCTGCAGAGACACACCCAGGGCTGGCAGGGGCAGAAGAGGCACGAGGAGGAGGGTCTCCTATGGGAAGGAAGAGGCCAGGAGGCTGAGTGGACGGGGAGCCCACCAGGGAGGAGCAGCCCCGGCCCTGGTCGCCCCCTCACGTGGCCATCCTGCAGAGGCGCCCTGCCGGGTCCTGGCCTCTGTCCACTCTCCGCCCAGGCCCTCAGTCCGACATTGCTCAAGGGCAGGTCAAGGGTGAGGAGCTGTTCTGGGCTGGGACCCCAGCAGGTGGCATCGTGGCACCTGAGCTGGGAAACGCAGGACAGTTGCTGCAGGACCTGCATCAGATGAGCCTCCGAGGACCAGCCCAGCGCTCAGAGGACAGCGGGCAGAGCTGGGGCTGAACCCGCTGGAGGGAGACCCTTGGAGAAGACGTCATCGGCTGTGACCTGGAGGAGGGGCGGGCCCAGCGGGACAGGAGGGGCACGGTGAGCAGGGCCAGGAGAGAGGGCCTGGGGACACGGCAGAGGGCTGGAGGGCCAGGTGCAAACTGCAGGGCGCCGCCCAGGGTTCTGAGCAGCTGGTAGGGTCATGGGACCAGGAGCCCAGGTGACTCCCTGCCTGCCAGGTGGTCTTTCTAAGACCCTTGTGGAAACCTCTCGCCCTCCTCCATCTTCTCTAAAACCCTCCAGGCCCCTCACTGTGCTCAGGGGAAGGCCAGCCCCCCGGTGTGGCCCCACCCTCAAGGTCCCCGGTCACCCCGGCAGCACCGGCCACAGCTCCAGGCTCCCTTCCCGCTTCCCCATGAGCTTCTGAACCTGCGGGCTCGGCCTGGACGCGCCCTCCGGACCCGAGCTGCACCCGCGCCCCATCCCGGCAGCGCCTCCCTCGAGAGCTCTCTCCAGGCCACCCAGGGCCACAGCAGGCCAGGGCCCTGCGCCCCGCCCTCAGAGCACGAGCTGACCAGCGTCAGACGCAGATCGCATGGAGTAGTGACCCTCTGTTCCCTCCTGAGTCCCAGCCAGACGCCCTGCCGAGTGTGCCGCCCGTGCCGCCCACGCAGATCCTGGCGGGAGTCCAGCCCACGCCACCTGCACAGGAGGACAGGCTGCCCCTCCATCTCCCTGAGGCTGGGAGACCCCGCTTTTCCTTCCCCAGGAGAGAGGAGCAGGCGGGGCCAGGCCACTCAGGGAACCTCGGGAACAGCACGAAGAGCCGCAGGCAGGCCAGCAGCGCTCGTAAACGGCCTGGTTACGTTTACAGCTGTGTTCTCATTAAGCACCAGGAGAGGAGCCATGAATCATGCTCCTCCTCCCGCCCACAGCCCGGGGAGATGGAAGCCACCATCCCGCCCAGCCTTAAATCTCAGGAAACTTACAAGTCACAAGTGCTCAGGGCCAGCCCTGCATCACCAGGGAGGACAGGGAAGCACCCTGCCCTCTCAGGCCGCCTATACCCCAGCAGGGTCCAGGCCAAGGGCTAGAGCAAAGAGGGACAGGAAAGGTAGGTGGGCCTCCCTGAGAGATCCTGGGAACAGGTCCTCAGTTCAAATCTGCACTGAATGCTCTGTGGCCTTAGGAAGGTAAGATAACCTCTCTGGGCCTGTGGGTGACACTTGCCCTTAGTAATAGAATCTGGGTGTCTCTGAGAGGACTCCCCAAAAGATAAAATTTTCTGCTTCTTTTAATCCTCACGTTGAACAGAAAGGGAAAGCAGGACTTGGAGGGGACCCTGGATCAGACCCCCAGTAACTGTGACCCTGAAAGATCAGTGGTTCAGGGGGCTTGGGAAGTGGACAGGGCCCAGAAGGTGAGGCCAGGGACCAGTTAAGGCCTTGACCCCATGACGTCCTCAGCAGCACCTAGTCTGGGAGCTACAGAGGCTGCCACCCTCCTGTCACAGAGCATGGCCCCTCAGCAAAGCCCCCCCACCACTGTGCTCTTCCCTGGACAGCAGAGGACAAGGAGGCCGAGCCCCCTTCACAGAGGGAGGGAGGGGCCAGGCGCCACTTCAAGCTTTCTTTTCTTTTCTTTTCTTTTCTTTTTTGTATGTGTAATTGGTTTCAGTGAGATTTATTGGAGTTTTTAAACCTTTTTATTGTGAAATATAACACAAATACCAAAAATCGAAGAGCCCGTAAATGTAGAGCTTAATGAGTTATATAGAGTGAACACCCAGAACAACCTCCCAGGTCCCCGGAGACGGGACATTGCCAGCATGACAGAAGCCACCCGCCGCCCTGTCCCCGTGCCAGCCCTTCCCTACCTGCTCAGGGAAGCCCCGCCCCGACCTTCACGGGAGGCCTCTCTTCTGTCCTGGCTGAGCCGGGACACCTGGAGCCTGGGAGAATCAAGAGCATGAACAGAACAGCCAGAGACACGGAGTCCCCTCCTCCGCAGGATTGGACCCTCCAACCCCCAAACCTAAATCAGCCAAAAATATATCTATATATTCTGCAGGGGAAAGAGGTATGCAGAGGTGGGGGGTGGGCACCGGAGGGCACCTGGCTCAGCTCCGCAGGTGGCATTTCCTTCCACCCACCAGAGCACTGTGCCCGGACTGGGGGCTGGGCGGGGGCTCCCTCTGCCTGCCCTGCAGATGGAGGTTTGGGCTCCTCTGCCCAGAGACCGTGGGGAGTCTGGGGACTTCCCAGTCCTCGGAGTGGATCCCCAGCCCCAGCAGGGAGCCTGCTGTCTACTTCAGTTTCCCCAGAAGCCAAGCAGCGTCCTTGCTTCCTGCTGTCACGTCGCCAGCTCTGATGTGACTTGGGGACTCCGCCCGCCGGCATCAGTCCTGCAGGCTGGCACTGGAGAGTAGGTGCCTGGGGAGAGGAGGAGAAGGGAGGCCAGAGCCAGGAGAGGCAGGAAGCAGCGTCCCATTCCTGAGCCTCCTCCCCACGCCAGGCACCCCGCAGGCACTTGTCACCCATCATCTGGGTCCATCAGCCTCCACGGACATCTGGAAGAGGTGCTGACACCAGCATCTGCCAAAGGAGGACGTGGAGGCTCAGAGTGTGACAACCTGCCCACAGTGGCACAGGCAGGAAGTGGCCGGGGCCAGCGGAGAAGGAGCCCAGCTGCCTCCAGGCAGGAAATCAGCCTCTCCCCGAGGTCTCCCTCCGGCCCATGCTGGGAGTCCCAGGGCTAATGGCGAAGCAGGAAAGTATCCCAGGAAGTCAGTGGCAGTGGAAGGTGGAGTGAACTGGAAGGAAGGACAGGAGCTGGGTGACCTGAGAAGCCTCGGGGACAGGCCACGGTCTCCAGCCTGGAGAACAAGGGAGGAGGTGGCAGAGCCAAACCCAAGACAGCAAAGAGTGGGTTCGATGGGGGCGGAGCTCCATTTCAATGGCTTCAAGCGTCTGGTTCACTTTACCCCTGCGCAGGGGCTGCCAAGGCCAGCGAGTCCATCAGTGCCGACCGGGTGGGTGGGCGCAGGGGCGGTCAGCTGGAAGAGGGTGGGGCTCGCTCGCAGCGTCGGGCCCCTCTGGGCGCCTCACTGCGTGCCTGGCAGGGTCGGCAAGAGAAACGCCTTGGAGACAGAACCCTGCAGGCAAGTCCGTCACCCACGAATGCTCACCTGGGATCCCGGGACAGTGCTTCTGGCTCTGCTCCCCAGCCCTCCACTTCCTCCCCTGCCCTCCTGCCCAGCCCTCCACTTCCTCCCCTGCCCTCCTGCCCTGGGGCTCATTTCTTCCCCTCCCTCCCTCCCCACTACCCCCCAGGCCCCAGAGAGAAACATTCTCTGAGCCCAGGAAGGAGAGCTGCGAGCTGCAGACTCCTCTGCTCACACCAGTGACTCCAGCCTGGAGGAGCTAGGGCTCAGAGAGGCCCGGATCCCTGGTCAAAGACGCCCAGCAAGGCCCAACACCAAAGAGTGGGGCTGCACTTTGCTGGGCGCCTGGTCCTTCACTCCTGGGGCTCTGGGCTGAGCATGCACTGAGGACAGGGGCCCAAGGAGGGCTGCATCTTTTCTCTGGAAACCAATTAAACAGGCCAGCCTCCCAGAGCATCGGGCTCCTGCTGCCCAACCCAAGCGAAGGCCACGGCTTCTCAGCAGTGAACTGGATGCTCGTGTTGCCTTTCCCGGCGAATGATTCCAGCTGAATAGTTCTGCATGATCTCAGCGCAGCACGAGAGGCGACAGAGGATCAGGGGCTCGTTCTGGGGGGAGGGGTGGGACTGCAGTTTAAGGACTCACTTCAAACAGGCCTCAGCCGGAACTGGGACTTCCTGCACCAACAGCCACTGGTCAACACTCATTATAGAGGGCCCTCCTTCTGTGCCGTTCCCAGTGGGTCCCCAAAGGGAAGGGGGCTCCTGGGCGGCTCCCATCCTCGGCCAGGCATGGGTGGGTCCAGGCTGACGGGCACACCAGGACTGCATGTGCAGGATCCCCTGAATGTCCACCGCCTCTACCCACCCGCCACCCACACACCCAGGCAGCTGGTGTTGTCACCCCAGGGTGCCATCAGTGGGTGAGCAGGGACTTGCCTGGCCCACCAATCCAGCAAGGGCCCTTTGAGCCAAGGTCAAGCCCAGACTGAGACTTCAAACAGCAGTGCTGACGATTCCAAGGGGTCACAGAAGCGTTGCCCCGGGACCAAGGGTGGGGAACTATTTCCACACTGGAGAAAGACCTTAGGCAAGGAACCAAGTCCAAGGGTTTTCCTGGAGGAGAAGGAGTTGGGAAGATCTGCAACGAACTTAGAGTCACTTAGAATCACAATTTGAAGCTGGCTGGAAACTTAGAGGGCACCAAATCTTCCCACTGATTTTACATATGAATTTCACAATAACCCAGAGAAGTCAGTGATTTGGCTAAGGTCACACAGCAGCATAAATGCTCTGGACTGCCACGGTGCCACACTGGCCTAGGCCTCCTCCTTCCCCTCACCCCAGCCCAGCTCCAGACTCGGCTCCAGTGAGGGGAGGTTAACTGGGGGCTAGAGGTGGGCCTGGGACCTTCCCACAGGCCCAGGCAGGGATGGTGGTCTCTCCTGCTGTCCCACCCCCACTCATTACTATTCCAGACGTTGTCCTACCAGCTCCCCTTCCCGTGGAAACCCAGTGATGCCGAGAGCTGGAATTTGGACATTTTCCCAGCATTCGGGCTGTTAATTAAAACTAATAAATCTGCCACGTGGAGTTGGGCCGCAGAGGAGCAGGGAGAGGCAGTGAAGGGCGAGGGGATGCGGGCGTGGGACCCCCACCCCCTGCAGAGTCTCCTTTCAGTCCTGCCTCCCGAGTTACCTCCTCTCTTGGCCTCTCACTCACCTGCACTTGATTCTCCAGCCGTCAGCAGGTCCGACCCCTGCCCGGGCGGCTCTGGCTCGTTCCAGAGAGGAGCGGAAGATGAGTGTCTAAGGCAGGGCTGGTGACCTTGCCCTGCCACTCCTGGGCCTGAGCCAGAGGCCTGACATCCAGCTGGGACAGACCTGGGTTCCAGTCGCCAGTCCCCAGCCCAGGACCTCTGAGGAGCTCCCCTCTCCAGGCATCTCCTTCCTAACCTGGAAAATGCAGATTACAGCTCCTCTCTTAAAAGCTTCCTGTGAAAGGACTTGAGAAAGTCTGTGTAAAGTGGCCCGTGACAAACTATTAAGTGAGCACTCCGTGATTCTCTGGTCTGGTCTCCACTTCCTTCTTCCTCCTCCCAGAGGTTCCCATAAACATTGTGTGTCATGCAAAGCAGATGCCCGTCTCCAGGACTCCCTCTGAAGACTAGAGGGGACTGTCTCCTGCACCCCTGTGGCCGTGCACAGAGCCATGCCTTATGTGGCAATGATAGCAGGTTATGGGTCTTTATTTCCTCAGTGCCCACCACAGAGCTGGGTGTGCAGGAAGCGTTCAGCCAGTGTCTTTGATGGGGAATGAGATGCTCCCACCCCTGCAGGGGATGTTAGTTCCACTGTCTGGCCAGCGTTCGGTCCCCTTCATTAGAAGCAGCTCCCCTCCCCAGTGGTGTGCTCCTCCCTCTGAGCTGCTCCAGTCAGAAGCTGCCCCAGGATTTTTCTCCCTGACTTCTGTGGAGCCCTCTTTCCGGTTCAGCCATGAGGCTGGAGAGTGGGTAGAGCCACCGGCAGGCACGGCCCCAGCCTTTCTCCCTGGAGAAATGAAGTCAAGTACACAAACAGACGGAGATGGGGTGAAAAGTGGTGCCCAGCTGCCCTGGCTCTGGCCTGCTTATGGATTTATATGCACCAACAAAATTCCCCACTTCATTAACCTAAATCAAGCTGGGGCACTGCCCTTCCCAGCCACTGATTCACCAAGCATCTGCTCGCTCTCTCTCATCTCTCCCTCTCTCTCATCTCTCTCTCTCTCTCATCTCTCTCTCTCTCTCTCTTTCTCTCTCTCTTTTTTCCCCCTTAACTAGGGATTGAACCCAGGGGCACTTTACCACTGAGCCACATCCCCAGTCTTTTTTACTTTTTATTTTGTGACAGGGTCACACTAAGTTGCTGAGGCTGGCCTTGAACTTGTGATCCTCCTGCCTCAGCTCCCCCATCTCATTTAATCTTCTTAATTACATCTCAAACTAGGCCATCAGGGATAGTTAGTCCATCTTACAGATGAGAAAGACAAGTCTGGAGAAAGTAAATTTATATGCCAAGGCCACACAACTGTAGTGGTGGAATTCCATCACCTCGTGTTATTGAGAGCTGGCTTAGGAGCTGACGCACTTTATCCTTCACCGTCCTTTCAATAACCCAGTGACAGCACCACCATCAATCTGCTTTACACAGTTGGGGAAACTGAGGTTGGAGCAGTTGAGTAATTTATCCTAGGTCACCAGCTCCTTGTGAGTCAGCCAGAGCCGTGCCACTAGGCCACCCGCTGTCCAGCCTCTGAGGCTAGGGCCTGCTCCCGCCTCCAGGGCTGCTTTGCCAGAGAAGACCACGACTGGGTAGGGGAAGACCGAGGGCACAGAGTTAATAAAGTACCCACTGTGTGCAGGGCCTTGTGCGAGGGCAGGAGGATGCAGGAATAGCCATGTTGCGGAGCTTACCCTGTGGGCCAGTCTAGGCTGGGAAATCATGAGTGTGTAAATGTCCATGCAGCAACGAATGGAGGCTCAGGTAAAGTGTCTGGGAGCCTGAGGAGGAGAGGTGGCCCCAGCCGGGGGAGGGCGAGTCCCAGGAAGGAGTCTGGGGCAACATGACCTTGAACGCAGGTAGGATCTGGACCTGGGGGTGTGGCATGATCCTGGCATGGCTGGCCTCAGAACGACGCCCTCACGGAGCGAAACGCAGAGATGCGGTAAGGAAGGAGGAAGCAGACCCACTTTTCTGCATGGTGGAATGCAGGAAGAGCCACCACAGAGATGAGACCAGAGGAATGAATCAGAGGCCGGAGTCGGGGGCCTCGAACGCCAAGACTGAACGTTTGAGCGTGATGTGACCAGCACCAGAGAGCCAGCGAAGGGTTTTCAGCAGGGAAAGGACAGAGCCAGACTGGAACAACACTCTGCTAGCCACACCTGGGACACGTTAGAGAAGGGAGCAGCCAGTGGGCGGAGGCTGTTAGGGAGGCAGTAAAGACTGAAGGCCAGAGCGTGCCGTGGGGCGTGGGGCAAGGCAGATCCCAGGGCACTGGTCAGCGAAGAGCTGGTGCCTGGGAGTCAGGCTGGCTGTGAACCTGGGTGACCTGCCTCTGAGAGCTGACCTGCAGGTCACCAGGGACCACACACCGGACAGCATGTTGTGCGCTGATTGGGCCCCAGGGCCACAGCTCAGCCTGTGCTGGGGGTGTTAGCGGTGCTGGGAGGAGGAGGGTGGATGGACAGGCGAATGAGTGACTGTGAATGAGGCCAGGAAAGAAGGGCCCGAGAATGAACGAACCACGAATTAACAAATGAAGGAAGCAGGGGAGCAAGGGAGAGGCCCTGCAGCTTCCAGAGTGTGGCCTGGGAGGCTTCCTGACTTCCCCTCCCTCCCCCACACTGGGTCCCAAGCCTGACAGGGCCCTGGCTGGGCAGCTGCAGAGCCTCCCTGGAGGAAGGAGGAGGGGGGCTCCGCTCCCTCCTGAGAAACAGAAGCAGTAGAAGGATGTGCTACTTAAAGCCAGTTTTGAAAGCCTGCTGCGATTTATGAGGCTCCAGCGTACTTGGTTCCTTCCAGTCCTGATGGTTCTGAACAAGGAATGGGAGCCACTCCAGGGCTACAGCCCGGAACCACTGTGGGCCCTCTGGTTTCTCAACATGCACCTGTTCCAGGAGGTCAATGGTGCCTGAGTCTGTGTGGGGGCTGGGGGCTCAGGTGAGCGACCTCTCCCCTTGAGACCACGCCTTCCCTTCCACACAAATCCCATCACTGCCAGCCAATAATAAGCCCACTATAAATACTATTATTGCTTGCTGACATCCTAGGCATTCTCTCATGAGTCTCCATGACAGCACTGTGAGGTCTCTCTGCATTTCACAGGTGAGGAAACTGAGGCTCAAAGCGACTTTCCCAGTTCCACACAGTAGGTGGTAGAATCTGGTCCAAGTGACGTACCTGGAGGTGGCTGGTCACCTCCGACCGTTCCTCTCAAGTGCCTACAAAATGGGGCTTGGAAGAGAGAACGATGTAAGTTAACAACAATGAATCCCCTGGTACAGATTGCAAATGCTCCTCCAGCTGTGGAGGGGCCCCAAGGGTTAATATTTTTGAGGCTTTCTCTCTGCCAGGCCCTGGAATGCACTGGAAATGAGTCACCTCTCTTCACCCCATGATGGCAACACTGGAACCCCCTGAGTCTTGGGAAGGTGAGTGACCGCCCGGGTCATACAGCAGCTTGTGGCAGAGCCTGCGCTCAAACCCAGGGTTCTGCCCCCTGACGGCTCTGAGAGGATGTCTCAACACTGTCCCTAGACCTTCTGGCTTGTCACACATCACCTTCAGGGAAGTCACCTGAGAGCCGGGCTGCAGGCACCCACACCTGCCAGGTACGCGTGATGGGCCCTGCCCTTGTCCCTGGGGCTTGGGTGGCACCAGGGGAGCCATGGTTCTGCTCAAGAAGCAGAAGCAGACTTGCTGTGGGTGGACGCAAGCCCAGGCCGGGTGGTGGAGGGAGGCGGCCCAGGGCAGTGGAGACCGACACCCTCCGTGGGTCAGGGCCACAGGACTTACGAAGTCTCTGGAGTTCAGACAGGGCTCTGTGAGCCTGGGCTCCCGGAGCCCGCTGGGTGACCTGGGCAAGTCCAGTTGCCCCTCTCTTGTCCCAGTTCCCTCCTCTGAAACTGAAGGGGGTAGGGAGGTGGAGCTGAGGGGGAGGGTGAAGAAGACCTGTGAGGTCACTTCCCGTGTCACTGCACTGTCTCAGCGGAATGCAGGAGAGAGATTTGGGGTCAGGTGTGGCGACAGCCAGTGCTCCGTGAGCTTTGGAGACCTAGAAATCAAAACAAGTGCCAAGGCCTTCAGCCACCTCCCACCCACCTGGACTCCCCGACTGCCCCTAGAAGATGAACTCAGGAAAGAGCCCGAGGGTCGTCGAGCCAGTCAGCCTGTTTCCTTGCCTATAAAATGGGGCAGGGGGGACTACAGGGAGATGATGGCTTTGGTCCCTCCTCCCAGCTGCACCAGCCGAGGGGGAAGCTGTTTCTCCACCAGGCTCCCAGTGTTTGGTGGAAGAAGCTGAGCGAGGGAAGGAGCAGCCCTCGTCTTCTTGGGGTGGCACAGTCTCCAGAGGGAGACACAAGTATGATGTGGCTGCAGAGCAGAGCCCAGGGTAAAGGAGAGGCTTTGATGGCTGCAGGCAAACTCTGGATCAGCTTGGGGCAGGAAGGCCACTTTCTCCAGGAAGCCCCCATGATTGTTCTGGAGTATGTGCTCTCCCACCTCCTCCCCATCTCCCATCACTCCTTGTGCCTCCATTGCACAAGCACAAGAGTGCACACACACACACACACACACACACACACACACTGGTGTCCAAGTTCATGTCTCCCGCCAATTGACCACACCCTCAACTGCAGGATCCGGGTTCTGTCCTCTTCATCAATTCCCTTCTTTGACTTTGCAAGTTCTTTGATGGCCTGTGCACCTCAGGCTCAGGTGAAGGACAGCTCTTTGCAAGGAAAACATGATTGAAGAGAACCCTGGGAAATAAATGCTGAGGCTGCTCCAGACTTTCTAACCAGGGCTGGAAGAAAGATCCTGCAACCACAGGGTCTCTGCAAGGCCACCTCCACTCTGCAAGGTCGCCACCGCGTGAAAACAATGAAGATTTTGCCAAAATAGGCTTGTAAAACTTGTGGTATATATTACAACTTAACACTTAACAACTTAATGCTTTAACACAAAAATTACAATGTAAGATAATTGCTCTATTAATGAGATAATTACAGGTTTATTTTTAATTAATTCATAATATGCTCCAGATGGTGTGGTCTGCTAACAGGACCAAGTTTAATGTAGGATGAACAGTTTCTTTGGAGCCCAACAGGTAAACTCCAAGGCGGGAGAAATTAGTGCATCTGCCAGCGAGGTCAGGAGTTGCACTTGAGTCTGTGGCCACAGTGGCGCATGCCTGTGATCCCAGCAGCTGGGGAGGCGGCGACTCCTCCCTTCGACCTCTCTGGAGTGCTCCTCATGTCCACCACTCCTAACTTCTTGGAATTTTTGCTTCTTTTGCCTCCTTGGCAACATGCTTGTCTAGTTTCATTCCTTCTCAGGGCCAGTTCACCTCCTTCCGGACTTCCAACCCCCTTATCTGCTGTGTGAATCCTCAGGGACCCTTGTCTGCTCCCAGGCTCTCTATCATTTGGGGCTGGTTGGCTTTATTGGCATCCAGCTCTGATTATTCCTTTGGTCATCCCTGCAGGTTCATTCCGTATCTGAGGCCGCTCAAGCAGCAAGTCCAAAATAACCTTTACCACAATCCACTTCCATCGCCCTACAGTCCTCCCTGTCTTGGGAAGGAGCACCTCCACTCAGCCCCCTTGAGTCCTCTCTCCCAGACACACAGCCGGTCCTCCTGGCTCCGCCTTCTGCACCCTAGAGACTGACTGACCGGTGTATCCTGCTCTCCACTGCACACCCCCCACCTGCCTCTCACCTGGACATCTGTCCCCCACTGACCTTCCCACCACCACCTTTCACAGTGGCCAGAGCAGATTCCCCAGATCACACTGGGTCCCGGCTTACACTGCCCAGTGACTTCCTGTTGCAACCAGAATAAAACCAAAGACATCCATGGTGTCCCAGATCGGGTTACTTGGAAGGACTCAGGGAGCCAACCGTGAGTAGGAAGTTTATGGGATATTCCCAGGACACCCGCCCCCTCCCATGAGGAAGGAAGGAAGGAGGCAGGACTGGGGCAGAAACGGGGGACTGTGATGTTTCTGCCCGAGCTCCAGGACAGGCACAGCCCTTCAGAGCCATTGCAGACAAGGGGCCAAGCCTCACAGCTCTGGACCGACCCTCCGGGACGCAGGCGGCCTTCCCCACGAGTAGGGCGGGGCCTCAACTGGGCCGGGCGGCTCTCTTCACTGGCCTTTCCTAGAGAGGCCCTGGGCTGAGCGTCCTCAGCTGCTGCGGCAGAGTGCCGCCCACGACAGCGTCCACTCCACACGCCCACAAGACCCGCTGGATCCCTTCACCCCTCTCCTCCGGGATTGCGCTGCTCCAGCCACGCTGACCTTCATTTGGCCTCCCAAAGAAGCCAAGCTCAAGCACTTCGCTCCTGCTGCTTCTCTGGTGTCTCGGCGTCCCCATCTGTACAATGGGAAAGACAACCACACCCACCACGCAGGCTGAGCGTGGGGATCGCGTGAGCCTGTGCGTGAAGAGCGGTGCCTGGCACTAAGGTGGGTCAGGAGGCAGGAGGGGCGGAGGCGGAGAAGGAAGCTGTCCTCACGTTCTCCTAGTTCAGGCGTCGTCTCCATTGCACCTCCTCAGAGCCCTCCCTGCCCACCCGAGCCAAGCAGCACACCCTCTGGGCGCCTGTCCACCTCATGCCCCTTCCATCCTCCTCATAGCCCTAGTGTCACCTGATACTGTGTTATTTTATATTTGTTTACACCAGTGCTTCTCCACCAGGGGTGATTGTGGCAACATCTGGAGACAGTTGGGTTGTTAGAGCTGGGCGGGGTAGTGCTCCTGGCATCTAGTGGGTGAAGGTCCAAAGAAATACTGCTAAACACCCTACCGTGCACAGCGTGGGCCCCACAAGAGCTGACCAGTCCCAACTGCCAGTAGTTCTGAGGTTGAGAAATCCCGGTTTGCCTATTTATTTTTTGCCTTCCCCATGAAAAGGTCTGTCTTCTTCTCTCTCATATCCCCAATATTGACACCTTGTAGATGCTCAGTCAATATTTGGAGTTGATATTACCGCAGTGCCCATAATCATGGTCCATAGGTAGTAAGAGGCCTAGAAACGTTTCCTAAAGGAAGACATGATCATTTCTCTGACCTAATAGCTGTGTGAACTTGTTGAGTCATTTAACCTCCCTGAGCTTCAATTTGCAATTTGCCCATTTGTGAAACAGCGTAAATATTCATGCCACCAACAATCACTGAGATCCTGAGTCCCCGTCTACTTTTTAGAGACACCTTGGGGGTTGTAGAAGTCCTGTGGATCCATCCATGTGGGGGCCCAGTCATGTGTCACCTTCGCTGTGAAGCCTTCCTTGATCCTGTCCCTCCGCAGCCCACTGTCATCTCTGAGCATCGTAGGTCTCTCCTCTTCCTAGTTCCCAAAACCCTCTGTCCACCCGGGGGCCTGGCAGTGCTGTTGGCTTGAAAGCCTCAGCAAACCCTCAGCCCATCAGATCCCTCTCCCTGTGATAACAAGTAGCTTGTGAGGCTCCTTTATAATCCCCCAGGGAAACCCATATACAGCATAACCCACCTAGACACATTGTTTGAAAATAAATGCACATAATGCCCTAAACATAATAAAAAAGAAAGGTAAAAGGAAGATATTCATAATGAAATAGTATTTCAATATGTAAATGCCCAGACCCAACCGCACAAGGAGATGTCATGAAGCAGCCAGAGGCTTGTCCCCACTCATCAGATCCCCACAAGGACACCAGCCCCAAACGCAACCTGACACTTGGGGGCCGGAGCTGGTACTCAGCTGCCACAAATGGCACTGCCATCAGCCACGTGATTCTCCAAAGATGATCAACAACTCCCGGTAATGTTTCCAACAGAACAGAGTACAGTCTTTCTCCAATTTACAGGGTAGTTGTATTCCTAGAAAATTCAGTGTGTATTAAATCCGTGACACAAATACTTTATGCTTATATATGAAACAGAGCTAGGTCCCAGGCTCAAGTGATTATCAACAAGTTTTACACCTACTTGAATGTCACCGGGGGATTTGAAAATCAAGCGGCACAGAGGGCGGTCCCCCGCAGTGTAGGGCCATCCCACCTTGAGGAACATTAGCACCCTGGGCGCCTCCCCTACCACAGGAGCATCCCCTCGGTTCACTGTGAACATCAAAACTGTCCCTAAGGGATGGCACTGCTCCAGGGAGAATTTCTGTTGTTGCTTTTCCCTTTCACCCGCCTACAAGCCACCAGAAATGAACTTGCCCCGTCCGCCCCTGCGCTCCCAGAACCCAGCAGGAGCTGGGTACGTGATGGGTGCTCATAAATTCTGATGGGGTGCAAGTGCACTTACCCAGCCATGTCCTCTTAGCCAGTCCCAGAGGCCACCTGTAGTGGACTTGCCCACAGCTCCTGGTGTCCTCTCACCCAGGGGTGAGCCCATCCATGTGCAGGTGATCCTGAAGTACTGACAGGCCACAGACTGCCCATTGCAGGATAAATCGCCCCCTTTCACCCCTCCTGGGACCAACCTGAGACACCGTCCCTCCCTGGACACAGTGTCTGAGTCGCCCATGACGTGGAGGGAGCCCCCGCTGCCCACAGTCCTAGCCTCACTAACACCCCATGTGACCTTTCTCCTCTCTCGTCTTTCCCTTTCCCTCAGAGAGCTTCTCAGTGTCCCCAGGGACAGTGCTCCCACCCAAATTTCTCTCTCCGTGTGCTTCACGGAGCATCGCTCATGTGACCACATCAGCTGAGGGTCCCTTGAGCTGGGAGGTGGAAGTTGACCTCCCCCCACATTGGACAGCAGGTGCCAGCCCTTCCTCCTGGGTCTTCATCCTGCAACGCCTCTGTGGCTGCCTTCCACAGGCTGGGGACAGTGCCCAAGATGGTAAAGGAGCACCCTGCAAGTCCAGACCCAAGACCCTAAAGATCATCCTTCTCGCTGCTTCTGTAGAGCAAGGCCATGGCCCCTATTCTGGGTGGGAGCCGCGTGCAGGATAGGAAGGATTTATGACCTGAGAACCTTCTACGTGGGTCTGCTCTGGGGAGGAGTAACCTCTGATCAACCATCAGCTGAATGAAGTCGTGATGGGCAGATGGGCGTCTGTCGGCATGCCTGAGCGGAAGAGGCACGATGCACGAGATCACTGGAGATGCCCAGAGCTGGCCGGGCCACACTGGTGCTGGTCACACAGGCTGGGGGGCCACCAAGACCTTTTTGCGTTTCTGGTTCCACTTCCCAACTTGTGCTTTTCCACAAGACTGCATAATTCACCAAAGATACAATTACTTAAGGCAGAACATAAACTGTGTGCCGCGCACTGTGGGGTCTGTAATTCAGGCATGTCTCCGGGGATAATTAAAACCTCCTCCTCAAAACAGAGAGTTTTGAAATAGCACTGCACCCATGTGCCTGCCAAATCTGGGGTGGCAGCCAGGGACTCCCCAGGGCAGGAGGAGCGGAGGGTTGGGGAAGAGGAGGCAGCAGGGCCAGCAAGGCTTGGAGAGGTTCCTCCAGGAGACCAGGCCAAGGAAAGTGGACGCCCCATGGCAGCAGCTGGAGGGAGATCAAGGTCAGGGAGAGCAGCGTCTCTAACACCAGGGGCCACTTTTAAGCCCCGGTACAGGGTTATCCCCTTTGCTCATGGATGGGTTTGTATTGCCATCAAAATACCCGACAGGAACCTCTTAGAGGCAGGAACGTCTGTTTTGGTTCATAGTAACAGAGGTCTCAGTCCATAGACGGCCAACCCATCACTCTAGGTCCAAGATGAGGCAACACATCACAGAGGAAGAGCCCAGCAGAGAAAAGCCGCCCAGTTCATGGGTCAGGAAGCAGAGAGAGAGGGAAGGTGGGAAAGGGCCACAGGGAAGATGCCCCTTCCAGGAAGTGCTCCCAGTGACCACCTCCTCCATTCACGCCCCACCTGCCTATAGTTTACCACACAGTCAGTCCCTTCAAACTAGGATGGACTGACCAGGTTCAGCTCTCACAATGCAGTCGTTTCACCTCTGAACATTCCCGTATTAGCACAAGGGCTTTGGGGGTGGGGACACCTCATCGCCAAACCATGAGAGATGGTAAGGATGGGTGGAGGGAGGCCTGTGTGGACAGACCCGGATCTGGGTCAGGTGTGCCCATCTAGTTGCATTCTGGGTGAGATGAGGGTTGGGAGGCAGAGTCCTTCTGGATAGGGACACAAAGAGACCACCTGGTCTTGAAGACCTGCTCCTCTTGGGCACTGGGCCAGGTGTCCATGCCCATTCTCATTCAAACAAATTCACAGAGCTGCTGTGTGACCCAGCAGGGGTCCAGATCTTTCAAGTCCAAAGCCCATGAGGGTGTCTAGAGGTGGCAACAAACAAGGTGAAGCTCCAGGCAGCAGAGAAAAGAAGACACTCTCCAGAAAGGAGGAAACGGCTCTGCCTTAAGGTCCTTGATGGCCAGTCACGGGGATGTGCCTTATTCCGCAGGCAGAACCATCAGGGGTGGATGTTACTGAGAGAGAGATGTCAGTTCCATGTGAGCAAGAGCTTCGTAACAGGCAGAATGGTCCCGCTCCGGGATGAAGGAGTTGCGCTGGAGACGCAGTGAGCTCCCCAGTCTGGAAGTGCGTAAGCGCAGGCTGAGTGCCCTGTGGGACTTCTGTAGAAAGGTCACACCTGGAACCTGTGCGGGTGCTTGGAGCTCGAGGTTCAGCCTTCTGTGGGAGGGGTGCGTCCCCTGAAGGAGGCAGGGGAGACCCGGGATTGATAGGCGGCTCTGGGCTGCACTGTCTCTCTGCCATGGCCCTCCCAGAGCCTCCAGATGATCTTCCCAGCAAAACCACCGGCTGGGGGAGGAGAGGGATCAGGAGGTCACCCCACCCCACCTGCATGCTGAACGCAAGCAGTTTACCCCCAACCCTAATCAAAGGCACAGCCACTGGGTGGATGTCAAATTCCATCTTGTTTACTCTGCAGGAAGCTCATCTGGAGGAAAGAGGCAGAAAGCACTGAAGACAGAGGCTTTGGAGGTGAACTGGTTCTGGAGACCACAGTCTTGGCCCAGCCCAGGCCTGGGGGCAGAAACCTCCTCCTTTTCAGGCCCAAACTCTGCTCCCTTCCATTCCAGCCAGGCCCACAGAGCTAGAGCCACCTGGGTGCCTTTGGTCAGATGGGGAGAGACCTGTGCTGGGGTGAGAGAAGGGGCGGCTGGGGCTTCAGACGTCCTGCCCTGGCTGTGTTGGGGAAGTTGACCACAGGACCCTAAAGGATACTGAGTTCCATGTGTCCCCCCATTCTGGGGACCACAGATAGTACCTGGGGGCTATAAGATTGTGGGGAAGCTCCTGTCCACCCTGGAGACCCCTCTACCCATCCCACCCCCATTTCACTCAATGATGTCACCCTGTGTGCCCTCTGGCCCAGCCCTAAGAAGTCAGGAAGGGCAGCATGGATAGAAGACGCACACACACACTCAACCCCCAAGACCCTTCCCACTTCAGAACTGAACTGGGATAGCTGCCATGGGGGGAGGCGTCCAGACAGGGTGGTCTGGGGGCCAGGCCAGCCCTCCTTCCCCCCATGAAGTTCACAGGGTGGGGAGGGATTCTGGGACCCAAACCTATGAGTGGGGAGCTGCGGGGGTTGCAGTCTGAGAAGACCTTGTCCCTGGGGGAGACGCAGACCCTACCCCGGAGGAGCCTCCAGTCTGATGATTCTGAGGTACAGAACCCAGGTCTGAGGGAGGAAGACGACGCACCAAGATGGACTCAGGAAAGTTCACACAGCTGAGAGCATGAAGGCCCCGCCTCATGGGGTGCACCTGGGTGTCCACACCTGCGGGAGGCTCGAAGCTCTCCCTGGGCCCCCTGGAGGAGGTGGGTTCTGGGGTGTCTTCTCCACACAGCCTCAGAAGGCCTGCCTGCTGCACAGGAGCCCAAGTCTTTATGGCTACGGGAGCCAAGGAAGAGCAGCTTATTAATTTAATCCTTAAACAAATTTACAAAATTGTCAGTGGATTTGCAGGAAGCCAAGGGAAGTGGCTTCCGGGGGAGCCGACAGCCGCTCCCCCGCTGGTGGGGATTTGGGGTATTTGCCACTGTGGGTGGAGGACCGGGGAGGGAGGAGGCTTCGTAATTCAGAGCCCCTTCCCTGGCCCTCTGGCAGGGTTCCTGCTTCTCCCTCCTCTTGCACTCTCTTCTCTAGAAGCAGAATCTGAAGACTCCAGCCTCCTTGGCTGCTAACGGAAACCATGAGAATATTCTGGGCAAGTGCTTCCAGCGTGCCAGACGGAACATACACCAACTCATTCTGTGGACACGAGACGCGGGTACCGTTATTATCACCACGTGACCAATGGGCAAACTGAGGCACAGAACAGTTAAGTCACTCATCCCAGAGGTCATGTGGCTCACTGGTGGCAGAGGCAGGATCCAAGTTAGGCGTCCAACTCCAGAGATCCTACCTGTGTGTGTGGCCTCTCTTTCTTTGGGCTTCTGTCAGAAGCAGAAGAAGTCAGGGAGACCCATCCTCCAATCCCCACAGGGATTCTAGGCCAACTACCTCTCACGCTGTCCTCAAGGGCAGCCCCAAGTGTCATCCTGGCCATTCCTCAGCCTCCACACACCTGCACCAGACCTCTACCTCTGGCTTCCCCTGCCCTCTCCACACACCTGTTCCATCCCTAGGAGAATCGGCGCTGCCCTTCAAGTTGAGGGCCCCCAGGAACGCGGCCATGAGGTCTGAGCCTCACCCACAGTCCAGCTGGGTCCCTGCATAAGGCAGAGCCTCTTGGATGGGGTCCCAGACCTTTGATTGACAGCAATTCCCCTGTTTGCTTAATAAGGCCCGTGTCAATAGCCTCAGGTTTGAAGAGCAAGCCTGTAGGCACCAGAGCGACCCACCCCAGCTGACTGCCTCTTCAGTCCCCAGAGAGATTGGGGCCAGTTAACCTGTTCGGAAAGGTCGCTCATCAGACACCGATAAAGAATTAGAAAAGCCCTGAACAGCCAGTGACCCTTTCCAGGCCACTGTCCCTGGTCTGGCTCCAGCACGTCCATCCAGCGGATCCCTCATTAGCATCTTAATGTGAGCAGCATATGCAATGAGGCGCCAGAGAAAATCCCCAGCATTTAAATTCATTAACAGTCCTTGGAAGTCTTCAGTGCGGAGGTGGAATTATCGCTAAACTGCTTTTAACTTACCAGCTGTGCACTAAAGGGCCAAGGAGGCTGGCGGTGGGGTCTGGGGCTGGGCGGAGCGGGAGGAGCCTGGGGCGCAAGCCAGGGATGCTGAGGCTTCTGGGAGGAGGGCGTGTTCCCTAGGTTCAGTTCAGCACCCGAACGAACGATGAGTGAAACACTCACTCACCCAGCTGACTGGTCCACTTAGGAACAAGCAGCCACTGCGACGGATACTGGTGCGGCCGTGCGTTTCAGGTTAAGTTCCAGGACCCGGCTTCTCTTGGCTCAGCGTCTGATGGATGGTGGTGGAGACAGCTCCCTTCTCCCAGGAGTGGCCTCCCTCTGCCTGAGCAGCCCCTACCTGTGCTCCAGCTGCCTCCCCAGAGACATTTCCAGGCGCACACCTGCCTCCCCGCACCTGGGGTCTATCCATCCCTACTGTCCCCCTGTCCCACAGTGCTGTGACCTTGCTAAGGGTGGCCTCCTCCCTGTGCCCTGGAATCCCACGCATCCTGCTCAGAGGGCAGCATTCAGTCAGTATATCCCAGAGTCTACTCAGCTCCTGGGACAAAAGATAGGCTCAACCAAGATTCATGGAATTAATTAATTGATTGATTAAATGTTCCTCTTTGCCTGCAATGTCAATCACAGTGGCAGGCTCACTGTAGTGTCTCAAATATTTGCCAAATAAATGTTGAATGAAAGATAAGGGCTTGCTGCAGGGATGGGGTGCAGAAAGGAGGCTAGGATTCAGGAATTCAACGCAGTTCAACAAAAGTTAATTGAGTAACTAATCAGAAAGATGGTTAATATTTGTATTGGGCTTACTATCTGCAAAGCACACATTAACTCATTTAATATTTATAACAACCCTGGGAGGAGAATCCTAACGCCCATCCTCATTTTACAGATGTGAAGACTGAGGCACCCAAGCAACTTCCTCAAGGCTGCCTAGTGATGTGCTGTAGGACTGGGATTTGAACCTGGGGAGCATCGGCCTAGGGCAGTGCTTCCCCATGGGAGTTCATCTTGAGACATACGTGCAGTGTGTGCAATTTTACATTTCCTAGGTACTCCATTCTAACAAGCAAAAATAAATTGGTGAGATTAACCTTAGTAAGGTATTTTATTTAACTCAATATATACAAAGCATTATCTTTTCAATGTATAATGAGCATTTAAAATTATTAATGAGATGCTTTTTTTTTTTTTTTTTGGTTCTGAGGATTTAACCCAGGGGTACTCTACCACTGAGCTATACCCCCACCCCTTTTTATTTTCTATTTGGAAACAGGGCCCAACTAGGTTACTGAGGCTGGACTTGAACTTGCAATCCTCCTGCCTCAGCCTCCCTGATTGCTGGGACTACAGGTGTGTGTCACCACACCTAGTGACATTCTTGTTTGCACACTGAGCTTTGGGAATCCCATGTCCGTTTCATACTCACAGCTCACCTCCTCAGCCGGCCTCTTGAGGTGCCCCGCAGACACATGGGGCTCGTAGCTACTGTGCTGGACAACGCTGATGAAGTCTGAATTCCTGAACATGCTCTCCTGCCTCCCACTCCTGGATCTGGCCCAGTGCTAGACACCGAGGACACAAAGATGAACCAGCCACAGTCCCTTCGAGGAAGCCACAGGACAGAGCAGCCTGCTGTGGTTTGCACTGGTGACCTAAGATGTGAAGTCATGGAAAGCACTCGGTGGTGCAGAACCACAGAGAAGGAGCTGGAAAGGAGCGCAGAGGGTGGGTCTTCAGGGGGTCAGAGAAAGGTTCCAGAAACAGCAGCTCCCAGAAGTTAGAGCAAACGTGAGCCAGGTGAGGAGCTAATGAGCGGCATGTGCCAAGATCCAGGGTGGGAAAGAAGGCAGCAAATTCCAGAGGCTGCTGGCAGTTCTCTCAGACTCTTGGGTGGGAGTGTTGGAAGCCAGGATGGAGAGGTGGGCAGGGCCTCACAGCTGGGTTTCCAGCAGAGGTGAGACCAGAGTGATCCTGGAGGTGGAGGCTGAGGCTGAGATCTGCTGAGGGGGTTGGGGCCTGGGCAGAGCCAGCAGCAGAGCAGAGAGCAAGGGGGAGGAGGTCTAGTCACAGGACTTGGTGGCTGTGCACGGTGGAGACTGAAAAGATCTGACCTATGCAATTTGTCCTAAGGCACACGGCTCTCTGGTGGGGATGCCGGGGGGACCTTGGAGCCCTTCCCTGAGGAAAAGCAACAGAGCAGGCTAGAGAGGAGAGAAGGGCTGAGTTCCGGAAAAAGGGCAGGTGGGGGAGATGAGAGGCCCATGATGGGCCTCAGGAAAGCCTGGGAGAGAGGGCGGGACCGGAAGTGCAAACTGGGCACTTCCAAGGTGGCGGAGTCTCAGGACCCTGCCCTCTTGGGGACAAGGCACACGTGATGTGACCTGTTCTCCTGCAGTTATATGCAGTTAAGGGAAAGGGGACGTGTCCTGAGAATTTAGGGCCAAGGACCCCCATTAACAAGAGGCAGCCAGTCATCTGTGCTCACCCACTTAGTCTGTTAGGGCTTTAGGGAGCCGATGCTGTCCTGAGGCACGCAGCCAACCCGTCGTCACGCCAAGCAAGAATCTGAGTCTCCTGACACCCCAGTGTCCCTCCATCTGTCCATCCACCTGTTCAGCTGCTACTTACTGAGCACCTACTACATGCCATGAGCTGGCCGGGAGAAGCAAGGTCAAGTTATGATGTGCTGTGTTTGAATCCAGAGAAAAGGAGGGTCCAACGGAAGGGAGGGAGGAAGGACATGAATGAGACTTGGTGGGGGAGCTAAGGGTGCCAGTCAGCGAGGAGGGGGCTCTCATGACCGCAAATCCAGGCTGCAGAGAGACAGGGACAATGGCAGATGACGGGTATCAGCTTTCTGCACAGCCCTGGCCTCACAGACCCAGATTTGTCACCTTCCACACCACACACGACTTCAGCTCGCCCAGGGCCAGCTGAAGGGCCCAGGAGGTCGTGAGAGGCCCTGCTAGAGTAGCCAGGCTCTCCCGCCCTGTTCCGCATTCACCTCTCCCAGCAGCTCGCCTACCCTCAGATGAAGGCCGACGGCGATGGGAACAAGGTCTGGGGGCCCAGCTTAGAGCAGGAGGCTTGGAGGGGAGCCCACGGTGTGGCCTCCCTTCTGTGCAGCCCAGAGGCTGGATGGGGCCTCCCTCCCACTTAGCTGAGCCTGGGGGTCACCTCCCACCTGATCAGCTACATAGAGCCTGAGCCCCAGGCCCATCAATCATTCCTCCTGGGAATGGGGATGCCAGGCTTGGGAGGAAGTGGCTGCGTGACCTCTAAGGACCCCTTCCACCCTCTTAGAGGTTATGAGAGAAACCAGGAGCCAAAGAGGAGATTGGGGAGAAAAGAACTAGAAAAAGGAGGTGGGAGGCTGTCCAACCAGGTCCTAAAATCTCCAGGCATCCTCTCCCTCCCACCTTGTGGCCACTGAGCTCCTTCACACCTGAGAAATCTTGGGGTACACCCTGTCACACTCAGGGGCAAAGCGAGTTGCCTCAGCAGGCCCGTTTCAGTGGACCAGGCTGCCTCCTGGTTGACCAGGTTTAGGAAATGAAAACCCAGAACCCCAGGATACGGCCAGGCCCGGTGGTCCACGCCTGTAATTCCAGCAGCTAGGGAGGCAGAGGCAGGAGGATTTCGAGTTCAAAGCCAACCTCAGCAAAAGCAAGAGGCTAAGCAACTCAGGGAGACCCTGTCTCTAAATAAAAATGCAAAATAGGACTGGGGATGTGGCTCAGTGTTCCAGCGTCCCTGAGTTCAATCCCCGGTAATCCACCCCCTCAAAAAAGAAAAAGAAAAAGAAAACAAAAACAGAATGCCCAATTCAACTGGACTTTCGATTCACAATAAATAATTTAGAAGTGTGTGCCATTTGATATGTTGGGCCCAACCATTGGACGGAAGGACCTGTCAAGGCCCCGGGCCTCAGGAAGCAGGAGAGGCCTTCTCCTGGAGCTCCTGCCTGCAGCCCTGAGACCCAGTGAGGACAGGAAGCTATTGCAGATAGAAACACCTGGAGAGGGTCTGCAAAGCAGGGTCAGGACATCAGCCTCGTGCAGCCTGGAGCACCAGCCTCCAGTGACCCAGCCGTTGACTCAATCACTGCGAATCACTCCATCACCCCCAAGCCACCAGCCAGGCCCCGCAGTTCACGAACAGCAGAGCAGGACCTGCCATTCTTCAGAGAGGAAAGGACCAGGGGGAGACAGGCTGATTAGGAGACACAGTAAAACACAGGCCCGCCACACCCAGAATGACAGCCACGGGGCAGGGGACCCATCCAGGCCCAGCCTGCGAAGGGACTGGAAGCCAGTCGTCACCACAGGAGATAAGTGAACCCCTCTTGCCCACAGCCCCCAGCTAAACACACACGCTACCCCCCGACACTCCCAGAGCGCCCTGCTCACCCTCTCCAGGTTGACAGACACCTGACTGGAGATGAAAATGAGTAAGCACTGGACTCCCTGTCCCCAAGGTCGTCACCTCAAAGCCACGCTGCCACTATCAGTCACCAGCCAACTGGCAGTGGGGGAACGAGAGCCCAGCCCTCCCGAAGGCAGGCACCGCTGTTCTGGGACATTCGCTTCCTATTAGAAGCCACTCCCCTCTGCAAACACAAACATGGCCCCGGAGGAGGATGGGGAGGGGAAGGGCTGGCCGAGGTGGGGGAGGAAGCCATGTGCTTCAGAAAGTCTTCGATTAACTCTCTAATTAATTCACTCCACACAGGACTGCAGGGAGCAGGGCCTGGGAGCCTGGGCAAGGGGTGAAGGATGTGGGAAGGAGATTTGAGCCTCAGGAGAAGATCACAGACCACAGAACCACGGGTTCAAAGAACACCTGGATCGTCCAGATGGGGAAACCGAGGCCCAAAGTCCAGATGTCACAGGATGGGGTAGCTTCTCCGTGAGCCTCGGCTTGGGCCAAGAGCCCTGGAATCCCTCGTCTGGCTAAAAGGCTCACCCTGGGGCACGTGGGGTGTGGAGGCTGTGAGGGAAACGGAGGCCGGGGCAGGCGGCCTGGTCAGCTGGGGCTGGCAGAGCGCAGCAGGGCAGGAGGCTTAGCTGGGAGGGCTGTCTTCTCAGCCCCCGGACCAGGAAGGGTGAGAGGCGAGCTTCCCTGAAGTCAAGCAGATGTTGCCTCTTGTGAAAGGCTGAAAGCTAAGGAGGGGTGTGACATCCGGACGAAGCCGGGTCGCGTGTTTGCCTAGCATTCGGGAGCCTGGGTCCCATCCCCAGCACCAGAATAACAACGACAACAACAGGAGCTTCAGCCTGCGAGTGCCGAGCAGGCCACCCAAGAAGACCCAGGAAGGAGCCAGAGCACAGCTGGAAGTGGGGCACTTTGAACACAGTGCCTGCCACGCTGGGGCTCAGGCGTGTTCCTTCAGAGACGGAGGCACCATGAGCACCGTGGCCCCCTGCGGCGGTTTTCCAGATGCTAGACAACTCTTCATACGATGCTCATCAAGCAAAATCCAGTCCTGCCTCGGTTTACTGGTGTCCATTCCTGGAAAACGTTCTAAACACACGCTCATTAAATCCTGTCAAAAAGTAGTAGAAAGTTAAGAAGCACAATGAGGCCCTAGCCGCCGAAAAATCGACCAGGTGTGTCGCCTGCGTAACCTCTGGATGCACAGGTAGCGTCTTTTGTTCTGCCCTCTAAATGCCAGAGACACGCCCAGATCCTGGTGGTGGCTCAGAGTGCCCCCTAGGGGCAGCACTGCCCTGGCTCAGAACCGCTCTGAGGGTCCCTGTCCAGGGTACGGAGACCCCCTGCAGCAGGCGGAGGTGAAGGACCCAGGAGAAAAGGAGGAATCTAGTTTCCAACAGAAGAGCCCATCAGCCAGGTAAGGGCGGGTTGCTGGGCCCCGGCAAACGCAGAGGCCACGGCTTAAGCTCTGGGAGTGGGGGGGCCGGAAGGCCCAGCAACGACCTGGGCTGACGTGGGCCAGGCAGGGCTGGTCCTCACCACACAGGCTCTGGGGACTTGAGTAGCTTGAGTCCAGGTGGAGCCGAGCCCAGAGCCCTCTCTCTGAGGTGCCCTCTGGCCTTCAGAAAACACCCCTCCAGGGACAAGGGGTACTTGCAATGATGCTCATGTCTTTAAGCCACAGGTTAAAGGGCTTTAGAGCTGCAGAGATAGAAGGGGAAAGGTATCCAATGTATGGAAATTGTGCGACAAAGCCATGGAAAGTGGATTCAGGTAGTGTGGACCTGGGGTTTGACAAGGAAGCAGACTATATGTAGATGTGATGGCAATAACTCTGGAAACAGGGGTCCAAGCCAGATAATAGATGGCCTTGAATGTTCAAATAGGCACTTTGCTCTTGACTTGGTAGGAACTAGGGAGCCAGTGAAAGTTCTTGAGCAGGGGAGTCAGACGCACAGACCTGCCCTTCTGCAATCTCCTGAACTAGACTCTACAACCTTTTCGTTCCCCTCAAACTGGACTCAGCTCAGTGTGTGCTTCTCAGTGAGGCCTCTTCCTAGGACTGGTGATGTCGAGGAATTCCTGGCAGCCTTCTCAAGCAGTTTTCTAACCATAATTAATTGCACAGTAATGAGGATCTAATTACCTTCCCCTGCCAGCACCCCAGAGATGATGGGCAGTACCTGGAAGAAGGTGTGCTCAGAAAAAAACAAGTTAATTAACACCCTGAACAAAGAGACTGTTCATTGCATTTTTCCCAGGGATGGGGAAGAGGACTTTCAGGAATGGGATGCTACCATCTTTACACATTAGGAAAACCTTGGGTCTTGGGGAGATGAGGCCCTGTCCCCATTTCCAACACAGAAGAACAGAATTTACAGCCAAGCTGGCTGCCAAAGGAAGTTCTCCACTTTTTTCTTCCGGGAGTGTTAAAGGCCCAGGAATCGTCTCCTCCCCATGTTACAGATGTACAAACTGAGTCCCCGTAAAAATACGATGATTTAATTAAGGCATCTGCCCGAATCTCCCAAAGCCCACAGTGGCAAGGCTGGATTCAAACCCAGCTCTGTCTGACTCGCAAACACTTCCCAAATGCCCAGGGGTGAAATTCAGAATGCGCAGTGGCCAGCACAGCGTGGACATCGGCCACACAGAATCGTTGCCAGGAATGAAGGAGCACAGCAGAGCTGAGGAGCACCAGGCCACCTCCTGGCCCTGCCCCCACCCCACCCTCACCATTCTCCATTCAAAATGCAAACACCAGGCCTGCCTGGCATTGTCTCTGCTGCTGAGAAGAGGACTCAGATCTCAGTGAGTCCAAGTCCCCAGTGTCCACCAATCCAACCAACCCACCATCTAGGACCCAGAAAGGCCCCCATCACCGATCAGAACAGGAGAGACCTTGATACGATCATCTGGCCCTGTTCCTTCACTTTACAAACAAGAAAACCTAGGTCCAGAGAGGGGAACTGACTAACCCAAGGTCACACAGCAAATTGGTAGTGCACCCTAAGCCCAAGAAACGGAAATGCCTATTCCACTGCACCATACTGTCTCTGGGCACCCTGCGGTATGAGTCTGCCTTTTGCAAAGCAAGCTGGCAACGTGGAATGCCAGCTACAAAACCGTCCAACCCTCTGACCCGGTAATTCTCCTTATGGGAATAAACCCTTGGGAAACAATCCAAAGTGGGGGGCATGTAATTTGACAAAGATGTTCATGGCAGCGCTGATTGTAAGACTGGAAATTTGGCCACCACCCAAATGCCCAACAGTGGCAGCAAGCAAGCAGTGGTCATATTAATAAGCCAGAGTTATTAAAAATGACAGCTCCGAAGGATAAGCAGATACAATAGGAGCGCTGCCGTGCAATGGCACTAAGGAGGGACGGCAGAAAGCACCTTCGCACGTTGGTTACAACCCAACAAAATCACCGCGTGTGGGAACAAAGGCTGACCAGAGAGAACAGCCCAGCGCTCAATTAGGCTCCTTCCTTCCCACTGAAAATTGCTTAGTGTCAAAAATCTTTAACAATTTCTAGCTTATCCGACAGTAATGAAGGAGCATTAGTCATCGGAGAACAACGCCACGTTCACCCACCAAGCAGAGTCCAACATCCCTCTCCAGCCCCGCAGCCCCGGAGACCCGAGAGAGGCCAACGACCCCCTGCCAACTGCCTATTCAGAAGGGTGGCCAAGGAGCCGTTCGGTCTCTGTGGTGTTAGGACGTTCTTCCGGATTCTAGGAGGACATCCAAGGCTAGCAGAAGTGGGACTAGGCTCCATGGTGGCATCACGGCCATGAGGCCTAGTGGAACCGGAACAAATGGAAGGAATAATGGAGAGAAAGTAAGACAGAGAAACCGGGAGAAGACAGTGACTACTGAGCTCCAGGGAAGTGCTTCTGGGGAAATTAGAGAGGTAGTTGGTTCCAGCCCAGGAGGATCATGAAAATCCTTCCAAGCTGCGGGGCTGCTGAGACAGAGGGCCGCATCTGCGGGACGAGAAGAACCACGCCCGCCCCCGGCCAGGCCGAGTGGGAAGCACGAAGATCGGGAGGCACCGCCGGGGTTCTGAGCGAGAGGCAGTCTGTCACCTCCCAGACCCTCGCTCTCCTCCCAACCTCCTGCTACCGAAATGCAGGCTGTGAGCTGGGGGACGTGTCATCCAAGGCCTGCTGGTCACACCACCGCCACCGGGCCAAACAGATGAGGGGCCGTGTCCTTGAGCAGAGGAGGTGGCGATCACCGACTCAAGAGTGACTCCCAACAGCATTACTGCTGTTCCCAAGCACAGACGGAAAAACGGAGACTCGGGTGATTTGACCCCTAAGAGACCCGCAATAAAATGACGGAGCCAGGATTCCAGCTTGCCACCACGCACAGCTGTGCTTTCACCACGTTGCACCACAGGAGAGAAAACAGCCCCACCAGGGGTTGGCAGGGTCCTTTGAAAACTGCCGTGTCTCACTTCCTCAGGCTTGTGTGCCAGCTGGGTCAAGGCAAATGGGGCCAGAAGAGCAGAGAGGCCTCTCGCCATCTAGAACAGTGGGATTGGAGCAGTGGTAGGGAAGGAGGCTTTCAGAGGCTTGGGGCTCCTAAGGCAGCTGAGTTCACATGTGGATTTGAGTCGTTGTCACTCTTGGAAAAAGAAGTATGCTCCCGTTACCCATGTGGCTGTGGGTCCCGTGGGGCTGGGCCAGCTCTGGGATGGACTGTTCCACAAGAAGGGGGTGCGTGAATCTGAGCCCAAGGCCCAATGTCCCGGGAAAGACCATGAAGACAACTGTGTGCTCCCCGCCCACTGTGCCAAAGTGGGTGTGTGTCAGGCGACAGGCCTGGGCTCCTGGGGGGTGGCCTCGCTGGGAAGCCCCACCCTCACAGGGCTGCGCTGGGCGACTCAGATTCTACCTTTGCAGAATTTGAATTGAAAAATACATAAAGGAAATAAGGAAGCCAGAGTCACGGCCAGGAGGCTGCCAGGCCACCAGGGGCCGCAGGGGACCAAGAGTTACATACATTAATAGAAATTATGAGGCTACCGGAAATTGAGAAAAGGAGAAGGAATCTGTGGATAGCAGCCGAAGCAGGTAGAGCCACCATGCGGAGCTCAGCTGAGCTGTATGTGTGACATCTCAGCAGAGGGACGCCCAGCAGTGTTCATGCTGCTGGAGAAGAAAAAAGTCATGTCCAATAGTTGCCTTGGGCACAGAATTTTTTTTCTGGATCCAGTGACCATGACGACTGAATCCCATACATCCCAAGGGGTTCCCGCCAACTCTCTTATCAGAGCCTTAAAATAAGTTCCATGGGTAGAGGAAACAGCTCAGATGGCTGGCTGTGCTTAGATGCCCTTGAACGTTTTCCTATAATGCTCCATACTGTGCCCATCGCAGCTCTGTGCTACAATGCCCGTTTAGACCCAGACCCGGGCTGAGGTTGACCTCCATCTTCTCCAAGCCAACCAGAGCCAGAGCTAGCCTCCCAGCTAAGTTTCCCCTGAGGGACCACAGCATACCGCAGGAAATGGTTCTTCACTGCCTGGGATTCCTGCACATTGCAGGATGCTTAGCATCCCTGGTCCCCTCCTAATAAGTGCCAGGAGTGAGCCAGGTGCAGTGGTCATGCCTGTAATCCCAGCAGCTTGGGAGGTTGAGGCAGCAGAATCTCAAGTTCAAAACCAGCCTCAACAACTTAGTGAGGCTCTAAGCAACTCAGAGAGATCCTGTCTCCAAATAGAATATAAAATGAGCTGAGGGTGTGACTCGGGGGTTAAGTGCCCCTGGGCTTAATCCCCAGTACCAATAAATACATACATATATACATACACACAAGGAGTGGCCCCAGCCACTGTGACTACATTTCCAGCGGCCCTTCTGGGCGCTGCATCTCCAGTTCCTCAGGCTGTATCTCTCCCCACTGGAAAACCTTGCGACAGTGCTGTTTCTTATGGACGAACCATAACCTCTGCCAAGGTCCACGGAGCTCCTTCTCTATGCCAAGTACCACGCTAAGCCACTTGAGCACTGCAGAAATCTTTATTATAAGGCGGGTGTTGATGCAGTCCCCACGTAACACATGAGGACAGTGAGAGTCCCATCCACAGATGAATGGATGAAGAAATGTCATGCACATACACAGTGGAGTTCCTCTTGCCATAAAGAAGGATGGAATTATGGCATTTGCTGGTAAATGGACGGAACTGGAGAACATCATGCTAGATGAAATAGCCAAACAAGGGAAAAGCAGGTGGAGGGAACCCATAAAAACAGAAGGGAGATGAGTGGAGTAGAGGAAGGGGATTGAGGAGGAGGGAGGTGGGACACTCAGAAGGAGGAACTGTGCAGTGAAACCAACCAGACTGCGCTATGAACGTCTATGCATACACCCCAGTGAGATCCACCTATGCACACACCCCAGTGAGATCCACCTATGCACACACCCCAGTGAGATCCACCTATGCACACACCTCAGTGAGATCCACCTTTCTGTGTTTCTCTAAAGCACCAATTAAAAAATAATATAAATAAGTAGAAGGAAGACCGGTAGAGGAGAGGGGGGGAATGGGGGAGGGAGGAGGGGGAGAGAGGAAGGATGGGCACTGAAATGGAGCAAATGATATTCCCTGCATGTATGATTATGTCCAAATGAACCCCACTATTATGTATAACTATGATTCACTAATAAAAACATAAAAAATAAGAACCATCACACAAAAAAAAGAAAGAAAGAAAGAAAAAGGAAAAAAAAGAAAGAAAATGAGGCTGGGGGAAGGCCATAGGCCAGGAGCACGTCTGAGAGTGGAGAGCTGAGGGTCCCTCCCACTGTCTGGCTTGGAGCCCACGCGCTTCTCCTCAGGCTGACGCTCTGGCTTCTCAGCCGCCCTGTCCCACCCCACCCACTCCTGGTCGGTCACCTGAAGCAAGCGCTCAGCCCTCACGCACCACATTGGACACCACTGTCCCACAACATCCCGACTTTGCCCACGTTGGCTTCTCCCTGAATGTCCTTCTCTGCTTATTCTCAGTTTGGTTTTTCCCATATCCCAGGTGCCGGCACCATGGAGCTCGCCCTTGATCCCAGCAGCTCGGGAGGCTGAGGCAGGAGGATGGAGAGTTCAGAGCCAGCCTTAGCGATGTAGTGAGGCGCTAGGCCACTCAGCAAGACCCTGTCTCTAAACACAATTTAAAAAGGGCTGGGGTGTGGCCCGGTGGTTGCGTGCCCCTGCGTTCAATCCCCAGTACAAAAACAACAAGTAGTACTTTCTCCATGAGATTCTGAGCTTCCCTCCAGACGCAGTAGAGTCCTCCACTCCGCCAGCCCTACAGTCAAGTCCCCATAAACCTGGGCTGCCATCTGCCCTGAAGCCCAGGCACGTGGTGGAGGCTTCCTGAACGTCTGGGCCAACCTGAGCCCTGGAGCCTGTTCTCAGCTGCTGCTGGGGCCCAGGCTTCCCTGCCCCAGACCCCCTACACACACACCCTGCCCCAAGTGTGCCGGGGTCACTTCCCTGCAATCTCCCAACGCGCCAAATCTAGGAAACGCCTTGAGAACCCCTCCCCCAGCCCCCAATTATGTCACCTGGAATCCGGAAACACCATCAGAGGGATGTCATCTGGCTTCAAGCCTTCCTATCACCCAAGTTGGAAAGGAGCAGGTAGGACCAGAGTCCCCACACGATGGCTCTGCCCTCCCTTTGGGCCTCCGGGCCTGTCTCCAGCACAGATCCCCTCGACACAGGCTAATGACCCTTCTCCCCCGAGCGCTGATCGCCCTCCACTCCCAGCCGTTCATAATAGCACGTCAAGTGGTTCGTTCCTCAGCAATCTGCAATCATTAATTAGTGGAAATTGCAGATTGGGACCGTGGAGGATGGTGTGATTAAACTCGTTTGGAAATCAAGTTAACAGAGGGATGGCAAGGGACGGCCTCCCGGTCAGGAGCAGAAGCCCCTCCTGTGCCTGCTGAGCTGGCCTCCTGCCTCTGGGACACGGCGCAGGTGTCCCTGGAGCGAAATGCAAAGGTGACACCTGGAGGTGCCCAGGCGGGGGAAGGGGGATGGAGACGATGATGTGGGGTGGACGCGAGAGGCAGGTGGCTAGCGCATCCACGTTCCAAATCGGTGTTTGTTCCAGCTTGCCTTCTGTCCCTTGAGCTCCTGGGGCTCCCCCACCTCCTCTCTCGATCACCTTCTTCAAAGTATTGCAAGAATTCATAATTGGGCATGATTAGCCTTTGATCTTACAGAGGGCGTTGGAGGGGAAAGGGTTAAACAGGGTCCCTTGCCACACCGTCTCTGGAGGAGGATGCTTCTCCCAAAGCTGAAAGAAAGATGCCCCCGCCTGCAGCCATATTTCTTCCTGAGGAGACACAGTTATCTCCCTCACTCCTTTTCCCGCAGGCAGCAAGCCTACCCGCCCTGATATACGGTGGCCAGCAGCTCCTTGTGCTGGAGCCGATGCACCCGATGCACCCGAGGGCTGCGGCCCCCTCCCCCTCATCTCAGTGAGGAGGCAAAGCCCAAGGAGACTGAGAAGTCCCAGCCTCTCCCATCCATCTCCACCTGGGATGAAGGGCTTAGGGTAGGATTAGGACCCAGAAGGGCTCCAGCTTCTGCCTGTCCCCCACCCCATTCCTCATCTCCTGTTAGAGCACAGTGAGCAGCCCACCATCTTGCCAGGCCTTGTCCAGCTGCGTTCCCTGCCTAGAAGGCCTCGAAGTGACAGACATCCGTGTTCAACATGCACTGAGTAGCTACTGTTAGCACTACTAATGAAGTGAAGAGAGTGATGAGCCCCTGCCTGCTGTAACCAGGAAGACACTCACCAAAAAGGAACTGCAATATGGGAGCTCGGGAGCTACAGAGGGGGGCACAGGGCTGAGTCCACAGCATGAGCAGGAGCTTAGCGGGTGCTTAAGAAGGCTGGGGGAAGGGTGTTCCCAGCAGAGGGAACAGCATGTGCAATGGCTCAGAGTCATGAAGAGCGCACACGTTTGGGGAGCAGCGTGTAGTTGCTGGGTCAGGAAGAGTAGGGACACGGTGGTGAGATGTGGAAACACAGGGTCTTGGAGGGCCAAGGAGTATGCAGCAGGGCCACCAACAACTGTAAGCTTGTGCTGGCTCCCGTGGCTGAGTACAGGATGGCTGGGAGTGAGACAGAGACGTGGTGAGCAAGCGCTAGGAGACCGCTGGGCTAGTCCAGGTGAGGGCAGAGGCCGGAACCACGGCAGGGTGGTGAGCGTGGTGGGGGTGGGATTCGAGGGACATTCCGGAACCCTGCCTGTCTTCAAGGTCCAACTCCAACACCGCACCCCGGGCAGCTTCCCTGATGTGCCCACTGTCACGAGCAGTGAGTAAGAGAGGAGTCAAGTTAGTCCCAACAAGTGGGTTCCATTCACGCACTCCACTTCACGTTCCTAACAATAGCGAGCCACATATACTTTGAAGATTCACTCTCGTGTTCACCTGGAGTCCAATCCCCACGGACTTAGTGCCACGACTCTTAGCCAAGAAGTCAGTCAGCAGGACCGAGGGGATTCTTCTCAGCCGTAGCCTCTCAGCTCCTCGGATGTCTTCTGATGTCCTCGGGTGTCCGATAAGCCGGAGGCTGGATGGCAGTTGTCTTCGCGGGAGAGATGGTCAGTCCTCTGGCCTGGGTGAGAATGGTCGATGAGCAATCAGCGATAGTGTGGACAGCAGCCGGGGCACTCAAGAGACAGAGCGACGTGGAGTCCTCTGGTCACGGTGCGGCTGACAGTTTGCTCCAAAAGCCCAGGGGTTTAAGGAGTGATTTTCAGCCCAGTCAAGCTCTGGTCTTCATTGATTAAGACCAGAACACGGCTAGACTAGGAGCCACGACTCAAATCATAGATAAGGGCTCAGATCGGCATTGTTCAGGAGTGTCGTCCTGCCACACAGCAAGTTTGTCACCAGGCGCCTTTTATGATTTTAGTTTTACAAGTCCAGGCAAATACCAAATACAGCTCATTATTACTTCATAATACACAACCTTACAATTCCTGTTATTTCCTTGTCTCATTACACCCATCCCCACACAACCATCTCCTCCCCTGCATTCTGGGGCCATTGTCCCCAGGCCATTGTCCCCGCTGTGAGGCATGAACTCCTGTGTTGGAAGAGTGTACCCGGCCCCTCCCTCCTCCCCAAACTCCCTGAACTCAGGAGGGTTATGTCCCCAGAGCCTCCGTCGCTGCCCTGCCGGCAGCAGGCCTTGATTCTGTGTGTTGAGTGGATCTGAGTTGAAGCACAGGGAGGCTCTAATTCAGACGCTTCACTGGAAGGTCTCCCCTGTGGACAGGCTGCCCTGTGAGGCGGCACTGCCAGTACTAAGAGGGCTCAGACTGACGCTCCCCCCAGAGGCCCTGGGGGGTCTTGTATTGAGCGTGAGGTCAAGGGGCACACCCACGTCCACTCCAGCTCAGAGTCTCAACCACACTCTGAGCCCACGTATTCTATAGGAGCTAGTCTCCAGAGAGGGAGACCCACTTACCCTGGGCTGCACAGCAAGTCTCAGAGAGGAAGGGAGATGGCTACCAGCCCATCATTCTCGCCAGAGTGGACTAAAGCTATAAGTGGATAAAGGAGTCTCTTTTCTGGGGACAACATGACACCCACCCACTGCCCTTCTTCTGCCCAATCCTCAGGTAATGTGGCTTCAGCAGACACCATCCCAAGAGGCACAGAAGTTTTGCTGACTCTCAGATTTTCACCCTTCCTCTCCTTAGCTGGCAAGAGGGGTGAAAAATCTGGAGAGAAGCAGAGACAGGACAGAAGGCAAAGTCCAGTGAACAGGTGGATGAAGGGAAAAGCTGAGACGCTTTGCATGCAGCTCTGCATGCACTCAGCAAATATTAATTGAACACCTACTTTGTACCAACCCCTGAGGTTGGTTCCCCATCTCCACCCACACGTGGCGGCTACAATGCTTCTGCAGGAACATTAGAAAAAAAATGGTAGCTGAGGGTGTATTAAGGCCCTCTGAGATTTAAGCATTGTCTCGGGTGCTTTGTAAATGGACACATCTCAAAGTTCAGTGTGCAAGAGTCACCTGGGGTTTTGTTCAAATCAGCCCCCGGGTTGGTAGGTCTGAGTTGGGGCCCGAGACTCTGCATTTCTAACAAGCTCCCTGGAGGTGCTGAGACTGCTGGTGTATCGACAAGATTTTCAGGAACAAGATTGAATCCATGCCAGAAAAAGAAAAGACAATTCCTGCTGGAGGGTGTGGAGAGTTCACTTCGTGGATGAGGAAGCCGAGGTTTAAAGAGAACCAGAGAATGGAGTCCTCAGCTCCACAGCCTCGGCCCATGGAGAAGGGGGTGCCCCACCCCAGGGAGCGTCAAGTTGAAAGAGGTGGATGGAGCTGGCCCCCACCAGGTGACCAGCATAAAGCCCTTCCCAGTGGGAGTCCCCCAGTTTCGTTGGGGGCCAGAGCCTTTGTCTTGGGGCAGCTGTTGATAAAGGCTCAGCTCCTACCCTTTGGGAGTAACCAGTTTGCTCAGAGACTCAGGGAGAGGAGGAGAAAAGAGCCAGCTTCATGTCCATCTTTCCCACACAGGGTCCCACTGCAGGGACTGGGAAGGAGATGCAGGGACAGAGTGAGTTCATGGGGAGCCCCTTCTGGTGTCACTCACGGAATCTACCCAGTGGCACTGAGCTCCCCGCCCAGACATGGAGCTGAAGGATGGCCCCACGCGTGGGTGGGCCGGGCTACTTAGCACTGTAAACACCGCACTTTACTGTGGCCATTAGGCCCCTAATAGCGGCCCATCCATCCTCACCCTGGCCCTTAGACACCAGGCGCTGATGTGCAATTAGGCGGCAGGGCAAGGGCTATAAATTGCCACACAGACGTCCCTCTGCCACCTGCAGCTGAGGGGCCCCCACCTGCATCTCCTGCATTCCCAGGTCCAGTGATAAGCAGTGATCTCCGGCCCCAGGACCTCCCACCTGCACAGGGGCTACCCTCGAGGCTGGGCCCTGAGCAGCAGAAGTCTTTGCCTGCGAGACCCACAGGAAGCTGCAAAGCCCTTCACAGGGCTGCACTCCATTGCTGTTTTTCTGCCCGAAGTTTCTGGGGTGCCTCTTTTGTGCTTCCTTAGAGGCTGGTTCCTTGTGCGACCCCCAACTGCTATCATGCTGTGTCCTTTAGAGGATGGGACTACTCGCCCCCCAGACCTTGAGCTCACCAAGTGATGGGAGGTGTCTTTTGAAACCTTCTTTATGTCCACTGGGCCTAGCATGGAGTAGCCAGTCCAAGTTGGAGACGGTGCATGCTAGTCCATAATAATGGTTGTTCCCTGACACACTGGGTGTGTCCCCTCTTGGCCCATTCCCTCTATCATTTAAGGGAAGTAGGCATAACAGTTTGCAAATAGGAGACCTACTGGTCAATACATGGATTGGCCGATACATCACAGGGTGCATTGTAATGATACAGATGTTCTTGTGATTTTTTTTGGAAGGGGGTACCAGGGATTGAACTCAGGAGCACTTGATCACTGAGCTACATCCCCACCCCTATTGTGTATTTTATTTAGGGACAGGGTCTCACTGAGTTACTGAATGCCTTGCTGTTGCTCGGGCTGGCTTTGAACTCTCCATCCTCCTGCCTCAGCCTCCCGAGTCACTGGGATTACAGACATACGCCACCATGCCCAGCTTGTGTGACTTTAACTACAAAAAAAAAAAAAAATTCCAGTTCTATTTTAAAATCAGAAGATGTGACAACACAAGGCCACATGCCTTCATGGCACCTGTCACCTGTGGGTGACCACTGCCCCCGTGCTTCTGGTGGGTGCTCTCTAGTGTGCCTCACCCCTCCCTCTTGGGCTCCTTGGTTTCTCACACCTGACCCACTCACTTCTGCTCCTTCCCTGTGGGCCTTTAGCTGTCCATGTCCATCCTGGCCAGAGGCACCCTCTGTCCTGTGATTCTGGATTCTGCAGATGAATGAACGAAGGAGGAGACGGGTAGCTCACAAGGGCAAAGCCCCTTTCTTTCTTTTTGAGAAAAATCATGAAGTTCTTTATTTTTCCTGCCTTTCTAGGACAGGGAATATCTTTCCAGCCCCTTGCTGTCTGAGACATGGGAAGAGGGTTGAGTTTATAAAATATTCAGAATAAAGATGAGTGTCAGGAACACTGTGTCACAATGCATAAAGGTCAGAAGGTGATGCTGAGGTTCAGAGAGGAACCCATTGCCCACCCTACTCGAAGCTGCAGTCCTCCCAAACCTCCCTCTCACCATAATGGGAGTCTGGGTGGCACTTAGGGCCCCTTCCCGGTCAGCACCAGGGCCAGCTCCACCCACTGCCAGGCTCCTCCCAGCTCCTAAGCAGCCCAGGCCTTTCTGGCCCCACCTGCCTCCCCAGCCTCTTGTCCCATCCAGAGAGAGCTTTGTGTGAGTTGCTGAAAGTTGCCAAACTCTTCCCCAGGTAGGGCCCCACCTCTCTCCAATTTGCGACCTCTGTATCTGCTCCTCTCATTCGATAGGTGGACGCTTTCCTCCCAGTTATCCCGGGACTCACCTCCTCCTCCTCCCCTCTCAACTCCAGCTTCACTTTCCTGGGAGAGCTGCCCAAACTTGCAGCCCGAGTGAGATGCCCGTGCAGTGCTCTCTCGCAGCCCCTTTCCTTCACAGCAGGTCGTCATGATACAGACACTCGTGCCATCTTCACGGATGTCTCCTCCCACGTCACAGTAGGAGCCCAGGAGGCAGGGCTCGTGCCCCATCTACACCCAGAGCCTAACCTCGGGCCTGGGCACCCAGTCTTTGGGTGGAGGAATCACTGCCCCTTCTGGGTGCAGAAACTGTGCTAAAACACGGTCCCTTTCCCAGAGTAGCCGCTGGGTTTGTTGGCTAATTAAACTCCAGTTTCGCCTGCATTAAAAAATTCCAGTCCTCCCACCCGAAAGAAAAGGTTGATTCTGAAGCATGAAATCACTCCACGATTGCGTGGCCAGACCCAGCCCTCCAGTCCAGCCAAAGCTCAGCGTGGCCTCTTCCCCTGTGGTCCTGTTATTTTATCTGCCTGTTAATGACCAGGCACATACCCGCTTCCATTAGCCCATCAGCCCTGCTTGGGCATCTCTATTGCTGGCATTTAACCCCCTGGGGCTTCTGTTTGCTCTGGCTCTACCCCATTGCTGCTTTCCCAGAGAGCCTGTGTGAGCCCCCTCGTGGCTCTGAGTGTGGACAAGCAGGAAGATTTAATGTTGCTGCTTTGGTCTTTGTCTCTGCAAAGCAAACCCTTCCCCTGCTGGGAAACTCATCATCGCCAAGCATCGAGCTCAAGCTGAGTTCCACTTAGCTGTTTGCAAATGGCAGCGGGGTGAGGTGGGGGTGTCAGTGAAGGGCTTGGAGCCCAGAGAGGGGGCACAGGGGATTGTGAGAAGCTGTGAAGGTGGGAGCATTGTTGAGGAGGCCAGTGGGGCTCGTGATGAGGCTGGACGACCGGGAGGAAGAAATGCACTAAAGATGCCGGTCTGCCCCGCCCTCAGTGGCTCCCAGAAGTGGGCCACCATCCGATCCCAGGTACGAACGCTGGTCAGGCACAGGCTGTGGCACAGCTCCCGTGGTCTTTCCAGGCCACCCTCAGCTTTCCATGCCTGGATGGATCATCCCAGCAGCTAAGAGTCCCCAGAATGCACCTGTCTCTGGGGACCTCGTTGTACTCCTCCTGAAGATGGGAAAGTTGCTGTCACCCTGTCAGGAGGTCATTCCTGTGCACACTCAGTGGAGGGGGGCACTCAGCAGGGACTTCACACATCACAGGATGCCTAACAAATAGACCCTCCTGCCTGTGACCAGCACCTAGCCGCCCACTCCCTACTTGGCTCACAGCCTGTCCAGCAGTGTGGGGCACCCTCCGTGGTTGGCACAGGATAGCCAGAGAGGCATCTGAGAGGCCAGCTGGGCTCTCCCTGTCCTCGCGCATCCCTGCGCCTCCTCCAGCCCCACACCCCCTCCTGTTCACGCCACACGCCGTGTCCTCCGGATTGCAGGCAGAGCCATTTATTCCTCAGGCTGAGCGCCTTCTGCTCCCTGCTGCCGTCTTGGTCCCCCTGTCCTCCGCCCATGAACAAGAAGACAAAATACCCCTAGATGAGATGAAAAGGGTGGAGGAAAAAAGAACAGGACGGAAGAGAAGAAGGGGGACAAAATCCCGCCACCGTCTCAGCCTCCCTAATTGAATGGCCCTCCTACCTGACTCTGCTCGCCGCTCCCGTGCTCCTTCATTCCCTCTGACGGCCCTTGAAATCATCTCCCCATCTCATCAAACCCCTCTCCCTTGCTCCCTGCTTGTTCTCTAAGCCGCAGATTACTTTTTCATAAAATTCAATCTCTAGCCATTCTCATTACTTACTCACTTAATGCGGCTGCCTGGGGGAGGGGAGCAGAGGGCGAGGGGAGGGGAGATGGTGCTTCGCGCTGCACTTATCCAGCCTGGTTACCGAGGCCCCTCGCTGAGGTGTATTAGAGTCTGATATGACCAGATAATGGACTTCTGTCCCCACACAGGGAGCCAGCACCCGCAGACTCAGGTATTGCAGCATAGTCAGCAGGGGACGGGGGAGGGGGCAAGACTGGTGATTGTCTTCGGTGGCTTTGGAGGCTCCTCCCACTGGGAGAGTTGTTTGTTTAACAAATATTTACTGAGAGCCTTTTATAAGCCTGACACTACTTATTAGGGGGTGTTGCCATCATAAGAGGGGTCCCTCACCTGGGCACATTGGTCTGGGATATATTTGGAAAGAAGTAGCATAGATGAAAATCTGAATGAGGAATTATACCCAGGAGGCTGAGACAGGAGGATCGTGAGTTCAAAACCAGCCTCAGCAACAATGAGGCTCTAGGCAACTCAGTGACACCCTGTCTCTAAATAAAACACAAAATAGGGCTGGGGATGCCGCTCAGTGGTCAAGTGCCCCTGAGTTCAATCCCCGGTACCCCCCCAAAAAAAGAAAGAGAGAGAAAGAAAATGAGTCTCTTAGTTTGGGGTCCCCCTCAAAACAGCCCACAATAAGGTCTTACGGGTGGATCATTTACTTGGGTGATGATCCCAGGAAACCAGAGCAAGTGAGCAGGGGGACGGGGAAAGAGGGAAACAGATAAAGGGCAGATTGTCGAGCTGGTTACTTCTGTAGAAAGTTCAGAACCCTCAGAATAAGCATAGAGAATGCACCTCAGAATTATCCCTCTGAAAGAAGAAGCCTGGGGCATCAGCCTCCAACTCCTGCCCCATTGCTTGAGGTTACCCCAGAGGTATTGGTTTTATTGAACTTCCCTGCCGCGCCTGTGCAGACCAAGCAGAGAAAGGCCTGAGTCAGAGCAGCGGAGAGACAGCCCTGTGCAGGCTTGAGACTGGAAACTGGCAGCGTGCCTGGAACCGTCCACCACAATTGCACTGACGTCAGATCAACCGAGGCGCTGTGGCACGGGACAGAGGAAGTGTCTGCTGCAGTCCGCCCTTGATGTGTTCCAACCCAAAATAAGTGCACTCGTTGCTGAATTTTCAAGGAATGGCAGGCTACTCTAATTGAAAAAACAAAAACTCTCAGGCAGGAAGGCAAGTGAGTCAAGGAACTGCGCCATTGCCCCGGTAGGTCCTGATCTACTTCCTCTAGTACTTAGTCTGTATTCCCTTCACTCCGCCCACCCTGGTCAGCACTGCAGGTGGCTGGGTTGCTTCCTTGGTAGGACAACCCAGACAACATTCCTCAGGGGTGCAGGCCCTTGGTGGCCTTGGTCTCACGAAGCCATGGTTGCAGCAACTGTCCATTATCAACAGGTATGGAAGTATCATGGATGCCCCAGTGAATCCCCCAAGTTCCAGAAGGTTCCCTTCCCTTCCCTGCAGCTTTTTATACAAACTCTGGCAGTTCTTTGCCTGCTGTTCCACTGACATGAAGAATCCAAAGTGACCAGGGAGCACTCACAATGCCATTCACAGCAGAATCCCACAGTTGCCTCCGAGCAGAAGTGTCCTTTCCAGAGATCAGAACCTGCCCTCTACCAGAGAGCCTAGGGTCGTAGTGACATAAAGTACAAATTCTCCGTGCAGATAACTGAAAGCGATGGTGAGTGGTCCCAACCCTACTCCCCTCCCTTTTCCTCCAGACACATGTATTCCAGCTAACACATCAGCAGACACAGCCATTGATTGGAAGCACACACCACATCCTGGAGGTGGGTATCAGCCCCTGCAAGGTGCATTTCACAAAGTGACCTCTTCCCCAGGCCTCTGACGGGCTACCGCAGCAATCCCTCACAGCGCCTGCTTCCAGGAGATGCAGCCGTAGGACCGTGTGCAATGGTGCCTGGAGTTGCTTTCTAGGGAAACTTCTGGTATCAACTGTCTTGGCTGGTGTCTCTCAAAAGCAGAGTCTGAAACAAGGTCTTAAGTACAGTCGGCTTATTTGGAAAATGGTCCTAGAAACCAAAAGTGATAAGAAGAGTAAGACAAGGAAGAAGTAAAACCAGTACAGGTTCCAGGGTCGAGCTCACTAGGTGGTGGGAAAGCAGAGCTCAGTCCTTCTGCAGATCCTCTGAAGAACCCTGAGAACGCACCTTGGAATCGTTTCCCTAGGGCCGAGACATTTGTTCACAGACTCCTGTCCCCCATCAGTGCCCCTGAGGGTGCAAGCTGCTCTGCCTTTCAGACTGCAAGGTTCTGTGACTTCCCACCCCGTCAGAAAAACAGGAAGACGCTGTAGCCCACAGCCACGTTGTAGCTGTAGCCACGTTGGAGATGGGACAACACTGGGATGTCTGGAAGTGTCCATGCTGCAATACTGAAATCAGGTGGACTGCAAGGGCCAACGGGGGCAGAGAATATCTGCTAGGGAGTAGTGAAACCAGTTTGGAAAGCAGTATGGAGATTACTCAGAAAACTTGGAATGGACCCACCATTTGACCCAGCTATCCCACTCCTTGGTTTATACCCAAAGGACTTAAAATCAGCACACTACAGTGACGCAGCCACATCAATGTTTGTAGCTGCTCAATTCACAATAGTTAAACTTTGGAACCAAGCTGGGTGTCCTTCAACAGATGAATGGATAAAGAAACTGTGGTACATGTGCACAATGGAATATTAGCCTTAAAGAAGAATGAAATTATGACATTTGCTGGTAAAGGGATGGAACTGGAGAGGATCATGCTAAGTGAAATAAGCCAATTCCCCAAATCCAAAGGTTGAATGTTTTCTCAGATAAGCAGATGCTGATCCATAGTGGGGGGTGGGTAGGGAAGAAAGAAGGAACTTTGGATTTTGCAGAGGGGAGCGAAGGGAGGGATGGGGTAAGTGGGAATGGGAAGGATGGTAGATTGTGAGACCCTATATACATGTATGAAAAGAATTTTTTAAAAAAATACTTATCACTGTCAAAAAAGTTAATGAAAATAAATAAATAAAAGTTTTAAAAACATATCTTCTAGGAAGACTGTTCCCCACAGCAGACCCAGCATGTGCAAAAGTCAGATGGTGAGAGAGGAGATGGTTAGCACCCAACCAGGGTGGGATGCTGGGGAAGGTGAAACGAGGCAAGAGATGAGACTTGGTCTAAAGGCCCTTGTAGGCTATATTAAGCTTTTGAATTTTTCCCTTAAAAGAATTTGAGAGCAGTTGAAGGACTTTTAGCAAGGAGTGAAGTGATGATGAATTTACTGTAGAGCTTTGTAGGAGAAACTACTACTTGTCACCCAATATCATCAGTCGGCTTCTTCCCCCCTGCCTCTGGTCTCTCCGTGCACACGTGACTTCAGCCCAAGTCTCTCTTGCATCCAGGTGTGGCCTCATGACTCAGCTTTGACCTGTGAGTGGCCCAAGAAGTGTTCTTGATAGGAGAGTCCCCCTTCCTGCTGACTGGACTGCAGATGTAATAACCGGAGCTGGAGCAGCCATATTGATCCACGAAGTGGAAGGGTTACAAAGGGCAGAGCCATCCAATAACAGGAGCTTCGGTGCCTGACGACACTTGGAGCCGAGCCACAGCGGCAGCCCTAAGTGCTCACCTGCAGAATTTTCCATGTAATTCTGGGTCTGTGTTACTCACAGTCTAACCTAATTCAAACAGAGACAGGGCTCTAGGGTGAGTGCAGACACACCGGTTAGAAAGTTATGACCAGGATCCAGGCACAGGGTGTGGGAGCTTGGGCTGGGAGGGTGGCGTAGAGATTGAGGGAAGTAGAGGGAGTGAAGGGACCTTTTGGAGCTTAAATCTATGTCTCTATATTTGTGTGTGAGGGTGAGAGGCAAGGAACCTCTGGGGACCACCCTAGAGGGTGGGACCAAGTCTGTATGTAGGTTAGTGAACCCACACGCCATTCCTTCTTCATAGCTAGGGACTGAGATGCCTGCTAACAGCCCTCAAGGACACCTGCTCCCATGAAGGAGAACTGAACCTCTAAACTTCTTTGGGCCAGGGAGTGTGGGGAACAAAGCCAGGACCCTGTGCATGCTGGGCAAGCACTCAACCGCTGACCTACAGTCACCCTATCAGTAATTCTTTTTTGGCTCTTCTTGCATCCCTGCCCCAAAACCATGCTCTTGTTCCATGCTCTTCATAGGCCCAACATCCGTGTTCGGGATGTCACACAGAGCTGGGCAAGTTTCACTGAGCACCAGCTCTGTGCTCTGTGTGTGATGGCTTGGGGAGGGGCAGTTACCTCAAAGCACCAGAACCCCAGGGAGAGAAATGAAAATAAAATATCTCCACCCTCCTGGGAGCTCCCAGCCAAGAAGGTAGCTTAGTAAACAAAAGTTGGCAGTCCCACAGGCATGCAGCAGGTGACAAGGGGTGGGTATGCTTCCCAGGGAAAGTGGCTGTCCTGCCCAATGGGTTACCGACATCGTCAGATGAGAGGGCTACACTTTGAAGACAAGATGGCAGACATTCCTGGACAAGGCATTAGCTCATAAAAAGACATTTAAGGATGATCGGTGTGATGACTTCAGACAATTGTCAGCAACCGTGTGTGATTGGAGTGTGACATTCTTATGGTTTTGTTAGAGAAAGGAAGGATTGGAAACCCAAGAGGCAGACAAAGGCCATGTTGGAGCTAAGAGGTTTGCATTGCAGAAATGGGCATCAGTGCCCTGGAGAGCGACAAGATGTGTAACCATCGTTGCGATCATTGCTGACATTTACCGAGCAGCTCCTTATGTCAGGACTGGCGTAAGCATTTTGTCTAGATAACCTCATTTACTCTCCATCCAATAAGATGAGTGTTATTCGGGTCCCCCCCCCCTTTTATAGAGGAGGAATTTGACATCCAGGTGGATTATGTAACTAGCCCAAGGTCACACAACCAATAGATGGTGGGAGCCAGGATTCTAATTGGAGAGGTCTGCCCCAGAGCCCTTGCCCTTAACCAAGACGTTGCTGCTAAAATCCTCCTCATCACTTATGTAATGAGATATGTAATGAGATACATTACTTTGCAACTGCACTTTAGGTCACTCCATATGTGGAGGTGGGAAGGAAGGAGATGCAGGATGTTTTGCACAAAAGTCATTTTCAATACATATCTGTGTCCAAGAGAGAAATTGAAGCATAAAGAAACATGGAATTCTAGATGGCTAAAGCTAAAATGCACTTTAATAAAAATACGGTCCAGCTCTCACATATGCTCAGGGAAGCAGCAGGCTGGCAGGAGGGGCCACACGGACAGCTGGTGCAGGGTCTGGCTCTGGAGACTGACTGATACTTTTCTTACACTATCGGGGAAAATTAGCAGTTTGCCCCGGAGTCATTTTTTACCCTCTGCACAGCCCTCTCTTTCTAGAGGCACTGGCAAATTGGACTCCCTTTCTGGAGGTAAGAGAACAGCTTTGTTCTTTTCCTTTTTCAACACAGAGGTGCAGAAACAAAGGCAGAATTGGCCCTGAGAAACTTGACAAGCACGCTGCTGAAGTCTGAGCCAGTAGGGAGTCTGTGGAACAAAAAGCAAAACTTTTCCCAAAGTCATCCTTATGGGGAGGACTTTGCCACAAGAGGAAAAGCAGATTAACTGGTCAGATAAAGAGCTCTAGTTCAAGTCCTCCAATCCCAAAGTGAGATCAAGGGAGCCTACCCTAAGCAGAAACTGCTTATCACCATGGTCAAAGTGAAAGCCAAAGCTGACAGGTGCCAGGGTTACCATAGGACAAATTGGGTAGGAACAGTGCACTCACCCAAGGCTGCTTCCCATCACACACACACACACACACACACACACACACACACACACACACCACCCTCCCTCACAACCCCATAAGGTGTCCAAGATCTTTCTAGTGTCTCCAAAAAGGAATGTCTTTAAGATGCAAGACATTTAGAATCATGTGAATAAGAAAGGATTCTCTCTCTGCCCTTGACGCGTTGTGTCTAAGCTGGTTAAATGTCCACTCCATGCTCCGTATGCAAGGATAGCAGGTGACGTGGTGTCCAGGGAGAAGTACTAGACAGAGATCGGGAAGGTTCTGGTCCTCTTAGCATTTGCTTTGTAACCTTGGGTTTCTGATTTCTCCTTCTGAGCCTTACTTTGGCAATCTGGACAAAGAAATGAAGGGTCTTGCAGTTCTAGGATCCTATTAAACACGGTGGAACAACCTCCTCACTGTGCCCCTCCAACGAGCATCAGTTGCCCCTGCTCCTGCTGCTGCTCCTTCCAGACATGCCCTCCCAGCTGCTCTCACCAACCCAAACCAGAGCACAGCTTCCTCCAAGACGCTCCTCCTACTGTGCACCCCTGCTCTGGACCACCTCGGCAAACCTGCCATCACTCACGCTCATGGCCTTAGAGTCCTTCCTGCTGGTTCTCTCTCCAGCTGGACCGCGCCCCCCTCTGAGGCACTAGCCCCCACTAGCTCCTCTGAGGTCCCTCCCCCCTGCAGAACCTGTGCCCTGGGGGTAAAGCTTCTCATCACATCACTCGACCCCTCAACCATCTTCTGTCTGCTGAAGCCCAGGCTGGGCTTTGTCCTTGGGATAATATCACTTATTTTCTCAACAAACATTTGTCATACCCGTACTGCACGCTGGATGCTGTGCTGGGTACCGAAGACGCCACAGTGAATCAGACACGACCCAGCTTCAGGGACCTGTGGATCTGACACTCACGGTCCCTCACAGTCACTCCTGCTTCCCGTGAGTGATCTCCACTCAGAGTCCCTGCAGCTCAGGACGCCCCAGTCCCGTGCCTTCCCCCTTCTTGATTTGACTCTTGCTAAATCCCTGACTGACAAGGTCCCTCCCAGCTTTGTCACCCTCAAAGGTCCTAGAGAATGAAGAAGAGGAAGAAAAGGAGGAGGTGGAAGAGGGGAATGGGTAACCAGAAAACAAAAAGCCAGACCAACCTAAAAGGTGTAGAATACTCTGCCAAATTCTGTCTTTTTGGTGGAGATCTATACACCCATTGTCCAGAGCTGGGGACAAGTGGCAAAAAAGTGAAGTCCAGGCCACCTTCCATTCATCCCACTGTCCTCCCCCGGCTCACCCATCAGCCACCCAGCTGCTCCCTCTCCCTGGGCCTTATTCCCTCACTCAACTGAGCGAGCAGAGCAGGAAGCCCAGGCACAGGGCAGCTGAGCCAGCGAGTCACACAAACCTGCCATCCCTGGGATTTTTCCCTAATTGGATTAATAACAAAATGCAGTTCCCCTTCTTTTCCTCCTAGTACATGCTACAGATGGGTGTTCCTGATCAGATCTCAGTGCCTCCCGCGCAGGAGCCCGGGGAGGCCGGAGCACAGTATCTGGTGGCACTTAACCCTGTGACCTGGCAGCCCTGGCCCCTGCTCCCTCTCCCTCCCCAGCCCTGCATCTCTACCTGGTCTCACAAGAAGAATGAAAGTTCACCCTGCAGGGGACAGAAGAGAGGCCTCAGGCTTCTCACTTCCCTTCACCTGCCCCCATGTCCCTGGGCTCTTGGAAGGGAAGACGTTGTGCTGGGACCTACAGACTCCAGTAGCTCTTGGCTACGGGTGGAGGATGCCATCAACACCCCTGGAGAGTCATAACTTCCTCTGCTCTAATGCCCAGGTCGAATTTCCCCTGGCTGTCAATCCACTGTGGTGAGGGGCTGGATCTAAATCCTCCCCACCTGATCAGGGTTCCTGGTGGAGAACTGTGGCCACCCCCAGATGACCACCCCCAGATGACCACAGCTCCCACTGGACAGAGGCTGTGACTTCTTTTGCACTCAGATTGGGGCTTCTGTGAGTGGAGTCCTCTTATCCCTTTTGAGACTGGGGGCCGCCTCCCCCATCAGATCCAAGGCTCTATCTGGGAAAGGCCCTTTCTCCCCATAGGCTGGAGGCTCCTCAGGACCGCGGCCTACAGGATTGGGTTAATCAGGTCTTTACTTAATCCTTACTATGTGTCCCATACGTTCCTCAGCAAGACTGAGACCCAGTTCCTGCCAGACCAGGAGGGGAGACACAACATCCCCCATGAGGCCAGCAGCTGCGATGGAGGCTCAGTACTTCCCGTCCTAACAGCCATCTAAAGGAAGTAGCTCCGAGACGGGTGTGTGCAGAACAGGGCAGCAGCGTCTGGCCCCTCTGCACTGGCGGTGCAGGTCCCATGACCTCAGTTCCTTAAATCACATAACAGGAATACCAAAACTCAGCTCTTCAGGGTTTGGTGGGGCTCTTGGGATAGCACAGCAGGATGTCGGGAGCTGACACCAGCCTTCACTTGAAGCATGTGCCCATTTCCCTGATTTCAACGCTACCACCATGACCCATTTCGACGTAGCAACACGACGTCACTGAGAACAGAGCAGGGAGAAGACGTGCTGAATCAGCTTTCAGGAGTGGGCAGGAGCCTGTTTCCAGCATGACACCACTGAGGACATGATGCTTGGGAAGTGGGGAGCTCCTATTGGTACTTGGTCAGACCACACCTGATCTAAAAAAAAATATATATATATGAGCATCACTGTTAAACTGGACATGGACAAGCTGAAGCATTTTGGAGAAGGGTCCCTGAAGGATGGTAAGAGGGAGCCCTCCCAGCAACTCTTGGACACACGATCGGGTTGTATTCCCAGAATCCCTTGCAGTTAGGCAGCCATGGATAGATTTCTGTTCAAAAGAGTGTGGACGAGAGTGATGTGCATCCCTCCCAGGCAGGCTCCACGCTCCCTTTCCCATTCACTGGCTCACAGGGAAGCACAGAGTGAGCCCCAGTGGGGCTCCAGAGGGGTGTGGAAGTACCACAGGAAGGTTGCCTGCTGAATACCTGCGCTGGACACCGAGGGAGTGAGAAGCCAAGCCCTGGTATGTTAATTAGGCCCCTGAGATTTGGGGATGGCACAGTTTGGCAGTTAACCTATCCCAGCTGACACAGTTGAACTCTAAGCCCTGTGACAAACAACTGAGGAATGTTTGCCCTGGGGAAAAGGAGTTTCCACAAAGAGCTTTACACGTTGTCCTCGGATATTTTATGCACAGCATGGGGCAGATTTGTCCCACGTGACACCAGACAGCAGTTCTAGGACCAACCAAAAAAAAGACCTAGGGATGCAGATCACAGCTCAACACACAGGCAGGAAGATGTGAACCGAGCTGACAAGAGGCAGAATGGGTGGCCCCAGGGGACAGCGGGTTTGCCACCAAGTCGTACAAACACGGGGCTGCTGCAGGTCCTTGAGCATCAGCTAGTGTCTTGACCTCAGCCACACACGTGGAAAACATCTCCACCACCTTCGAGTCTGTGATGTTATGGTCCGTCATTCCCGATTGGGGTGCTGTCTTCTCCATCAGTCCAGGAAGTCCCTGGGTTTGACTCTTCCATGAGACTGAAACTCTCGGGACAAGGGGTCCCAGATCCCCTTGAGAAGCCAGCCCGGCTCCTCCTGACCTCAGCATCCGTCAGGGCCCCATGTGTGGAGAGCAGACTCAGTGTCTGGGGAAGACATGATGACTAGGGAAAGCTGGATTCGAGCCCCCAAAACCTACATTCCTGAGCCGGGAAGGATGGGGAACGAACAGAGAGGTCTAAGTGGGCGGAGGTGGGAGCAGCTTGAGATGGAGCAGAGGAAGGCTGGCTCCTCCCGGGTTCCAGCAAAGGCAGCGGTGTCTCAGCTCCATCCAAGGACAGAGGCTCAGCAGGGATTTCAAGAGCATGGGCTTGCGAGGGAGGCTCTGGCCAGTCTCTCCACAGGCTTCTGGGTACGAAAGTCTGAGAGTTCTGCCAGCGTACACATCTGTGCACACGCACGTGCAAACACACTCATCCCTTCCCACCTCCTTCCTGGCCTCCAAGGAGAGACCTGCTATCTTTTCAAATATTTCCCAGAGTCAAGCTCCAAAAAGCACCCTGGGATTTCCAGGAAATCTGGGGCTGGGCCTGGGGGAGTGGCGTGGAAATCACAGAGAAAGGCTTCAGGCGTTTTCCTGTAAGAGTCATTAAGACGTATTAAATCCTGGAGCCTCCCCTGCCCACTCCCAGCCTGACCTCCGCCCGGGCCCCCCATCGCCACGTACACCACATTAGGACCAAATTGAATTAGAATGATCATCTTTTGGTCACACTTTTAATTTGGTGCAGGAAATGAGAGCGCTGATGGAGATTAAAAGAGGCTTCCACTCCAGAGACCAGCCTGGAAACAGCACAGGGAGTCTCCTGGCTCTGGGAGAAAATAAGGAGCCCGGGAAAAGAGGCTGAGACAGATGCGTGTAGAGTGTGAACGGCACACATGTCCCTGCATGTCAGTGCGTGCGTTCACGCATGTGTGCATGATTTATATGCACAAGCATGCAGTGTGTCAGGTGGGGAAACACGTGCTTGTGTGTGCACGGAAACATGTTTGAAGGTTCACACACCTGAGTGTCTCTTTGTGTGTGAGAGTCCATGTGTGTGTGGTGTGCACACATTGCTTTAAGTCCTGGGCAGGTAAAGCTACCTGATTTTTATGGCACCCTAGCAGCTCTGAGTTAAAAGCGCCCTTCATAAGTATCTTGAAACCCATTGCCTTCCACCTGTTGCTCAAATTCCTTCTACAACGTTTTCCCAGCACAGCATACAGCATCTATGGTACTGTCCCCAAAGACAGCACTCACCATTGCTGAAGGCAGCCCATGGAGCTCTGATGGTTAATTAGGTAGTGCTTCCGTCCATCATCCAGCCATAGTCCTCCACCTGCCTGCAAGATCCTCCCTCATGACATCTCTTTGGAAATGTCCCTCTAGGCAACTGCTTCTCTGGTTAGAATGACCCTGATCCTCCTATGGGACTTCACACAACACATACTGTTGGCACATAGTCCCTAACAATCAAATGCCAGAGCATGAGGGAGTCAGGCCAGGAGAGTGTGCATTAGTCAGCTTTCTGTTGCTGTGACAAAATACCTGAGGAAAGCAACCTAAAAGAGGAAAGGTATATTTTGGCTCATGGATTTAGAGGTTTCAGTTCATGGTTGGTTGACCCCATTGTTTCTGGGCCTGAGGTGAGGCAGAGCATCAAGGCAGAAGGGCTTGGTGGAGCAGAGCTGCTCACCTCATGATGACTGGAGATGGAGAGGAGGCTAAACACAAGATACACCCTTCCAGGTCATACTCCAGTGACATACTTCCTCCAGCCAGGCTGCACTTGCTAAAGTTTCCATGACCTCCCAACAGCATCACCTGTGAATATTGCTGCATTATGCATTAAGCCTTCAACACGTAAGACTTTGGGGGACATTCCAGATCCAAACCATAACAGAATGCCAATGCCAGGGGGCCTTAGGGGTCATCTGCTCCAGCCAAGGTCAGGTCAAAGTTCACACACATCAGAGTCCTCTGGCCGGATTCATTCAGACACAGATTCCCGGGCCCTTACCAGGAGCGCTGGTTCTGAGGTTCTTAGAGGGCACTGGTCCTCTCCGTGTAACATCAGCCAGGAGGTTCCAGTGCAGGGACCTGTGAGCCATCAATTGAGAATCCCGACATAGTCCAAACCCCCACTTCACAGATAGGGTGACTGAGGCCCAGAGACGGGGAGAGTGTAGTGACTAATTTGAATTGCCAACTTGATTGGATTAAGAGACGCCAGTGTGTGTGTGTGTGTGTGGGTGAGGGTGTGTCTAGGAATGAGTGGAACATGGAATGACCAACTGCAGTGGAGACCCTCCCCAGTGTGGGCAGCACCGTCTAATAGGATGGCGGCTTAGACAGAATAAAAAGCTGGAAGAACAGGGAAGCAGCAGCAGAAGCAAGCTCAGCGCTTCTTGAATGGGTTCTTGATTGCTGCTTCCATCCTCAGGGAATCAGACTCTCGCTTCTTCACTCTTCCAAAGCGAACTCTGCCAAGTGATTCTCCAGGGAGTTTCCAGAAGCCTTGGTCTCGGACTAGAGTAGCACTGTTGATCCCTCTTGTTCTGGGGCTTCTGCCTCTTGGACGGCACAGCTGCTGGTTCTTCCAGCTCTCCAGCCTGCAGATGGCCATTGTGGACTATCCAGCTTCTGGTCGTGTAAGTCAATCTAATAAATCCCCTTTTCATAATCATACTTCCTGGTGATTCTGTTCCACTAGAGAACCTGACTAATTCAGAGGGCTGAGAGTGGGAACCGCTGCCCTGTCTTCCCGCCCCGGCGCCCATTCCTACCTCCAACCCAGAATGAGGAAACCCGTCTACCCTCAGGGAGCCCATCCTCCCCCACCACCACCAAGCAGGCACGAGCAGGCCTAGGAGAGAAGCCCCTCCTCGAACCTGGCATTTCCATCTGTTCCCACACGAATCTGACCAAGGGGTCAGTAAGAAAGAGGCAGGGATCTCACCTCCCGCCTGCTAACCAAGTGTCCCCAGCCCTGGAGGAGCTGAGATTCATGGAGCCCACCCCTGCACCAGAGGGAAATTCTCATCGGCGAGTGAGAAATGGATCAGGGTCAAGACCCCACTGAGGATGCCAAGGCGGGGAAATGAGCCAGGCGACGAGGGCCCCCTGGAGTTTCCCCGTGTGAGAAGACCAGACTTGCAGGGCCTGGTGGCACCAGCGGCCTCACACCCACGGGATCCAGAGTTGCTGCCCAGGGCGGCTGCCACATGTACCTCGGGGCCCCAGGGGCCCTCTGATCAAAGGCAGATCTGGGTACTTGGGGCCAGAGAGGAGTGAGGGCCTGAGATCACACCATTTCTCAGGCAAGCCTCAGGCTCCTGACTGCAGCCTGGTGTCCCTTCTGTCCTCTTTCGCCTTGCTGCAAGAAGCCAGCACCAACTGGAATGATCTCTACGCTACGAAGAGAGAAAAATCACAAGCAGAATGTCCAACTAAGTCAGGGCAGAACCAAACTGCCTGATACCAAGTCAGGAAAAACTGTCACCAACCTTGACCTTCCTTGTAACCTATGACCAATGTCAGCCTGCTCTGGATGATGTGAAAGGAGGCAGGTGCCTTCCAGGTTCAGAGCCTCGTGGGCACCGAACACAGAAAAAGAAAAAGAAAAACAGGAATTTCTCTTCTCTGGGGCTAGCTCCTGATTTCATTAGCCTGCCTTCTGATTTTTCCTAATTGTGGAGACAGTGTCACACGGCATTTCAGAGTCAGGGAGGAGGAAACCCCTGACTGCTTCTCAGTCACTATCACCACGTGCCACCTCTACCAGTGACACCATTCACTCCCGGCCTCAGGCTGCCAGACCCCACGACGACTCAGCCTGGTCCCCAGCCCTCCGCTGTGTCTCCAGGAGGGCTGGGGGCAGTGGAGTGAGGGAGGCGAAGCCAGGGCCCTCGCAGAGGGGCAGGAGGACGGCCCCTGGGCTTCCTTTCTCTGGGGCTACTGGGGAGCGTGTTGAGTGGAGAGGGAAAGGGGCCCATTGAGAAATGGACCCCCACTGTCATGCAATGGCCTTTCTGCGCAAGTTCAGCCCCTGGCCACAGGCCTGGGAACAAACGTGTCACTTTCCCAGGGATTCAATCAATCCTGAAGGGGGCCCACAAGAGGACAGGGCCCTCCAGGACTGTCACTGTCAGCAGGCAGCAGACCCCAGGCACTGCCCGCAGCCCACTGTGCGTGGCGCCAGACAGGCCCACTTGTCCTGGGAGCCAGCCCTCCCCAAGGTGTCTTGGTGGCCCACTCCTGGCCGGTCCGTGCAGATGCCTCATGTCCCGCTGCTCCTTCCAGGGGCGTTTTCCTTTCCCTCCCCTTCCCATCTTGCCCCAGAATGAGCATGGAAAGAAAGGCCTGATCGCCCGACTTCTCGCCTGAGCCGGCAGTGCTGACCTCCCCGGGAAAGCCATCTGCTAGTTGAGACCTGCAAGGTGAGAAAGGGGATTGGCAAGGAAGAGGTCGCTTAGGCAACCCCCAGGTAGGGAGACAGTTGACACTCTCTCCAGGACCAGAGAGTCCCCCAGGGCCCCAGGTGTGCAGGGCCTGAGCGCCGTGGCCAGGTAGGACTTCATCCTGAGTGGCTGGAAGACTGAGGGTTCCAGCCAGGGTGGGGCAGGACCAGGTGCAATCTAGCTGTCCGCTCTGGCTGGGCCCCTGGTAGGAGGCCAGACAGCAATCCCCGAGAGAGCCCGCTCCAGCCTGGCCCCTGGACAGACAAACGAGGGACCCCGGACGCTGCCTCCAGAGGAGGAGCCGTCAGCACCTGCAGTCCTTCCACGTGGAGAGGGCTGTCACTCATCCAGGGCAGGCACTGGGTCCAGGGGCACAGGGGGTTTGCAGGCAAACACAAAGTTCCCGCTTCCACATAAGCTCAGTCAAGCTCCTTAACTACTGTGAGCCTCAGGGGCCTGGGCTATAAAAGGGGGAGACACCTCATAAGCTGGTGTGAGGATTTCAATTAAATTGTGTTGATATGAACCGTGCTCAGCACCTCATGTGAACTTCACAAAATTGCTTCCTGCCCTCCCTCCTAGGGCCAGCGCAGAAGCTTGCTTTGCCAGGTCAGTCCTTTCACCTTTGGGGGTGTGCAGTGTGGAGGTGAAGGTCTGTCCCCAAGCACCTTCCACCAAGTGCTTCTCAGCGAGAACAGACCCCGAGCTTTCTCGTCTGGCACCCTCGCCCAGCCTTGCTGGTGAGGAAACCGCGTCTCCCTGCGTCCGCTCTTCCACCTTCACATGAGACTCAGCCGTCAGAGCCGCCCTATTAAAACGTGAGGTCATGGCCCCGATCCACCCTCCAGTGGCTGCGTAAAAGCCAGAGTTGGAACAACATGTCCACGAGCCCCAGCAGCTCTGTGCCCACTGGGTCTCTGCCCTCCACTCTGGCCTGTGTCCTTTCTGCTCCCGCCACCCCTCTCCCTGCTGCCCCTCACCCCGGCCAGGCCGGTCCTACCTCCAGGTCATGGGCCCCTCCTTCTGCTCTTTACCCTGATGCCATCTGCCAGGTGAGGCCTTCCCCACGGGTCACCTCCAAATTGCACCACCACCACCTGGAATCTCCTCCACGTGGCCCTTTTCCCTCCCTAACACCCGCCACCGTTGATAATGCCACATACGTTTGGCTGGTTGGTTGCCGTCTCCCTCCTCCAGAACATGAACTCCTTAAGGGCCGAGAAGGGTCCCTAGTTTTGTACGGAGCCGTTTTCTCTGTACCTAGAACGGTGGCCTGGCACAGACTAAACGTTGAAAAATGAATAAGAGAAAGAGGAGGACAATTGAAAAAATAAGTAACATTTGTAAAATGAATGGGAAAGGGAGGGAGGGGGAGGGAGCTTCCTGTTCTCAGGGGCCCCAGTGGGAAGCCCTGAGGTTCTCTTCACCTGAGGGCCGCGGTTGGCTTGTGGCTGGGATTGGAGGTGCCCAAGAAGCCCAGGGTCAATTCAGAGCACTCAGTGCTCAGGAGCAGCGGGTGCTCCAACTCACAAGGGGAGGGGCGGGTTTCCACCAGGGGACGGGCCCCTGCAAAAGGCTGGGGTGCCCCAGATGCACTGTCTCCCAGTGCCCACCCCGCCCCAGAGAAGGTGGACGACGGCACCCAGTCCAGAACGTGCGCCTCACGCTCCTGGCCTCTGGGGCCCGGCAGAAGGTCTGGGCTCTGCGGAGACGCCCTAGAGAGCGGGAAGCTCAGCGCCTTAGCGAGGCCTCCAGGTCCAGCTCCTGCCCACTTTGAAATGGAGGTGGTACCAGCCCTGTTCCTTCTACCTCACGGGCTCCTGGCAAAGCACAAGTGGGAGGGAAAATGCAGAAAATACTCCTGCAAGTGTGTTCCCCGTCCCGACTTTCCTCCCTGCAGGTCTGTGATCCTGAGCGTCTGAGAGCTGAGACTCACTGTCCCCGTCACCCACCACCTGCCACCCAGTCGGCACTGAGTTTCGCAAAAGGGAAAACTCAGGTTTCTAGATCGCTTTTCTTGCTTCATGTCTGTCTTTGTCTCTTTGTTTATCAAGTCAATGTCTTTATCCTTCTAACTGGGCCTCCCTTTGGTCCCCATGTGTCCCCACCTGCTCCCTTTTCTCTGTCCCTCCATCTCTCATGTGCCCCTTGGCCTGCTTCCCCTTCTCTTGGCCTTCTCTTTCTCCTCAGTTTCTGTTCTCTCTCTCTCTCTCTCTCTCCCTCTCTCTCCCTCTCTCTCCCTCTCCCCCTCCTCGCCCTCCCTCCCTCCCTCACCTAATTGCTTCTTGTCTCTGCAGATCGCTGTGAGGATTTATGTAACAGGGGACAGCAGTGGCAGTAGCCAATTTGAAAGGCTGTGGCAGGCATAAGAACTTAATGCTGCACCAGCTCCAGGAAAATGAGCTGTGATCCTTCCCCAGCTCCTGTGCTTGAGGTAGACTGGGTCTCCTCCTCTCTCCTCCCCAAAGGGCACAGCAACCTTTCACACAGCCCCTGGGGTCCCTCGCTGTGCTGGGGACCTTCCCATGGATTTTTGAGAGGTCTTAGGCTCCCAAGGAGGAGGCTCAGGCTGGGCTCCCCTCTGACGGCCTGAGTGGGAAGGCACAGGACCTGAGCCAGAGGCCTGGTTCTCACCCCACCACCGGGGAGCAGGCCTCGGGCAGACCACAGCCCCGCGCCGGCCCTCTGCTTCCCCATCTGGATAAGGCTCCACACTCTAGGATTCTAACAAAGCTGGGGCACCCTGCTATAGGGGCTCCTGTGACCCAGTGCCACACTTGGGAAGACTGGTCAGTGCCTCAGCAGACGAGCCCCTGGAAGTGGGTACACATGGACACAGGGAAGGTGCTGAGAGAGTGACGTGGTGGCCAAAGGCAACAGGGAAGCCCTTTGCCCGCCCACGGCTGGGGCCTGGGGTCCCACCTGCTTCTTCTCCCCACGTACCTGGCCCAGCTCCCCACACAGCTGAGAGGATGGGTGCTGGGCAGGGGTACCTCTGACCCTTTCTCAGGCTGCAGCCAGGGAGAAAGCAGGGCCTGGCAGGGCTCCTGAGGGAAGGCAGCGGTGGGAGAAATAAGCATGGAGCGTCACCGTGGCTGCTTGCTCCTTGCAAAGGGCCAAAACTGAGCCTGCTCAGAGATGCTCCTCCGTCAGACACCCGCGCCCTGGCGGTTTCCGTAGCTACTGGGACTTTTAAAGCGGGGAAGGAACCTCAGCGGAGGAGCGGAGCAGAACCGAGTGCCACGTTCCCCTAGTGTACGTTTTCCCCACAATCGCCAACTCCCATGAGGGTGGGTCAGGGGAGGTGGGTTTGCTTAGTCTGCAAAGGGGACTCTGTGAAGTACGTTGAGGGAGGAGTTCAATTCCTCTCCTCAGGTGTTTGAAGAGTTAGCATCAGGGAAGCAGAAAGATCTGCAGACACGACGGACTCAGACTACCCCAGGAGAGACTTGGAGCAGAACTAAGGAAGGACTTCCCATCTACTAAAAAAAATGGTACAGGCTTAAGTTCACTCTTGTGAGTTACTTTAATAAAAGAGGGGCTCCCTGCTGGAAATCCCTTGGAAGGATGCAACTCGTGTGGACACAGGGTTGGGCCCAATGACCTGATGGAGGTGTTATAGTTCTTGGGGTCCGTAGCATGGGTAGACAAACACACCGCCACACGTATTTGGGGACACACAACAGCTTCTTAGAGACCTGGACACAGGCTTCTCCCACCTGCCGCCAAGCTCGCCAGTCCACACCCCGACTCTGCCTGTGTGCCAGGGACTGCGTGGGCAGGGACGGGCAGCGGGTCCCACAGACGGGCAGGAAGCCAGCAGCACAGACGTGCTCTCTCCTCATCGCTTCCAGCGCCTCGAGCGCTCTGCCTTCAGGAAGCCCAGGCAGGAAATTAACTGGGGGCTGAGAGGCCTCCGGACCCCAGCCCAGAATAAGTCACCTGGAGCAGGTGCAGGCTGGTGTGGAGAAGCCCGAGCAGGACGGAGCTCCCTTCTCCAGGCAGGTGTCAGTTAACCAGCCGGGCTGCCTGGCCTGGGCCACAGCCACCTTGTCTGGGGAGCAGTCAGTCTGCGTCCAGCAGCAGAGCTGCTCCCGGGGAGCTCCAGAGCAACCTGGTGGCTTCTGCAGCTTCTCCTCCTACAAGCCCCAGGGGACGCAGACCAAGGGGTAAAAATGAGACAAGCCTCCTCCCAAGAACCAGGAGCTACAAAGAGCAGGGGCTATGCCGAGGCCAGCCCAGAGTTCTGAGCCCGGCAAACCAGGTTCAAACCCACACCTTGCCGCCTACAAGTTCTGTGCCCGTGGTCTTGGTTGCCTGGTCAATGAAATGGGCATCGTCATGGCAAGCTGCCTTATGCAAGGTAAGCCAGCTCTTCTAACGCGATCCTCAAGAGCTCCCGGGTAGAGCTCCACCAACCATATTCTTCTCGCTTATGGTTAATAGAGAGGAGGCTGTATTCCATGCGGTTATTGGAGGCCACAGGCTCTTCTGCTTAGCCCATCCAGGGCTTGCTTCACACTCCAGACCAGAGTCCGGGTCTCCACATTATTGACATTTGGCCAGGTGACTCCGTTGTGGGTGGCTGTTCTGCAGTTAGTGGCATCGCTGGCCTCTACCCACTAGACGCCTACTGCATTCTGCAAGTCATGGCCACAAAAACGTCTCTAGACGTTGCCAACGTCTCCAGGGTGGCAAAGCTGTCGTGGCTGAGGACACTCTAGACCCCGGTGGCTAGCCAGCGGGGGGAGAGAGGAAGGGCTCCTGAGCCTCCGTGGGAGGTTCGCTGGGCGGCCTGGAACCCGCGTGGGCTTTGCATGGGCCCATTTTCCTCTGGCCGGATCCCCACCCAGGGAAGGCCGGGAAGGGGGGTCCACTGTGTGTCCAAGAGGGATCGGAAACCTGGGCTGAGCTCACAGCCCTGCCCCTGTCGCACCACCTCTGTGTTGGGATAATTAACGCTGAGGATTTTATGTAAATGAAACGCACCCCGAATCGCAGGCTCTCTGCAGTTACCAGTGGCCAGCGTTCTCGGAGGGTCGTCAGAGACCCACACCGGGCTATGCACCGAGGAGGCACTCTCTCATTGGCCTCCCTTCGCTGATGAGGAAACCGAGGCACAGAAGGGAGGGAACCTGTGCGAGGTCACAGGGCCACTGCTGCAGATGCTGGCCCCAGCGCCCACACCGCCTCCTCTGCCCGCTACTCTGCTGAAGGTCATGAACCTTCCTTCATGCTGTCTCATGCCCACTGTCACTCACACAGCCTTTCTCTGCAGAGGAGGAACCAGGGTCACTCATCAAGAAAGGGGCGGGGCCAGACCAGAGCCCCCGCTGCGGCGACAGTGCAGGGCTCTCCGGGAAGGAGCCACTCTGTCCTGCCGTGGTTCAGCCCTAAGGCAGAAATCTCTGGGCTTTGCTCTCCTATCCCCACCCCACGACGTCCCCAGACACAGTCTGAGGGACGCTCTGGAAGGCAGGGAGCTGGTTCTCCAGATGACCAGACAGGGGAGGAGTGAAATAGGATGGATAGTCCTGTCTCCCCTCGGGTGCCTGGGGAGGGGACAGGGACCTTGTAGGGGAGGCAGGAGACTCAGCCTGGAGCTCTGTCACGGCCTCCACACTGGTCCCCACACTCCTCTCCCCCACCCACTCTCTCAAGCCCAGCCCCACAATGCTGTCGGAGGGGTCTTCCTGACAAACCTGAGTTACTCCTTCTGCTTGAAACCCTCCATGGCTCCCTGGTGCCCTCCGGACAAAATTCAGACTCCTCAGTTGGGCCCACAAAACACTGTTCTGGTTCTGTTCCCCTGCCACTCCTCCCACTCAGCCTCAATGCCTTAATGCTGCAAAAACGCCAAACCAGAACACATCACTCTTTAAACCTTCTGCCACTTTTCCTAAGCTGTTTCCTCTACCTGAATCGTGTTCCTTAAGAGGTACACACCAAACTCCTATTCATTCTTCAAAACCCTGCAGATCTCACCTTCTTCCCGAAGCATTTCTTTACCACCTCCTTCCCCCATAGCATTACAATAATATCATTTAAAATTTATTTATATCTTACTAATTACAATAAAACTTAACACTTAAAGTACTGTGTATATGTTTTTACAACACTTAACACTTATTAACTACTTTAATAGAACTACGGGCAGGCATCTAGACTCATACTTGTCCCATTTGATTTAATTATCACCAGCTATGGACAGTGTTTTTAAACTGTCCCTTCCCCCTAAATCTGGGCAGGTTTGCAAATACCCCCACCCATGCAGTGCAGCAGAAGTGTTGTGACCTGGCTTCTGAGTCTGCAGCGGCTAGGCGCACGGGCGCACCCTGTCATCCCAGCAACTTGGGAGGCCGAGGCAAGAGGATTGAAAGTTTGAGGTCAGCCTCAGCAACTCAGCAAACCCTGTCTCAAAATAAAAAAGGGTTGGGGATGTAACTCAATGATAAGACACACTAATTTCAATCCCCAGTATCACCAATAAGCCCTGCAGCCTCCGCCTGGGTGTCTCAGAATGCTCACTCTCGGGACATGTCCTCCCAGGATGCTCCTCTCAGAATTCACCCAGCACTGGGGGAGCCCAAGCCACACAGAGAAGACAGGTACTGCGTGGGTGCTCTGGTCAACTCCTTGGAGCTAGGAGTGAGTGACATGCTTCAAGCCACTCACATCGCCACATACTCAAGTCTTCCAGAAGCCCCAGACTCCATGGAGCGGGGACAAGCCCTGCCTGGGCCCTTTCCCAGCTCCCAGTTCCTGACCACAGAACCTGAGTATGCATGGTAAATTCATGGTCGTTTCATGCCATGGAGCTCAGGGTGATTTTTGCAAAGCAAAATACTCACACTGCCTCACAGTGCATCCCATTTTATAGATGAGAAGACTGAGGCAATGGTGGGTAAGTAACTTGCACGATTTCCTGAAGCTAAGAAGAGGAGCCAAGATCAAGCTCAGGTCATGGGGTTCCAGAGCCAGTCCCTGGTGTCCTGTCTTCCTGACCAGCATCTCGTGGTTTCTGGCCACTGAGCTGCGGGTCTGCACCAGAAGCCTGAGCATCTGGGGTAGGATCGCCTCTGTCTCCTCTTCATTCTCAGCACGAGTGCAGTGCCTGGCACGGAGCCGAGTGCTGGGGACAAGTCTGCAGAACTGGCCTGACCTCACAGGGGGCCCTGTGGCAGGCGGGGCTGGTGAGGCGGGGCTCTGGAGCTGAGCTGAGCCTGGCTGTGTCCCGATCTCCCCTCAGTCTCCGATGCTGCCCCGCTGACCCCGGGCCTCACCCCACCCGAGCCTCTGACTCATTATCCGGCTGCTCTGATGGTTTCCTGCCCGGTCGGCTCCCTGAGTCCTGGTGGCCCAGCTGACAGCTTCATTAAGTACGGCTGTGGTGGCGCCTCCCAGTCCAGCAGAGCCTGTGGGCATGTGTCACTGTTGACCCCACGTCCCCAGCCACCTCCCCACCCCCTCCAGCAACAACACCCGACAACTCAGTTTACACTTGAATCTCCTCTAGTCCCAACAGGGGGGCTCCTCCCCTCCTGCTGCTGAGGGTCGGGGCAACCTCCTAAGTCTGTGGTCCCCAGGTGGGTGGGTCCAGACCTAGCAGAATCACTGCAGAGCCACTGGACCTCACCCAGCCTCCCCCTTCTGATAGGCTGGCCTCAAACAAGAGGCTGGGTCTCCCTGGGCTTTAGAACACCCAACAGAGAGGTCAGGCAGGCACACGGCCAGTGCCTGCTCAGCTGATGCAAAGATGAAATAAGGACAATCAAAGCGCTCACGTTTATTGGCATTTTTCCCGATCCCAGCCACACTCCCCATGTGCTTTACCTGCATGGATTCATTTATTCACCCCAACAGCACTTGCAGGGGGCCGTTGTTATTCCCATTTTACAGATGAGGAAACTGAGCCACAGAAGGGTCAGGTGGCGTGGCCAAGTTCTCACAGCTGCCAGCAGAGGAGGCAGGAGCCCAGTGGAAGCAGGGCAGATCCCATGCCTGTCCTGACACTCTCACACCAGGTGACTGGGTACACAGAGGGTGACATTCACCGTGGGTGGCCAAGGCTGCTAGCCGCCCTCCTGGAGGGAAGGGACAAGGGCTAGGACACGGGGACCCAGGAGCCCCAGAGACAGCCCCAGCCCGCTCCTGCAGACCCTCCCCGCCCGGTGGTGAGCGAGCTGAGCCCCGCCCAGCCCTGGCACAGCGAGGGCGCTGAGGGTGCGTGTCCTTTCGTCCTCCCGCCTGCACGAGAAAGGGATCCGAGAGTTATTTACTGCGCAGGTTTCATCGAGATGTTCTCACCCTTACTGTACATCCTTTAAAGGTGAAATAAAAATATCTAAAGGGGAAAGAAAAGGCTTTTTATTCGGGATCGTAAAAGCTATTGGCAGACGTTCCGCTGGAAGGGGAAAAACAGCATAAAGTTCTGCAGTGACATTGTTCTGGGTGAGTCTCTGCAGCCAGCCTGAGAATCTAGAGGGGTAACTGGAGGTGGGCAGCTCACAGGGGCCACATGGGTCCCTGAGCCTGCAGCTGGTGGAGCTTGATAAACACCCCGCACGTTACTGACAGGCCACATCCTCCCAGGTCCTCTCATGTCAGGCTCTCTCATCCTCTGCCTGAAGGGCCACCAGCTCTCCTCAGCTGAGGCCACCAGCCTCCATTTGCCTGTCCAACATCCACTCCTCACTCCCAGTCTTGACTCCAGAGGACCCTCCGTCCCCTTGGGTCAGGCCAGTGCTCCTCCTGGCTCTGCACAGTATACAGTAGGTGCCTGTGTCTGTCTCCTCCCAGCAAACGTGAGCTCCTCAGGACGGAGACCCCACTAGGAAACGCGCATGCGTGTTCCTCAGACGAGCGAGCGAGAGCACAGGAGCAGCCTCGCCAACCCCTGACCCGAACCAAGCGCCTCCTTGTCCGGCACGTCTCCCGGGTGGGACCAGCTTTGACACCATCCACTCATTTTAGAGATAAGAAAAAGAGATTCAGAGAAAGCCAGGGGGTGACCCGAGGCAATAGAAGTGCGGGTGCCGTCGTCTGAACATGTGTCCCCCTAAAATTCTTATGGCGCCAGGAAGTGATCAGGGGCCCCCTGGGGGGATTAGCGCCCTTATAGCTTGTTTGCCTCACCACAATGAGAAGGTGCCACCTCTGAGCCAGAAGCAGACCCTCAGCAGTCGCCACGTCCTCCAGCACCTTGGTCTTGGACTTCCCGGCCACCACCAGCATGAGAGGTAAGCGTCTGTTGCTAAGCCACCCAGCCCGTGCACTGTGTGGTGGAAGCCGGAACAGAGGGAAGCAAGGAGCGACCTTCAGTCAGGCCCAATCCCAGTCTGGCTCCCCCACTGCGCGACATTCAGTCTCACTCTTGGTCACACCCCCACATGTGCACGCACTCACACACACGGAGGAACCAGGCTCAGATCCAGATGCGTGCACGCAGAGACGGACACACGGACACAGGTGCTCGTGTGTGTATGCACAAGGGACACACGTGAGCAGGAATCATAGTTCTGAAGAGAAAAGCAGGGTGGGAAGAACCCCCAAGGCCTCCCTGTGTGCCCTCCGACCAGCGCCAGCCTCTGCCTTTGATTTTCGCCTTTTAATTTTCACATCATCCGTCGCTACATCAAAGCAGTTTTACCACAGGTGCCCTGGACTCAGGCTGTCCTCGCAGCCCTGATTCCAAATGCTCCTCCCCACTGGGCCCTCACTGCCAACGGCATTTCACTTCTCATTAAATTCCACGTGGGAGCATCAGGAGGCAGAGGGGTGGGAGGGAAGCACCTCTCACCTCCACGGCCAACGCTTGTTCACTTCTGCATAAATGCTGCCTGAGGAGCCAGGTTCAGGTTTCTGGTTACACGTGGTGGAGAAAACCTCCTTCCCCGCCTAGGCCACTGGCTCTTGTGGCGATCCTGAGAGTCTGGATACGGCTGGGCTCTGTGAACTCTAAAGTCCCCTGCGCACAGAGGAGCTCTGTTCTCTCCCTCTCCCCTTCCTAACACCTCACTGAAATGACTCTGAGGGATTGCAGTCAGACAGAAACCCACAGGACAAGAGAACAGGAGGAGGTGACCCAAACAACATTTTCAGTGCTGAGCAGAAGATGGAAGCATACTAACTCAGGAACCAGAGAGGCTGAAAGGTGGGCGGACTTGAGGGAAGCCCGGGAAGAGACGGGCTCCCAGGACAGAGGCCCAGCAAACCTCAAGGCAGCTAAGAAGAGAAGGATGGACTGAAATTCTGCTCAGGAAGCAGTTCCACCTCCAGAGGCCACACCCACTCCCCAGCAGAAGGGAGAAGAGAAATGGGTCTGTGGGACTTCAAAGCCCAGAGCCACAGCAGGCCTGACTGGGCGAAGGTGCTGGCGGGAGCAGAGTATTAAGCAATCGCTCCACACCTCCCACTCTGCTCAGCTTCCTAGCGGCCTTCCAGCTCCTACCACCATGCACAGCGTCGGGGAGGCCTCTGCAGAGTCAGCGCAGACTCAGGGACACTGCCCCAGTCAGCCGCCAAGCCCACAGAGCTTCCAGGCAGCCCAGGCAGCCATAAGAAAGATGGAGACACACACATACAAAAGCAAAAAACAAAAAAACAGGGTCCAGTCACACAGTGGCGCACACCTACAATCCCAGGGATGGGGAGGTTGAGGCAGGAGGATCGCAAGTTGAAGGCCAGCCTCAGCAACTTAGAGACACTCTGTCAAAATACAAAATAAAAATAAAAGGGCTGGGGATGAAACTCAGCAATAAAGCAACCCTAGGTTCCATCCCCAGTACCAGGAAAAAAGGGGGTTGGGGAAAGAGAAGGCTCAGATTAAACAGAAGCAAGGCAGGAACAGCAGGATATCTAAAATCCTAAAATTATCCATAGAGAATTAAAAGAAGATACTGCATTCATGAAAAAAAAAAAAAAAAAAGAATAGGCTTCTATTAAAAACAATTCAGGGAACAAATATATATAAAAAATAAAGCTCTGGGAATTAAATATAAGGAGTTGGTGGATAATACTGAGGCAACCCACTACAAAATAGATCACAAATAAAAATGGAAAACATGAGAAAGAAATGATTGGAAATTCAGAACATCAGCCCAGGAGACCCAACATCCGACTAATGGGGATCCAGACAGAGGGGAGTGGAGGACTCGGATATCCCCAGAGACTTCAGGAAATGTGCCGGCCAGGAGGAGACGCGTCTCCAGCCCAGTGGGCCCCTGGTCTTCACTGGGAAACTTCAGAACACCCAGGATAAAGAAAAGGTAAGAGAGCCACCAGCGCGGAAAGAGGAAAATAAAACCTGCTCCTATACAAACAACCACTGAGAGCCAGGTACCGGCCAGGAAACCGAACCTGGATGGCGTGAAACTTCTCAGAAGCTGTCTCAGAAATTTTGTCTCCCAGACTCCAACAAAATAAGGTCATATCCTCAGAAAAAGGCGGAGCTGTGGAATCCGGGAAACAGGATATCCAGTTAGGAGAGGAACGAGGAGGACTGCTGGGGTGGTGGGGAAGGAACCCCAGGTTTGCCACTCTGCCAGGGTGTGGGAGAGAAGGACGGGGGTCTGTCCACCAGGGATGCTGCTGAGGACAGAATGAAGCCAAAGGCCCCGCTGCCACCTGCTCTGCCGTGAGCCCGTATCCAAGTCAGAGGAAGGGCTCCAGAGTGCCACCCAGCCCCAGGCTAAACCCCTCACCTGCCACCCCTTAACCAAAGCAGTCTGCAGCTAGCCTCCATCTAGCTGGTTGCTATGGAAATGGTTATGCATCTAAACAGAACAAATACCTTGGGCACGCTTTTCTTTCCAAAACTGGGCAAGGAAAGCTACTCAGGTTTCACTTACTTGGAGAAGATGTGGACGACATCATATCAGGGTTCAGAGATGTTTCCTTATTTATTCAGCATCATCTGCATCAGAGTGAGGCTACCCAGTGGAGGTGGGAGCAGCCTGCACTCGAGGGTTAGGTGTGAGCCTGCACTTCCGGTGAAGAGAGAGCTGTCTGGGCTTTAGGACGTTGGCTGACTTTTTTTTGGTTTGTTTTGCTTTTTGCCTTTTTTTTTTTTTTTTTTTTCTCTTAAGGGATAAAAGAATTTCAACCATGAAATTTTGAAAAGTCCTCGCCACGGAGAACAGATGGAAAATGAGAGATGATGGCATGCAAGGCTTTCGCTGCACAGAGGGACGCACAAGGTCACACAGCAAGTTAGCAGGAGAACCTGGACTAGAACCAGGTCTCTTCACTCTCCTGGCCAAGTGCTTCCAGAAACTTCTCCATGCTCACCTCCCTCTCATTCAAGAACTCTACACAAATAGGATCAAGCTCCTGTTTGATGCCCTGCCCTGGGAGTACTTAGGTCAAAAGAACAATCTAGAAATGAGAAAGTGCATAAGCAGAGAGACAGGTGGAATAAGGGCTGTGTGGCCTAATGCAGGTTCCCACAGGTGGAGGCAGAGGGCGGGCCAGGTCTGCTCAGGGGGCCAGAGGAGGCTCCCAGGGCCTCAAGGGTGGGGAAGCACTATTCAGATGAGGGTAAGGCTGTGCAGAGGCAGGACTCGGCCTCCCTTCCCTTGCAGATGTATGAGGTAAGAGCTGAGGTAAGGCTGTGAAGGCCGCTCTGGGGTTGGCCTTCCCCTCTTGCAGAGCCGCAGCTGGGGAAGGATGAGCTAGCTGATCGAGACTCTGAAGGAAGGCTTCTGGGGCCCCCTGGATGGGCAACCCTGAGCCCACCCTGAGCGAGGGAGGAAAGGGGAGTGAGGGGAGAAGCTTCTCCCACCCTTGGGAGAATCAGGACTCCTCCTCCCGCCTCAGGCGTCGGCTCCCCCTCCCTCTCTTAATTCCCCAACCTCCAGGCCACACCCAGACCACCCGGTCCCAACCCGCAAGGTGATTATAAAGACGTTAAACCGAATTACACACGCAGCGTTTATTTTGTGTGTGTGTGTGTTTCTTTTTTCTGCTGCTGCTGCCAATTATGGTGCAATTAGACTGCCTTCATTAGCAAATGAGATTAGAATTAACATTGTTAATTACTTGTTGTGTTAAATGGGGAAGCCAGTGTGGTGGGGAGGGTACCGGGTGGGCGGGGGAGGAAGAGAGCACTCAGGAATGGCGAGACCCCAAGGGCTCCTGGGCCCATGGGAACCCGAGGTAGCATGGATTGACCTCATGTCAAGACAGGTGGGTGACAGGCTGGAATCTGTGGGAGCAGAGGCTGAGCTCCCTCCCCATATTGGGGACGCTGTACCACTGAGCTACACCTCCAGGCCTTTTTTTAATTTGATGCAGAGTCTGGCTAAGTCGCCCAGGTGGCCTCAAGCTCGTAATCCTCCTGCCTCAGCCTACCCGGTGTCTGGGATTAGAGCCACACACCACAGCGCCTGCTCATGAACAACACTCACTACCTTTCATTGAGGATTCAGGGAAGCACTTGGCAAGCATTAGTCACTTCACACCACGCCAAGTAAGCCTTATCATCCCCACTCTATAAAGGAGAAAACGGATACTCAGAGATGTTAATAGACTTTCCCAAAGTTGCACAGCAAGGGCAAAGGGCAAATCAGGCACCTCTCTTCTCCCGAAGACGAGGACCTTTGTTTCTCAGGGGAAAGGGGACCATGCGTACATTATGCTTTATGTAGTTGTAATGTACAAAGCTGCTCCCCCTGACCTTTCCGTCGCAGCCATTTCCCCGCCTCCCAACCACTGTCAGTCTGAACATCCTAGCCAGCTATTGGTTCATCAGTCAGCTTGCAAGTATCCTTCTCCGATATTGGTCCCCTGTTAGCCCGGCAGAATTCAACTGCTTTACTGTAGCTACCCGGCCATCTTTCCTCATCTTTCTCTCTTTCCTACTCACTTTCTCTATCCGCCTGGATTTCACACTTCCTTGCGCGCGCCCTTTCTCATTCCCTTTCTTTTTCCATTTCTCGTTCCCTTTCTTTTCCTCTCATTTTCTCTCTTACCCTGCAGGGAGACACTCTGTTTGCTTAATAAACTCCCTTATGTGATTTCCCCAGTCCGGCGTGGTTTCCGTGGGATCCCTTACAGTAGTAATAGTTTTAATGATTTAAAACTATTCATTTGGGGCTCAAATTTGCCCCATGAGGAAAACAGAAATTATAGTCTCATTTTTCAGATGAGGAAGTTGAGACTCAGAACTCAGCGAGGGGCTGGCACATCGTGGCCTGGGGGCTGAATGTGCTGCCACCCGTTTTTGTGAATTAGGTTTTATGGGAACACAGACGTGCCATTTATACTCGTGTTATGAATAAATAATATTTACTTGCTAAGTGGGTTTTAGCTTGCTCTCCACTGAAGAACTTTAGCTTATAAACTATAAACTAGAGCAAGAGTGTTGGTAGTCTCTGCAGTGACCACGTGGCCCATGATATTAATCAGCAGCCAAGGAAACAGGATTAGTACATGTGGCTTAGAAAACTCAGGATCCATTGGTGGCAGACAGGACCCCAGGCCCCCTCACTCGCGGCCACCAGCGTCTGAGCTCTGACAGCCAGAAGGAGCTGCAGGGGGCACAGGAAGAACTGCAGGGTCCCTGTTCCGGGGGTTCCAAGGAGAGTCCTGACCCCGAGGTCTGGGAAGCTGAGGAGGCCCACATCCCACATCTCCCTGCTGTGCCCGGGGCTTCTGCCTGCAGGTGGTGGCAGTGGGCTCATCCCCCAGCCACGGGGCCTCCAGTGGACCCACAGCATGGGCACAAATCCCCCTAGGAGGCCCCTGAGCCTGGGTCCTCTCTCCGCTGCCCACACTCTGCCTGGCCCAGAAAGGCAACGGTTTTCCTGAGCACTTTCCTGCATCCGTGATCCTCTGCCTCTGGCTCTCGTGCCACGGTGGCCAATGAACCCATAAGCCGCGAGCTGCCCACCGGGAGTGGAGCCCGAGTCGCCCCAGGGATTGGGCTGGACCCACCCCACCCTTTCGGGGAGGTGCTCGGCCCCGCCCACTTGTACTGGTGGCAGGACTGGGGTGGCGGCACTGATGGCCTCGGCCAGGTGGTCAGGGAACGTCCTGGGGCACATGGCAGCGCCCCTCCGCTCCTGCCCCGACGGGCCGCTGGCCCCCTCGGCCTCCAGGCTCCCGCCCCCTCCCCCTCGTACTCACGTGGAATCACACGCCGCTTCTCTCAGCCCCTGGGCATCCGGGTTCCTGCACCTTGCCAGGGCTTCCTTCCTGCCATCTGCAGGATTTGTGGGGTGGAGAGGGAACCCAGGCATTCAAAGAAGGTTCAGGGAGAGGCGTCAGGCGAGGGGGTCCCAGCTGGGTACACTCGTCTGCAGAGGCACAGGGCAGACTCCGCACAGCCTGGCTTGAGGAACAGTCGTGGGGGCAGGAGGGGGAGAGCCGTGCATGGGGTTACAGACTCGCACGCACACGCAGGTACACATGCACATGCACGGTCACACGCACACACATGCGCACACGCGCACACACACTTTCCGCGCTGCCTGCACCAGCAAACAGATCCTCCTCCAGCAGTTCCTCCAGCTTTAGGTCCAAAGGACCCCTCTTCCTTTCCCTGGGCTACCCCAACCCCGTTCCGTCACTACTGGAACCTCTGATGGTTCCGAAAGTCCTCAACTTCTCCAGGTGCTTCCTGGGGGTCCCTCACCCTCCTTGCTCTGAGCCACGAGGACTTGGATTGTGGAAGATGCTCCTGAGATCTGTGTCCCTCCCTTCCTGTTGACCCTTGCCCCACGGGAGTCGCTGCTCCTCAGCCTCCAATAAGATGCCATGGAATCCACCCTGCACTGGGTGCCTGGCAGGTGGGGACCCCAGGGGGAACGGCCAGCCCCAGGGATTGCACAGAAACATCACAGACCCCTAAGAACAGGAAAAGCACAGGTTCAAAGGACTCCCCCCTGTTATGGGGCGCAACTTAAGAACAGACCGATCACCACTGAGAAATGCAAATTTGAGAGTCTTTATTAAGCTGGCCAGCTGACTGTCTCACACAATGCCCCCAAAAATGGCTATTGGGAGAACAGCCCCAACCACAGGGTTGTATACCTGTATACCCAACCCTGTTTGGGTTCTTATACCAAAAATCACATCAATCATAAGTGTCTGTTGCTGATTCAAAATTACAAAGTAACATCATGAGATCATCAACAGAGGGGGAAGTGGGTCAAAATGACCCTTACCTACGTACAAACTAAAGAATGGTTGCTAACATTCACACAATTGCCGTTTACATGGTACATTGGTTAAGAGCAATAGAGGTCAAAAGAGAGCAATTTTTACTACATAGGAGTTGCCATTGTGTATTATTAAACATGTCACGCTAAGTAACTGATTTTGGGTACAGAGGCGGGGTGTTCCCATGGGAGAAACTTATTTCCTACATAACATGGACTCTCAGAGCAAAATGGAGTCTATTTAGTCATTTCCCTTAGTGTCTGGCCTATAGCATTCTCATGGAGTCAGATCTGTCAGCCCATCACACCCCCAAGTTGTGATGTGGAGCTCCCCTAGGACAGGTTTATATCCTGGGGCCTCCAGGGCCGGGGTTGGACTTTACTACAGGAAGAGGGGCACTGGAAAGTGACCCCAGCTTCTCCTTCTTCCTTAGGGTGGCTGCCCTCAGGCTCAGCTTCCCGAGGGCCTCATAGCTCCCTGCAACCCACCTCTGAACTGCAACGCCCCGTGAGCCCCAAGGACCCCAGCAGCCAGGCAACGGTATCACAGCCAGCTCCCACCAACAGCTGGCACCCAGGTCCAGACTGCGGGGAGCGTGCATTCTCCCCTGCCAAAGGTCAGCGACCCAGGAAGGGAGGTCCACAAACCCACTTCGTATCCAGCACACAGCCTGGGCTCCAGGCGCACGATGACGGGAGGGGAGGGGTCCGGACCCTCCCACTCTCTCTGCCCCTGGTCTTTGAAGTTGCCCTTGGTCAAGTAGAGCTTTCTCCCAGTGCACATGAGGCTTGGAGGTCCCAAGCTCCAAGCCCTGGTGCAGAACACAGGCACCCTGAAGATGTTCTGCCTGGCCCAGCAGAGAGGTGGAAGGACACGGGAGAAGGGGGACAGGAACTCGGAGGTCAGCCAGCACGTGCCACCTGTGTCAGGTGAGGGAGGCAAGGGCTGAATGGTCGGGGCCAGCCTGTTTCTTTGTCTACTAGATGGAAAGTGTCGGAAGGCTGAGATGAAGGGGTTGTGGGGCTATCACCAAAGTCAAGCAGGGACAGGGACAGCTGCGTTCATGGAAAAGACAGCTTTAGGTCCCCATGGGGAGAAATAGGGGAGCCCAACAAGTGATTGGGGCCAAATGCCACAAGGCCTGGTCAAGGATTCTGGGCTTATCTGATGGGAACTAGGGGCCCTTGAATTTTCTGAGCAGTTTCTGAGCAAGGGCGTCTATGTGTCTGGACCTTGGCAGAGGCATTAAGGGAAAACTGGAAACAGGCAAAAAATAAAAATAAAACCCAACAGCAAACGGAGAAAGAAATAAAACAAAATAAGCAAAGAGAAAACAATTTATTCTCTGTCATCTTGATGAGGAAAATATTCCAGCCCCAGGCAATGAACTTCAATGACTAAAGACTTTCCAAGGCGTGAGCAGCAGCCGGGGCCAGATGAGGTGGTGTCTCCCGACCACAGAGGAACCCTCTCCTGCAGGTTGCCTGGATGTAAACTGTCAGCTTCAGGCCACATCCCATCCACCTGACATTCCTGGTAATAACGAAGCCTAATTAGCATTGCTTTTAAGCATCCATTACATTAATTTAACCCGAAAATCTAATGGAGCTTTATTGGAATTTTTTTTCGATGAAATTAACCCTGCGGGTTTCTTACACATGTTTTCATTAGGGTCTGTGAGCAGGAGAGAGAGTCAGAGAATTAGAATTAGCCCCAGTGGCTGTCCTTCTGATCCAGGTCCCCTGTCTCAAGCCCTGGAAGATGTAGGTGCTGTGTTTTGCAACACAGCTTTGCCCTGCACCAACAGTTCAGACCCTTTCAAGGGTGGTACATCCGAACCACGAGTGTTCAGGGGGCCTCTCTGCTTCAAAGGCATCCCGCTCCATCCCAAGGCTGCAATTCCAGGAGCCTGAAGAATTTCTGCAAGGATCTCCAGACAGAGAGGCAGTTGCCAACAGGGGTTTGCACCCCGCCCATCCCCTACCTCCCTTCCTCTGCTGTCTTCCAGTTAGGAAAGACCACGTAACTCAGTTCTGACTAAAACAGAGACGCCTCTGGGGATGGCATCCTGCCCTCAATAAAAAAGGCTACACTAGAAGAATGTCTTCTGCCCCTTCCTCCTTCCTTCTTCTTCCTGCCTGGAACATGGATGTGAGGGATGGAGCAGCAACAGCCATCTCCTGCCAGGGTAAGAGCGCCAGGCTAAGGTGACAGAATGGAAACTGGAAGAAGCTGGGCCACCAAGGCAAGGTGGAGCTGCTGTGGTTCCAGCGCTCACGGTTGACACCTGGGCTCCGTGTTGCTCCTCATACCACTCTTTATACCTGGATTCTGGCTGTAGATTGTGGGGGTGGGCAGCTCCCTGCCCTTGCCCATGCATCCATTTCCTCACCTGTAAAACAGATGAGCAGAATGAACCGTGCTTTTCAGACACTTCTTTGAAACACTGAGCCCCCGTCCCTGCAACGACACGGTGTTTCACGTGGGATCACTGCGACCCAACCAGGGCTCGGACTGTATCGGAAATGCTGCCGGCGGGGCTCGGACTCCCCAAAGCAGCGAAGCCCAGACTTCTCGGGGAACCCCAGGCTCCAACAAAGGGCAAACTGTGAGGCCACCAGCCCGGAGACCTCTGAGGACTTTGTCTGCTTCCACAGCTTGGGGTCTACCTGGACGCAGGTGATAGGAGAGAGTGCGATGGGAGGAAGACATCAGAGGGGCGTGTCGGAACATTTTGACAGTCAAAGAAAGTGCAAATTACATGCAGCAGCTTCTCTCTAAGGAGAATATAACTCACCGAAGACGCCTCTCCTGGAGAACGTCTCTCGTCTCTGCCACCTGGCTTCAGAGGAGCTCCAGGCCTTATCTTTCCATTGCCCTCACAAACACTGGTCCTCAAGGTGGGAAGGAGGTCATCCTGGAACCTTCACAACCACCTACTCCAAACCTCTCCCTCTGATTTTTTTCAGGTGGAGAAATTAAGACCCAGAGAGGTTAAGCAACCTGTTCAAGATCACACAGCAAGTTGATGAACCTCTGGGTACAACTCCAGGTCCCCTGTCCATGACTCTATCAAATGGTGACAGGGAGTGGGGAAAGTACTTTTAATCCTAAGGAGCCACCTGAAGGAGGCAAGAAGAGCATGACAAGATACTGTCACTGGGCCTTTGTCTTTGTCAAAAGACAAAGCCCTTTTGTGGACCAAGCAGCCAAGACAGGAAATAAGAATGCTGGGCTCTTGCTCCCCAATTAGTGTCAGTCTTTCTCCTTAACCCGCTCCCTGCAGGTGGCAAGTCTGGCTGCCTTGGGGGCCCCCCTCCTCACCAGATCCCTGGGGGTTTTGCCAAAGCCAAGAACTGCAGGCTTGGAGCCTGCCTGCCACCTCTGCCTGCCTAGAGGTACCAGAGAGGTACCGAGACTGGGGTCACCTGTCCAGCTTCCACAGCCATCTCAGCTCATCCTGGCTGTGTGGGCTCGGCCAGGGCCTCCCCACTCTGGTCTTCTGGCTCCTTGACTATAAAAGGAGACAGATTCTACCACGCCAGGAACAGTCAGCCACTCGCAGGCAGAGCTTGTGCCTGGCCCTCAACGCACGGGGCTGTCCCGACCCGCAGGACATCAACGCAGAACGGCAAACCTAAGAGAGAAGGAATGAAGGGACAAGAGACGCAGGGAGAGGCAGCAAGACAGGAATTCTGATCAAGCTGCAAATTTTTATTGTTCACACAGGGGTATTTATACTGAGGGAAGGAGGGGTGTGACAAGGTGCAGGCTGGTTGGCTGTGTTCTTCTGCTGGGTTCCTGATAGGGTGCAAATTCGCGCCGGCCGGGAGGTGAGGTTCGCGCCGGCGGGAAGGTGAAGTTTGCGCCGGCGGGAAGGGAGGGGCGCTGCTGCTTATTGTAAAGATCAGAATGTTCTCAGAATAAGAACTTCTTGGTCCCTGACACGGGGCTCCCTGCCCTCTCCCCTGCCATCTGATGACCAGGGCAGACCTTGCCCTTGTGCGGAGGGCGGTTCTAGCCTGACAGGGAGCAGAACTTCACCTCCGAGTGAATGCTTCAGGAGCTGTGCACTCTGGGTCCTGGAGAGTTGTTCCCAACGCCCACAGATGGGGTCCTGGAGAGGGTTCCCAACGCCCACAGATGGGGTCCTGGAGAGGTGTTCCCAACGCCCACAGATGGGGTCCTGGAGAGGGTTCCCAACGCCCACAGATGGGGTCCTGGAGAGGGTTCCCAACGCCCACAGATGGGGTCCTGGAGAGGTGTTCCCAACGCCAACAGATGGGGTCCCTGGAGAGGGTTCCCAATGCCAACAGATGGGGTCCCTGGAGAGGGTTCCCAACGCCGACAGATGGGGTCCTGGAGAGGGTTCCCAACGCCCACAGATGGGGTCCTGGAGAGGGTTCCCAACGCCGACAGATGGGGTCCTGGAGAGGGTTCCCAACGCCCACAGATGGGGTCCCTGGAGAGGGTTCCCAACGCCCACAGATGGGGTCCCTGGAGAGGGTTCCCAACGCTGACAGATGGGGTCCTGGAGAGGGTTCCCAACGCCCACAGATGGGGTCCTGGAGAGGTGTTCCCAACGCCCACAGATGGGGTCCTGGAGAGGGTTCCCAACGCCCACAGATGGGGTCCTGGAGAGGGTTCCCAACGCCGACAGATGGGGTCCTGGAGAGGTGTTCCCAACGCCCACAGATGGGGTCCTGGAGAGGGTTCCCAACGCCCACAGATGGGGTCCTGGAGAGGGTTCCCAACGCCCACAGATGGGGTCCTGGAGAGGTGTTCCCAACGCCAACAGATGGGGTCCCTGGAGAGGGTTCCCAATGCCAACAGATGGGGTCCCTGGAGAGGGTTCCCAACGCCGACAGATGGGGTCCTGGAGAGGGTTCCCAACGCCCACAGATGGGGTCCTGGAGAGGGTTCCCAACGCCGACAGATGGGGTCCTGGAGAGGGTTCCCAACGCCCACAGATGGGGTCCCTGGAGAGGGTTCCCAACGCCCACAGATGGGGTCCCTGGAGAGGGTTCCCAACGCTGACAGATGGGGTCCTGGAGAGGGTTCCCAACGCCCACAGATGGGGTCCTGGAGAGGTGTTCCCAACGCCCACAGATGGGGTCCTGGAGAGGGTTCCCAACGCTGACAGATGGGGTCCTGGAGAGGGTTCCCAACGCCCACAGATGGGGTCCTGGAGAGGGTTCCCAACGCCGACAGATGGGGTCCTGGAGAGGGTTCCCAACGCCCACAGATGGGGTCCCTGGAGAGGGTTCCCAACGCCCACAGATGGGGTCCCTGGAGAGGGTTCCCAACGCCAACAGATGCGGTCCCTGGAGAGGGTTCCCAACGCCGACAGATGGGGTCCTGGAGAGGTGTTCCCAACGCCGACAGATGGGGTCCTGGAGAGGGTTCCCAACGCCCACAGATGGGGTCCCTGGAGAGGGTTCCCAACGCCCACAGATGGGGTCCTGGAGAGGGTTCCCAACGCCCACAGATGGGGTCCCTGGAGAGGGTTCCCAACGCCCACAGATGGGGTCCTGGAGAGGGTTCCCAACGCCCACAGATGGGGTCCCTGGAGAGGGTTCCCAACGCCCACAGATGGGGTCCCTGGAGAGGTGTTCCCAACGCCCACAGAGGGGTCCTGGAGAGGGTTCCCAACGCTGACAGATGGGGTCCTGGAGAGGGTTCCCAACGCTGACAGATGGGGTCCTGGAGAGGGTTCCCAACGCCCACAGATGGGGTCCTGGAGAGGGTTCCCAACGCTGACAGATGGGGTCCTGGAGAGGGTTCCCAATGCCGACAGATTTCTGTTTTTTTTTTTGTGTGTGTGGTGCTGAGGATTGAACCCAGGGCCTTGTTGTATGCAAGGCAATCACTCTACCAACTGAGCTACCTCCCAAGATTTCCGTTTTTAAATGGGGTTAAGGTTCACTCGAGCCAAGATCAACACAGGTCTACCTTTCTGAGCTCAGCACGGAGGACAATCTCGGGAGAGAGCCACAAATAAAGACTTAGAGGTGACTGAGTCAACCTGGCCATACTCGGTGGCCAGCTCCAGCCTCCTCCATCTGGCAGTGAGGGAAGTGACGGCCAGAAGGGGACCCAGGGAGGACACCTGTAAGCTGGCCAAGGAGAAAGCACTGGCCAGAGGACCAGGGCCTCCTCCTGCTGTGAGCCGGGGGACGTGGGCAGCCGGGCAGGAGCGGCTGGGGGCAGCTCCGGGCCTTCCTGGCCCTCCCTGCCTGGGCCCATTTCTGTGTCCACCAACCTGCCGGCACCTGGAGGCCCCAGGGCCACAGTGTCCGGATCACTCTGCACTCGCCCTCTGATCGTTGCTCGCCCGTTCTTCCTCCCTGAGCACACGAGTCTCAGCGCTCTGATTCTTGCGCTTCCTCTGCACACGTCGCACACGCACGCGCACACACTCGCTGCCAGAGCAAGTGGCATCTGGCCAGTCCACACTCACGCGTCCCCTCCCCGCCATTCTCTCCACGTCTCCCTGGCTCCAGACCCATCTGGAAACACCCACGGTCGGGGCAGCTCCTGAGCATGTCCAGCTGCGCCGACAAAAGCCCTGCATGGGGGTCGGGAGACCTGGTCCTCGTCGGCCCAGCATTTCTGTCACCAGATTGCTGTGTGATCTTGGGCTCTGTTATGGTTTGGATGTGAGGTGTCCCCCAAAAGCTCACATGTGGGACATTGCGGAAGGTTCCGAGGAGAAATGATTGGGTTGTAAGAGTCTAAACCCAATCAGGGGATTGATCCCTGGTGGGATTAACTGAAGCGGTAGGGTGTGGCTGGAGGGGGTGGGGACTGTGGCCTCATTTGGGGTCATACATTTTGTATCTGGAGGCTGGAGTCACCCCCTGCTTCCTGATGACGCCAGCTGCTTCCCCCTGCCACCCTCTCCCACCATGATGTCCAGCCTCACTTCAAGTCCCAAGGAATGGAGCCGGCCTTCTAGAGGTTGAGACTCTGAATAAACCTTTCCTCCTCCACAATTGTGCGGGTCGCGTGATTCAGTCCCAGCAGTGAAAGAGCTGATTAAACAGGCTCTCACTGTCTCTTTCTGAGCCTGATCTGCCAAATGTAGGGGTTCCACCACACGGCGCAAGACACCCTTGGCTCTGACACCCCGAGTCCCTCACCCTCACCCAAGAAGGAAGCAGAAGAAGAGCTGGCCTGGACAGCCCTGGTCAGTGTGGGGAAACACGCGGGTCTCCCCAGGGCCGTGTCCTGCTCCGGCCATCCAGGGAGAAAGGTGGCCGCGGGCGCAGGAGAGGGAAGCCCCACACCAGGCCAGGTGGAACCTGAGGGCCCAGAGCGAGCTGAGAGGAAAGAGGGGCGCTTATTTGGTGGTCATGCAAATGGTTGCTGCAAAGAGCTCTGGGAAACCTGATTGCCCGGCCATGTGGAGAAGCAGGATTAAGGGTGAGACGGGGAAGCCATGTTCTGCCTTCTCGGGACCAGCCCCTCGGAGGCTGGGAGCAGAGCACGTTCCTCCCCCTCCAACAGGGCAGAGCACGGGGAGGATGCCGTGCCTGGGGACCTGGGAAGCCCTGCCCTGTTGGGCGGGGAGGCCGCCTGGGCTCGGGGTCCTGCTGCAGGGCCGCTCTGCTTGCTCTTCCCCGGGGGGAGGGCTGTGGCTTCCAGCTCCACTGGTGGCCCCCAGCAACCAGCCTCCTGCAGTTCATGCCCCTGCGTGGTTCTCCCCCAAGACGTGGCACCCAGGGGACACTGCAGGCGTGTGACTTCGGGGCTAGGTCACTGAGGACTCTGCTGCCTCCCTTTGTTCTGTCCTGTGCACTCTGGGGAAAGCAGACACCGTGTTGTGGGGACACGCAAGCAGCCCTCTGTGCTGTCCCCACAGCAGAGACCTGAGGCTCCTTACCCCGCGGGCACCACCGTGCCAGGCACGCGGGTGAGGCATCTCGGAAAGCGGCGTCCTGGGGCAGATTGGCAGCCCTCGTCACACCTTCAGATGCCCGGGCAGCACCCGCTTCCCAAGAAGCTCCGAGCCAGAGGCTCCTGCTGGGCTGCCCGATGCCACACCTGAAGAAGTCGCGAGAGGCGGTGACTCTTCTTGTTCTAACCACTGAGCCTGGGGGAGCTCGTCGAACACCAGTAGGTAAGGGACACAGGCAGTGTCCTCATGATCAGTGTGGCAGGACTGCCACTGAAGACAGTCTGCCACTCACGGTCCTGGGGGGGGGACATACCACGCCATGCAGGGCCACGCTGGGCTGCAGCAGGGTCACTCAGGAGGCAGAGGAACGGAGAGGGACACTGGGCAGGAGCCATGACAATGGCCTCCACAGGAAGGAGTGAGTCGGGGGAGCAGGCTGGGACTGGCCAGGTGGTCACTTTAGTGGGTTCTGCTGGGTAGGGTGTCTCTAGTTGTCCGGGGCTGGGGCCTGGTAAAAGGGAGGATCAGTGGCCTAGAGTATGAGGGCCCCAGACAGGAATCTGTGGCCTCCGGGCTCTGGAAGGGGTGGTCTCCATACAACAGGCCCCAGGGATTGGCAGCCCTGAGAGGGCCGCTTCCCCAGGGTCAGCAAGGCCCAGAGGTCAAAGCATGGAAATCCAGGAAGGAGAAGGCACAATGGAGGTGGGGGGCAGAGCTCCAGGCACTCTCCACCCCACAGGCAGCTTCCTGTTCTTGGGAGGCCCTGGGGAGGCTGGGGAGGGAGGCTGGGTCCTCACGGTGGCTCCAAAGAGACAGGAGTAGCCATGGACATGGAGTGACCAATGCCCATCTGCCCCTCCTCAGCCACACCCGATGGCCCTTTAGCCTGAAGACCAAGCCCACGAGGCCCTCTGCCATCTGTTCAGGTTCTGCATCTGAGGCCCCGTGGCCTCCACCCCTCCAGGACCCTACCATCCTCTCCCATTGGGCTCTCACCATGGCCTGAGCAAGAAAACCCCTCCAGGGACACCACGTCTCTGCAGACACTGTTCCCTTGGCCTGGAATATGCTGCTCCATTTAGTCCCCTGACTGGCTCAGCGGAAGGCCTCTGGGAGCACCCACCTGGGACCCCCGCCCGCTCCCACAGCATCTGGCGAGGGGGGCTCGGCTCAGGCTCTCCCTGTGGTCACGCAGGACTCATCCTCGGGTCTCTGTCACGTGGGCCTGGGCCTGGCACACCACCTGTCCCCAACATAGTGCTTTGCTAGATTAATGAGTGAAGAGATGAACAAATGCAGCCGTGAGCCACTGGCTGGCGCTTGGAGGCGCTCAGGTTTCACCTGGAATCATGGTCACTGTCATCATCACCCTGCTGTCCTGGGAGGCAGGGGAGCGGGGGCCTTGCAGTCCGTGCTCACAGGAGGGCCCTCCTCAGCTCGGGGACCTCACAGCGAGGCCATCCTGCGTGGCCACCCTCTCCCCCCGCCCAGGTTCCAGGGACCTTCCCAGCTGAAGGGATGGCTCCTTCTGCCTTCCACCTCCCGCCTTAGAGCAAGTCCGCCAGCTCCGCCCGCCTCCAGCCTCAGCAGCGGGCTGGGCCCTCCAAACACGACCTTCTCCCCTCCCTTTCCTTTCTTCCCCTCTCTCTATTCAGCAAGCAAACTGCAGAAATGGTGAACGTTTTTCCCATTATTCAAATGGCATGGAAATTACCTACTTGGCATTCCTCTTTGACATGGAGCCTTTAATTAGCCACTGGCTGCCAGTCCCCTGTGTTTCTCTGGCTCTGCGGCCCCCCTTCCCTCCATTAGCATCCTGACCAGGGATCCCAGGCTTCCAGGAAAGAGAGGGGAGGGCGTGGCTTCCAGAAAGCGCTCCCAGGGCTGCAGGGCAGGCTGCTGGCTCTGGTCTCTGCTCCTCTAACTGCCCAGTGCCCTTGGACTTCAGTGGGGTTGCTCACAAACGGGGGCAGAGCCGGGCTCCGGGGGGCTCTGGCCCCACCCAGCTCTCCATGTCCCCTTCACAGGAGCCCCTCCCGACACCTCACCTGGGCTCCTGTCCCCGCCATTCTGAGGGGTCAGCCCACTACTGCCCTGGCCATTGCTTAGGGAGGGGCCTGACCTGTGGGGTCAGCTTGCAGCTAGAGAATCTCTGCTCTGGCCTCTCAAACCAACGACAAAACCCTCGCTGCCACTCGCGGGGCACCGGCCTCCACAGCCCCAGGCTTGCGGGGCCTCTGCTTCTCAAAGCTCCCTGGGAAGCAGCTGCCTGTCTTACAGGTTCAGAGAAAGCCACCTGCCCAAGGGGATTGGCAGGAGCTGCCCTGCCCCGAGGCCTTCCCGGCCACTGCACCACCTCCTTCTCCACAGTGTTCAGGACGGAGGCCCCGCCCTCCTCTTGTCTGTCCCCCTAGAACTGAAGCCCCCCAGTTACTCCCTGAGCAGGAGGTGCTCGCATGTGCCGCTGTCATTGTCAAGTGCCAGCAGGGTCCACAGGGGCAGAACCAGGTCACACAGCAAGGAAGGGGCTATATAAATCGGATCTGGGTCCAGTCCTAGCTTCGCAGGTGAGGGTACAGCGTTGTTCCAGTGCCCCTGGGGTCAGGGACCCTTCAGGCTCCATTGCTGTTTCTGCTCCACAGCCTCTTTCCTAAATGCACCTCATGGCCCACAGTGGCTGCTCCAGGGCTAGTCATTACATCCACCTTGTACCCAGCAGAAAGGAAAAAACAGCAATTGAGGACTCCCTGGCCCCCTTCTCTGAGGACACGTCCTGGAAGCTGTGCCTACCATTTCTGCTTCTGTCCCAGTGTCCAGAGCTTGGTCATAGGGCCACGCCTAGTTGCAAGGGAAGCTGGGAAACAGTGTCTTTATTCTGGGTGGTCACATGCAGGACTCTTACAAAGAAAGAAGAAAATGCACAGCAGTCTCTGTCCTGGAAGCAGCTGGACCAGCTCCCGATCTGAGCACCCACGGGGCAGTAGCAGCACTGCAGAAATGGAGATGGGGCTGCGGGTTTGGCGCAGGCCCTCGATAAGGAGAGAGGGGTCCCCTGCTGACTCCGTCCTCTTAGGAGCCCTGGCTGATATTTCTGGCAAGAACTCAGCCCCAGGCAGGGGGCCGACTGGTGACTCATCTCAGAAGAGGATTGTCTGTGTTCCCTCTGGGGAGTCAGAGGGGTTGGTCTCTGTGCAGATGAGAAGAGTCTCCTCCCTCCCTCGCTTGCTCCCCACGGCCTTCTCCACGGACAGGCAGAGCCTGGGATCCACCTGAGGACTGGCAAGCCAGAGTCCTGTGCCAGCTCGGCCTCCACTGCGGAGCCAGCCAAGCGCCTTCAGCACCCTGGTGGTTACGGTGCCTGAGCCGTGGCTTCCTCGCCTGTGACACTGGGCCACCAAAACTGCCTGGTGACGTTGGGGTAAGTATTGGACTAACTGAGATCCCATAAGTCAAAGTCCTGGCACATCGTAGGTGCTCAGTTGACCTTAATGTCCCAAGTGTCCTTAAAAAAAGAGTAGGGGCTCCTCCTCCACTGTTTTTTCCTTCCCGTGGGGTACAATGTTGATGTGATGACTAGCACTGGAGCAGCCACTTTGGGCCATGAGGAAAGAGGCTGCGGAGCAGCAAAGTCCATGGATAAAGCCCAGTGAATTGAAAAGAGCAGGCAGTAGCCATATCCTCCTGGCTGAAAAATTACCTGGGTTCATATATTCACACACTGGTGACCCACAAAGGGACATAAAAATGCCCCTCCAGTACCAGCCCAGGGTTCACACACTTCCAGAATATCTTCTCTCCTAATTTGCCCTCAGGGAGCCCCTCCCATCTTAATTCCTGCTCACCTAGGAGCCGGGCGGGCTGGGCTGGGCCGGGCCACAGGACTCTGTCCCCCAGCCCTCGCCCACCCCAAGGTCATGGAGCCAGCCCCACTAGAGGTGATCAGGATTCTGTCCCTGCACCTCCCAGTGCTACTCCGGGTCTCAGGTTCTCTGGGTTAAGAGAGAATTGGGAAGAGTGGGAGAGAGGCCACTCCAGATGCGTGGACCCAGCGTGACAGAGACTGAGGCTTTGAAGGCCTTTAAAGCTCTGAGACATTCTGCGCCCTCGGGGGAAGCTCCCAGAGAGAGGGCTCTGTTCTCTCGGATCACTGCCACTGGCCAGGCCTCAGCTCCCTCAAGGGGACACAGGAGGAGAAAGTAAGTAACCTCACTGTCCCTCCAGGCTGACCATTTACCTCTGCAGGAGGGACACCCCGTCCCCTCTGGCACCAGCACCCACACCCCTGCTGGTCAGCGCCCAGCCTTCCTGTTAGGAAACCCCTAGTGTCACCTCTGCTGCAGCCTCCTGGCCACGCTGCTGCGGGGTAGCCCCGTGGCTCCTCTAGTCCTGAGACTCCCCTCCTAGCCTCGTTTCCTACCGGGGGCTGTGTGAACCTTCAACTGAGCCCCCTTTCTGTTAAGTGACCCAGAATTGGTTTCCCCGCTGGCAGACCAACGCCCTGATCTTTCCCACACCCTGAGCAAGTCAGTTCCGTGCCCCGAACACGGTTCTTCCATACGGAGCTCTCATCCTGGGCTCATCCCTCAATGCTGCCCTGCCCCTGCCCCTCTGTCCTTATCGGTCACCAGAGCCTCCTTTTCTTTTTTCTTTTTTCTTTCTTTGGTTCTGGGGATTGAACTCAGGGGGGTTTGATCACTGAGCCACATCCCCAGACCTATTTTGGGCTTAGCACCCACTTTTGCTGAGTTTGGCCTTGAAGTCTCGATACTCCTGCCTCAGCCTCCCAAGCCTCTGGGATTACAGGCTGCCACCACGCCCAGCCGTCTTTCCTTTTTGAGAGGAAAAGAAGGCATTGCAAACCCAGGATGAACAGAACTACTCAGAGGCCCGAGCCTCAGGGAGCCCTCCCCCTCCCACATGGCCACCAACTAAACCTTTGCTGCAGGTGGGATCCAGTTCACCACAGCCCTTCTGAGCAGGTGCAGGCACTGTGCTAGGCACAGGGGACACACCAGAGCAGAGACGAGCCTTCCATGCAGCGGCTCACGGTCTAGCCTCCCCAGAGAGATGAAAATTCAAGTTGCCCGGCAATAAGCGTCTCCATGTTTTATGAGAATTTGCATCATGTGAATTCGACACTGTGATATAAAGATATTAATAAAGTCTCACTTTATATGCAAAATTTGAAATAATATGTTTCCCTAACATTTTTTTTAAGCATGAAGAATGCTGAAGCCGTCAACCGGGTGAATTGCCAGCTGTGTCTGCCGCCCCCCGAACAGACACCACTTCCACTGATAAACAGAAGCACCTACCGAAGTTGGTCAGGATCTGTCCTAAATCACGCAGGTTTCTGAATTATACAAGACCTTCCGGAGCGTGCTTCTCACACCCGAGCCGACAGGGCTGGCGTGCAGAGTGCGGGCTCCAGAGTCGGAGCCTGGGATTGCCCTCCTGGCTCCACCACCGGAGGACCTTGGGCCCCGCAGGGAGCCCTCCCTGCCTCAGTTTCCACGCACAGCGCCACCTCCGGGGAGCTCGTGAAGATTAAGCGGGTCTTGCATGCAGTGAGCTCGGGATGGTGCCTGCAGCCAGCAGGGCAAGTGGATGCTGGCAGCACCTCTCTGAGCTGAGGGGTGGCAGAAAGTCACTGGCATGCGGCACACACACTGTGGATGGCACCCACCTGCCACCCAGAGCGGAGGCAGGTGCCGCATTGGTTTGTTCGTCCCCAGCCCCTGGGGTGTAGGCAGCCCCACCTCCTGCACACAGGCGGGTCCTTCTCCAGAGATGACACTGCCCTTTCTTGCAGAAGGTTCGTGACACCAACCCAACCCCTGCCCTGGCAGTCTGAATGTTTGAGACTGTTCGCTGACATTCCAGATTCATAAGGCTAATCCCGCACACTCACGGCCCACAGCCTCATCCGGAGGAGAATGCAGAGAGGGTGGCCGGGTGTCCCAGCACCACATCGTCCCGGAAGCCTGCGTCTCCATCACCCTGCACTGCTCTCTAGGCCAGCCTCCCGGGACAGATGCCATTCTGGGGCTCACCCCAGGCAAGCACTAGAGACCACCTCACCCAGACTGGGGGGCCAGAGAGGCTCTCCCTGAGGGACAGGGAGGCACCACACTTCCTCCATCCCAAAAGGTGGCAAGGAGCCAGGTGATGGGGCAGCTCGCACAGAGGTGTGAATGTGGCACATCCGGGAATTGCCAGCAGCTCTGGACAAGGTAGGACGGGGCCAGCCAGGGCCTAATTCATGGGCTTGCAGGTGGAATGGTTCCTGGGGCCAGCGAGCAAGGCCCGGGAGGCCCTCCAGCAGGGTCTCCACCTTCTTTACACTGTGGCCACCTTCAGCATTCTGCGGACGCCTACGGGATCCCTCTGAGAACCAGGCCTTTAAAGCTTCAGATACACAGGATTGCAAGGGGATTGACTTATTAAAGTACCTCCAGAAGAGTTTTAAACAAATGCGTGTTACAGTGATAAATGTGCCTATTATGAATGTAGAAGGTGACGAGATCAAGTGGCCGGAAGTAGTGACGAGATCGAGTGGCCGGAAGTAGTGATGAGCGAATATCGTTCATAAGGTATGAAAACATCTGTCCTATGAAAGGAAAATGCCCGTGACTTCTGCCAGACAAATCCCAGTCCTGCTACTTCTGCTGGTCCTGTGCTTTCCCGCACAGTAAGGAAATACTCCAAACCAGCGCAAGGTCAGTGGAGATGAAGATGTGACTTTTCCCAGCCAAGTTCATGGATCCCCTCCCTGAATTCTTTCCACATCCCCCTGGGGTCTTCAGGATGCCAGGAGAGACATCCCTACCTCACGCCAAGACCCAGCTCTGTTCCCATAACTCAGCGGTGAGGAGCACGGCAGCCAGACGGCCCGCTCTGTCACTGCAGCAGGACACGGGCTCACTCAGCCTCAGTGTCCTCGAAATTGTGAGACCTCGGTGAGTGTCACCAAACGCAGTTTGGCGTGTGCCTGGCCCGTCAGAGCTTGCGTCATAAGGACAAGCTGCTTTCATTCTTATTCTCAGCCCCAAAGACAAGGGAAGAGAAAGCCACAGACACAGGGCATTGTTTACTAACTAGAGTCATGTTAACAAGCACATGGAGCACGATTAGCAGGGTTATTTCAATTCTGAGGTTTGCGAGACGATAAAAGCTTCACATTCCTCCTTCGCTGATTTCTCTGCTAATTACAACCGCCGCCACCGTCCAGCGCAGCTGCCATGCACGCCTGTTGGCCGCATCTAGAGCTGTTGTTAAGGCAGTATAATGGTCGGTGGCTGACTAATGGGCCCTCGTGCCCAGGATGAAGGGAGTCAGGCGGCGGAGGCCGGCCTAGTCCTGGCCCTAGGACCTCGAGCTGTGTGACCCCCTGCAAGCTCCCCGCACCTGCTGCCCCATAGGACCAGGTCAAGGAGGGGTATGAGGATAAGAATGCTGAACTGTGAGGTTCTGGGGACCCTGGCTGGGCCAGCCCTGGCTTGGACTTGCTGCGTGACCTCGAGTTAGCCCCTGAGTCTCTCTGGGCTGCACTTGAATCATCTATAAAATGGGGCAAGAAGGAAGTAGGTCTAGCTGCTCTCTAGGGCCTTCCAGCCCCACCCACCCTAGCTTGATTCTTACAGGGCAGGTTGCCCTTCAAGTTTCTGGACAACTGTCCCCCAGCCCCCTAGGCAGCCTTGTGTGCCTGAGGGTGAGGCAGGGCAGGGGCAGTTGGCAGAAATGGCTGCCTTCATCAAATTGTCCATGAATAACCCCACACTTCCAACCGCCTTGGGTCAGCCAAGGCCTCGTGTCCAGCTCTGACCAGTGAGCTGTGGGTAAGGTGACATGCGTCACTTACAGGCTACAGTGTGGAAGAGCTAGGACGTGACCACCCTGTGGCTCTTCACCTGTTGTGACCCAGAGGACCTTGTGATGGGAGGTAGAATCCAGCTGAGCTGAAAGCAGCCCAGATGCCAAATTGCCACCAGGAGGAGACTTTGTAGTAGTAAGAAATGACCTTTCTGTCATGAAGATGCTCTGGCTCCTGTGACTACAGCATAGCCTGGTATCACACCTATTATAGCTATCTTCCCACAAAGGATCCAAAAAATGAGATTTTAATTTTGTTTTGTTCTTTGTTTGTTTGTTCATTTGTTTGTGGTACTAAGGATTGAATTCAGATGCTTTAGCACTGAGCTACATCCCCAGTCCTTTTTTTTTTTTTTTTTTATTTTGACAGAGTCTCACTAAGTTGCTGAGGCTGGCTTCAAACTTGCGAGCCTCCTGCCTCAGCCTCCCAAGTCACTGGGATCACAGGCATGAACCACCAAACCTGGAAAAATATGGGATTTTAAAATAAAGGGTTTGGAAAGCAAATGCTTCATCATGCTACTAAATGAGAAGGGACACTCAAGAGGGAGAGGACTTTGGGACAAGGAAGCTAGCTCAATGACAGATGAGTGGTCTTCCCAAGACCCCTCACCAAAGGCACACTGTTCTTGAATGGGGAGCTGAAAACCAAGTTTGCCCAGGGCCAGGAACTAGGAGAGAGGGAGATCCTGGGCATTCTCAGGCATCCAGAGTAAAGCGCTCACACAGTGAGTTACCAAGAAGAAAAGGAGTCTGGAGACAGAAGACTCATGGCAGGATTTCAGGATTGAGAAGAAAATTCTGCGGTGGGTGGCTTTACTCCACGGCTCCCTCTATGAAGAAACGTTGATGAAGAACTGGGTTCTCTTCCCCACAGCACCTTTTCCCCCTTGGACTGTTCTCTTTCCCCTTGCTTCAAGGGCTGCCTGACTGTGAACAAGAAAAGGACCCTTCTCACCTCTACGGAGAGTGAGAATCTCCCAGAACTCGTTGGGGGCATAGGGGCAGGGGGCAGGAAATGGAACCCAGGGCCTCCCTCAGGCTAGATAGGCACTCTACCACTGAGCTATATCCCCAGTCTCCCCACTTTATAAAAAAAAAAAATTATTTTAAGACAGAGTCTGGCTAAATTGCCTAGACTGGCCTCCACCTATGACCCTCCTGTCTCAGCCTCCTGAGTATCAGGGATCACAGGCATGTACCACCCACCTGGCTCCCACCGAACCCTTGGTGCATTTTTAAAAATCACGAACCCCATGAGTTTGATCCTATGTCTAAGACCCCAGCATAGATCATAGAGTCCCAGCAGCATCGGATTCCAGAACCCCAAGAGTAAAAACTACAGAGCATTCCTGGTAAAGAACAGAAGAACTGGGCTATTCATCTGCCTGGCTGTCAAGAGCCAACCCACTGGGGGGCCATTGGCTGCTTCTCCAGGATGCCCAGATGAAAGACCCCCTGTCTCCCCTCCTCCCAGGCCTGTGTTTTCTGCCCCCACGGGGCAGTTGTGAGCAAGCAGTCCGCATGCAGCAAATAAATAAATAAAGAGCATGACTTTGTGTTTGAAGGACGAATGCCGAGTCTCCTCTCTGGGGCCCTCTCCCAAACCTCCGTATATCACCTCCACATGACCAGGCTGTCAGGCGTGCCACCCGCGCTCGCTTGGCTGTGATAAACGTCCAAGACAAGGCTCTGCCTACACCCTCAGGTCCCGCGATCAGGGCGGGGGTGGAAACATCCACCAAAGCCCGTCCAGGATTTATGTTTAAAACTGTTTTCCTTTGTCAGGGGAGAAAACAAGCAGATGTTCCTAAAGGTGAACCTTGTAAAACAGTGCACGTGTGCTGGCGCATCGTACCCTCTGTGGTAACCCGGCTGGATTCAGGGTTTGCACCAGCACCTGCGCATGCGCAGAGATGGGCACCCGCCCACCACCTCCCGCTTGGAATCACGGCCTGGACTCCTCCAGGACGTCTTCCCGGACTTTATTCATCAATTTCCCAGCTCTTTGACACAAGCTCTGGCCCCCTTCTCAGCCCCCAGTGAGTTGAGGTGACTCTGATTGCTTCTCTTCATTCCATAACTCCTGGTGGGTTGCCCTTCCCCCATCAGACCAGGAAGCCCCCCAGGGCAGGAACGGTCTTCCCCATTCACCCCAGGACAGAAAGCATGGCTTCGCAGCTCTAGCCCTGACTGAAAAAGCCGGGGGAGCAACAGGACTACACCTTCCCAAGCAGGGGTTTCGCTCCGCAAGTCCATGCAAAGTGTTCCTTCATTGGTGCTTCAAATTCTCTGTGAAGGAAGAGTGTGCATCATCCTCAAGTGATCCTCAAATGGATTGGGGGGTGGGCACGACTTTGGAAGTATCAGCCCTTAAAAGATTGTGGTTCTTCCCCACCATGCTTAATTCAAGTAAAAAGCAGGGTGGAGCTCTAGAGCAAGAAGCTGAACACCTCACTTTTGCCAATGCCCTAGTGTGCACTAAGTCTCCTTGGCACATAGGGAGATCCCTGCCCTCGCCTGCTATGAATGAACGGCAGAAGCACAATTTCAGGGGGAGTTTGGAAGCAAAGCTGGTATGGCACAGAATGGAGGTGGGAAAATAAATGGGACCCCCACCTTCGCCCTGAGCCTCTGAAACAGGCAGGTGTGGGTTAGGTTAAGTCCGTCTCTGGAAACTTCTGCTTCCCCAACTGGGGAAGGGCTGTCTCTGTTTTCTGTACTGGAATGGGGCACCTAGAGGGAAATTCCACAGTATCAAGTGGGCTCTGCCAACAGGCATGGGGACCCTGGGATCTTCCCCCCAAAATGACCACCCGATTCCACCCCAGGAAGGCCCCTGTGTCAACACTTTTCCATTACTGTGAATAGTATCTCAGTCCATTTATAAAAGGCTTATTTTGGCTCATGGGTTCAGAGGTTCTGGCCTTTGATCCTTTGGCCCATAGCTTTGGGGCCTGGGGCAGCACATACAGAAAAGCATTCACCTCAGGGTTAGACAGAAAAAGAGGGGACCGTGGTCCCAGGATCCCCTTCAAGGGCACGCCCCCAGGGACCTAAGGACCTCCCACTGGGCCCCACCTCTCAATAGCACCACCCTGGAAAGAAAGTCTTTGGGAGACACTTAAGACCAAAACTATAGTGGCACCTGAGATGCTCCAGTGAAAGGACTCAGGGACCCCCAGAAATCCTCCACCACCTTTGAAAAGTCACTGGCCCTGAGTCTGGTTGCTCCCATACATCCCCAAACCCACTCTGCCATGGCCTCGCCAAACACACCCCTTGCATGACTCTGGAACCTAAATCACCCCCAGAGAGGGATTGGGTTAAGGCGGAGGCCCTACTTCCCAGTCCTCCGGGCTTGGAGATCAACAGGAGCCACACAGAGGATGATGGACAGTGACAGTGATCCACGCGGGGATGTGAAAACTACTTCCGGTTGCCCGCAGGACCAAGGCTGGCTGTGTAAGCTGGATACCCACCCTCGCTGCATCTGGAGAGTGAGGAGGCGTGGCCACCGGAGTACTAACAACCTGTGTCTTGGCCTGGGCCGGGAGGAGTCACCTCAGAGCCTTTTCTCACCTCAGGGGATGAGTCTGATCCTCCCAAGGCCCCAGGATGTTAGCCAACCCTCCTTCCCAAACTGGGCCTTTTCCTGGGGAGGGACCCTTGATTGGGGTGCCTGGGGCCCTGAGCAAGGAGCCAGCAGCCTGGCTTTGGGGAGTGGGGGAGTGTGGGAGTTGGGTCCTGACTGTAGTCTGACTTTGGGGGACCTGGCTGGTAAAACTTGCTGGGCAGAATGTCCACAACACTTTGAACCTGAAAGTCTTTCCTTTGGAACCTCCAGGATCTCTCTGTTAAAAAGAAAAGGAAGTGCTGGAAGAGAATAGGACGTGGGAGGAAACTTAGGATGTCCAAGGTTTTGCTAGATACTCAGCACTCGAAAAACTGTATTTAATCCTTGTGACCTTGTAAATATTACTGTGAACCTCATTTTACAGATGAGGAAACTGAGGTTTAGAGAGGCCAGAGGGCCTGGCCAAGATCACACAGCTAGGAAATGTCAGGGCCAGTCTGCAACCACGAGTCACCGGAGCTTCCCATGCTCTGGCATTAGGGGCCTCAGGCCCCAGAAGAAAGCCTGGCCCAGGCTCCCCTTGGAGGAACTAGAGAGTAATCACTGCCCAAAATGTGCTGAGCAGGACCCTGTCCCTCTGTCACTTCCTGCCGAACCCCAGGTGTTTCTCACAGCTCAGCTCATCCCTGTTCCCCTCAGCTCTGACCAGACACTGGGGAGACGAGCAGTCGGACACCTGGAGCCTCCTCCAGGAAGATCAGAAGCCACCAGGTTGGGCAGCATAGTCCCTCCCTGCCACCTGCACTGCCATGCCATGCTGTGCCCACAGCCCCCATGGGCTCCTGGTCCCCAGTTGCCTAAGCCACACCCACCCTGCATAATGAAGTGTGCGTCCCCTAAAGACAGGCCTCCACCACCAGAAGACAGGTGCAGAGGCGGAAGGGGCACAGAGAGCCGGAGCTGGAGAAAGCACAGAGGCTCCTCCTTATTCCTGTACCCACAGAGGACAGGAAATGGGGGCCGAATGGAGGTTTAAGGATCAGGGGGACGGAGAGCATGTGGGCTGGGGAAGACCTTTGGCCTCCTGAGCTGGGATCCTTCAGCCACCAGATCCTTCAGACAGACACCCATACCCAGCCCTGTAGCAGGGTTCACTCCTTCAACCACTGTGGGAAGAAGTAGGACCCCCTGTGCAAAGCCAGGTGAGCAGAAGAGATTCAGTGAATAGGGCAGAGGCACGCAAGGCAGGAGCCCTGGTCTTGAGGACTAGCGTCCCACCAGCTCACCCTGTGACCCTCATGAGTCATGATCCCTTTCTGGACCTCAGTTTCCTTGTTGGGGTTTTATTCAAACTTACTCATTTATAAAATAAACCATGCATGCTAACTAGGTGCCGGGCCCTGTGCTGGGTCCTAGGGTGGAGAGTGTCCTAAGGAAGACGTTGGCCCTCCTCTCAGAGAGCCTGCTCCCATACACCCCCTGCCCACTCTGCTATAGCCTCACCATACACACCCTATGCACAGCTGTGGGACCTAAATCACCCACAGCGAGATGCAGACAGTTACAGAGCACATACTGTTTGCCAGGCAAAGTACCATGAGATACATACCAGTATTAGCACCATTTTACAGATGAAGAAATTAAGGCTCAGAGAAGTTCAGGAGTTTGTCCTCCGTCACACAGCTAGTAAATACAAAACCAAAAAGATTAGTGCTCTTATCCCCTTATATTGTGTGGTCCTCCTTGTGCATAATGAACTCTAATCCACAGCTGACGATGACAAAACTGTGACTGAGCAAAGATCAAATACCATGGGCATTCAGGCTTCCTGGAGGAGGTGGCTTCTGACCTGAACCTGAGAAAGAAGGAGCAACTTGGACACGTAAACATTTAGGGAAAGAGAGATAAGAAATTCTATTAACTGAAATTCCAACAGCACCTGACCCCTTCTCCCTGCCAAGAACCCCAATGGCATCCCAGAGGAGCAGCAGATCCCAGTTCTGTCTCTGAACGGCAGTGTGGCAGAGGATTCGAGGATGAGAAGCAGAGCAGGAGGAAGGAGGCAGGAGAACAGAAAGGCGTGCCCAGCCGGTGCTGGCAAAGCTCCTAGAAATGGGGCAAGGAGAACCCCTGGAGGCAGGCGGGCAGGAGGAGGTAGCAACAGAGCAGGAGGAGCAGGCAGGAGGGCAGCCCCAGCGCCCTGAGATTCAAACCCAATCCTGACCCACACACAGCACGGAACACGGTGGGGCTGGAAGCCACAATGTTGGGGAGGGTATTTATGGACATGGAAAAATGTTCCCATGTATTTCAAGTGAAAAGACAGGTTGCAAAATGAGGTGGCGAAGGTGTCTCCCTAGAAGTCTGGAAAGATACACACCCAAGATTTCAGCATTGATTACCTCCGGGTGGAAGGTTGCGGAGTTTTATCTTCTCTACATTTACCTGTGTTTTCTAATTATTCCACAGTAACAGACATTTTCTATTAACTTCTTAAGGCCTTTTTTAGAAATAAGATAAATACGTTGAGAATGTTGACAGGATTCGTGGATAGGAAAAGAGTGGGCCAGCCACCCGGATGTAGGAGGTGTAGGGAGGACTCAGCCAGGATGGGGTGGAGAGCAGGGGGAGAAGACTCAGCCAGGATGTGGTAGAGAGGAGGTGTAAGAGGACTCAGTCATTGTGGGGTGGGAGGAGGGAAGGGTGGATTCAATCAGTTGGAGGGGGAGGAGGGGAGAAAGAAAGTAGCTCCCTAACCAGACAAAGGACTTGTTATGAAGACTGGTTTGTGGGACCTGCCTCCTGCACCCTCCGCACCCCCAGTCTCCGCAGAAGTGAGGCCTCCTATCTGGAAACCCACACCACCCCACAGAGGGCAGAGGATTGTGGTACAGCAATGTGGAACCCCAAGGAGAGATGGGACTTGGAGGGCTAAGCTGGGGGGAGGGTGAGAGGCAAGCAGAAGCTATGTGGTGACCATGTGTCACTTAGGTATTTGTTATTCTTTTTGTCCCCATCTGTTTCCCCTCTGCCATTAGCAGTAAAATATTTAAGATGACAAGCACTCCTCCTAGTCTCCTTGACTAGATTATAAGCAGAGCTCCAAAAACACTCATAAGCTGCCTTAGCAGGTAGTGAGCCTCCCGTCCCCTGAGGTATTCAACACTGAACCACTGCCTGGCCTGTTTCTGAGAGGCATGCATTGAAAGAGTCAGATTCCGAGGTCTTCCCATGGCAGCACTCCCTGGGGTCCATTAACGTGGGCTCCAGGGCCACTGACTGGAAGAAGGCAGCCGGCCCAGGGAGTGGCAGACCTGCCCATTCCACTGCAGTCCTCATAGACGGCTGTCTGTCTGCAGACTCCCAGCAAAGATGTTGGGCTGTGGGAGGGGAGCCCTGCCAGATGCCCATCTGCTGGGGTGGAAGTCAGGGTCTCCGGTTCTCCTTGCTGGATCTGCCTTCCAGGTTGAGGGATCTGGATGAGATAAAACTGGCCATTCAGGGAAGCAGAAGCGATTCAGCTCCAGGCCATTGGTGGCATTTACAAGGTCACAGGGAACTTTTCATAATGAAATCCTGGACCTGTTCTAGTAGCTTCTTAGCAAAGGTGAGCAGGTAAGGACATAAATTGAGCACTTAGTAGTGCTGGAACCCGTGGAAGCACCAGCATCATTACTGTTCATAGACACGGGGATCAACAAAGTGACAGAGAAAAAAAGAGCTATAAACAAACCTGGGCAAGTCATGCATGGCTAACTAATACCAATGGCTGTCCCCGGGCTGCTCACCACTTACCGCGGGCTGATGATCAAGGTGTCTGATGCTAAATGGGAAAGGATGGAGAGGGAAGCAGACTTGGGCTTGCTCACAGGAAGTTCTCAGTCCTTAGGGCCACCCCACAGCAGGACGTGGGGCCCAGGCAGGTGTGTGCTACCTGCAGTCAACATGTCAGAGTGGAACCGCTATGATGAGACCAGTGGGGTCCCTTATGATCCCCTCTCAGGTGCCCTGCCCACCCTGAGTCTACTCTGGTATAGACCCCATGAAGGGCCCCTGCTCCCTCTGGCCTGGTGGGTCTGACCATGGGGAGCCGTGCAGGGGGAATCGGAGAAAGGGGAGGTACTCACTCCCCTGCAGAGCCACCTTCATTCAACAGGTCACAGGGCCTCTCTGAGCAGCCTGCGCTACACTCTGGCTTCAGGGCCCGCTCCCTTCTCTTGCCCCTCACCACCTAATGAGCCGCCCGCCGCATCACACCTGTTCTAACCCTGAGGCCCCTCCTCCACGTGGTGTCCCCACCCCACACCTTGACGAATTGTTCCTTTGTTTAAAACCCCCCCGGAATTATCCTAATGTGAACACGCCATCTGGTTCCTGCTGGGATCCTAACTGATACCCAGGGATTCCTAATCAGACAAAAAAATTAAACGATCTGTCCTTTCTACATCGCACAATTAAGTCAGTAGTTCCATGAAATGCGAGTCAGATTCGCTCTGTCGTTGGCTTTATTTCATTACAGTACTAAACTTGATGTTATCAGCCATAATTGGCTGTGGTTTGTGGCCCACAACTTCCAAAACCGTGGCTGCCCGGGACTGCTTGTTCTACAGAGAGGGAAACTGAGTCCTAGGACCCTATCCAAGGTCACGGCCAAACACAGAAAGCCAGGAGTCCCGGGAGCCCAGCCAGGTGCCTTCCCTGAGCACAGTATCCACCCGGGCCTTGCCAGCCCTCCCTGTCCCCCTCCACAACAGAGGCAGCCACCCACTCCCCTCCCCTCTCCACCCCCTGGTGGGGGAGGCCCTCGGGGAGAATGATGAAGTTTTTACAGCATTCCGTGGTAAGTACTTAATAACTCTCCAGGCATAGATCTGTGCTGTGCAGGGGCTGGGGATAATTCACAGTAAAATATGACTTTTCATTTATCACACTGACGGGTAATAAATACTTCCCAGTGAAGCCTGGGCACAAAAGCAGGGTAGAGTGAGAGACTCCGAATTGGCCTTGGGGTTCAGGTCCGTGGCAGGTGGACTCAGGCTGAGCAAACTTGAGTCTCAGGGGGATCAGAACCTGGGACCCCGGACGCTTGTGACGTAATGGGAAATTCCTTCAGGACTGTCTACCCGCCCAGGCTGCACCTCAGCTCCCCACTAGGTTTGCACGGTTCCGATCAAGTGCCTTCCTCCCAGAGCCACACTCCCCCACAGGGCGGGGCCTGTGTCCACACATCCAGACTGGTGCCGGCCGCATCCCTCCCATGTCTAGCACTCTCTAGCTGCCTTGACAAGCTACCTGTACCCCAATCCTTTCCACCCGCCCTGGCACTGTGCGGGTGATTGGACCTGAGGGCTGTGTTCAGATTTTCCACAACATATAATAGTCATAATAGCTCCCATTAACTCAGCATCTGCCCTGGATCCGGAGCGTCTGCTGGTTTAATTCTCAAAGACATCCATGACATCAGTGCTACCCCCAGCTCTCCGGAGGAGGCAGTGACATGCGAGGGCTGAGTGAGTTACCCAGGATCATACAGTGATGGCCTAATGGCATCAAACCCCTCTGTCAACCTAAATCTGCCAGCTATCGTCCCCCCTGTCTCAGGGGTCTTGTATGTCTGATTGGACTCCTGTGGAAGCAGATCCTGAACCAAGGATTTGAGTGCAAGAGGTTTATTTAGGAGGTGACCCCAAGAGGCATCAGAAGGAGAGCGGGGGCTGTGAGACAGGGACAGGAAGGAAACTGATAAAGAATGAGCGTGTACAGTTACCACTGAGGGCAACTGAGGGACTCAGGACGGCCTGGGACAGACCTCAGCAAGAAGGAGCTCGAGGATGCATTAACCAGTTCCTGTCACTCACTGGCAGAGGAGTGTTCCTTCACTTTGCTGAGATGACTGGGCAGGTTGACCAGAGAAAGTCCAGGGCAAAGGGTCTCAGGTTGCAAGCTGGCAGTGGGCAGCCACTGTGCCCAGGTGCATGGAAATCGTGAGTGCCAGGGCCTGGGCAGAGCACAGGCAGGCAGGGTCTGCCTCCTGCTAACCCCACCCTGCTGTCATCTGCCTGCACAAACTCAGCCTTCTCCTAGCTGGTCTCCCCGTCTTGGTCCGGCCCCATCTGAAGCATCCTTTAGCTCAGACAGGAAGCATTTTCCACCTTAGCCCCCCAAACACAGAATAAGATGGGAAAGTGCCCCTTCACCAGGAAGGGTGCCTGCTGAGGCCTGGACAAGCACCCCTAACCACATCAGGGCTGAGCCCACAGGGTCTGGGTTACGTGTGACGCCTCACGCTGGGTGCAGGGCAGGCCTGATGCACAGTGGGTGCTCAGGACACTGGCTGCACTCGAAATCAACCTCCCCGGCTGCATTTTGAGAGGTGAGAGGTGGGCTCCTCCCCTGGGGAACACCCTGATTTGCGACCCAGTCTTGCAGGGACAGAGGTGCTAGGTTCTGGGTGCTGGCCTGGTCCTCCCACCCCTTGAGTCTGTGAACTCTAAGAGACCAGAACACAGAGGACACAAGTGAGGAAAAATCTCAGCCAGAAGAGCCACATGGATAGCAGGGACAGTGGCCAAAGTGGCAGAAGCCTTGTGCACTGGGGGTCTGGAGGCCAGAGTGTCAGTTCTGACTCAACCACTTGCCATGTGGGATGAGGACCCCAGGGGGCTCTTGGCAACGAGTGTTTGGAGATAAGGGCCACATTCTAGATGAAGAGTCTTGCACACAGGATGGAGAGTTTTGTTTCTCATCCCAACTCTACATTTAACTTGAAAGACGTGACCATTTGGTCCTTGTCCTCTCGTCTCCTACCCTCTTCATTGGCACTAACTGCTCTGTAACAATTCTGAGAAATCTGTACTATAATGATCCTCAAGGCGTCCTCTATAACCTGAGGGTCCCCTCCTCTAAGAAGTTTTCCCTGATAGCCCTCTCCATCATTTCCAATGGGAATGGACCAGGAACTTCTCAGATGCTCTGTCCAAAGCATGCTGCCCCGGTGCAGAGCAGCCTCCCCTACTTACCCAGGAGCCCCTGGGGACTGAGTCTGAACCACGTCTCAGCACACGCATGCACACGTGCACACACACACAATGTTCAGAGTCTGACTCAGGTGGGACTCACTACATGACAGGCAAAGCATGTCTCAGTGACTAAATTGATGAACTGATTAGTGAGTGGGGCCATATCCTGACTTGAGAAATGCTTGGGACCAGTCACCAGATAAGGTTGCTGGAAGAGAGTAAATGAGCTCAGCTAAGCCAAGTCTGCAGGCCAGGGACCCACCTGCTTGTTCGTCTTCCCTCCCTCTGGCTGCTCTGGCTGGTCTGGAAAGTCTCTACCGAGGTGCCACGTGGTGTCTCCCCGTGAGTCCATGCAAGAAGAGAGCTGGGATGGTGGAGGTTAGACCCAGAAGGGAAGGCTGACATCTGGCTTCCCTGAAAACTCTTGAACAAAGCAGCCCCTGCCCATCCTCCTGCTGCACTCTCTCTCTCCACTCCCCTCCCTGCCCGGCCCCCAGGGCAGAAAATGGGGGTCAGACAACCCTATCACCAATGTATATAACTTTATGATTCAGAAAATCATCCAGGTCCTCAGGGGTCTCCACAAATCACTGCTCTTAAGGAGCAGGATATAGATATCAACCCATTTCTCAGAAGGGAAAGCTGAGCTCCAAGAGAGTCGATAGCTCTCCAAAAGCCCTCAGCAGGTTTGTGGGAGAGGGAAGACTGTCATGAGACTATCTTCCCTGCCCCTGAGCCATGAGCCACTCTGCTCCTAACTCAGCCAGATAAAATAGGATCATTTACACCCAAAGGCCCACAGAGATTTGCCTCCAGCAGCCAGAAATGCTGCCAACCCCTACCTCCCACTCCAGATTAGAAGCAAAGAGCAATAAACAATTTGTGGCATTTCTCACCCATTGGAGTGGATTTCTTGCTTACAAAAGATATATGGGTTTCTGAATAATTAAGTACAATACTCAGCTTCCAGGACCCAAGATTCCAAAAGGCACAGCAAAGATGAAGCAGAAATTTTCCATCAGCAACCAAGCCGGAGAGAGTCCAGGAGGCATGTGCCTCCCATCCAAGGACCAGAAGACAGGACTCCACCCGGAGCCAGAGCCCGGGTTCCAGCAGCTTAGGGCCCAACGCCTCAATTCCAAGCAAGTTGAGGGCCAGAGCTGAATGCCAGGGCTGACAGGAGCCCAAATGCCAGGTGAGTTTAGCTCTACTTCTTTCTTGCCATCACCCTGCACAAGTCTTAGTTTACTCTACTGTTGAGTGGTAATAATAAAACCTTCCCTGGGTTGATAACCCCCACTCCACAGAGGGAGAATAAAGATGGCGATGAACATGGAAGCCATTGGTGGCCGTCAGAGCGTGACACAAGGATGGGCTCTAGAAGCTGGGCTCCAGCACTGTGCACAGCGCTCTCTTTCTCTTCTCTCCCCTTCTCCTCCTCCCTTCCCTTCTGCCTCCCTCCAGGAAAGGACTGAAGGACACATTCAAGAAGCAGCAGCGGAACAAGATCAAATTAGAATCAAGCAAAGTGCCAACTTCAGAGGAGCCTGGGAGTCCCACAGAGGTGGCTGGTAGCACGGCCTCCTGGAAGAAGCCCGGGGTTAAAGGTCAGCAGACCTGAAGTCAGCAGCATCTTGGGGCCAGGCGTCAATACCATCACCATCACTAGCACTTGTGGCCTGCGTGCTATGGGCCTGCTCAGTGCTGAAATCCTTACGTACCGTCACCTTCAGTACTTACAGCAACCCCATGAGATAACTCTTGTCCTCCCCTTATAGAATGAGGAAATCGGGGCTCAGAGAGGTTAAGAAACTTCACTGAGGTCACAGTAAGTAGTGGAGCTAGGGTTCAAACACAGGGGTCCACCTAAAGGCCTCAATCCAAAGCCCTTTGCCTTTGTGCAAAGAGGTCTCTCTGAACCTCAGGGAATCCACGCAGCTCAAAGACAGCAGAGCTCTCAGCCCGTATCCAAATTTATAATTTACAGAAGGTGGTTAAAACACACACACATAAACTCCTCTCATGCCTTCTCCCAGACACAGGAAAATACAAGGGGGAAAAGAAGAAGAAAGAAGTTGAATAACTTTTCCGTTTCAGCCTCACAGGACCATAAATGCAGTTGCATAAATCGGCCCGGGGCCAGGGAACTACAATAATGTAGAGGGAGGCTGGACTGCCATTTGTCACGAGCTCTGCTCACAAAAAAACATCCCTATAGAAGCCCAGGGAGTTAGCCGCCCTTTTCCAACGCACGGTCCCAGGGCCTGCACTTGCTCTGGGAGCAAGACTTCCACTCTGAGGCCTTCTTTCCTCCTACCCAGAAAGGGGTAGAAGGAAGACCCCCAAGAGATCATGGGTATAGAGAAATTTCAGAGGCCAAATTAGGACCCCCACCAGCCGCTCAAGTCCCCAAGGCCAACAGAACAGCTTCTGCTCTGCTTTCAATCCTTCCCCCTAGAAGGGCCTCCTGAAGCAGAGGATCCACGAGCTCAGAGGAGACAGATGGGAATGAATCTGAGTGAGGTCCCCAAACAGCACCCCTGTTTCCCACACGAATCAGAGGCCCAGCCTCTCAGAGGTCACAAGACACACTAGGAGCAGAGCTTCGTTGAGAACAGTATCTCCTGGCCTAGTGTGCTTCTCTTTGCCATCCATTCCTCTGGCCTCCAGACTGAACTATGTCATGACCCTATGTCCCTGAATTCCCCACCCTATATGTGAGCCCTAAGCCTAGGTGTTCTGCAACGGCTCCACCACACCAGGGCTGAACAGCACAGGTGGGGAGAGGCTGCCTGGAACTGCAGAACCAATCCAGAACCTTAGCCCCAGGCAGGCCTGGCCTCCAAACCCAGCTTGGCACTGTGCAGTTCCCCAATGGGGCACAGCAGGTACCCCCAAGTGCAACTTGAAGCAGCACACACCTGTTATCTCACAGAGCCTGTGGGCCAGGGATTTGGGTTCAGCCTAGAGGGTCCTCTGCAAGCTATGGTTTCTCACAACCCTGGAATCCAGGTATTGGCCCAGGGTCTGTAGTCTCATCCGATGACATGATCAGAGAAGAATCTACTTCCAGGCTCATCCACATGGCTGTTGGCAGGATTTTGTTTCTTGCAGGCTGTGCTATAAGCCCCAGTTCCCTGTTGCACGGGCCTGTCCTGCATGGCAGCCTGCTTCATCTAAGAGTGCAGGTCAAGAGAGCAACATAGAGTGCATGCTAGCAAGACTGAAGTCATCTTCTTTTGTACCCTAATCACAAAAGTGACCTCAAGCCATCACCTTTGCCACATTCTGTTGGTTAGAACACGTCACTAGACCTAGCGCAGACTCAGAGAGGCAGCATTACACATGGTCATGAATACCAGAAGGAGAGATCACATCCACCCACTGAAGATATGGCCAGTTGTGTGTCATTCCTTAAACTCTCTGAGCATCAGTTTCCTCCTCTGTGCTCATGGGGATAGAGGCACTATCCTCTGCATCAGGTATATAGAAGGAAGTAGTGGGTATTATTCTTCTAAATGCTCTTCATAGGCTGCAGGCTGGGACAGATGTTTCAGCTGAGGAGCAGCTGAACAGGCTTGAACAGGTAGACAGGTGAACCTGAACACAGTGCATGGGCCTGCCCAGGTCAGGAGCAAGGCTCTGCTTGAGAATCAGAGGAAATGTGCTGAGTTGGAGTCTGGAGGCAGAGTAACAGGAAGCATTTGGGGCATAGGAAAAAAACAGGGAACCTATAGGTGCTGGCCCAGGGATCCTGACAGTGAGCCACCCAGAGGTCCCCAATATCACAGCTGCAGGAAGATGGCTAGGATCATGTCCCATAGAGACAGTCCCAGGAGCTGCTGTCCTCCACAGGATGTGAAGGGAAGCAGTGCCAGGTGTCTGCCACACTGGCTGGCTCATCAAGCAGGATGCTTCTTGGTGTGATGTTTGCAGCCTGGGGAGCACCTGTAGCATAACCAGTGCTTGGCCAAAGAGTGTACCCATGAACGGCAGGGACTGCTCCTGTACCCTGCTAACACAGTTACCTGATTTAAACCATACCCCACCACTATAGTCTGTGAGCCTTGGAGAAGGAAAAGAACAAAATCCTACAGTAACCAAACCAGAGTGACCCTAGAGGATCACAGATAGGTGCCAGGGACCCGTGAGCCCGCTGAAATGATGTGCAAAATTGTACAATTGTAGAGGAAGAAAAATCTGCCCCACCCCAAACAGATCAGCTACATGAATCCAGCCAATCTTTCCATTTTACAAACAAAGAGACCGAGGTCCAGATGTAGCAGGGGCTCTCCCAGCCATACAGCTGGTTTGCCTGTGAGTGACGCCAAGGCCTCGGGATGCCTTGGCCAGGCCACTTCCCACATTTCTTGGGCAGAACTGAGGTCCACCCTTCACCTGCAGAAGCTTAGACTCTGCAGCTTCTTAATAAACAACCATGTCTCCAAACAATGCTTAATTATTTTGCAGAAGAATCACTTTAATGGGCTGCATGAAACTTAAAGGATTTTTAATAAAATCTCACGAGCTCTGGGGCCTTGGGCCCCCTCTGCACACTCCCCTTTGTTATTTTTCCTGATCCCATGAAGATATAGCATTTGTCACTGTTTCATTAGGCTCTGCGGTGCCCTGTGTTATTTATGAGCTTGCTATTTATTGAAAATTGTATTTTTGAGGGGGAAAGAAGGGGGGATAAAGTTTATCATAGAAAAACCTTGGCAAGAAAATTAGTGACATTTCAAAATACCCAGATCCCTGCTCCTGAAAAGACTGAATGAGTTCACGGTGCCCAGATACCAAAGCAGGAGCAGGAGTCCTGTTGTGGGGCAATGCAGAGGAGCCCCCCAAGGCCTCAGTGTCCTTTGGAAGAGATGAAACCTTTCACAATCACCTCCTAGATCTGACTGTTTCTTAGGAGGATCTCGAGTTCAAAGCCAACCTCAGCAACAGCGCAGCACCAAGCAACTCAGTGAGACCCTGTCTCTAAATAAAATACAAAATCGGGCTAGGGGGTGTGGCTCAGTGGTTGAGTGCCCCTGAGTTCAATCCCCAGTACCCCAAAAAGGGGGCCCTTTTCATTCCAGGTAAAAGATGTGCAAGGATTAAAAACAGTGTCCTGCTGAAGTACTGCCTACGCCTACTCCGTTCCCCTCAAGCAGCCACATCCAACTTTTTAAGATGCCTTCTCTTATATTTACCTCCATTTTTCTCAATATTATGCTTCCACAGATATTTCTTGATTCATCAATTTTAGATGCAATCTATTGACTTCCTGCTCTAATAGACAAGGATTTATCTCCCACACACCACCTCTACCTGGCTCTCAACATCTCTCTCTGTTTGGTTCTTCTGCTGGTTGCCTTTCTGATCTCCCATCCTCCAAAGATGCACTTGGGAAAAAGAGAAGATTAATACACCCACCCTTCCCTTCACCCCACCTCTCCTGGTTTCACCTCCTAATTTCAGTTATTCATGTTTCTACCATGACATTGTAGAAATTGAAAATGTGTACATTTATCCTGTCACCTTAATAGATCCCTCAAGTTGATTCTAAGAGTTGAAAATCATTGAAAAGTATTTCCTCGATTGTGCCTAGGCAAGGACGAGTCACAGCAAAGCTGAGTAGTGTACTACAATTTCAGGGTTTTTTGTTTGTTTGTTTTTTGGGTTTTTTTAGCGGTACTGGGGATTGAACCCAGGGCCTTGTGCTTGTGAGGCAAACACTCTACCAACTGAGCTATATCCCCAGCCATAATTTCAGTTTTCTTTTGGGTGTGTGTTGAGAGGTATGGTAGGTTACAGATTTTGAGTTGCCTTTCTTTATTCTTTTGTCATAATTTGTCTTTATCATAGTATCAAGTTTTTTAGAAATCTTTATAAAGTATATTCTCTCCAGGTCCCCTCTTCATCAGGACCACCCCTCCCTGGGGCCCCCGTCCTCCAGCTTTGACCTGGACTGGCTTCTCTTAGGGCTGTGACCAGCTCTTGTCCTGAAACTCGTCCCTATTCTTCCGAGTTCTATCTACAGTAAGGTTTTGGTTTCTTTTCTTTTTTCATCCTCAGTCTTCCTCTTTCTTGGTTTACTCCCTCACTGACAACAACACATCTTCAAGTTACCTCCTTAAAAAGGATTTATGGGAGTTAAATTTTAGGAGTTCTTGCAACTTGAATAATGGGTCGGCTAGATATGGAAATCCTACGCTGAAAATCATCTCTTTCAGAACTGTGAAGGTAGCTGATGAGAGTCTAATGCCAGTCTGATTCTTGTTTCTTTGTAAGCGTCCTGATTTCCCTCTTGGAAATCTTTAGAATATTCTTTTCTCCTGTTCCTCTTCTGTCTTATAATGATGTGCAAATTGGTATGGGCTCTTTTCATTTATTATGTTGGGCACTCAGTGAGGCCCTTTCTTTTTTAAGTTGAAACTTACATGGAGTTCTGTGACTTACATATTGTAAACTACACAAATGTCGATCGAGACAGAAATTGTTTTAGTCAGCTATTTCACTGCTGTGACTAAAAAACCCAACCAGAACAATTGTAGAGGAGGAATGGTTTATTTGAGGGCTCACAGTTTCAGAGGTCTTAGTCCATAGAAGCAGGCTCCATTCCTCAGGGCTCCAAGTGAGGCAGAAAATCATGGCAGAACAGTGTGGCAGAGGGAAGCAACTCACATGACCAACAGGAAGCAGAGAAAGAAAGACCATTCTCCAGACACAAAATATATACCCCATAGCCCCAACCCCAATGAACCACTTCCCCCAGCCATACCCTTCCAGCTACCACTCAGTTAATCCCATCAGGGATTGATTCACTGATTAGACAAGGCTATGACCCAATCATTTCTCCTCCAAACCTTCTTGCACCGTCTCACTCGTGAGATTTTGGGGGACACTACATCTAAACCATAACATTCTGCCCCTGGCTCCCCAAAGCACACACTCATCTAACAATGCGAAATACATTTAACCCATTCCCAAGGCTCCCCATAGTCTCAATAGTTTCAAGAATGCTCAAAATTCAAGTCCAAAGTCTTCTCTGAGGCTCAAGGTAATCTTGTATTGTAAGCTCCTGTAAAATCAAAAACAATTTATAAGTATCCAATACATAATGGTACAGAGTAAACATTTCCATTTAGAAAAATAGGGGCATAGAAAGAAGGGTAGGATCAAAGCAAGACCAAAATCCAGTTGAGCAAACAATTCCTATAGCTCCACGTCCATCACCTGGGCACTTGGCATGGTGATATTCTCTCAGGAAGGCTTGTGTAGCTCCACCCCTGTGGCCTTACTGGTTGCAGCCTAAGTGGCCTCTCTGTTGGCTTGTCTCTGCTCAATTCCTGCAGCCTTCCTGGAATGATGCCCCATGTCATTGGCATTTCTTAAACTCTGGGTCTCCACTGCAACTTCGACTTCTTCCTCAAATCCCCACACTTTTGACTTCTCAGGGGCTGCCCGCGGGGACTCACCCTGCTGCACTTTGCCTGGCCTTCAATGCCTTCCTTTGAAATCCTGGTGGAAGCCTCCATGACCCCCTAAATCCAGCGTCCTGCATTCCTGCAGAACTAACACCATGTGGTTGACACCAAGGTCTCTCGCCATCTCCAGCAGTAGCCAAGCCTCCAGGGGCCCTTGCTGCAGCAGCCTCTGAGTGTCCGGGTGACCAAACGCATTGGAAAACTTTCTAGTCTGGAAGGACTGGTCTCTTCTCAAGAGAATTTCCACCTTTACTCCCTTAAGCTTGCGATGGGTATGATCTTGCCAGCTCCTGAAATGCCTTCACACCATCTTTCTTATGTCTCTGTCTTTAGTATTTCTTCAGTGGCAGTAAAGTATTTAACATCTGCAACTTCCTTAGCCCCAGTTTAGCCTTTCAAGTCCAAATTTTCAAATCTTTCTGCTCTGCTTTCTGCTCCTGAATATCACAATAAACTTGGCTAAAAGCCACCAGCAATATCCATGTCACTACCTGAATGCTATGCTGCCTAGACATCACTTCTGCCAGATTAAGAAGTCTGTCACTTCTAAAATCAGCCTCACAGAAGGTCTCAGGACACGAGCAAAATGCAGACAACTTCTCAGCCAGAACATAACATGAATGGCCTTGAGTCCAATTACCAACAGTGTCCTCCTATTCCTCTAATTTTTCTCAAGCCCTGTCTTCACTGTCCATGATCCTATTGGCATTCTGGTCTTCTGAGCTCCCACCAGAATCAGTCATTAAGCTCCATTTACAATAACCAAAAGCATTTCCAGCTTTCATTACTAAACATCTCAAAATCCCTCCCACCAATTCCAAAAAGCTCCAAATGCTTCTGAACCACATGGTCAGATTAGTCACAGCAACAACCCCACTTCTTGGTATCAATTTCTGTTTCAGTCAGCTTTTTCACTGCTGTGATTAAAAGACCTGACCAGCACACTTAGAGAAAAGTTTGTTTGAGGGCTCATGGTTTCAGAGGTCTTAGTCCATAGAAGCAGGCTCCATTCCTCAGGGCTCCAGGTGAGGCAGAACATCATGGCAGAACAGTGTGGCAGAGGGAAACATTTTACATGACCAGCAGGAAGCAGAGAAAGAGACTCCACTCTACAGATCAAAATATATACCCCATAGCCCCAACCCCAATGAGTCACTTCCTCCAGCCACACCCTTCCAGCTACCACTGAGTTAATCCCATCAGGGATTAATTCACTGATTAGGTGAATTATGATCCAATCATTTCTCCTCCAAACCTTCTTGCATTGTTTCACACGTGAGTTTTTGGGAGACACCACATCGAAGCCATAACAGAAATCTTTCCAGCATTCCAACAGATCCCCTTATGCCTCCTCCCAGTAGATAGCTTTCCAAAGGAGCCACCATTCTGACCTTTACCCCTGTAGCTGACCTTTGCTATTTTTGAGTTTCATACAAATGGACTTTTACAGTAAGTACCCTTTTGTGTCTGACTGCTTTTGCTTAACATTATTTCAGAGACATTCACCCATATTCCACAAAGAGGTTGCTGGTTCTTTTTCACCGCTGTATAATATTTTATTATAGGCATGGACAACAATATAAATGATCTTGGATATTTGGAACTGTCCCCAACTTGGAGCTCCTCTAAACAATGATTCTCTAACATTCTTGTGCCTGATTTTTGGTAGAAATAAGATTCGTTTTGCTTGAGTCTATATCTGGAGGTAGAATTGCTGGATCAGAGTAGGCAGGCATCTAGTGTTTGTAGATGTTGCCAAACAGCTTTCCAAAGTGTTTGCACAAAAACTGAGGATGTATTTAAAGTGGAACAGCACTTGATGAGCATGCATGAGGCCCTGGGTTTGATCCCCAGCATTGCAAAAAAAGTGGCTGTACAAATTTAGGCTACAACTAGCAGAGTTGAAGAACTCCTATAGCTCCTTACCCTTGCCAGTACTTTGAGACCTCTCATCTCTGCAATCTAGTGCAGAGTAGCAGTATTCTATTGTGGTTTTAATTAGCATTTCCCTTATGACCAATAATACTGAGCCCCTTTTAATATGTTTTTCACCATTTTGTACTTACTTTATAAAATGCCTATTCAAATCTTTTGCTTATCCTTAAAAGCAAGAGTTTTGTTTTATGAACTTGAGACTTTTTTAATTACTCCTCCGTGCTCATGGGGACGTAGGTTCTATGCTTAGCATCAGGCATGTAGAAGGTGCTCAGGAAGTAGTGGGCATTATTCTTCTATGCTATTAATAGTGTTACCATCTAGGGGTGCTGGATTCGTTGTCTCCATTCAGCAAAGAATTGAAGTACAGGACACAGAGACAGCAAGCAAGAAGTAGGTTTATTGCAAAGGCGACAGAGACACAGAGAGAGTCTTCCCCAAAGAGAAGGGGCCCCAGAGCTGGGAATCTTGTGGGAAAGTTTTGGTCTGTTCTTTTTATGGTCTCTGGAATTTCCTCCTCTCCTTATCTCCTCCCCTGTCCACGTGCTCCTCACTATTATTGGTCCCCCCATTTAGGAGCACAAGTGCAGAAGTGTCTGTCTGATTGGGTTCCCCACTTGTATTCACAAGGACTTTCTTCAGGCAGGGAGTTGACATCATCAGAAGCCCCTCTCCCGTGCTCCTTTGTTCTGGCCCTGGCTCTAACCTCCTCGCTCATCACCTTGCCCTGGCAGCCAAAGTCCCTCTACATCTCCCTCAGTAGGCCACAGGCTGGGCAGATGGGTCAGCTGACGAGCAGCCAGGCTTGCACAGGTAGACAGGTGAACCTGAACATAGGGCATGGGCCTGTCCAGGCCAGGGAGCAAGGCTCTGCTTGAGGGGCCAAGGAAACCATTTGCCTTTGTTGTGTGTATAGATTGCATGTATTTCCCCAGGTCTTTGACTGGTCTTTTCACTCTTTAATATATCTCTTACTGAAGAGGAGTTCTGAATTTTAATAGTCTATTTAGCAATATTTTATTTTATGGTTTTGTGTTCTGTTTAAGAAATCTTTGTCTATCCCAAAGACTTAAAGGTATCCTTCTAGAATTTTTCTCCCTGGAAACTTTGCTTTATTTTTCATGTGTAGGTCTATGATCCATCCTAAATGAATTTTTGCATCTGGAAGGCTGTCAGGATTAAGGTTCATCTTTTTCATATGGCTTTCCAAGCACCCAGTAGCAACAGACCCTTCAAGTTAAGTCATTCGGTCTTAGGGGATTACCTTCCAGGGTTTCTGGTAATCCTCAACACTCTGCTTTGGAATTCCTCTTACTCCAATGTTAGACCTTCTGGATTTCCTCTGGGTCTCTCTCACTCTCACTCTTTCTCCTTGTCTTTTTCCTTTTGTGTTTTGCTTTCTGGAATATTTTTTCAGCTTAACCTTCCAATTCTCCCATTGAATTTGGTTTCAACAATAGTTGATACTGCCCAGCCTTTTGTCTTGCTTTCTGATTGTTCTTGCTCCACGACTCTGCCCTCCTGGATGCTAGTGGACAGCTCCCTGTTCAAGTGACCTGGTGCATCACCCCGGTGCCCTGCAGAGCCTCCTCCACTGAAGAGGAGAGCTGACATCTGTCCTGGTTGGAGTTGCAGGGAGAACCCATGTCCTTGGAGGTTCTATCTCCTTTCCTCCATTATTTCTGCCTCCCATGCTTTCTTTTTTCTCATTCTCATTATTTCACGTCAGATGCCCTAGGGAAACAGATTTACATGCAGGAAATTGGCAGGATCAATCCCAAGGAGAGGACAGAGGAGTAGAAATGGGCAGAGGAAAGAGTTGAATTGCAATACAAAAAAGGCCTCAGTTCACCCAAGGAGAGCTCCCTACTTCCTTGCCTGGTCATTGAGTGCAGGCTGCCTTGGGCAAGGGTGATCTCAAACCAAACAGCTCTCCTTACCTGACGGCAATTTATTTTTTGGGGGGGGGACATAACCGGAGATTGAACCCAGGGACACTTAACCACTGTGCCACATCCCCAGCTCTTTTTTGTATTTTTAGAGACAGGGTCTCACTGAGTTGCTTAGGGCCTCGCTAAGTTGCTCAGGCTGGCTTTGAACTCATGATCCTCCTGCCTCAACCTCCCAAGCTGCTGGGATTACAGGCATGTGCCACTGTGCCTGGACCAAAGGTGATTATTAAAGAAGGACTTAACCAAGAACCTTGAGCTGCCAACACCCCCAGAACTGAGGGATTGAGTGTCTCCTGGCCCCTTTACACCAGCACCCTCAGGATCCAGTATGTAACATACCCACCTTGCTTCTGTCCAAATGTGTTGCCTAGGTCCCACAGTGTGAGGGTCTATACAATCCCTTTCCCTTGATAGCAGGCCCAGCACCTTCCCTGGTCAGGATATATTTTGCATTAACCCTAGTTACTAGGCAGAGGAGAGGTAGGGGGAGAACCTGGTGGGGGTAGTGCATCCCATCCTTCTAGGTAGAGGCCTCTGCAGCATCTTCCAGCAAGGGTAGAGCAGGGGAGGTTGTTGGCCTTTCACAGGGAAGAGCAGGTCACTTCTTCAGGCCCAAAGGGTCTGTGGGCTTCTGAAAATTCATGAGTTTCAAATGCATTGACCCTGGTCCCAGCAAAGTCTTGGTGCCCAACTCCTGCTCATTCTTGGTTCTGATCTTGAAACAGCAGGCTGACCTTGGTATTCAGTTTTTTCTTTCCTTCGGTTCCAAGATCCTTTTCAGTGCTGTCTCCTTGGCACTAACTTTCTTAGGTTGACTAAGGCCAACATAGAGAAAGAAATCTGCATTCAGAAAATTTACTGGGGCCAGGCATGGTGGCACACCCCTATAATCCTATAATCAGGAGGTTGAAGCAAGATGGCAAGTTCAAGGCCAGCCTGAACAACACGGCCAGATCCTGTTTCAAAAAACAAAGTTTACTGGGAACTTCTTGCAATCCCTGCCCATAGGGGACAATAGGTGCCCTCCAAGTCCTTGAGGCACACCTCTGCAGCTGGGCAGGTTGGGTTTGCTATGATGAGAAGACCAGACACCATGAGGACCCTGGGAGCACCTTAGTAAGAGGGTGTTACAAAAGACACATAGCATTTGAGCTCATGGTAGGTGATTCAAAGAATGGTTCAAGGAAGTGGTGCTTGGTTCTGCTGTTAGGAACCAAGGGTGATTCTATGACTGGGTGTCTTATTAACTTATCTAGAAGGAGGGTTAGGGTTAGGGTGACCACAGTAAGGCTAATGCTGGGAATGGGAAAGAGGGAGCATCGGTCACATGATTTGGGACAGGGTGAATGCAACTTTTGTGGTTTGGACAACAAAGAAGCTTTTATCTCGGCCCAGATTACAGAGTGCTCTTGTTTTGTGCTTCATTTCATCTTGGTCACTGAGGGGCCTTGCCCAGCGCACTGTGAGAGTGTGTCCTTCAACCAGGGGAATGCAAAGGCCTAGGTGTGGGTACTAGGACGGTCCCAAGCAACACTACGGCCTAGCTGATGGTACCAGGCCAGCTCCCAGGGATCGGGGGTTGCTTTTCTCTCTTAGGACTGAAGGAAGCAGGTTAGAGTACAGTGATGACATAGCACAGGCCTCTGTGGATCCTACAGGGAATTAAGGAGCTGGGATCCTCCATAACCCTGGGGAAGGGACAAAGCCTTTACTCCACCTCCCACATTGGATGCAGACCACCCATGTGGGGGGACTTAGGCCTTTGATGAGGCCCTTTGGCTGAAACAATCCCAGAAGACGGCTCAACTGAGAGTCATCAGCTGCCAGCATTCCCAGCAGCTGGGGGAGGGAGTGACCCAGTCCTGAAGGGAGACTCTGGACCACGCAGCACACCACAGTGTCCACTGCTCTCAATCTGTCTCTGTCATCCTCCGCACCCCCCTTGAATACCTTACACGAAAATAGAAACCCTGAATCTCCCCCTGGCACTAGATCTTACTGTGAGGAAATGAAGGCGTCCATTCGGTTATTTCCCCTCAGCCCCACAACAGCCTCCCACCCACCTGGCCACTTGGAACTGAAAAATGGGGTAAAGGGGAGAAAGCTGGGGCAAAGGAAAGGTAAATGACAAGAGGACAGGACCACAGGCTGTGTCCTGGACCAGAAATGGGGAGTGGGAAATAGAATGAAAACCACTCAAACGAGCACCTTTATACCAAAGCCTCCCGCCTCAACCCCCAGCTCAGCCCCAAGTCTTGCTTCTGCCTCCTGGGAGAAAAATAATGTAAAAGATCCTTCCAAGAAGCTCATCTGCACTACAAAGAGAAGTTGGGGGAGAGGCTTTGGCTACAGGAAAAGATTCAAATTGAAAATGCTCAGGGGGCCCCATTAATAAAGCCAACAGTTCAGCTCCTTCCTAAGCAACCCCAGAACAAAGAGGAGAAATTGCTGAGTCCCTACCTGAAGAGGGACCGAGAGAGGTGAGACAGGGACAGTTTAATTTACAGGGCTGGAACCACAAATGCCCCTTTGAGTTTCTCCAGAAAAACTTACAGATCTGTGATTTCAATAAACTCTGTTATGAGGTCGAAACCAAATTTGTCCCTGGTTGCTTCCTATGGCAATTCTCCCAGCTGGGATGAGAAACTCTTTCCAAGGAATGACTGGCCAGAGCCCTGGGTCCACTGGGAGTCACATGCACTGCCCACGCAAGAGAGGAAGGTGTACGAGCATTGGAATCACCAGTCACAAGCCAGGAGCCGTACAGTCTCCATCGTCCCTTATCTCGTATAATCTACAGCCCAGCGTGGTAATAATAAAATAGTAAGTATTTACTGAGAGCTCATTATATGCTAGATGCTGTGCTTTATCTCATTGACCCTCACAACAAAATGGAGAGGTAGAACCTATTTATAATCCCATTTTTCTTTGGTAACAGCTTTGTTGAGATATAATTCACTCACTGTACAATTTAATGTGCACCATTTAATGATTTTTCAGTACATATACAGAGTTGAACAACCTGTCACCACAATTTTAGAACATTTTCATCACCCCAAAATGAAATCCCTTTCCCTTTACTGATCACTAGCCCCTAATTTGTCCACCTGCCCACTCTGTCCTTGACAACCACTCACGGACTTTCTATGGATTTGCCTGCTCTGGACATTTCCTGTATGCAGATTCATACAACACATGGTCTTTGTGAGTCAACCATGTCATAGCGAGTCACTAATTTACTCCTTTTCATGACCAAATCGTATTTCACTGTGTGGACACCACATTTCATTTACCCATTTATTCACTGATGGACATTTGGGTTGTTTCCATCTTTTGACTACTAAGAATAATTCTATGAGTTTCTGTGTACAAGCTTCCACATGGATGTATGCTTTCATTATTTGGGGATGTATTCAACTAGTGGAAATGCTGGGTCATATGGTTAAGTCGATGTTTAACTTTATGAGGAAGTGCTGACAGCTTTCCAAAGTGGCTATACCATTCTGTGTTCTCACCAGCTGTGGAAGATTCCAATTTCCCCACATTTCCCCAACACCTTTTATTATCTATCTGCTTTATTACAGTCATCCTACTGGGTATGAAGTAGTATCTCCCTGTGGTCTTAATTTGCATTTTCCTAATGGCTAATGATGTTGAGCATCTTTTCATGTGCTTATTGGCCATTTGTATGCCTTCTTTGAATAAGTAGCTATTCAGATCCTTTGTCCACTTTTAAATTGGGTTGTCTCTTCATTATTGAGTTGTAAGAGTTCTTTATATATTCTAAGTAGAAGTCCTTTATCAGATATATGATTTAAAATATTTTCTCCCATTCAGTGGGTTTTCTTTTCACTTTCTAGATAGTATTCTTTGAAGCACAGAAATTTTAATTTTGATGAAGTCCAATTTATCTATTTTTTTCTTTTGTTGCTTATAATAACCCCATTGTGTAGGTGGAAAAAAAAAAAAAAAAAAAAAAAGCAAGATGTAGAAATTGAGAAACTTGCCTGAGAACACATCATAGTAACTGACAGAGCCAAGATTCAAAACCAGGTCAGCAGATGCCAAAGGAAGGCCTGAGGAAGTCACCATGAATGGGGACTGTGTTTCCTGCGAGCACAGCCCCAAGCCCTAGGAGAATGTCTGTGGCTGCTTCTGCACATGGGGGTCAAGAATGGCCACAGCATCAGGCCCTGGCAGTGAAAGAACGTTACCCTGTCCTGACGCAGTACCTGAACCACTCATTGATCAGCAAGTCCATCTAGGAGGGCCAAAAGGCACAGAAGAGAAATTCTCCTTGCTGCACAGTCCTGTAGATCATCACCTGGGGCAGGGGCGTGGATAAAGAATTGCAACCTGTGGCCCCTCAGCTCACCATAGGCCAGGAGCTCAGCCAATTATATTAAGAGACCCTTTCCCAGTCCGTTATGCTCCAGTTGAATCTCCCCTCTGCATCACCTCATCATTCTCAATAAATATTCAGACCTTCGATGGATGTGTATCTGGTTCCCATTTGATATAAAGCACTAAGCTGAGAACGTGTGGAAGATTAAGCGCTCTTCTCTTTAGATCAGTCAGGGAAAGGGGAGAGATTAATTAATACCTTTAACCCAGAGAGGAGGAAATGAAGGCACCAGAATATTTCAAGTCTTTTTTTTTTTTTTTTTTTTTTGGTACTGGGGATCGAACTCAGGGCCTTGTGCTTGCGAGGCAAGCACTCTACCAGCTGAGCTATCTCCCCAGCCCTCAAGTCTTGATAGAGGTAGCAAACCCAGACAGGGGTCACTTACTAGAGCCCAGTTCTCTGAGTCTTGCATCACGATGAACACCACAGTGAATGTCCAGTCAACAGGGTCAAATTCAAGGTTATCTCTGCCTCAGTTTCCCCATCTAAGAATAGGAGCCTCCCATTGGAAAAATATTACTGGCAGCAAGAGGGAGCAAGAGGTCCCTCGGTGACTGTTCCGTCTGCTTCTTCAGCAGAGACAACATGGTCTCTCCACAGCTTCAGAGAGAAGCCCCTGCCAGGAGCTGACTCGGCAAGACAGCCTCCTGCCTAGCAAGATGGGGCCAAACCTATCTTTTGATTATTATTATTTTACGACTAATTTTCCGGGCAAATCTTTTACTTGTGTAAAAGCCCGTCCAGCCTTGAGCACATTCCTCTTGTCTTTGAATTTTATCTCTCTTTTTAATTAAAAAAAAAAAAAGTACTTGCATAAGGAGGCACAAATTAGGTCACCATCAAAGACTTCTTCCTCTTAAAGAGCAGGTCTGCAGATATTAACCCTCAAGCTGCTGCTGAGTCAGGGCTGAACATCCGGGACGCTTCACCTGTCTCAGCTGGTTTTTCTTCTCTGCAGAAAGTGGTTTGGGCTCCTCTCTTCCAAGAGCGCTATCCAGCCCTAACATACTAGGGTCCTCATTTCTAGGCCTGAGTCACAAAAACACAGCTCTATCCAACCAGCATGGGAGGGAGCCAAGTTGCACAATGACCTCAAATGCAAACCAAGGACACACTCCACCTGTTCCTGAGGATGACAGGCCCATTTGTTGAGCACCTGTTGTATGTCAGAAACCTCATCTCTAATCTTCCGTCGCCAGTGTGAAGCAGCCAGAGGAATTCTTTTTAAATATACGTCAGATCATATCATTTCTCTGCTCAAAACCCTCTGAGGCTTCCTTTTCACTTGGAGTCAAGGCCAAACTCTTAACAATGATGTCCAAGGCCATTCGCCATCTGACATCTCTCAATTCCTCTCTCGTCTCCTCTCCACCAGCTTGCTCCACTCCAGTCATGTTTCGCGGACGTGCAAGCATGTTCTTGCCTCTTGGGCTTTGTTCCTTCGACCTAGGATTCTCTTCCCCCAAACCAGTGGCTCTCAACTGCGGTTGCCCCCAAGGGACAGGTGACAAAATGTGGAGACATTTTTGGTTGTCGCCACCAGGGAAAAGTTGCTAAATAAAGGCCAGGGATGCTTCTGAATATCCTAAACTGTACAGGACCGCCTCCTGCAGCAAGGAATTGTTCATCCTGGAGTGACGGCCTCGATCCAGAGGGTCTCCCGGCTCACTCCCTCACTTCCTTCAGGCTTCTGTCCTCTTCACAGAAACGAGGAAACTCCCCACGGCGGCAGCTCCTGTCTCCCAACTATCTTATTTTTCTCTGTAGAAGTGAGAACGCTCCAGCCCTCGTCATTTCTCTTTCCTGGCTAGAAGGCCAGCTCCCTGGGGTCAGGGACTCTGTTGCCTACGCTGCCATATTGCCCCCCCCCACACACACACACAGGAGATGTGCTGAGACAATAAATCAACCTTCGTTTCACCCCTGTGGCAGCTGAGGCTCAGTTCCTCGTCTTGTTCAGGGTGGCTGTTGGGAATGCTGTGGGTGCTGCCCAGGGCCCCCCGCAGGGCTGAGGCCCTCACTCTCCAGCTGCCAGGACTGCTGTCCACCAGGAGCTCATGGTCGAGTCCCTCTGGAGACACTGCCCTCAGCCCCAGACGGCCAGGCCCAGGTTGAGGCCCCTTCCTGGGAAAGCTCACCTCCGATGCGGCTCCGTGAGGGATAGGAAGGCACTGTCCTCTTGCCTTGATCTAGGGCGACTCCGTCTAGCCTAGAACTCCCCATGGGATCAGCGGAGGCCTCCGTCACAAGTGCTTCTGATTGAAATTCCCCCTCAGCCCCCGCCCGCTTCCCTCACTCCCCGGTAGATGTGGTTCCTACAGGCCACCTTGTGAACCTCCTTGCACACAGCAGTTCACAGAATCCGCCTCCAGGAGAAAGAGTCACACAGCTTGAAAGTGGTGGGACTGGGGTTCCGACCCAAACGTGACTGACGAACAGCCTCACTCTTTCTGCTCTTCCGTGACGCCTCCGCCTAGACTTCAATCAGTCAGGGGTGGGCCGTGAGCTGGTGGTAGCCTGGTGAATATGACAGATCCCCTCTGTGTGAGACATCACAGTCCCCCAAGAAAGACAGTTTCCCACCCAGCTTACCAGTGGGAAGAGCCCCAAAGGCGGAGGGCACCAGACTCTGGAGGGACTCATGGGCAGCCCCGCTGGCTCAGGGCCCATAGCACCACCTGCAAAGGTCAACAAGACAGGTCCCCTCTCCCAGACTCAGGGCACAGTCACTGCAACCTCCACCCAGCAGGGCCTACAGCAGCCACTGCTGCATGGATCCCTTGGGGTGAACTTGAACAGAAGACCCCTAAGTGTCTTGTGTTCATTTCCAGTCCCTGGTCAGCCTGGTCTCTCCAGTCTGGTCCTTGGCACAGTGAAGACCCCATAACTCCCTCTTTGCCTCTCCTGATGCTCACCTCCAAACTGATGACCACCAGGTTTTAGGTAGCTTTTGTGTCACTATGATCAAAAGAACTGACAAAAACAATGTAAAGGAAGAAAAGGTCATATGGGGCTCACGATTTCAGAGGGCTCAGTTCATGGTTGGCCAACTCCATAGCTCTGGGCCCTAGATGAGGTAGAACATCATGGCAGAAGGGCGTGGCAGAGGAAAGCAGGTCAGGATATAGCAATCAGGAAACAGAGAGTGCTCCACTCACCAGGGATAAAATATGCATCCCAAAGTCATGCCCCAGTGATCTACCTCTTCCAGTCATACCTACCTGCCTTCAGTTACCACCAATGAATCCATATCCATCAATCAACCCACCACCTATGTTTTAACTCTCATAACCTAATCATTTCACCTCTGAATGTTCTTACATTGTCTCACACATGGACTTTTGGGGGATACCATATATCCAAACCATAACACACCTCTACCTCTTCTGCAGTTTCTCTCTAATCTTTGCTCTTCCCACCCCCCCGCCCAGTTATAAGCCTCTCCAGAAACTCTCCAAACATACTCACCTTTTTCCATGTGATTCTATTGTCCAGGTCTACCTCCTGGTCCTGGCATATTTTTTTAAGATACTGGGGATTGAACAAAGGGGCACTTTGCCACTGAGCTACATCACCAGCCAGTTAAAAAAAATTTTTTTTGAGACAGAGTTTCACTAAGTTGGTGAGGCTGGCCTCCAACTTGCAATCCTCCTGCCTCAGCCTTCCAAGTCAACAAGTGTCAGGAAAGGAGAAAGGGAGGAATAAAGGAGAAAAGAGAAGGAAAAGGAAGGGGAAGGAAAGTGAAGTGAAGAGCACTTGTAAGGAATGCCCCCTATTTATCTGTTTTATGGAACTGGGCTCCAAAAGGTCCCCTAAGGATTTCTGCAACACTTTGATCCTCCAGGGTAAGTCCCTTGCCTCCATCTCACAGCTGAAAACACTGAGGTTGAGGAATAAATGAGAAAGCTTTCCTGAGTGCATTGAGAGACAGCAGCAAGCGATTCAGGTCTGGAGCATCCTCGTTGCTGGCGACGCTGAACCCCCGAGTGTGAGATACTAAGGGGCAGTTTCCCCTGACACCAGGGTCAGCAAGCAGCCACAGACCAGAGCACCTCAACTGGAGCGGGAGCCACTCCAGCATTCTTTACACCCGCTGCTGGCTTCAGGTATGGGCCACTGGGCCACCAGAGATGCAGGACCCTGGTGCCTTCAAGGCTGTACTACTCCACATTTGTCCTCAGTCACCACCACCAGCTTCAGAGGCTGCAGAACCGAGGCCCAGCTTCTGCTCTGCCCCGTCCTTGCTGTGTAGCATTGGCCACATCCCTTTGCTTTTCTGGCCTCCATTTCCTGCCTGTAAAATGGGAAGGCTGGAGGTGATGGTTTCTGAGAGAACTTTCTAGAAGGAAGGCCTCCAGGCTCCAGAGCACAGCAGGTAAAAGACACCCACTAATGGGCCCCCACATGGAGACTAGCACTCTCTTAACCAGTCCCCCGTCAAGGGCTTCGACAGTGGCCTCCACCAGCCAATCCATCAGTGCAGCCGGAGCCCCTCCAGTGGCTCACTGCCCAGCGTCCCTTGCTTTCTTCAGGATTCTGCATCTCAGACCCTGGTTCTGGGACTGGGCCCGGAAACTCTCACAGCTGGAGAGGAAGAGGAGGAAGACTGTTTTAGCCAGCTTTTTGGCTGCTTTGACTAAATGACCTGACCAGTGCAATTATGGAGGAGGAAAGGTTTATTTGAGGGCTCACTGTTTCGGAGGTCTTAATCCTTAGAAGGCTGTCTCCATTCCTCAGAGCTCAAGGTGAGGCAGAACATCATGGTGGAAGAGCGTGGCAGAGGGAAGTAGCTCACATCATCAGAAAGGAGAGGGGGAGGGGAGGGGAGGGGAGGGAAGGGAGAGAGGGAGAGGGAGAGACTCCACTCTCCAGATACAAAATATATACTCCACTGCCACCACCCAATTCCCATCTCCTCCAGGCACACCCTACCACTTCAATTAATCCCATCTGGGATTAATTCACTGATTGGGTTTAGACTCTTACAACCCAATCATTTCTCCTCTGAACCTTCCTGCATTGTCTCACATGTGAGCTTTTGGGGGACACCTCACATCCAAACCATAACAAAGACCAACACTCGATAAGCTCCTTTTCCATGCCAGGCCCAGAAACCCTGGGCTCTGACACATACTTCTTGTTAGGATTCTCCTAGTGAGTAATCTTTTTCTCACCTGAGAAATCTAATGCTCGGAAGTTAAGTTACTTGCTCAACATCACACAGCTCTTGGTGGGCAAGGCCAGAATTTCAGCCTGTGCATCGTCAAAGTCACTCCCTGAGAACCCATCCCCTCCCTTCTGCAGCCAAAGAACATCCCATGCATGTTGGAAGAGGAAGCCTTGTTGCTGTGTGAAGTCGGGTTTCAGGGCTCATTTGACAGGTGACCAGATACAATGGAAGAAACCCAAACTCTACCCTTGGAATTGAACCCCAACTCTGCCCCTTGCTAACTGGGTAAACTTGAGTATGTTATAACTTTCGTTTTCTGATCTGCAACGAAAGGCTATTCATTTTAATCTACGTCTTTGTTGGAAGCGTTGAACCTGACAGTGGATGTGAAAGCACCTGGCATAGGGTACGCGGCAGGTCATACCCCACTCCTGCCCCTTCCTCACAGCCCAGGTTCTCTTGGGCTTAACCCCTGCGTCTCTCACACATTCTAAGTCTGGGCAGATGGACATGGATACATTCACCTTAGCAAAATGTTCCTATCATGAAGACCTACCTGCAGGAGTGGCTTCTTCCCCTGTCCTGGCCCTCAAAGCTGCATCAAGGAGGCCCAGCCCAGGCAGTGGCCACAGCAGCCTGGCTGGTGAGGACAGGCTTGGCCTTTCTCCCCTCCAGGCTGGGTGCCTGCCATCTCCCCGCATACCTCTCCAGCTGAATGTTGGCACACAGGCGCCAACGAGCCAGATGTTTGAGTTTTGTTAAGAGCAGCTTAAATAAAGCCTTTAAAACAATAATTCTCAGCCATCAAAGGGACAGTTCTCCTCTGGCTTCATCTTTCTGACACACACAGGGTTTTTAAAAGACGTGAAGAGGGAGAAAAACAAGTGCTGTACAAAGCAGGCATATTTTTAAACACACACAGATTTTGCTCTGGCCCTTCTGATATCTCCAAAGAAAGAGAAATGGAACTTTGAGGAGGAACCAATTTTCTCAGGCTCCTGGTGCACACCTGCCACTCCAGAAGGTATCTGGGCAAAGCTGATCAGGTGGTGGCCACTTGACAAGGCCCCAAAGGCAGAGTTCAAAGAGACCTACTCTTGATATCACTGGCGAGTTGGGGAGGCTACCTTCTCCCTCCAAGACTGCTTCTCCCAACAGACTGTGCCAAGAGTATGCTTAAGACAGGGACAAAACCTGCCTCTCACCTCCAAGTATGAGGACACCTGGAAGGGAGACCTGGGGCTACATGCCCCAGCAGCCCATGCCTTCCTTCCCAAGGAAGGACACATTGAAAGGACACCCATAGGAAGCAGCACCACCCAGAGGGTTGTATTGGATACAGTCACCATGCTTCCAAAAGTCAGTTGGTTACAAAACAGCAGCGTCTTGGTGCAAGTATCTACTAATAGGTGTTGGAGACCAGACTTCTTGGGACTCTGCTGGGCCTGATGTAGCTGAGCCCAAGTCAGGACGTGGTGGCACACACCTGTAATCCCAGCGGCTTGAGAGACTGAGGCAGGAGGATCGTGAGTTCAAAGCCAGCCTCAGCAAAAGTGAGGCACTAAGCAACTCAGAGAGACCCTGTCTCTAAATAAAATACAAAATAGGGCTGGGGATATGGCTCAGTGGTCAAGTGACCCCGAGTTCAATCCCCAGTACCCCCTCACACACACACACACACACAAAAGAACTGAGTCCGAGCCAGGCATGGTGGAGCATGCCTGAAATCCCAGTGGATCAGGAGGCTGACACAGGAGGATCCTGTGTTCAAGGCCAGCCTCAGCCACTTAGCAAAGGCCCTAAGCAACATAGTGAGACCCTGTTTCAAAATAAAACATAAAAAGGGCTGAGGATGTGGCCTAGTGGTTAAGCCACCTTGGGTTCAATTCCCAGTAGCAAAAAAAAAAAAAAAGAACCGAGCTCACCTGGTCAGAGCATAGAAGGAACTATCCGCTTCAAAGGGGAGCAAAGTTTTCAATAATGACCAAGTACCTCCTATCAGATCTGTCCTCTCACAGATAAAAACTGTAAACTCTAGGTACACTGCTTTAAAGGCATTGGTAAAACAAACAGCAGCCAGAAATCAGAGGGGAACTGACACTTGGAAGAATAGCAGTGGGTATATTTTATGTTTTAAAAGCTTTTCTCTTGAGGGCAGATGTCACATAAGGTAGGGGAATTTATAGGAAACTACAGTATGAGAAGCTTAAAGAACCAGAAAAAAAAAGTGAGTACATCAACTGAAGAGTGATGATGGAAATCCCATAAAGAAAAGAGTCACAGAAAGTAAGCCATAACTTCTACATATAAACTTTGCCCAGATCTTTGCTGATCCCTCTATGCACACTCGCAGGAAGACTGCAAGTCACCCAGCTAAGATGAAATACACTAAACTGAGATTTCAGCACCACCCAGAGGGTTGTCATGGACACAGTCACCAGGCTTCCAAGGGAGGTCCACCAGAGGGGAGACCGAGTTTGAAGTTTGAGTTCAGGCAAACCAAATAATTAAAAATCACCACTCTTCAGAGGAATATAATAGAATCCAGAGCCTCTCCAACATGCCCTTTGTGATGGCTCAGACTCAATCCAGAATTATTAAACATGTAAGAAACAGCAAAATGTGACCATATTCAAGAGAAAAAGGCACTTGATGGAGACCAATAGTAAGATGGCATTGTGGATTCAATGGACACAAGGGGGTCTGGAATAAGAAATCATTTTACTGGAGAAGATCCCATTCTGAGAACAGATGGTCATGGTTTATGTCCCAGGTCCACCACTCATAGATGTGTGACCCTGGACAATTTAGTTCCTTTACTTCTCTGAGCCTCCGTTTCCTCATCTGCCAAAAGAGAACTTCCTTCTAAAGTTTTCATGGAACCAAGTGAAGCAATGAATATAAAAGTGCTTAAATTGCATTGGGTGCATATATGAACTCAATAACTTATTTGTTGACTCTAAATGATTCCCCAGGGCATCCCTGTCTCCATCTCAAGAATCTTTAAGCTCCTTGACATTCCATCTCCTTCAGCTTTTAAAATGCAAGTGTTTTGCTTTGAATAATGGGAGCTATGAGATGATCTCTCAAACATATTCTAAGAGAAAGCCCCACTTATTCATTGGAAGGTGTATATCCAGGGCCAGGGTTGTAGTTCAGTGGTAAAGCACTTATCCAGCACGTGTGAGGCACCGGGTTCCATCCTCAGCACCACATAAAAATATAAACAAAATAAAGATATCATGTCCATCTACAACTAAAAATATTAAAAACAAAAAGAAGGCACGTATTCAGCCACCACATTAGTAAAGCCTTAGAAGATTTTCTTCCTCACCCATCACAAGGTTCATGACTGATGCCTCAATAACAAATGACAGATTACCAAGTGAGAAGCATTACAAATTTATTTAATGTAAGTTTTACATGATGAAGGAATCTTCAGAAAGGAAGAACTAAACATCCACAGGAAACCATGTGTTTTATGATCACACAGAAGTGCCATTGGAGAACAAGAAGGATATAATTTAATGGTTATAAACTAGGGATGGGAATTTAGCAAGATCTATTTGCAGATTCTTCTTGGGCCCCAGGTATACATCAGGAACCCTTTGGAGTGAGGGTCTCAGTTGCCTACTTTCAGGTGAGGTAGGTCACAAAATTATTTTATGACAATGCTTCCGATGAGAAAGGTAGGAGAAAAAGAGTCACCTTCTTGTCTGTGATTCTCTCAATTTCCTTCAACTTAAAATCCTGGGTATATGAAGGTGTGATATTTGGGGGTATTATGTCCAACACCTCCCACCTAGAAATCATTTTAGTAAAATGCCTATCCCAAAAAAGCTCTGCCTCTTCCAAAACTCTGCATGTCCCACTCTCAGCTGTGGACATGTCAATCAGAAACTGAGGTACCAAGATAGTGGTAGGATCAGAAGTTGTTCAGGGTGGACAAGGACCAAAAGTTCATTTGACCTAAGCTCTTACTTAGATACAGGGTCTCTAAAACCCAGGAAAAAGTAGTGATTGGAGTGGATTCCAGTGGGGAATTAACAAAAGAATTCATCACAACACAACCCCTTACAAGACACCAAGTGCATAATTCTATTTAATCTATATTGAAATTGTATTTATGAGATATGAAGAGGGCTAATGGAAGGAAATGCTATTCCCATTTACCAAATAAGGAAATTGCAGCACTAAGAGGTGATGTGACTTGTTCAATGCCACCTTAACAAGCAATGTCTGCTTGGGTTCATCCTGACCTCTCAATTCCTGGTCCACAGACACAGCCATTTCTATTAGATCATGTACCTGAGAACGCTCTTCTTGGAATCCGATCCATTAGAGGAAGCTACATAGAAGTTGGGACTATCCAGAAGGATTCATGATGGAGAGGGGGTGGGGTCCAGCCTCTGCTGTTTGCTATGGGAACAAAGCCAGTCCTCTGCTGGGTCTGGAAATCTCTGGGGCCTTGACCTTGGAGATGGCCTTTGGGATGTTCCTTCTGGGACTTGACCTACATGGAGTGTGTTACTCCCCTCACACTGACAGTCTCTCCTGGAAGACAGGGAAAGCCTCAAGAAGCAACTTCTTGGGTAAGGCGGTCTCTCACTCACACCTGAAGATGGATCGTGTTTGCTTCTCAGAAGCACTGCTCTAGAAGTCCAGCCAAGTCTCTGAATTCTGGCCGAGCAACCCACCCACTAGGCTAAGAATATGCCCCCTCCCTCTGTCCTCACCTCTTCTCTCCTCTGCACCTAACCGAGGCCCAGGCTATAGGGAACAGAGTAGGATTTGTTCTTCCTCTGAGGCCTGAGGGGCTCCCTTGCTCCCTCTTGGACCCTCCTGCCCCATTTGTCCAGGAAATAGACAAATTCCACCAAGCTGGTGGCCCGGGTGCTGGAGCCCAGGGCCCCTCTTCTCTCTCCAGTCCCATTCCCCAACTCTGCCTCCCCCCAGGGCTGCCCCCAGCCCTTCAGACCAGTCCTTCACCCGTCCCCTACCCACCCCCATACTGCTATTTTGAGCTCTCATAAATTGCCAAGTTTGACTCACTTTTCTTCATAAATCCAGAGCTTCCAGCCTCCTGTTTGATTTGTGTTCCTGAATTATCCATGAAATTTTCAATGGCTCAGCAAACCGCCAAGCAGAGGTCCCCCTTGGCCCGGAAGAGAAGCACTGGAGGCCGAGACAAGTTGATGGAGAAGGTGGCAAGTTGTGGGGAGAGCTCCAACCTTTAGAGAGAGGATAAACTTCCAGGGGACATGACCAGAAATTCCTGGAAAGCTGTAATGGGAGGCCACTGACCAGGTCTAGAGGAGCCACTTCCTGCCACCACCCAAGGAGGTGAAATGGAGAGGGAAAGGGCCTTTGCTGAGCTCTACAGTCTGCTCCTAGAGTCCCCTCACCTTTCTCTAAATCCAGGATCATCATTCCATGGAACAAGATTGGAAGGGCGCTTCAGATTCAAGTGATTTTTAAAAGGATTTTAAAAGTTTTTATTGCACTAAAATATATTTAACATAAATGTTACCATTTTACCCATTTTTAGTCTACAGTTCAATGGCACCAAGTCCATTCACCTTGTGCACCACCACTATCCACCCGGGGAGCTGCACCTGATCCCACAGACGGAACACGCAAGCACAGAAAGACAGAGTACCATTTAGCCTCTGCGGCCCCTGCGAGATTAGAACCTGTCCAGCCCAGTGTCACCCAGAAACAGACCCCTGTTGGGCCCCAGCTGAGCCCCCACTCCAGGAGAGAAAGGACTCCCCCAAACCCCACCCTGCAGGAGCCCCTCTTCCCCAACACCTGATCAACCCCTTCCTCTGTGAACTTGAAAAATGGCCTCCAGCTGCATCTGTGCCAGCAAACAGTAGGGGTTGCAGGGTCAAGGGCCCTGAGGGTTCTGGGAAGCCATCCATTTCCAGCTGAGAACACAACTACATAATCCGCTCTCCCCCACCCACCACCCACCACCCACGGATGCCACCCAACCTCCTGAAACCTCTCTGAAGCACTGATCCTTATTCTTTCCCCTTTTTTTTTTTTTAATTGAAAACATAAATGGACCCAGGACAGACCAGAAACCCTGTCTGACACCAGCCCCATCCCTCCCCCTGTGCCAGTGGCAGAGTAGAGTGGCCTCTGCTTAGGCCCAAGCCCCTGGTGTGGCACAGGCAAGATCAGACACTGGGATGGGACCAGTAATAGAACTCATCTCCCCAACACACACACACCCGACTCCACACAACCACATAGACCTGAGGGTGAGACTCCATCACCCCGGGAAATCACTTCCTGACAGCAAATGCCCCCCATCTCTCTCTCTGCTCTTGCCAGACATCTTCCACTGGGATACTTGTCCCGGTAATAAGCCCTCAGCCTCCATCTGAATGATTCATACTTGGGCAGGGCTGGGTCTCATGGGGAGGGTGGGATGAAGTGAGAAGCCAGGGGGAGCCCAAGGGCTGATGGAGGTGGGGGCTTAGGCCCATCTACCAGCATCTCTCTGAGAAGGTGGCATTTAAACTGAGGTTGAAAGTGTAAGAACACCCCGTCGTGGGAGGAGGGCATTTCCGGCAGAGGAACCCCAGGCCCCGGGCCACCAGCCTCCCCAACATCTGTCCAATCCTATCTACCCCAGGGCCAGTTTCCCTCTGCCCCGCTTACCAGGTTCATCGGTGAAAACTAAACAGCTCCTCCCAGCTGACAGACCTACCACAAGTCGCCCTGGGAGTGGGTCAGGAAGACACTCTAGAGATGACAAAAAGTGAGACTTTAGAGACATTGAGTGACTGCTCAGGACACAGAGGCTGGGACAAGCCAGGCATCCTCCCTCCAGAGCCTCTTCTACTTGCTTCCTGCTCAAAGTCAGAGAAGCTGAGTGGGACAGGGAGGCCAGCCTGAGTCCCACCCACTGCCTGGGGACCCTTTGTTTTCACTCTCTGCTGAGGACAGGGCAGCCTAGCAAGAAGGACACAGGCCCCAGAATCAGACTATCTGGCTTCACACCCCTGTGCCGGCTCACTCCACCCCTCCAAGCCTCAGTTTCCCCGTCTATAAAATGAGGTCAGATGCTCCCTACTTGGTAAGGTTGCTCTATAGACCTTTGCACAGAACTAAAAGAAAAAGAAAAAAAAAAACTGAATCTGATTAGCATTACTCAGGTTCAGGACCAAGACAAGTTTGAGCTTCTTAATTTGTCTTGAACACAAAAGAGGGTTGGGGTATAGCTCAGTGGTGGAGCACTTACCCAGCCTGTGCAAGACCTTGGGCTTGATTCCCATCACCGGAAAACAACAACAACAACAACAACAACAGCAACAAAAACATGAAACAATGAAAGACACACCTCCAGCCCTCACATTCCCACAGTTTTTATATATGCCAACATGTCTCTCTCTCCCTTTCCTCCCCTCCTGCTACAAAGGGCCTAACATTGACCTGAGCCCACAGGAGGAAGCACGAGGGTGCTGTGCAGTCTATCTAGACCCTGTGAGGCTTTGCACACCAGAATGAGAGCTGCACAAATGGCCTCTGTGGATTAACCTGCTCCTAAAGCACCAATCTCGCGCTATCTGCTGCTTCCGGTCCCTGCCGGTCCCCCTACTTCTATTTTTTGTTTGTGAGCAAGCAGCCATACAGCTGCACCCTAAGTCTTGAGACGAGACTTGTCTCGTCGTAATCAAATAAAACTTACAACAAAGCTAATCAGTGCAGTGCGTCATGATGATCCTGCCACTTGGAGATAAGCTCCCAGTGGAAAGCAGCAGCTCAGAGAGGGAGCGTTTGTTCTTCTCCTTTGTGGATGCTTCTGAACTTTGAAATGTGGTGGTGGTAGCTTGAATCCATGTTGCAGACACATAGACTGAAATTCATACTCAGCAAATTCCAAAGACCCTGCCTGCATCTAGCAAGCTGGGGTACCCTGATGCCCCTGATCCATCCAACCACTCCCAGGTGGTCACAGGGTGTCTGGAGCATCTAGAGATGATCCCGGGGGTACAGAGTTCCAGTCAGTGTGGCTCACCTTCAAGTCCCATCTGTGCCACTCACTAGCTACACGACTGCAGTCAGTACAGGGACACACAGAATAGCATGCATCTTAACAGAGCAGCGCACTGTGCAGTCTCCAGCACCAGAAGGCGTAGCTTCAAATCCCAGTTCCCCGACTTATGAGCAGAGTCCTTTGACTTCTCCGAGCTTCAGACTCCTCTTTTGTACAATCAGAATAGAAATGGTCCCTGCTGAATAGGGTTGTCTTGGGGATTGACAGGGACGTTATACAGAAAGTGTTTGGAAGAATGCTTGTGTTGCAGAGAGCACAAAACAGATTGTCGTAGTGGCTGCGGGCACTGTTAACTTGTCCTGTACTTGGCACATCTTAGGTATTATTATTCAACGTGGAGCTTCTCTGCTCACACCTGGAAGGGGGAGCCCAGGCGAACCAAGCAACAGTAGCCTTGGAACCCATAACCATGGCCCAGTGGCCACAAGGAGGGTTTACTGGGCTTCACCTGGAGTAAGGCTGGGACTGGAGTAAAAATGCAGACAGGAAAAGATCAGGGAGGGGTCACACTGGTGGGAGACCAGAGCTTAAGAAAGACAAGCTCCAGAGCTTAGGGCTATGAATTAACACTATTGATGAACCTAAAAATGTGGGCCTTCCCCCTCAGCAATTCTGGGAAGACATGCCCAGCAGGCCTGACTTTGAAATGTGCTCCATCCACTGTGAATGAATAATTTACAGTCTTTGATCTTATTTTGCTGAGAAGACCATGAAGGCATTGGGTAGCTGAAGATGAGAAAGGAAGAGAGGAAATGACTTCACCCTCTCTGGCCCCCCTGCATGGTCAAGTCTCCTGCAGAGTGGGTCCCGAGTGTCCTGGAGCTGGAAAGCCTGGGATTCCTGCCTCTGGGAGCCCGTGCGCCCCCCACACCCTCTTGATAGGGGTATCAAGAGCCACAAGAACATGTTCAGGTTGGCTCGTCACTAAGGCCAGTGGGGAAGAGAAAGAAAGGTTGCTAACTTGTGAGTCACAAAGTTTTGTGTGCAATTATCAGCCCGTCCCAGTCACCCCCCAGAGAGATCACCTCTCCTGTTGACAGATCGCTTTCTTCATGCAGAAAACGTTGATGTGGCCCTTTCTTCACCAGCCGACGGGTGTGAATGGCACAAACAACACCCAAATATTGCAGGCGCCAAGCACCTATCTGCCGACTGGAGATTTCCATCCTTTGCAAAGCCCACTCCCACCCCTGAGAGCCCCAGGGATGTCTCACCGTGGGTTACCTGGGTTTCCACTTGCTGGACTGCTCCGCAGGCAGCTATGTTCTCCCAAGACCCTTGCAAATTGTTAATGACAAAAATGGTTCATTGAATGAGCTTTTGGGATTGAATGGAAAAGTAGCATTACTTTAACCAAGTGCGACTGAGCACCAGCTTTGTAGCAGCTGCTGTACCAAGATTCAGCGTTCTCCTGCCAGGAAGGAAGACGGATCCCTCGGTCCACCTTGGGGTTCAGGTCCTGAAGGAGGGGCCCCTGCAGGGTTGCATGGCCCCCCCAAAGGTTAGAGAGTTGTAGAAACAATTCTTTCAGTTCACACAGTTTCTCTCTCTCTCTCTCTCTCTCTCTCTCTCTCTCTCTCTCTCTCTCTCTCTCGGACACATAAGCCATCAAAGTCATTGGGTTGGAAGGGGTTTGAGGGTCAGCCACACACCCATTCCCAAGACAACTGCCCTTCTGGTCCTCAGGCATTCTGCAGCCACCAAACCCAAGGCCAGACCTCTTCAGTCCCCCATGATGATTGCACTCTCTCACAGGGACACCACTGTCCCACACCATCCTGGCTTCCACTGGCCTTCCCTCTGTTCCAACACACACAACTCTAAATACATGACTCCAGTTGTGGTGGATAGAGTGAAGTATTTGGGACCCCTCCACCCCGAAGTGTCACTCTCCAAGGACTCTATGAATACCAACAGGACCATGGGGGAAGAGGGGTCATTATGACACATGACAGCTAGATCAGAGCCCTGGCTCAGGCCTGGCCAGACCAGAAGACTGCCATCTCCCTCTCTCCCATGGGCTCTGTCCTGACTGACAGGTCCTGGTGGGAAGAAGCCACTGAGGCCCGAGGCTGGAATGGAAGGCTGGCATGGCCTCCCTGCAGAGTCGGGCCTGCTCTTTTCTGATTCTGGTCACATGGGAGCCTGGGACATAGTTGTCCCTGACATGGGCACCCTCCTTTGGCCCTTCTAGCTAGAACTCAAGGTAAACAGAAAAAAGTTCAGGAGGAGACAAAAGGGATGGGAGGGGGTATGGTCAGCCACAGCCAGCTTGCGCACACACTCCAGGCCGGACGACCCCTCAAGCCGTCATGCGACCTGGAGGTTCCAACCCCGACCAACACTCAGGTCCTGACCAGTGGTTTCCATGACCTCCTGCCTCCTTCTGAGGCCAAGCCCCACTTTAGGCTCCCATTCTGATAACTGCAGCCAAAGCCTTGGGCCTGAAACCCTGCCTCAATAGCAAACTAGTAATAACTTAAAAATCAATAAAGATAGGTAATATTTATTGATATTACAAGTCATACACTGTGGCTCTAATTCACACAACCTTGAGAAATAAGAGCCCCATTTTACAGATGTTAAAAGTGAGGCCTGTTCCCCCAGGGTTAGGCCTTACCTAACCCCTCATCCACCTGCTTTGGGCCTCCCAAGGCTGACACCTTTTCCCCGCATGACATCATCCAACTGACTCATCTGCAAGCTGGAGACAAGGCTCCCCACGTGCACTCAATACCCTATGTACATCCTATTTCATCCTTAAAGTGGTTCCAGAGGTGAGCTTTACTGCCCCACTTTGCAGATTCCAACACTGAGGCTCAGAGGCTTGAAGGGCATACCCAGGTTGGCACAGCTGGTAAGTAGCAAAGCTGGAATGCCAGGCCTCATGGCCTCCTGCCACCAGTGTCCCTTCTATACAAGCATCCAGATTCCATAGTTGCCAGCAAGTGCCCACCCTTACTTCTCCATAGCTCAGGTTCTTGGGGGGTGGTCTCTGTTCCAGTGGAGATGAGAGGCAAGTGAAAAAAGCAGGCCAAGCATACACTGCAGGGAACAGGATTTGGGGGGACCTTCTGGGCAGCTGCACCCCTCTCCCCTCAAGGGAATCTTGGTGAGGAGAGGCACTCAGACCTGGAGGCCTCTGGTAGAAAGGCCTTTTAATCAAAGGCCCTCCAGGTTATGAGCAGGTCCTCCGCACCCCGACACCAGCTCCCAGGCTCAGAGGGCCGGGCCCTGCTGCCACCAGGGATGAGTGTTCTTCTGCATCTTGCTCACCCTCATGCCCAGAGCTGCAGCCCCAACCAGGAGCGAGGCTCAGCACAGGAGGACCAAGGGAGGGCTGGGTCTTACCTTCCTCCGCTACACCCCCCACCCCCTGTCACGCCATTTTACTTTTACTTTTGTTTTCTTTGCTTAAAACAATCTCTTTCTGCCACAGGGAAGAGCCACATCCCAACTCCCTGACTCTGGAACCTGGCCTCCCATGGCCTCCACTACCTTCCAGAACAGCCCCACTCGGCTCTCTGCCACCCCTCTCCACCCTCAGTCCGTAGGATGTGTCCCTTTGCTCCAGTTAGAGCCTTCTCAGTGTTCTTGGAAGCTGAAGGAGCTACTCTCCCTCTGGGTCTTTGAAATGCTATTTCATCTGTAGGAAAACGGTTCCACTCTCCTTGCTCCGGAATCTCTTTTGCCTCATTGCACGGTGCCCATGTCACCTCCTCTGTGAAGCCAGCCACAATCGTGCCCCAGGATTGATCATTCCCTGCTCGATCATTCCCATCACCCTGTGATCTAACCGTGGCCCCAGGAGCCTGCAAACATCAGTCTTACCTAGCTTGCACAGGGTCAGCGCGCAGCAGGTGCTCAGTAAAGGCTGGGCAGAGAAGCAGCTCACACTTTCCCTGGGGTGGGATCCCACAGGAAGGGTGGCTCTCATCCCTTTGCAGATCTTGCTCTGCAGTGGGGCCAGGGCAGGATCTGGCTGGAGCTGGGCTCCGCGCTGGCACTCAGAACAAACCAGGATCACGATTCTGAGTAAGGCCGACATTCACCTGGGCGCTCACAGGTGTTGGGTGCTGTGCTAAGCACTTTACTCTCATTATCCTATTTATTCTCACAATAACCATGTCGCATGGATACCATTAGCCCCATTTTCAGATGGGGAGGTGGAAGACCAGAGGGGTTAATTGAGCTGACCAAGGAGACACGGTGACTAAGTGGTGCAGCCAGAACTCAAATCAGGTTCGTGCGCCTCTGCAGCCCGCTCCTATCCTCACTGAGCTGTCCGCCAGCCCCGGGGCATCCGCAACCCACTCTCACCACGCCACAGTGCCCCGCCCACTGTTTGGTATTCTCTGAAGACAGAAAGGACCAGAGGCTCTGCTGAGACCAACGTAAACTCCATGCCCCACCCTGTGTCAGGACTCAGACCCCCAGGACCATCAAAGGAGAACATCCTGGTCAATTACGGAGTAACTGCTCCAGCTTGGGAGATGAGCCTCACCTGTCAGATGAAAGGTCTTACCAGGCGCTAATTAAAGGGAAGCCGGGGCTCAGATGCAGTTGAAGTCCCCAGCAAGCCTGGTGGGCTCCCTGTGCTCCTACCCAGGCCCCCAGCTCCCCTCCAGATCCAGGAACTTTGCACCAGCCTCCCTGACTTTACCAATCACCCATGAGCTGTCCACCCGCCCTGTTCCTGGACAACCTGGAGTTAGAGGCACCATCCTCACTGGTCCAGTGCTGGGGGCTGGTAGAATTCAGGGTCTGGCTGTTGGAGGTGCCAGGCTCGAGGCAAGTGAGTCCTTGGACCATGCGCATGCTGGAAAGAATTTAAGGGTCACCTTTAGAAGAAGGGACACTGTGATCCTGTGCAGGCCTATGGAGTTGTGACCATTAATGGTGACCAGGGATTCCCACTGTTACAGGATGCTCACATGGGGCAGACACTATTATAGCCACTTTATGTATATTTTATCCTTGGAACAACCCTCTGACGTGGAACTATTATTATCCCGTTTTAAAGATGAGAAAAGTGAGGCACAGAGATGTTAAGTAAATTGCCTAAACACACAGCTGGTGTGTGTTAAAATCTGGGTCCAGGTTATCTCTAACCAATAGTCCTTCCTGCCTCTCTAGAGTTGGGTTTGAGGGACAGAGACAAAGTCAGGGAGTCTTCCCTTTTGGACAAGGTGATCAGAGGGAACTGCCCCTTGGTGAACACTTACTATGTGCCAAGCACTTTCCTCACCTCCTTTATCCAGTAGTTCTGAAGGACAAGACCCCTCACCATAGGGAGACTGGAGTCCAGAAAGCCCAAGATCTCCTGGGTGGCAGGGTGAGTCCGCCATGTCTAATTCCCCTTCCATCTTGCTTCCACTGCACCCCAGCCTCGTCCTCCTGAGCCCAAAGCTCATCCACCCCTGCATTCCTGGGCACTGGTGACTGCACTCCCTGGGGATGGGCAGTGAGGTGACCAGAGGCTGGACAGGGGTCACACCCCAACAGCGCTTCCAGCTCTCCCCACCCAGGAACCAGCTGCTCAGCTCCTGCCTCCCCTTCAGCCCAGTGGCCTGCCCATGCACCCAGGAGGGCTCTGCAGAGGGGAAAATCCCCGGGCGACCACAGTCTGGCACTAGAGAGACCCCAGTGCTGGAGGACCCCTCCCCAGGCCAGCCTGAGGTAGGTCCCAGATGTCCACCTATGTGCCCAGCAGCTTAGCTGCACCCTGGCCACCCTGGGGCAAGGTCTTCCCTCCTCTCCCCATGAAGGCCCAGTCCTCCTCCCACCTCCTCCGGGAGCCTCTGCCTAACCCTTGGAGCAAGCTGTCTGGCAAGCTCCGCAGAGGGTGCGTGGGGCAAGGCTGCCCCCCACAGGCAGTCCGGGGAGGAGGCTGCTGTGCTCAGAACACCAGAAATCCCTTTTCCAGAAGCGGGGGAGGTTGGGGCATTGGGGAGTGCCATCGGAATCTCTTAGCTGGATTATCTTCAGGATCCTGTACCTCACCCCTAAGACCAAGGCAGAGAGAAATCCATTTAAAAGGGTATCAGAAGCAGACTCAGAGCGGGGGTGGGGTGAAGGGGTTCCAGACCTAGTGTGTTAAGGTGGGACTCGGGGCAGAGAGACAATTTCAGTGTCAGATCCCTCCTCCAGCCTGCGCCCACCACCCCCACCTTACCCCCTTCACGGTCTCTACGGTTAGCTCTGGGCTCCCCACAGTCCCCAACTGTCTTCCTCAGATCCAACCAGAATCCCTCCTGCTGCAACTGAAATGCAGGCCCGGCTGGTTGCAGGGTTGGGGGAGATGGAGTGGAGGGCAGCCTGAATGGAGAGGTGGGCCAAGCCAGTACTGCAAAGGAGCCAGGGAAGTGGAAAGCCAGGGGGAAAGTCACAGGCCAGGGACAGCAAAGCAGAGCTCAGAGCATCTCGTGATGAAGGTCTGTGCTTCCTTCAGCCAAAGCCCGTTTCCATAAAGACAGCGTGCCTCCAGCTCTTCCACTTAATTGGAGCACGTCTGGAGCAGGGAGCGTGCCCACACCAGCTCCGGGGGTAGCCCTGCTCACCAGCGCTTCAAAGCCAGCTGACGAGGGGCTGGAGAGGGTGCACCCGCTGCCAGGTCAGCAGGGACTCTGGAAGGGGCAGTTTCTTCCTGGTTCTTGCCTGGGTTTGAATCCCAATTCAACTACTTCCTCTCTGAGCCCCCTCGGAGTTTCCTTATCCCTAAAGGAGGGAGGCCAATTCTGGCCTTGGGTGGTATTTGAAAAGATTGTAATGAGAGGTCACTTCCAAAGCCAGCACTTGCTCAGTGCCCCAAACATATTCAAAAGCAGGTCCTTCCAAAAAGGATGGACCTGTCTGGGTTCCAAACCCATCTCAACCCATTTCCATAAGGATTCGCGGATGGTATATAGATTCCCAGCACCTAGAAACTCAGGTCTGTGCTGAGTCAAAATTATTGGCAACCAAATGCCACCCACTAACCATTGGCCAAGGAAGAGACAAGAACGTGTCAGAGGGAAATCTGAAGCCAGTTGTGGAGTTTCCCACTGGTTCCTCCAATGGCCATCCGAACAGTCAAGCTCAGGGCACTCAATACCAGGGCCACCACCCACGGCCCTTATCAGGAGGTCTCTCAGGACTGCTGGGTAGATGATGATAGGGACCCCTGTCTCTCCCCAGAGCACAGAAGTCGGCTCCCTGATTGCTTCTCAGACTCCTCACCACGAGGGCGGGCTCACCCCACGTGCCAGCTCTGAGACCCCTGCATCACGCACACTCTCCATCTGTCTACCTGAGCTCAGGAAGCCTGGTGAAGATGAAAGGCATGGACACCTTCCTATCCTGGGGAACCTCAGAGTCCTCTCCTGGGGGACCCTAGAGCTGTTCTGCCATTGGCCCAGGAGGTCTTTCAGAGCCCCCATGTCTGGGGACCTGGAAGAACCACAGGGCCTCACTGGACAGGGTTAGGATAGTGAGACCCAGAGAAGGCGAGGCTGGCCTGGAGTCAAAAGGCAAGTCATCAGTGACAAGCTTAAGACAGGCCAGTTGAGCCCCAGTCAGGGCAATTCCCCTGAGCCCACCTTTCTCCTGGGGCCAGCAGTGGCTTCACCACACCAGGGCAGCCCGCTGGAGCAGAGCCCGAGTTCCAGTTCCCTCTGTCCCTCTTCCTGGCAGGGCACCTCGGACAAACTCATGCAAGCTCTCCGAGTCTTGCTGGGCTCCGCATGAATGCTCGCCTCTCGAGGTGGCTGTGAGGATTCAGGGAGATGATGGAGACAGGTCGTGTGAAAGGATGTGGCCCATGAAGAGCAAGCAATACGGGGCAGCTGTCGCCATGCCACCTCTGGGAGCTCTCTTCCTACACGCACACGTGTGCACAAACACCCACCAAAACACACATGCAACACATGCTGCAAATGTCACTAAAAGGGAACAAAATAAAAGCCTCGTGCCAACGACCTGGGACGTTGTCCTGCACATATATGGTCTCAATGGCACTGTATGGAGGCAGACAGGGACGAGCGGAATGGGGCCGTCCAGGGTGCAGGGATTCACCCAGAAGCTAACGAGGAAGGGGCCAGGTTTCTACCGCCGTCCTGCTCCACCGCTCCCCACCAGCCCCTGCTGGTCACCTAGCAACAACATCGCTCCCAGATCCTTCCCATATTGCCAAGAGCCTCCTCTTCCGCAAGGCTCCCACCACCCTCCCTCCAGGCACCTGGAAATCCACACCTGGCACATCCTCCAGGGCCATCTCCCAGGCCAGGTGGACCGTGGGAAGCATTGCTGGGAGTCTCCATGACAAGGTGCTCAGGTGTCTGACATCCACTGGGGGCAGGACCAGGGTTTCTGAGAAGCCGCTGGGCACATTCCAATGGCCTACCAGAGACCCTGGGACTTGGAGGACTCCTTGTCCCCTTTGGGAGCCCTGAGGAACTGTGGCCCAGTGACATCCCTGGGCTGCCTCTCAGTTCCAGGGACTCATTACCGACCCAGTGGATTCTGCACAGGGGGCTCTGCACATGCCCACAGCTGGCAGTGAGGCTGGGGGCTGCCTGGAGAGGTGGCGGTGGGAACAGAAGTGTCAGCGGAACCTGCCCCTTAGCAAGGCAGCCAGCTCCCTAGGACACGTGCCAGGCATATGGGGGGCGGACAGCAAGGAGGACCCCTGCCCGGGACAGCAGGACCTGGGGTGCTGGGTGTGTGCCCGATCTGCCACCCTGGTGGGAAATTCCCATTCGATGGCTGTGGGTGGCCTGGCAGCAGTATTTTTTAAAAAGCCCCCTTGGAGGTTGTACCCAGCAAACCTGAGGACCTCTGGGGGAACGACCGTTCATAATACGTCAGCTCAGAAGTCACCCTACCCTGGAAGCCTCCCCTGCGCACCCTCCAAGCACTTCCTCTGTGCTCCCGGGACCCCTGGCAGCTCCAACTAGCCCTCGTCACAGAATACTGTAATCCACTTCGTTACAAGTCTACCTTCCAAGGACTGTGAGCAACTCCAGGACCAAGACTGGGTCTAAATCAACTTCTGCATCCACAGCACCCGGCACAGGACCTGCCTCGGAGACGAACTTCACAAATGCCTGGTGAGTGATGGAATGAACCACTGAACCCAGTACTAGTGCCTGGCTGCTGAGGCCTCCTCCCCGCTTCCTCAGACAAGCCTCCCTGACGGCTCAGGCAAGTCCTGAGTTGTCCCTGAACCACCCTGGGCAAGCCTCCAGGGCATTCTGGCTGTTCCAGGAAGCCTCCCAAGGTCAACCGGATGGACCCCAACACTCCTGGTTACTTTCCCATCATATACTCCCTTCTCCAATGTGGGAGGCTCAGCACTGGGTTGACCACAGTTAATACTTGGGAACCAATCTGGGACAAAGAGTCAAGAGGTTTGGGTTCATGCACCAATTTCCTGGGTGACCTTAGGCCAGTTACTTAACCTCTCTGTGCCTAAGATGTCTCATCTATGAAAGAGGGGAATCAGTAAACACTTATTTCAGACTGGCTGCAAGAATTAAATGAACCGATGGGCCTCAGAGCTGTGCCAGGCACCGACTGAGTTCTGTTGTGGGCGCATTCACCGGCTTCTTTCATCCAAGTCCAGGGAAGGTAAGTCTCTAGGCTGGAGGCTTTCAGCTCCACACGTCATCTTACCCTAGCAGCTGGCCCAAGTCCCCAACCATGGACAAGGCCACCAGCAAGAGACAGCGACAGGCCCCTGGGTCCAAGTCTGCTGAGGTTCGTTTCTGTGAACACAGCCATGGCCCCGCAGACACCAGGGCTGAATGGAGTCCCACAGGAGAGATCTCAGCCCGGAAGTTCAGATCTGCCCTGCTAGGGTCAGAAAAGGAACCTTTAGCAAAGTGCTGAGGCTACAGCCGCCCCGAGCTTGTTTTTCCTGCTCACTTTCAGCCTTCATCTCCCCCGTCAGGCCCAGTTCGATTCCTTTCGTTCCCTCTCCCCTCTCCTTAAACAGACGGGAGCATCAAAGCGCGAAAAACATTGAAATTGCCAAATGCAATTTCTCTCCAGAGACGACGAATTTGCTGCAATTTGTATTTCCAAACAGGAGCTGCAGCTCCTGAGCTGAGCAGCTCCCAGGCAGGTGTCCTGCCCCCACCAACCACGTTCCCCCGGCGGGCTCCCCAACCCCCTCCACCCCTGCAGAGGACGGGATGCCCGCCCCATCTTTGCAGGGACGGGGGGCACTGCTGAATTGTGGGGAGGGTTGTCTGGGCAAGGGTAGGGGATGGGAAAAACAGCCACCCCTGTGTACAGAGCTCAGCAAGAATCCCCAGACCGGCTTCCAAGACCAACCAGCTCTGCCTCCAACAGACAAAAACAGAGTCCCCAAGCATCACCAGCTGTACCAGTCTTGTCACTTAGAAATCCCTGCTCCTGAGGCCGCCCTGGGAGCCAGATGGGTTTCTTTCCCTCTTATCTGAGGGGAAACACCTAAGAGGCTGTAATGGGGCTGGACCAGATTTGGTCAGTTAGTAGGAGGACATTACATGGAACTCTAACTCCCTGACTCCGAAGCCCCAATTCTTCCCATCACCTGGGGACCTTGGCCCCTCTCTACGCCTGTTTTCTCATCTGCAAATTGAAGCTATTGAATCAATGATTCTCTTTTTTAATCTCTGTCTTTTGAACAGAGTATGATGGCTAATTTTAATGTGTCAACTTTGGGACACAGGGTGCTCAGATATTAGGTCAGACATTACTCTGGGTGTTTCTGTGAGACTGTTTCTGAATGAGATTATTACTGAAGTCAGAGGACTGAGTAAAGCATTCTGTCCTCTCTAACTTGGGTGGGCCTCGTCCAATCAGTTGAAGACCTGGCCAGCTCTAAAAGCTGACCCCTCCCTGTGGAGTAAGAGACAATTCCTCCTGACTGTCTGCCACCAAACTTGGACCTGGGTTCATTCCTGCCTTTGGACTCCAAAGAAACATGGACTCTTCCTGGGTCTTCGGTCCACTGCCTTCTGATGGGAGTTACACCTTGGACTTTCCTGGGTCTTAGGCCTGCAGACTCAGATTGAAACAAAACCATTGGCTTTTCTGGGTCTCCAGCTGTCAGACACACCCTGTGGAAGCTGGGGCCTGCCTGTCTCCATAACTGCATGAACCAATTCCTTACAATAAATCCCCAGGATCAGGAAGTATGTAGGATGTACCCATGCATCCTGTGGTTCTGTTGCTCTGGAGAACCCTAATACACAGGAGCAACATTAAAAGCCCTTCCCCTTTGTGTGATCTGTGTCATGAAAAACAGGGGTTTTTTTTTTTTTCCGAAACAGAATTCTGGTATCCAAAGGGAAGCTTCATCTCTAAAGATCCTAACGCTGGTGTTTTTCCACTTGCTGCCCCTCACTGCTGCAGGAGGCCCGGATGTGGCCCTGTGGGTGGGGGGCAGAAAGCTCCTGCTGCCCATAGCACCTGGTTTAGAGCTCTGGGCCCTGGCTCCTGGCTGCTGTGGTGGCTCCCAGGCTGTGGGAGGCAGAGGAACCCTGTGCTCCCCTCTGCACGGGGAGCCTGGGCAGGCACTTCTCTGCTCCTTAGTTTGTAACCTGGGAATAATAAGAGTTCCTAGTGGTGGCGTGAGCTAACCCTGCAGCATGCTGAGAACGCTGCTGCCGGAAGCGCTAGGGAGGTGTTCGCCATCACTGGGCTTTAGGGGTGCTCAGTCCCCAGAGACCCTTCATTTGCCTGCACCCCAGAAACTCCCGGAGCTGCTGCCCATCCCGTGGCTGGGTCCTCGGAAATCACTGTATGGACATGTGTGATTCCAGGTGTGCTTCCACTGCGGCTCTCAGTGCTCAGGATCATCCAGGATTATTGTGGTCTGAGGATCTGCAGAGACCCAAACAAGACAGTCTCTCTCCAGATTTCATTTTTTTGTCTTTGAGGAACTAGCCATCTGGGGGAAATTTGAAGTTAGATCTTTACCTCACTCCATATACCAAAATAAATTCCAGATGGATCTCAAATTTAAACATAAACAATGAAAGCGAAAATGTACTTTAAAAAGAAAGAGAAAGCTTAAAGTGAGCAATCTTTTTCTAAGTAGGGCACAAACCAGAAACCATAAAAGGAAAATAAGGATAAATTCAGTTCCATGAGTTTTCTTACTTATGTGAAAACAATTATAAACAAAATTAAGAGGGAAATGGTAAGTTCAAGGAAATACACTTTAATCCATATTTCATAAATAAGGCTAACTTCCTAAAGAAGAACTGGAAGTTAATGAGAAAATACAAAGATCCTATTTAAAAATGGATAAAGAACATGCTCAGATGATTCATAGAGGAGATAAAAATGGCTCCCAGACATATGATCAGGTTACCAATGACTTTTTATCTGTCATTGAAAAATAATTCAAATTTGCTAATACTCTGTTGGGAAACAGGAAGTCTCTCTGCTGGTAGAGGTTGGAAATTGACAGAATTTCTGGGGGGCAGGGGGCAGGAATTTGGCAGAATTTGATCCCAGCACTCCCACCTTTAGAAACCTATCCTTTCCACCTGTGCAAAATGGCGTAAGTACAAGGATACCATTGCTGTATAATAAACCCCACACCCATGAGCATAATCAACCAGAGGTAGGCCCCTCTCTGGACCTCGGTTTCCTTATCTGTAAAATGGGGACAACAAGGGAGATGACCTCAGAGGTTGTTGTGTCATGTATGTATGTAAAACTCTGCAAACAGCGGCTGGTGTGTAGTAGTGAGGACTTGGTTCATGTTATTAGGATTAATTCTGCTGTCTTCAGTGGGACCCCACCCAGAGATGACTCAAACCACCTAAGTGAGGAGTTTGGGAACAGCCCCACTGCCTGCCACCTCCCTTAAGGAGGAGGAATCTGTGGGGCCAGGCAAGATCGCAACTGCACCTGAGCAGGCAGAAACCTGGTCATGGTCTGTCTGGCCTGTCCAGCAGGGGAAACAGCAAATGGCTTTCCCAGAAGCAAATCTTGACAGTGCCTGTTCCAGCTCCAGTTGTGGGAGAGCACTTTGGTTGAGGAGACTGGACCCTTCCTTTCTTCCTTTCTTAGGAACTCTATCCAAGTGAAAGCCCTGCTTAAGACCCTGCTCCACTGTCCCGATCATTGCAGTAAGAGCTAACGTTTCCTGGTGTGTTTTCTGAATACCACACTCCCCCAAGCGTTTAGTGTCCAGCAGTTCATTTTTCCTAATAATGACTCCAGCAGGCGGGTACCATTTTTCTTCCCATTTTACAGAAGAGGAATCAAGGTTCCAAGTTGCAGGGGTTTGCACAGCAGGTAAGTGGCAGAGCCCACATTTGGATCTAGATCTCTTGTGGCATCACCTGGCCAAGGTGGGCAGTCCTTCCACTTGGAGTCCTTCCACTCCTCCCCCTCCCCCTCCCCCTCCTCCCCCTCCCCTTCCTCCTCCTCCCCCTCCCTCTCCTCCTCCCCCTAACTGGGTGTGGTGGTGCCTGCCTGTAGTCCCAGCTTCTCAAGCAAGAGGTCGGGGCGGGAGGATGGCAGGTTGGAGACCAGCCTGGGCAACAGAGCAACACCCTATTTCAAAACTGAAAACTGAAAAGGAGCTCGGTGGGAAAGCACCCTGGGTACCTAAAAAAGAAAAGGAGGAGGAGAAACAAACCAACCTGGGCAGAGCCAGTGTCTGCAGGAAGGGGTTTAGAAAGGCTCATGCGCGAGGGCCAGCAGAGCGCTCCAGCGGGTCCCCATGATGAGGTCCCCAGCAGAACCAGAATTCCATTCAAGGCCATCAAGCCCCCTCCCCTCCTGCAGGAGGGGTGGCTCTCAGCTGTCCTGGCTAATCACCTCTCAAATAAAGGAGGGGTGGGCACTGGGGAAGGGGTGGCAGTCAGCGCCCCCGGGTTTCCGGGAATCCGTGTAGTCCCTTTTACACAAGATAAATTGTTGCTTCTGATTCAATTTCTTCCTCCCTCGCCCCCGCCCCCTGCAGCTTCCTTAAACAATAAGAAAACACATTCTTCATCCCCACTGTAATCCTTCAGGCCTGGAGCAGGAGCAACACATCCTGTTCTGAATAAAGTGGGAGAGGGAGAGATGGCCCGCCAGGGAGAAGCAGGGCGGGTGGGAGGGCCCCAGGGAAGGCAGCTCACGGGCACAGAGGGGAGGCTGGCCTTGCTCGGATCTTAGTGAGGTCATCCTGTAGTATGCTGGGGAGAGAAGTGAGAAAGACACAGGCCACGGTCACCATGTACTGGGGGGCGTCTGAACTGCAAGCCACTCACTAGCTCAGAGCACTACACCAACTGATAGGGGATGTGCTGGGTCCCGGGGAACGAGGATGAGGGGAGGCTTCACCCCGCCTGTGGAAGGTTTTGCAGTGGGTGCGGCATTTATGATTCCCACCCACCCCCTGAAATTTGCCAGGCCAAAGACCCAGGGAGGAAAAACATCATTTCAGTAACAGTCCTCTACTACTGCAGGGTCCCTACAGCGAACACCGCACAGGACCTTACAGTTGGCCAATGGTCTCCCATTCATCTTATTTCCTCATTCCTCAGGCCTGTGAAGCAGGGACTGTCCTGTGGTACCCATTCTGCCAAGGTCCAGGTGGAGAAATGGCTTGTCTGAGTTTCCACAGCCAGTGAAGGATAGAGCTGGAACTCAAACTCAGTGTTTTCTGACTTCAAAACCCTGTGTTCTATGACAAAATGTTCACCATCTTTAGTAATAAGAGAAATGCAAATCAAAACTACACTAAGATTCCATCTCACCCCAATTAGAATGGCGATTATCAAGAATACAAGCAACAATAGGTGTTGGAGAGGATGTGGGGAAAAAGGTACACTCATACATTGCTGGTGGGGCTGCAAATTAGTGCAGCCACTCTGGAAAGCAGTGTGGAGATTCCTTAGAAAGCTTGGAATGGACCCACCATTTGACCCAGCTATCCCACTCCTCAGCCTATACCCAAAGGACTTAAAATCAGCATACTACAGAGATACAGCCACATCAATGTTCATAGCTGCTCAATTCACAATAGCCAGACTGTGGAACCAAACTAGATGTCCTTCAATTGATGAATGGATAAAGAAACTGTGGTATATATATACAATGGAATATTACTCAGCCATAAAGAATGATAAAATTATGTCATTTGCAGGCAAATGGATGAAATTGGAGAATATCATGTTAAGTGAGATAACCCAATCTCAAAAAACCAAAAGGCGAATGATCTCACTGATAAGCAGATGATAACACATGATGGGGGGTGGGAGGGGGTAAGAATGGAGGAAGGAGGGACTGTATAGAGGGAAAAGAGGGGTGGCAGGGGTGGGGGTGAAGGAAAAAATAACAGAATGAATCAAACATCATTACCCTATGTAAATGTATGACTACGCAAATGGTATGCTGTTACTCCATGTACAAACAAAAACAACATGTATCCCATTTGTTTACAATAAAAATTAAAAAATAAATAAATAAAAATAAATATAAAAAGGAAAAAAAAGAAGACGGAAAAAAAAAAAAAACCTGTGTTCTTTCTACACAGAGATGCCAGCTTGTCCCTTAGGCAAAGGGGTCTGCAGGAGAGGCAGTGAGGATGGAGGGGGCCCAAGGTGGGGTTAGAGAGTGCTGGTGGCCACGGAGGACAGATGGCCATGGATCCCTGAAGCCAGCCAGCCGCCAACCCTGGAACACAATCCAATGCACACACCTTGCTAGGTCTGAGCTGAGAGCGCACTGGTGCTGGGGTGATATTCTCACCCAACCACACAGCCACAGTGGACAGTGCCCCTGAGTTGTTTTTTGTTTGTTTGTTTTAAGGAAAGATGTTTAGTCTGTTGGCTTGGATTTGCTCTTGCCCTATAATATGGAGTTGTAGATATATATGTACAGGTTGTGTGTGTGTAATGTGTGATCAGTTGCTATTTGGGGGGGTACTGGGGATTGAACTCAGGGGCACTCAACCTCTGAGCCACATCCCCAGCCCTATTTTGTATTTTATTTGGAGACAGGGTCTCGCTGAGTTGCTTAGTGCCTTGCTCTTGCGAGGCTGGCTCTTTACTCGTGCGTGTGCCACCATATCAGGCTCGACCGGCTGCTATTTTGAAAATGGACTGAAGGAACAAGAACGTAAGTTTTCATAACAACTTAAATGTGCTAGGTGCCATGCTAGGCTATCTATTTCACCGGGCCACCCTGTCAACTCTGTCCAGGAAAATACTAACATAGTGCAATCCCACTAGCGAGATCAGAAAATTGAGTCTCAGGTGAAGCTGTTTGCCCAAAGCCTCTGACCTGAGTCTGAGAGGAGACTCGTTCCTCTGCACCCTAAATCTCAGAAAAGGAGTAGCAAGAACTCCTCAGAACCTGAAGAGCCCTGAGGGCCACTGTGTGGCTTCCCCCTGGATGTCCCAGGGGCCTTCCAATGAGCCCTTCCCCTTCATTTTAAGATGATCAATGTCAGTAACAGTAATTTTCAGCGCTACCATTTGTTTATCAGAGCAGGCTCCTGAGAGTTTTGACTACAAGTTAACTAAAGCAGAAGAGAGAACCAGAATTCCAAAGGAGATTATTTTAATATCTCGGGAAGTGCGACCCTGAGAAATAGAAAGAGCAAACAGAACTACAGCATCCCCTCCAAACCAAAGGCTCTGGAGCTGGGAGACAGGAGGGTACTTAAATGACTCAAGAAGCCATCGAATGGCAAATCCAGCTGTGAGCAGCAATGGCCTCAGAGAAGTTTAGCTGTACCTGTGACAAGCCTGGAGAATTGTGTAACAGGGAACTCGAGTCCAGGGCCAGGAGCGGCCGCCCTTTCTTTAGTTTATGGAGCCCCTGACAGAGCATCCAATAGAGCTTAGCAGGTTCCATCAGTGCCACCATAGGAACCCTGTCGAGTTGCAACTGATACGATGATGATTTTGTAACTGCAACTGAGAAGATGACCCCCCAACCCCCCCGCCAAAGAAAAAACAACTTGGGAAAGTGTAATTATCTCCTCAGTGGGTAAAGGTTTTCATTCTTAAATGTGAAAATGTTTGAGATACTTAAAGCCACAGGATGAGTATTTTTAGATGTTAAAGAATCTGAGCATATTTGGTACCCAAAGAATCTGTAATGACTGAGAATTTTGCCTATTTCAGTAGCAGATCAGCTTCTAATTGCAATCTAAAATAATCAAATTAGAGTTATCTTACAATTTTAAAAGGATCATATTAACTTCATATACATTTAAGGTTCTCTTAGACTTCTAAGAATTACTCTCAACTACTTGGGAAGGTTTATCACTCAGGAAGTAGGAAACTTAAAAATGAAACCTTAATTTTATCAAATGGTATTTTAAATGTTTGAAGATGTGTAAGTTTTTGAATGGGACAGACACCATTCAAAAGCTCCTTTAAATTTAGTAGACTGACACATATAATAAGAAAAACTATAGGGCTCAATTTTAAAAACATAAGGAAGAACTAGATCATTACAAAATGAGTCACTTAGATAAATTAAACATTCTTTTCAAAAACCAAAGTACCTTCTGAATATTTTTCTTCTGCATTAACAATTGTCTCTGAGGACAGAAAATACCTCACGCCCACATTGAACACTTCCTACATGCTAAGAGTTAATGCTTCACATCCTTGCAACAATAAAAGTAGGCACTATCCTCATCTCCATCAGCTGGGGACCAAGTGCCGGAGATGGGGTTCTGATTTAGACAGCTAGAATTTCAGAGCCATCTGTCTCTTTTTTTTTTTTTTTTGCGGTGCTGGGGATCGAACCCAGGGCCTTGTGCTTGCAAGCACTCTACCGACTGAACTATCTCCCCAGCCCGAGCCATCTGTCTTAATCCCTAGTCTGCTAATTCCCATGTAAGAAGCACCCCCGCCCCCGTAGGGCTGGCTTCGTCACTGGCCTCTTCTTTCACTCTGATGAAACCAGATGAGTCCACACTCTTCATTAGCATTGGGCCACAGCTCCTGACCTCACCTCTGGACTTACTTCCACAGCTTTGTTCCTCCATGTGTGGTTCAAGAATTCACTGTGTGGGCACCTCTTGGGATCTTATCAGCAAATGCAGCACCTCAGCCACCCGCCGCCTTTCTGCATCACAGTCTGCAATTCCAGGTTGTCCAGGTGACATGTGTTTGCAGAAGCCCTGCTCTAGGTGTTAGTTTGAACCAGCCTTGCCCTACCTGGCAGGGCAAGTTGCCAAGTTTCTCTCTGGTGCGCTTCTCCCCCGAAGACACCAACTGTCTGCTGGTGGGGGCAGAGTTAATGAGAGAGGTGGCAGAGCCAGTGGCCCAGTCCCCTAGCACGTGAGGCCATTCCATGATTTGAGGTTCTTCTAAAACCAGCTGCCGAGAGAGGTAAATTTCATTGAACTGCCCAAGGCCACGCTGATCTTTAATTATTCCGATAATGTCCGTCTCCCTCCAGGTAGTCAGCACACCTGCAGCTACTGTGGTGCCCTGGCTTGAAACAGCTTACAGATTTCCTGACGGTATTAACAGAAGTTTCACAAATTGATTTGTGGAGATTAGGTTGAAAGAGTCTGGCATGACTTGACGTGAAGCCCATTCTAAGCAGCTCAGAGCCCTGGTGTCCTTGATTCCTGCCCAGGGCAAGAAGAAAGAGCAGGAATCAGGGATAAGGATTCCAGGCCTGGCTCTCTTCAAGTGGGCTGTGATCTTGGGCCTGCCAATTCCTTCTATGCCTCTTCTTCAAAATGAGCAGTTAGGACTCATCTAGATTCACTAGAGGGCTCTCCTGGCTTCTGCTGCCCTGATGGCTGAGTCTTAGAGGCTGGAGGAGGGCTCCCCTTCCAGCTGACTAGCCTCCTTCCCTTCTTCCTTGTTCATTCAGCCCCCAGGGCACACCACTGAGGACAGTTTCTATGCGGCTCTGCAGTCGGCACTGGGGACAGGTATGAATTAACTGCTTCTGGCTGGCAACACCGTCAGGCCCAGGAAAACCCAAGGTCAGCAGTGCCCCATGGACTGGGCCAACTTGGCACCCAGGGGCTGCTCCAAGACGCAGAGGAAGGGAAGCACCAGAAGAATTAGCGCACTGGGGAAGAAAGAGAAGTGGCCTGGGTGCCAGAGGCCTGGGTGCTCCCACCAGGGCTGGCTCAAATCACTGCATGGCCTAGAGCAAGTCACCTTCTATATGGCCACGGTGACCTTCTACAAAAAATGGGGAAATGGGGACAATAATCCTACCCTGGCCTGCCTTGCTACAGGATGGTTGAAGAAAACACAATTAGTGAGCCCCCTGGGCCTTTTGTCTACAGATGAGGGGAGAAGGATCCCATCTCTCAGTTGCCAAGGAGCTGACCCACCTGCCTTCAAAAAATTCCATTTGACAGAGTATCCAGAGGCCAGGCCTACAGACCTGACTCATAAGTGACAGTGACCTCAAAGCTTTTTAAAAATTCCCATGAAGACAGACAGAGCAGGGACAATGGGAAAGTGACCCAGAGCAGGGAAAGCTGAGTCAGAGCCAGAATAAAGGTCAGGGGTCTGTCCTGCTCCTTAAGATGGTCCTCAGTGGGGGACCTGGACCCTGAATCCCCATGATAAAACCATAGCATTGCAGACAGCCAGGGACCCATTCCCCACCCCAGCATCCTGAGAACTAGGGGAAGTGTCCCTGGTTCCACACCGAGTGGGATAGGCTCCTTGTGCCCCAGGCATATCCTTTAAGTGGGGACACCTCTGCATCTTTGCCCTGTGCCTCCACCCGCCAGCTTCTGTCTCAGCTCCCCTCTCCGCCAGCCCCGCCGCCGCCTGGGTCTTCTAACAGGTTGGCTCCCTCAAGCCTCCGAATTCTGGCCAATACCATATCCCTGGCTCCAGAGCCTCTGTCAGCTCTGGCTCACCAGATTCACCCCTGTCACTAACACAGCCAGCAACAGCAAGAAGGGCTTATGGACCTGGGGTTTCTTCTAAAAATAAGTTTTCAACTGAAGTATGAGAGGTTTGAGAAAATGCTGCCTCAGGCAGGCAGGCCCCTCTGCCAGGCTTCCTCAAACAGATGGTTTGTAGCATTTTTAATTAATGCATGATGGTGCAGATGGGGGCCCCTTAATAGCCTGCAGCAAAATGTGGAGGCTGGGAGGGGTAGGCGGGGGGCCCTAGGCAGGCTCTGGAATGGGGGCTGGCACCAGGGCAGGGGAGGGGAGCACTGCCCCTCAGCCCTTCTCCTTCATGGAGGACCTGGGTCAGGCGTGGCCAGCTCTGAGGATGGGAGAGTCAAGCACCCTTTTTCTCTGCCCTGTCCCAGCACATGGGAAAGGAAGGAAGTGGAAGGGCAAGCCACTCTGGACAGATCGGATGGACCTGAAGGGCCAAGCAGACCTTGCCTTGGGATGTCCTATTCCTCTCTCCCCAAGTCATAAAACGTCTCTGAGCCTTAGTCTCTGAGGAAGATAAGGATGAGAAACACCCACACCCGCAGGCTTCATGAAAGGATCATAAAGCCAGCAGGTCACCCATCAGGGCTGGCACACTACTAAGACGCCCCTACCAAGACTGGGCCCAGGCCAAGGACCTCACTACCTCCCAGAATCACACCAAAATCACTTTACCTGTGGTCAACTCTGTTAGAAAATTTGTTCTTAGGTATACTCTACTTCCCTAAGTAAATTTCGATAGCTGTGAAAATTAAGAGAAAATGATAAATATGAAGTTACTGTGAAAATGGAGCAAAACTACCTTAAATTACCAGAGCAGGCAATCAGGGGCCAGGAGAGGAGAATACCGGGATCAGCCAGGAGAAAGTCTCAACACAGGATCCTAATACTTGCCACTGAAGCCCACCAGGTGACAACCAGCTCCCCTACTCTATGCCAACCTAAGTCTATCCCCACCCCTTGAGGTTTTTGCTCATCCCTTTAAAATTGGAAACCAGATCAGAGAATGTATCCCTCAGTGGGTATTAAGCAGCCACTCACTCCATTAACAAAGGCCCAGAGCCCCCACTATGTGCCAGAGACTGCTTAGGCACTGAGGATCCCACTGGGGATAGAAAGCACCTTCCAGTCGTTGAGGAGGAGAGGGACAAAAATACATATAGCATTTTATTTAATGTCAGGTAGTGATTGAGTGATCTGAAGAAAAAGCAGGAGATAAAGAACATGGGGAGAGGTTATTTTTTTTTCTCTCAAGTGTAACTAAATTAATGAGGGCCTAAGTCATGCAAGGGTCTGGTTTAGGCTGAGGGAATAGCCAGGGTGAAGTCCCCAAGACAGAATTAAACTTGGCAGGAGGAACAACAGGGAGGCCAGTGTGGCTAGAGAGAGTGAGCAGGGTTGGGGAGGGTGAGAGACAGAGTAGGAAACCAGAAGCCATGGTGATGGGGATCTCTTTCCTGGCTGGAGCCCTCTTTCCACTTCCTGCCACAGCAGCAACCCCACTTCCATGTTCTCTGGCTGCCTATGGTTCTATGAAGACAGGAAGGTCCCAAAATATTTGTCATCCACCAAGGCATCCCAGACGTGGGATGGCAAGGGAGGGCTCACTCCGTGGCTGTAGGGACAGAAGAAATACTTCATTATTCAAAAGAGATAAGATAATGTGAACTTCTGTGGAAAAGTGGGGGCAGGGGGGACCATAAAATGTAGACAAATTATGCAGAGAGAAGGAAAATAGCAAATAACAATAACAGGTAACACTATATGCCAGGCACTGTTCTTACAATTTTATAGTATCTCTTCATCTTCCATCAACCCTATGGGGTGGCTACTATCATGATGTCCATTTTACAGATGAAGAAACTGAGAGGCACAGAACAGTTAAGTGACTTCAAAAGTCAGCAGGTTAAGTGGCAGGGCTGGGGTTCTACCAGGTAGGCTGATCTGAGTTTGTGTTTATAGTTAGGTAGGATGCTCGGGACAGGAACCTGCCCAAAAACTGCTCTACAGAAGCCTGAGAGGTGACAGGGGAAGCTAAGCGAATGAATGCTGCCTGTCCTATTATTTTCTCACCATAAAATTCAAAGGTGGTGCTATCCACTCAGTGCACGGGAAGCTTACACAGTACCCTTCCCGTGGGTCCTTTCAGTGACTCTGTGGGGCAGGTGATATCCCCAGTTGGATTCAACAGGTGAATCAACCTTACTAAGGAGTAGGAAAGATAAGATTCAAATACAGGGTTACCTACCTTCAAATCCCATGCTTTTTCATTCACTCAAAAGACATGTATGGGTTCTTGAGTGGCAGGCACTGAGCTAAGTATTCAAACCGGGCAAAGACACTGCCCTTGGGATTCTCCCTTGGTTAGAGCCCCTGTCACCCACATTCTGTACACAGTCACATAAGGAGCAGTCATCTTAGTCTTACTCCTGGTTAAAGCACATGAGCCTGGGGATGGGGGCTTCATCAGGTCCTGCTCTGTGCTTGGCACTTTTCAGGCATGATCAGTCACTCACTGATCCTTTCCATCAGCTCAGTGGTATGGGGATGACTGAGACTGCTTTTCCTATCCAGTGACATATTCTCCTACCTCCACAGCATGAGAACTCTGGTTTTATTGCCATCGCACTTAACTAAGGACTACACTTTAAAGCTTCTGTTACAATTAACTAGCCATAGAGCTAAGCTGTGGCTAATGAAATACAAGAGGGAGCCACAGTGCAGACCTTCAGGAAAAGCTTCTCAAAAGGAGTAAATCTGCTGAGGTGGCCTTTCTCCTTGCATCCTACTCCCCACCTGGAACATGGTGAAGCTCCCATAGATATCATGGATCATAAAAGCAACCTTGAGGTTGAAAATCATATGCTGGAACAAAATAATTAGAAGCCTGGGCCTCAGATGTTATGAGAAACCCCAAGTCCTGATCTCTGTGTCTCTGAACATGAGAGAAAAGTAAACTTCTGCATTGCTTATTTTAATATTATTCCTGATCTGTTACTGGCATGGGGTTTTGTGTTTGTTTGTTTGTTTGGGGGGATTGTTTTGTTTTATTTTTTGTACTGAGGATTGAGCCTAGGGGTGCTCTTCCCAGTTTCCAGTCCCCAGTTTCTTTTTTTTGTATTTTTATTTTTTATTTTGAGACACGGTCTCACTAAGTTGCTCAGGGCCTCCCTAAATTGTTGAAGCTGGCCTCAAACTTGCAAGCTTTCTGCCTCCAGAGCAAATGCATGCTAGAAACCAGTACAATTGTTTTACCATCATACCATTTGGAAATTGAGGCATGTTGCCCCAAATCTCTGTTGAGAGAAGAAATTGGATTAAAATTTGAATCTTTGTTGCTCCAAAATTCGCTATTCTCCCACTCCTTTGGTAAGAAGGCTGTGGACAATTCAGTCTCAGAATGAGCACACAGGCATTGTAGTGGAGTTTAAAGCAGCTGACAACTGCTAGCTACATCTACTATTTGTCTTAAAAATGCACATCACGACAGTGGGACTTTCCCCTCCTCTACACACTCTAGGAGGCAGACTGTTCATTTCCATTTAACATCCTCTTTGCCTCCAAGTTGGCAGATTCTTTTCAAGGGCTCCAGAAGAAAGTCCCATAAATTCATTCTTATGCAAACTTGATGATGTGCTCTCACAGGAATACTTGAATTTGTGAATTCCTTGCAATTTTTAAAGACTAGATCGTGTTGTCTAAAACCAGCTTTACTTCCTTTCTTGCCTGGAGACACTAGCTAAAATCTCTAGTAGTATGTTGAATTGAAAAGGCAAGAATGAGCATTTTTGTTCCTGATCTTGGGTGGAAGGCTTTCAGGCTTTTGCCCTCCCATATGGTGTTTTCTTTAGTTTTCTCTGGATTCCTTTTCATCAGATTAAGGAAGAAAATTATCTGCTTTGATTTTTTACTATGAATTTTGTCATTTTTTCTGTGTATATATTAGGATAATTGTGAGATCTTTGTCCTTTATTTTATTAATGTGGTATATTACATTAATTGATTTTGGACATTAAACCAACCTTGTATTCCTGGAATAAATCCCACTTGGTCATAGTGTATAATCTATATGAATGTTGAATTTGGTTTGCTAATATTTTACATATGATTTTTGCTTGGATATTTTTGTGCAATATTCCTGTGATGTTAAGAATGCTAATCATGTCAGAGGTCCCCAAGACCACTCTTTGGTTCAATGATTCACTAGGAAGACAGGATTCAGCACAGGGTCACATTCATGGCTGTAGTTTATTTCAGAAATAATACAAAACAAAATCGACAAAGGAAAAGTCACATGGAATGAGTAACCCAGAGGAAACTTGGTGCAAGCTTCCAAGTGTCTTCTCAGTGGAATCAGATAGAATGTTCTTAGTTCTTCCAGAAATAAACTGGGACATGTTGAAATGTTGTCAACCAGTTAAACTCATTAGAGACTCAATGTCCAGGATCTTTATTGCCTTACAGGTACCCACATCCCAGACTCCTGAAAGGAAAACAGTTGTTCAGCATAAACTGTTTGACAGTTTAGACACAATGAGATACTCTTAATCAGTTAGGGCGATGGGAACACTCCCAAAATCCAAGTTTCGAGATGCCAAGCAAGGAACAAACTTGCAAGAAAACCCTTCAAGGGATAGGAATTGGGTCTGCTATAACTTTTTTTCTGCACACTTGCATTTAAAACAAAAACCCAGAAGGTAGATGATGCTTAATACAATAGAATTAGATGCTAATGTTCGAATTCGAGCCGCAGGAGAAAGGAAGATCTGAGTGTCAGGACATACTTGATAACTTAAAACCTTCCCTTGCCTTACTCACACGTCTGTAGGGTTAACTCTGCTTCTTTAGAAAGTTTAATATGGAATGACAGAGAAGGGCTCTCAGTTCATGTCGTACAGTGCTTAGGCAGAAAATATTTTCCCTGCACTCTAGAGAAAATGACTTTAAAGGCCTGTGATCTTTCAGGAACATGAGATCCCCCACACTAAATGAGTTTTACCAGTCAGTCGCCATTCTGGGGCAGAGATTGGGAGAATGTCAAAGGGAACACAGGAAAGCAAACACTCATTTGGCTCAACCTCTGTTACGCTCTCCAGTCGGCTTCCAGTCAGCTCCATCCTGTCCTGCATCCAAAAACACTTCTTCACTGCTACAGCCAGAAGCTTGCAGAGTTGTTCCTAATTTTGCTCTCTCTATACTATAAAAACTGCACATCCAACCCTTCTCTGATGCACACAATTAATTACAATAAAAATAATAATAGCTAAACAGTTAAGAACAAAGAACAGATCAAGCAATGTGATGCAGTTTACACATACTAACTTATTCTCACAGTAATCTAAGGTGGATATGATATTATCCCTCTTTAAAGGGGATGAGGAAACAGGTTAAATAACTGGCTCAAGGACACACAACGAATCCATGGCAGAGATGGAAAATGATCCCATGTCCCATACACTGTGGTCCCAGAGCCAGTATTCTAAGCCACCAACACAACCACTCCACAAACACAACTCTAAGATAGAGGAAGTTTCCAGCATTGTCCTCCCCACAGAATAGCCCATCACTCTCTCTAATCCAGATTGGTACACAGAGTAAAAAAAAGTTACTTTTGAGACTGAAGTTTAATGAAGACAAAAAAAAAAAAAAAAACAAGTAATCCAAACAATCATATTAAAGTGGGTAAACCTCAAAACAAAATTTCCTTCAGTGTTAGCATCTTCCAGAAGACATGTGGAAATACAGGGGCCTTTTTTGCTATATCAAGAAATGGGAGGTACTGGGGCTGGAGTTGGGGCTCAATGGTAGAGTGTTTGCCTGGTATGTGCGAGGCCCTGGGTTTGATACTCAGCACCACATAGTTGTTGTCCATGGACAACTAAAATAATTTTTTTAAAAAGAAAGAAATGGGAGGTGCTACTGGCCTTCGGCACCTGGATACCAGGATGTGCACCCTCCTCCAGCCTGCTTGGTAGAACAGTCAAGCACAATGAGCAGTACTAATAAACATCACTCCTGCTAATACATTGCCCCTGTAGAAGAAGTAGGCAATAGAAAAGATCCCTTTAAGCTCACAGCTTTCAGAGCCTTACTTTATGCACCTTGAGCCTTTGTGAATTACAAAACAGGCAAGCATATGGCCCCAACCTTTCCCCCAACCTCTGCATCTAGATTTATTTCCAAGATATGGACAGGAGCCAGATTTAGGCCCGCAGGCTATTTGTCCAACAAGACACTTGGCTCCTTCCCATCCCAGGCAGTGAGCAGACATAGGGCTATACAAGCTGATTCTTGGACTAAGCAATTGGAAAATATAAAGAGTCTCAAAAGGAAGCAAACTGTGGTCATTGCTCATCAAGACTGTCATCAGCTCAGTTCTATACTGTCAAGGACTCCACTGAGCATGGAGAAGATCTTGGCAAGTCAGGCACATGGGAAAACCATTCTTTACCATCTGTGGGTTCTACGGAGATTCCAGCACTTCTCTTCTCTCTGTCCTTGACCATAACATCCCTCAGTAGAAGACCAACCCAGGTCCCAGGTGTCCTCGTTCAAGAAGGGCTAATATTATGAAATAATTAAAGAGCAGGATAATCGGGAATATACGATTGACTCCATATTATAAATCACTTAGCAGTATGTTTTTCACTAAAGTCAAACAAACTGGGATCTTCCAGTTTCCCATCTCTTTTCCTTTCCTATATAGAAGTTCCTTGACTTACAATGGGTAACATTCTGATAGACCCATCATAAGTTGAAAATATCATAAGTCAAAATGCATTCAATATACCCAATATGCCAAACATCCTAGCTTAGCAATGCAGTACACTGTAAAGTACAGGTCATTTGCCCTCATTATTGGGTGGCTGACTGGGAGCTGTGGATCCCTGCTGCTGTCCAGCATCCAGAGAGCATCACACTGAACATTGCCAGCCTGGGAGAAGATCAAAATTCAAAATCTGAAGTACTGTCGCTACTGAATGCATTTCACTTTTACGTGATCTTAAAGTCAAAAACTCCTAAGTTGAACCATTATATGGCAGAGACCATCTGTACTAGCCAAACTCTGACCAGGAAAGGTATGATTGAAAATTAAATCTAATTCATGGGGCATTTGATTTCTTTGTTGGTAATCTTAAAGACCTCAATCTAGAACAGGATAAGGAAAGCAAGACTATTAAGAGAGTCACTGGGGATGCCCTTAATGATTGTATCCTTGTTCCCTAGATCTCTTTGACAATTATATAGGCAGCTGTAAAGGAAGAGTGAATGGATTGTTACAAAGCCTTAATACCTACAGATATTAAACTGAATTATGTTCAAAAGCCAAACCCCTGGGAAGGCAGTGGTACTGTGGGAGGCTGGGAGAGCAGTAATGTATAACTATGAGGCAAGATCAAAACATAAAGCGATAGTGATGGCACCAATAAAGTGATTGTAAAGAAATAGTTATTGTTACAGAAAAGACTGTTAAAAAAATATAGGTAACAAACAGTTAAGAGAATGGCAGACAGGGGGATAACGATTCTTGGCTCATATTTTAACTGAAACCAGGAGATTTATGAAACAATCTTAGGATAAAGTCTTTTTTATTTTTAAGGGAACTGTCATAAATTTTTATGGACTTACAAGTTGGATACTCTCCAAAAGACAGAAAAATTAAACAATTTGCATTATAAACAGATAGGTCTGGCAGTTCTAGCACATTGCAGACTTCCTAATGTGGACCACCTTCCACCTTGTCCCAATTTACAAACAAAAATGCTGGAGAAAATACATGGCCCACAATGAGATACCATTCCACACCTATTAAGATGGCTATTATCAAACGATAACAACAGTCAGTGGAGATGTAGAGAAATTAGAACCCTTGTATATTGCTGGTAGGTATGTAAAATATATGGAAATTCCCCCCAATATTAAAAATAGAATTACCATATGATCCATCAATTCCACTTTTGGGCATATATTCAAAAGAACTGAAAGCAGGAAGTGTGCTCTGCTCATGGATGCTATAAGAAATTGAAACCCTATATCATGCTCAGAAATGAATGATGAAATTATAACACCTGAGGTTTTAAAAAAAGGTAAGAGTAAGTGTTATGCCTTATAAATTGCCAATGAGAGGGCAGAAAACAATGTAAAAACATTTGCAAAGTGCTAAGAGAAAACAACAGGTAACTCAGAATTCTCTGCCCAGGTAAATTAGCACTAAAAATTGTAAGGCACAATAAAGAATTTTTTGAGGGAAGTAAAACTCTCTAAGAGTATTACAACAGACCTGCACTAGAAGGACTAAACATACACATATATACACAAATATATAACATATACATGTATATATATATATACACATATATGTAATATATGTATATCTAGAGAAAATGAAAAACAAAGTGTTATGGTTTGGATGTGAGGTGTCCCCAAAAAACTCATGTGTGAGACAATGCAAGAGGGTTTAGAGGAGAAATGATTGGATTATGAGAGTATTAACCCAATCAGTGAGTTAATCCACTGATGGGGATTCACTGAGAGGTAACTGAAGGCAGGTGGGGTGTGGCTGGAGGAGGTGGGTCATTGGGGGCATACCTTTGGGGTATATATTTCGTATCTGGTCAATGGAGTTTCTCTCTACTTCTTGATCATCATGTGAGCTGCTTCCCTCCACCACACTCTTCCTCCCTGATGTTCTGCCTTACCTTGAGCCCCAAGGAATGAAGTCAGTTGTCTATGGATCAAGACCTCTGAAACTGTGACCTCCCCAATAAACTTTTCCTCCTCTAAAATTGTTCTTGTCAGGCTTTTAGTCACAGCAGCAAAAAAGGTGACTAAAGCCAAGCATGGTGGCACATGCCTGTAGTCCCAGCAGTTCAAGAGGCTGAGGCAGGAGGATCTTGGGTTCAAAGCCAGCCTCAGCAAAAGCGAAGCACTAAGCAACTCAGTGAGACCCTGTCTCTAAATAAAATACAAAATAGGGCTGGGGATGTGGTTCAGTGCTCCTGAGTTCAATTTCTGGTGAACCCCCCCCCCCAAATAAATAAATAAATAAATAAAAGCTGACTAAAATAGAAAGTGAGTCCAAAGAGAAGAAAATAGTTGCAAGAAAGGTAGTATTGAACAAATAAATGAATAAACATGAAAAAGTCAACAGGAACTGATTTTATAAAATAAAAATAATTATTATCATGACTAATTTAGGGAATTTTAAAACAAAATGGAACTACAATACTGAATAAGGATACAATTAAGCCAGGCACAAGCACCCCTATAATCCCAGGTACTCAGGAGGTTGAGGCAGGAGGATTGTGAGTTCAAACCCAGCCTCAGCAATTCAGTGAGACCCTGTCTCAAAACTAAAAAGGGCTGGGGATGGGTATGTGGCTCAGTGGTAGAGTGCCCCTGGGTTCAATCCCTATTACCACAAAAATAAATTAATTAATTAAGTGGGAAATAAAAGCATATTACAGAATGATAAGTACTGACACATTTTTAAGTCAAGAAAGAATAGTTTACACTGTCCCAGATACATGCACATATATTAAGAACAAAAAAAATGCACAGGGGTCAAAGATTACCTCTAGGGGTAAAGAATGGGCAAAGCAAATGATGGCGTGTGGGTGGTGAAAGATAATACTGTAATTAACATTCATACTTTCATTTCTTAAAAGAAAATTTGAAGCAAACATGGCAAAATGTTACTATTTATTAAAGCTAGATAAAGGGTACAAAGGTGTTTATTATATTATTTGCTCTTTTTCTACATTTAAAATATTTCATAATTTAAATATTTTACATAGAACAGGTCCAGCAATATGCATGGTATACCCATTTTAAAAGTCCTATACTATGGAATAAGGCAGGTTAAAAAGGAGATCTTTGCTTATAATCATAAAAAGTTAAAAATGGAATTATATTATTTATAAACAATAAATATTTATAATAGAAATAGGATCATATTATTTAGTTGATTTATATTTATTTTCAAAATAAATTGAAGTACAACCATACAATGAAATGCTATGTAGGACAGTTCAGAAGTGTGATTATTGACTTGGAAAGATATTGACAACATTTCAAATGGAAAAAAATGACTATAAAATTATAGGTTTTCAACTAAGGGAAACCTGCATGTACAAATAGACTAAAGATCCATTAATGCACCTGCCATATTTTAATCTCTTGGACCCATTAACAAGTTAGCCAAAAGGAACACAATAACAATTAAAAAATATAATAGATTAATTCTAGAGTTTGGAACAAGAGGGGAATGAAGGGACGGGAGGGAGAATGGGAATAGGAAAGACAGTAGAATGAATCAGATACAACTTTCTTAAGTTCATATATAAATACGTGACTAATGTAACTCATGTCATGTACAACCACAAGAATGGGAAGTTATACTCCATGTGTGTATAATATGTCAAAATACATTCTACTATCATGTATAACTAATAAGAACAAAAAAATCTATATAGAACAGTGGCATTCAAAGCCCAAAACAATTAAAGAATTGATGCTAACAATCTCTACCTTTTCAGATGAGACTATTTCATTATATATTCAGATCTGAGCTAGCACAGTAACCTAAGTTGTTAATCACACATAAAATCAAATACACAAAAGAGTCAGGTAAAATATAATAAGCTATTTATTAAATAAATGAATCAGGTATTGTAAATCAATGCAACTCAAAGTTATAAAGTGATGTTATGTTTATAAAAGGAAAGAGTGGAAACAAGAACTTACTGAAGGACTTTTAAGGCAGTAAAACAGTTTGTCTTACTACATTTATACCCTCTGATAAATGGGGAATTGATTTGGGTTCTAAAACCTATGCTCCATATTTGAATAATTGAAAGTTGCCCAGAAGGTCTAACAATCACAATAGATTCTATTTTATGAAAATTGCAATAGCTTATAAAATAAAAGGTGAGGAATTAGGACTCTTAGAAAAAATATTTCCATTATATTCCTTTACCATGCAAATATTTCTTGTGTTCTTTATAACTTGACAAAGTATCTTTGAGACCATTAAAACCGTAATACATAAGCTGCATTTATTTTGTAAAAATTAAGAATGACTATCCCATAGCAGTTGAAAGTCAGATGCACTGAATCCTGTCTTCTTTCAGAAGAGCTGGGTTTTCATTTCATCACCCTTTGAGAGAAGACATCCCAGCTCGCATAATTTCATCAACCAGGAGAATGTTGGTGGCAATCACTGTGCTAAGGGAAGAGATGCACATGAGTAAAGCCTCAACCCTGTGCTTATCCTTCCCCAGCAACCTGCAGCTATGAAGCACTTTTTCCTTCAATTATGTTAGTGTGAGATTTTACAAGGCAAAGCTAGTATAAATACAAATCATGCTTTCTATCACAGGTCAACTCCTTCACTGATAAGGTGGAAGTTTGATTTATGTCCCAGCAAAACTGAGCTTATTGTTAAGCACATTGTTTGATTTTCCCCATAATGCCAGGTGGTACTCTTTCAGTAAAGTTTCCTCTTTCCTTTCCCCCTCACATACTGAGATTAACCTTTCCTATAGCAAATATTGCTACAACCAAAATTTAAAAGGGAATGTAAAATTATAGGAGCTAGTTTTAATAACTGGGTCACACCTTTTCATATGCTTGACAATTTTTCCATTGTAGGGTCACAAAAATAATAGAAAAAATTTTAATGTTATCAATTTACCCTTGATGATAGTTCTCTTTATGTTACTACCAACTTACCAAGAGTGAAGAAGTTGTTTTTTCACACAATAATTATCCCAAACTCCTGCATCTGCTGGAACCATTGGCTCCCCTGCAAAGTAAAAAAATATATATTGCTGGAGACTGAACTCAGAGCCTTGCTCATGTTTCAATGTAGGAAAGTGGTAGGCATGTTCTCTACCACTCAGCTACAACCCCAGACCCAAATAAAACATTTTAATGCTACAATCTTGATGTTCTCAATCAGTGTTGATTGGTATAGTCTAATAATATGTAATACATCGCTAAGACTACTTTTGTCAAGAGTCATCAATGACCTCCATGTTGTTAAATCCAATGGTCAATTTCCACCCTTCATCCAGCAGCAGTTAACAGTTGATAACTCCCTCTTGTATTTTGTCTTCCAGGATACCACTCTCTCCTGCTTTTGTTTCTTTTGTCCTAGTGGTTCCTCTTCCCGGAGCTCTTAATGTTGGAGTACCCAAAGTTTCAGCCCATTACTCTTCTTTTTCTATACTTACCCCCTAGGTGACCTCATCCTATTTTCCAGATTTAAACTATATATACACCCTCATGACTCTCAAGTTTTTATCTCCAACTCAGGTCTCTTTTTTGAGTTCCAAACCCATATATACAATTGACTATCTTACTTGAAAGACTACAGACACTTCAAACTTGACTTTGCCAAAACTGAATGCTGATGTCCCTTCACCCACAATCTGCTCTATCCAAAGTCTTCTCCAATGCAGTTGATGGCAATTCCAACCTGCTAGTTGTTCAGTTGACTCCTCCCAACAGAGTAGAGAGTAACCAGAGTGAAACTTTTGAACATAATTAGACCATGTCATTTCTCTGCTCAAAATAGATCCCCACTTCATTACAAAAAAAAAAAAAACAACCAAAATCCTTGGACTAGCCCACATGTCCCTGCATGATCTGACCTTCTATCACTTTGGTTCCCTCTTTCCTTCAACTCAAAAACATCAGATGCTGGCTTGTCTCTGGCAGTTCCCTCTCCCTATAATACTGACTCCCAGTGCCCCACATAGCCAACCTCCTTACTTCCTTTGACCTTTGCAGTAAACATCTTCTCAGTGAGGAAGGTCTGCTCTGTCCAACCTGTTCAAGTTGCAACCCCTTTCCTGCCCTCCTATACTAGCATTCGTGATCTTTCCTATACTGCTTTTACTTTTTTCATCAAATTTACTTTCTCAAATTTGAGAAGAACTTATTATCTATTAAGGTTATTATTTTCTGCCTGTCTTCTTCACTATAATGAAAGCTCTGAAGAGCAGGTATTTTTGTCTATTTTGCTCTGCGTGGATGCCAATAGGCAAATAATAAGCACTTAATAACTATTTCTTAAACGGACATTTTAAGAGGTCTAAAAGTAAACTAGAGGTATTCAAAATTTAAATAATAAAATCACCCAAACCCCCACCCCTTACTATAAGATCCGGTTCAATGAAGAGTATCTTGTTTCTTTATTAAGCAGTTAATTTTTCTTCAGTTTCTTACCTGTATTCAAATCTATGCCAACCAGTTGCTTTGATTCTGAATGCTCAGCCTGAATTTTCACTAGTGTTTCCTGCAAGTCATAACCAGAATTCTGAGCCAGAACCTTTATGAATAAAAATTATATTAAGTACGTGTGTGGAATACCTTCACATATATATTTGAACATCAAATATAAAATTAAGTCACTATTAGTCTTGGGAAAATACATCCATAAAACATAATCATCTCCTTTTGAAGAATTCCATTCTTTTTTGTTTTTATTTACTTATTTTTTAAGAATTCCATTCTTAAACTAAATAAAAATTTTGTCTATTAAGTAGTGTTTATATTTACTTATGCAGGAACTATGCACATCACACTAAATTCTGAGGATACAAGGATTCCCCACCCCTACATTAATTTCCTTCCTTAAAAGATTATTTTAACCGTGAAAGGAAGGAGAATAATATTCTTGTTTCCTCTGGTCCCTGTAGCCACATGTCCTTCAGTTTCTCCTAGTCACTTGCTGAAGAAAATCAGCATATTTGCAACACCTTTGTGCCCCTCATCTTCAGGAGGAGAGCCACAACCTGTGGTAACAGGGAAAGAGATACCCAGACTCCCAAACAGGCTCATGTCAAGGTGGTCCCCAACAAACAGCTAATGAAGGGTACCACCAATGTATACTAGGGTTACCCCTTTGTATCATCAATAAGATCATTACTTAATGACTTTGCTGCTTGGGGAAAGAAAAAATAGGTATCTGTTTCAAAAAGAACTCACAAATTATGAATAATTTTAATAACAATTATTTAAAGACTTTGCTAGTATTGTTAGTAAAGTTTTAATTTATATTAATAGCATATTTGAAATAGTTTTTTGTATTTCTAAGTGGTTAACAACCAATCTAAGGCAAAGAGAAAAGAAAAGTAGTAAGTTCTCTGTCCTTTGTCACCTTATGGGGGGAAAAATTCAGTTTCTCTCCTTTTCTAGGAATTAACATGATAATGACAAATGCAACTTAACAGTATTGAGGAATGCTAAACAGCCTAAAGTTCTCACTTTCCATAATTTGAAGTGATTACATTTGGGGGTGTATCACCAACAAAATAAAAATCTACCATAAAATTTAACTAAATTTTAAATTCTAAAATTTCATTATGATTAGTTAATAATGAACCATTCCTGAAGGACCTTTTTGGAGCTGATTCATTTTCTGAAACTCAGAGGATACAAAGGAATCATCTGGCTATTTCATGATGCTTCTAAAAGGATCTGAGCTATTATTCCAAAAGTTTCCCTGCTTGAGTTGTAAAATAAATAAAACTATGTGAAGAAATGCAAATCAATACCTGTCTTTATACTCTGCTAACTGTTAGATAGTCTGGGCAATTTGCAATTTAACATCTAAACCAGTTGTTATTTGGCCAGCAGAATGATCATACCTTGGGAATAATGAGTAAGGCATCAGAAAAAGCTTGGACTCCAAGACGAGCTCTTCCCTTTACACTGTGCTTGTACTTAACAAGAGCTTCAGCTATCGCCACTTCAACTGCACCAGCCCCTGGAACCACACAACCTGTCCAAGGAAAAAAATGATTGCCAGGACACGCCATACAGGAAGAGAGAGGGAGAGGAAAACGCAATCAGCTATGTGAGCTCGCTCTATTACCTTGCCTATCTCTAAAATATATTTAAGTATATATGGAAGTCAAATGAATTGCACAGCTCAGTAATTAGTTGTCCTACAAAGCATTCTGAAGTTAAATAAGTAAAGTATAGATAAATGGCTATAAACAGCTAATTTCATTATCTTCTGGCAAATAAAGAGTAGATATTTTTTTCACTTTCAACTTCACCTTATACTTCTATGACTACATGGAAAAGGTAGCTATTTATAATTTATAGTAGTAGGTAACTATAATATCTGATATGAAATTTCTTAGGTCAAGATAATTTCGCCAAAATTTTTGGTTTGAAATTTTTGAGATTCAATAAAGTTTTTGGTTTTTGCATTAGAGCAGAACCCAAACTGCCATAGTCTCCAGAGGGAGTCCAAGGAAGTCCTAAAAGAGGAAGACCTCAGTTTCGAGTCATCCATATTCTTAACATTTGTCACAGAAAAAAAATGGCAGGACGAGCAAGGCACAGGTAAGGATTTGTTTAAGGATAGCAAAGAAATTCACATTCAGAGGAAGTGTGGGCAACCTTCACCTCTCAGAGAAGATGCGTGATGTGGCTAGGTTACACTCTGATTATATACATAATTTTGGGGGCAGCAGCAGGGTGGCATCCTAAGCAGGCAAACCATTGTTAAGATTTTGTTGATTTGGAAAATGTTTAAAAACATTTTTGGAGGGGCTGTGATTGTGGCTCAGTGGTAGAGTGCTTGCCTAGCATGTGTGAGGCACTGGGTTTGATCCTGGCACCACATAAAAAAAAAAAATGAAAGTATAAAAAATATTTTTGGAGATCAAGTCTCATGGCAACCAAGTTGGAGGTCAGAATATTCTTCTTTGGTCAAACATGCCAGCCATTTTATTAACTACTTGTGAGAACATTGTATAAGTTCCTCAGATAGGTGGCATTTTTTTTCTTTTTTTTTTTAATTGTAAACAAATGGGGTACAACTTGTTTCTCTGGTTGTACATGAAGTAGAATCATACCATTTGTGTAATCATACATTTACATAGGGTAATGATGTTTGATTAATTCTGTTATTTTTCCTTCTCCCCACCCCTCCAACCCCTCTTTTCCCTCTATAAAGTATCTCCTTCCTCCATTCTTGCCTCCCTCCCACCCCCATTATGTATCATCATCCACTTATCAGCAAGATCATTCGCCCTTCGGTTTTTTGGGGTTGGCTTATCTCACTTAGCATGATATTCTCCAACTTCATCCATTTGCCTCCAAATTCCATAATTTTATTCTTCTTTATGGCTGAGTAATATTCCATTGTATGTATGTGTGTATATATATATATATATCACAGTTTCTTTATCCATTCATCAATTGAAGGGCATCTAGGTTGGTTCCACAATCTGGCTATTGTGAATTGAGCAACTATGAACATTGTTGTGGCTGTATCTCTGTAGTATGCTGATTTTAAGTCCTTTGGGTATAGGCCGAGGAGTGGGATAGCTGGGTCAAATGGTGGATCCATTCCAAGTTTTCTAAGGAATCTCCACACTGCTTTCCAGAGTGGCTGCACTAATTTGCAACCCCACCAGCAATGTATGAGTGTACCTTTTTCCCACATCCTCTCCAACACCTATTGTTGCTTGTATTCTTGATAATCACCATTCTAATTGGGGTGAGATGGAATCTTAGGGTAGTTTTGATTTGCATTTCTCTTATTACTAAAGACGTTGAACATTTTTTCATATGTTTGTTGATTGCTTGTAGATCTTCTTCTGTGAAGTGTCTGTTCATATCCTTAGCCCATTTGTTGATTGGGTTATTTGTATTCTTTGTGTAGAGTTTTTTTGAGTTCTTTACATATTCTGGAAATTATGCTCTATCTGAAGTATGAGTGGCAAAGTTTTTCTCCCACTCTGTAGGTTCTCTCTTTGCATTGCTGATAGTTTCCTTTGCTGAGAGAAAACTATTTAGTTTGAATCTGTCCCAGTTGTTGATTCTTGCTTTTATTTCTTGTGCTATGGGAGTCATGTTAAGGAAGTCTGATCCTAAGCCAACAAGTTGAAGATTTGGACCTACTTTTTCTTCTATAAGATGCAGGGTCTCTGGTCTGATTTCAAGGTCTTTGATCCATTTTGAGTTGAGTTTTGTGCAGGGTGAGATATAGGGGTTTAGTTTAATTTTGCTGCATATGGATTTCCAGTTTTCCCAGCACCATTTGTTGAACAGGTTGTCTTTTCTCCATTGTATGTTTTTGGCACCTTTGTCTAGTATGAGAAAACTGTACTTATTTGGGCTTGTCTTTGTGTCCTCTATTCTGTACCATTGATCTACCAGTTTATTTTGGTGCCAATACCATGCTGTTTTTGTTACTATTGCTTTGTACTATAGTTGAAGTTCTGGTATTGCAATACCCCCTGCTTCACTCTTCCTGCTAAGGACTGCTTTAGCTATTCTAGGTCTCTTATTCTTCCAGATGAATTTCATGATTGCTTGCTCTATTTCTGTGAGGTATGTTATTGGAATTTTAATTGAAATTGCACTGAATCTGTATAGCACTTTTGGTAGTATGACCATTTTGACAATATTAATTCTGCCTACCCAAGAACATGGGAGATCTTTCCATCTTCTAAGGTTTTCTTTGATTACTTTCTTAAGTGTTCTGTAGTTCTCATTGTACAGGTCTTTCACCTTTTTTGTTAGATTAAATCCCAAGATTTTTTTTTTTTTGAGGCTATTGTGAATGGGGTAGTTTTCCTAACTTCTCTTTCTGAGGATTCATCCCTTATGAATAAAAATGCTTAGATTTATGAGCATTGACCTTATATCCTGCTACTTTACTGAATTCATTTATGAGTTCCAGAAGTTTTCTGGTGGAATTTCCTGGTTCCTCTAAATATAGAATCATGTAATCAGCAAATAGGGATAGTTTGAGTTCTTCTTTTCCTATTCATAGTCCTTTAATTTCTTTGGTCTAATTGCTCTGGCTAGAGTTTTAAGGACAATGTTGGATAGAAGTGGTGAAAGAGGGCATCCCTGCCTTGTTTCAGTTTTTAGGAAGAATGCTTTCAGTTTTTCACCATTTAGAATAATATTGGCCATGGGTTTAGCATAGATGGCCTTTACAATGTTGAGGAATGTTCCTACTATCCCTATTTTTTCTAGTGTTTTGAGTATGAAGAGGTGCTGTGTTTTATTAAATGCTTTTTCTGCATCTATTGAAATAATCATGTGATTCTTGACCTTAAATCTATTGATATGGTGAATTGCATTCATTGATTTCCGAATGTTGAACCATCCTTGCATCCCTGGGATAAGACCCACTTGATCGTGGTGCACTATCTTTTTAATATATTTTTGTATACAATTTGCTAAAATTTTGTTTAGAATTTTTGCATCAATATTCATTAAGGGTATTGGTCTGAAATTTTCTTTCCTTGATGTGTCTCTGTCTGGTTTAGGTATCAGGGTGATATTGGCTTCATAGAATGAGTTTGGGAGGGTTCCCTCCTCTTCTATTTCATGGAATACTTTGAGGAGTATTGGAATGATCTCCTCTTTAAAGGTTTTGTAGAACTCAGCTGAAAATCCATCTGGTCCCGGACTTTTCTTTTAGGTAGGCTTTTGATGACTTCTGTTTCATTACTTGAAATTGACCTATTTAAATTATGTATATCCTCCTGATTCAGTTTGGGTGAATCATATGTCTCTAGAAACCTGTTGATGTCTTTGAGATTTTCTATTTCAAAGGTTTTCTATTGGACTATAGATTTTCAAAATAGCTTCTAATTATGTTTTGTATTTCAATCATGTCTGTCGTGATATTTCCTTGTTCATTCCAAATTTTAGTAATTTGAGTTTTCTCTCTCCTTCTCTTTGTTAGTGTGGCTAAGGGTTTATCAATTTTGTTTATTTTTTCAAAGAACCAACGTTTTATTTTGTCAATTTTTTCGATTGTTTCTTTTGTTTCAATTTCATTGATTTCAGCTCTGATTTTAACTATTTCCTGTCTTCTACTACTTTTGGTGTTGATCTGTTCTTCTTTTTCTAGGGCTTTGAGCTGTAGTGTTAGGTCGTTTATTTGTTGATTTTTTTCTTCTTTTATTGAATGCGCTCCATGAAATAAATTTTCCTCTAAGTACTGCTTTCATAGTGTCCCAGACATTTTGATATGTTGTTATCTTTGTTCTCATTTACCTCTAAGAATTTTTTATTTCCCCCCTGATGTCTTCTGTTATCCATTCATCATTCAATAGCATATTACTTAATCTCCACATGTTGGAGTAGTTTCTGCTTTTTATTCTGTGATTTATTTCTAATTTCAATCCATTATGATCTGATAGAATACACGGTAGTATCTCTATCTTCTCGTATTTGTTAACAGTAGCTTTGTGGCATAATATATGGTCTATTTTAGAGAAGGATCCATGTGCTGCTGAGAAGAAAGTGTATTCACTCTTTGTTGGATGGAATATTCTATATATGTGCATTAAGTCTAAATTATTGCTTGTGTTATTGAGATCTATGGCTTTTTTGTTCAATTTTTGTTTGGAAGATCTGTCCAGTGGTGAGAGAGGTGTGTTAAAGTCACCTAGTATTATTGTGTTGTGGTCTATTAGATTCCTGAAATTGAGAAAGATTTTTTTGACGTACATGGATGAGCCACTGTTTGGGGCATAGTTATTTATGATTGTTATGCCTTGCTGATTTATGCTTCCCTCAAGCAGTATGAAATGTCCTTCTTTATTCCTTCTGACTAACTGGCTTGAAGTCCACATTGTCTGATATGAGGATGGATACTCTGGCTTTTTTGCTGAGTCCATGTGCATGGTATGTTTTTCCCATCCTTTCACCTTTAGTCTGTACGTATCTTTCTGTGAGATAAGCCTCTCACAGGCAGCATACTGTTGGATCTTTCTTTTTAATCCAATCTGCCAGTCTATGTCTTTTGATTGATGAGTTCAGGCCATTAACATTCAGGGTTATTATTGAGATATGTTTTGTATTCCCGGTTACTTGGCTCATTTTTGGTTTTTAACATGACTTGGTTTCTCCTTTATTTGGCTGTTCCTTTAGGGTAGTTTCTCCCTTTACTGATTTACAACATTGGTTTTCATTTCTTCCTCATGGAATATTTTGCTGAGAATGTTCTGTAGTGCCGGCTTTCTTTTTGTAAATTCTTTTACCCTTTGTTTATCATGGAAGGATTTTATTTCATTGTCAAATCTGAAGGTAAGTTTTGCAGGGTATAAGATTCTTGGTTAGCATCCATTTTCTTTCAGAGCTTGAAAAATGTTGTTCCAGGCCCTTCTAGCTTTTAGGGTCTGGGTTGAAAAATCTGCTGATATCCATATTGGTTTCCCCCTGAATATAATTTGATTTTTTTCTCTCGCAGCCTTTAAAATTCTGTCTTTATTTTGTATGTTAGGTATTTTCATTATAATGTGCCTTGGTGTGGGTCTATTGTAATTTTGTATATTTGGAGTCCTATGAGCCTCTTGTACTTGATTTTCCATTTCATTCTTCAGATTTGGGAAATTTTCTGATATTATTTCATTGAATAGGTTGTTCATTCCTTTGGTTTGTTTCTTTGTGCCTTCCTCAATCCCAATAATTCTTAAATTTGGCCTTTTCATGATATCCCATAATTCTTGTAGATTCTGTTCATGATTTCTTACCATGTCTCTGTTTGGTCAACTTTGTTTTCAAGATTCAATATTTTGTCTTCAATGTCTGAGGTTCTGTCTTCCAGGTGTTCTATCCTATTGGTTATGCTTTCTATGGAATTTTTAATTTGGTTTATTGTTTCCTTCAATTCCTGCAAGGATTTCTGTTTGTTTATTTTTTTTCAGAATCTCTATCTCTATTGAAATGATCTTTTGCTTCCTGCATTTGCTCTTTTAACTGTTGATTGGTGTGATCATTCAAAGCCTGTATTTGCTCCTTCATCTCATTCTTTGCTTGTCTTATCATTTTAATTATGTATATTCTGAACTCCCTTTGACTTTTCTTCCATCATGCTGTCATTGGATTTTATGTAGCATCTAGGTTTCTTTGGGATATTTTCTTCCTTTGTTTTCTCATATTGCTCAGATATCTTCCCCTCTGAAAACATCTCTCCAAAACTGAGTCCTTCATTTATCACCTTTTACTCAATACTGGAATGTTCAGTCAATGTGTTTCATACAAATTCAGGATCAGGCAGCAGCATTCTACCCTTCTTGGTGAGTCTGTTGGTGGATGGCATTTTAATTAATAATATGTTTAATCTTTTAGAAGATACATTCAATGTTGTTTATCTTTAATCAAAGCAGCAAGTTTGACATAACTTGTCTCCATAATGAGGTCTGCATTACTGAGGGTTTCTCCCATTGGTCTGTTTTAGTTTACCTATCTCACTACCTAAGAAAAATATTTGGTAGTCTTATTATTCTAAGGCAAGAAGTTTGCTTAAACATATCAATTTTCACACCAGCTTATTATTCTTACATCTTCTTGTATAGTTTTATAAGACTTATGACTTAGTAGAATCACAATCTTGCTTTGGAATCATCTCTCTTTAAACAAAAAATACAAACACAATTGCTTCTTTTATTTTGTGTCATTTAAAAAATTACTATGCCCTTTTTCCACTTCATTTCACAATAAAACCACTGAAAGTATTATTTACTCACAAGGTGATTATATCCTTACATCCTGCTCACACTTTTTAAAAAACTCCTTGATAAATACAATATACACTCACAAAAAATATTTATAGCATGAAGTATAAAGAATAAATGTACAAATACACAAATGAACCCATGTACCTAACTACCTAGCTTAAGAGATTACTAGTACCTTTGAAAATGTCCCAGATCCCATTCCCCTGTGAAAACAGCATATCAAAAATTGTGGGATGCTACTCAAACAATAAAGAGACATCTGTTCCACTAAATACGTACATTAGAAAAGAAGAAAGTCAGTCCCAGCTACTCAGGAAACAGGCAGGAGGATCACTAAATAAAAGGTCAGTCTGGGCAACTGAGTGAGACTCTGTCTCAAAATTTTCAAAAAGGTAGGAATGGGAGTGTAGCTTAGTGGTGGAAAACTATCATAGTATGGGTGGTAACATCCTGGATTCAATCCCCAGTACTGTGGGAAAAAAAAAGAAAGCTCTTAAAACTGATGAGCTAAGCTTACACCTTAAGAAATAAGAAAGAGAAGAGCAAATGAAACCTAATGTAAGTAGAAGAAAGGAAACAATAAGATCAGAATGGAAATTAATGAAATTAAAATGATAAATGTGAAAAGTGACATCAATACATATTACACCAATATTAAGATTAATGATAAAGGAATATTGTGAACAACTTTATACCAATAAAATTTAAAACTTAGATCAGAAGTTGGTAGACTTTCTGCAAAAGGAAAGTTAATAAATATTTTAGGCTATATAGACTATATCACTTCTTTTTCAACTCTTTAACTCTACTACTATGTTTTAGTTAGCTTTTTCACTGCTGTGACTAAAGGACCCAACCAACACAATTAGAGGAGGAACAGTCTATTTGAGGGCTCAGTTTCAGAAAGTTTAATCCATAGAAGGCTGGCTCCATTCCTCAGAGCTTGAGGTGAGGCTGAACATCATGGTGGGAGAGGGTGGCAGAGGGAAGCAGCTCACATTAAGGTGATCAGGAAGCAGAGAGAGACAGACTCTGTCTCCAGATTCAAAATATATACACTCCACAGCCACGCCCAAATTCCCAGCTCCTCCAGCCACACCCTACCCATCAGGGATTAATTCACTGATTGGGTTAAAGATTTTTAAAACCCAATCATTTCTCCTTTGAATCTTCCTACATTGTCTCATGTGAGCTTTAGGGGGACACCTCATATCCAAACCATAACATACTGTAACACAAAAGAATCACAGAAAAGACCTGAGCAAATGGCATGTTCCAATAAAACTTTCTTTACCAAAAATAGACAGCAAGTCAGATTTAGTTCATGGGAAGTAGTTGGATGGTCCCCAACCTAGAGAAAGTGGACAAATTCTTGAAAGACAGACTACTGAAGTCCAATAAAAAAAGAGGTAACTGTAAAATCCTTGTATCTATTAAAAATGAGATTGAATTTGTAGTTAAAAGCCTTCCCATAAAGAAAATCCCAGTTTCAGATGGTTTTACTGACAGATTCTACCAAACATTTAAGGAAGAAGTAATTCCAATTCTACACAATGCAACATTTTAAAACCCTTGAACAGGAAGATTTTCCAACTCATTCTATAAAGAAAACACTATCCTAACATCAAAAAGATAAAGGTATTACAAGAAAAATATATACAGACCTATATCCCTTATAAATTTAGATGTGAAAATTCATAAGAGAATTTTGATCTTTCAAGTCCAATAATATATAAAAAGGCTAATACATTTAGCAGTGTTATTCACAAAACCCAAAAGGTAGTTGTAGCACAAGTTTCCACCAACAGATGAATAGATGAATAAAATGTGGTATGTACAAACAATAGTATTCAGTCTTAGAAAGGAAGTTCTAGCTTATCCTACAACGTGAATGAACCTTGACGCCCTTATGCTAAGTGAAAGAAGCCAGACACAAAAGGATGAATACTGTATTATTTCACTCACATGAGGTATATGGTGTAGTAAAATTCATAGGCAGAAAGTAGAATGGAGGTGGCAAGGATGTAGGTAGCTCAGTGGTAGAGCACTTGCCTAGCATGCCTAATACCCTAGGTTCAATCACCGAAATTGCAAATGAATAAATCAATTAAATTTCCTTTTATAAAAAAATATGGAATGGTGGTTGCAAGGAAATGGGAGTACAAATGGGGAGTTATTGTTTAAAGGTACAGTTTCACTTTATAAGATGAAAAATGTGTGGGTAGATGATGTAATGGTTGCACAACAGTGTTGACTGCATTTATTGCTACTGAACTATACACTCAAAAATTGTCAAACCATAAATTTTGTTATATATATTTCATCACAATTTAAAAATAATTTTTAAGTGTAATACATTTTTTAAAAAGTATCATGCATCATATCTAAGTAGTTTATCCCAAGAATGTAAACTTGATTGAACAGTTGAATCAGTATAATTTACCACTTTAAAAAACTACAGAGAAAAATAATATGATCATCTCAATAGATGCAGAAAAACCACATGACAAAATCCAATATCTATTCTTGATTGAAAAAACAAAACAAAACTCTCATTTGCTGGGCATAGTGGCACATGCCTGTAATCCCAGCTACTCAGGAGACTGAGGAAGGGAGAATTACAAGTTCAAAGCCAGCCATGGCAATTTTGTGAGGTCCTGTTTGAAATTTTTAAAACACAACCAAAAAAAATCAACTAAGGGCTTGGAATGTAGCTCAATGACAGAGCCTGACATGCACAGACTCCCCGGTTCTAGGTTCAAACCCCTAGTACTACAAAAACTAATAATAATAATAATAATTTTTTTTCACAACTTTAAGCTCTTTTTTTAAAATTTTAATTCATTTTTATTGTAAACAAATGGGATACATGTTGTTTCTCTGTTTGTACATGAAGTAGAGGCATACCATTTGTGTAATCATACATTTACCTAGGGTAATAGTTTTTGATTCATTATTTTTTTTCTCCCCCCCACCCCTCCCACCCCTCTTATCCCTCTATAGAGTCCCTGCTTCCTCCATTCTTGCCCCCTTCCCATTCCCTATATGTATCATCATTCGCTTATCAGTGAGATTATTCATCCTTTGTTTTTTTTAAGATTGGCTTATCTCACTTAGCACGATATTCTCCAACTTCATCCATTTGCCTCCAAATTCCATAATTTTATTCTTCTTTATGGCTGAGTATATATATGGCATATATATACCACAGTTTCTTTAACCATTCATCAATTGAGGGGCATCTAGGTTGGTTCCACAATCCGGCTATTGTGAATTGAGCAACTATGAACATTGTTGTGGCTGTATCTCTGTAGTATGCTGATTTTAAGTCCTTTGGGTATAGGCCGAGGAGTGGGATAGCTGGGTCAAATGGTGATTCCATTCCAAGTTTTCTAAGGAATCTCCACACTGCTTTCCAGAGTGGTTGCACTAATTTGCAACCCCACCAGCAATGTATGAGTGTACCTTTTTCCCACATCCTCTCCAACACCTATTGTTGCTTGTATTCTTGATAATCACCATTCTAATTGGGGTGAGATGGAATCTTAGGGTAGTTTTGATTTGCATTTCTCTTATTACTAAAGACGTTGAACATTTTTTCATATGTTTGTTGATTGCTTGTAGATCTTCTTCTGTGAAGTGTCTGTTCATATCCTTAGCCCATTTGTTGATTGGGTTATTTGTATTCTTTGTGTAGAGTTTTTTTGAGTTCTTTACATATTCTGGAAATTATGCTCTATCTGAAGTATGAGTGGCAAAGTTTTTCTCCCACTCTGTAGGTTCTCTCTTTGCATTGCTGATAGTTTCCTTTGCTGAGAGAAAACTATTTAGTTTGAATCTGTCCCAGTTGTTGATTCTTGCTTTTATTTCTTGTGCTATGGGAGTCATGTTAAGGAAGTCTGATCCTAAGCCAACAAGTTGAAGATTTGGACCTACTTTTTCTACTATAAGATGCAGGATCTCTGGTCTGATTTCAAGGTCCTTGATCTATTTTGAGTTGAGTTTTGTGCAGGGTGAGAGATAGGGGTTTAGTTTCATTCTGTTGCATATGGATTTCCAGTTTTCCCAGCACCATTTGTTGAAGAGGCTATCTTTTCTCCATTGCATATTTTTGGCACCTTTGTCTAGTATGAGAAAATTGTATTTATTTGGGTTTGTGTCCGTGTCCTCTATTCTGTACCATTGACCTAGCTGTCTATTTTGGTGCCAATACCATGCCGTTTTTGTTACTATTGCTTTGTAGTGTAGTTGAAGGTTTGGTATTGTGATACCCTCTGCTTCACTCTTCCTGCTAAGGATTGCTTTAGGTATTCTGGGTTTCTTATTCTTCCAGATGAATTTCATGATTGCTTGCTCTATTTCTGTGAGGTATGTCATTGGAATTTTAATTGGAATTGCATTGAATCTGTATAGCACTTTTGGTAGTACGGCCATTTTTACAGTATTAATTCTGCCTATCCAAGAACATGGGAGATCTTTCCATCTTCTAAGGTTTTCTTTAATTTCTTTCTTTAGTGTTCTGTAGTTTTCATTGTAGAGGTCTTTCACCTCTTTTGTTAGATTGATTCCCAAGTATTTTATTCTTTTCGAAGCTATTGTGAATGGGGTAGTTTTCCTAACTTCTCTTTCTGAAGATTCATCACTTGTGTATAAAAATACACTGGATTTATGAGCATTAATCTTATATCCTGCTACTTTACTGAATTCACTTATGAGTTCTAAAAGTTTTCTGGTGGAATTTTAAAAATATGGAACGCTTCACGAAGTTGCGTGTCATCCTTGCACAGGGGCCATGCTAATCTTCTCTGTATCGTTCCAATTTTAGTATATGTGCTGCCAAAGCGAGCACAATAAGATTATTTTTAAAAGAAACCTCTCAGTAAATTAGGTATAGAAGACATCTTCCTCAGCCTGATTAGAAAAAAAAAACGACAGCTGATAAAATACATAATGGCAAAACACGGAATGCTTTCTACCTGTGTTAATTAGCTTTCATTCTTGTTACAAAATACCTGAGAAAACAACTTGAAGGAGGAAAGATTTACTGGGTCACAGTTTCGGAGGTTTTAGTGTATGGTGGGGTGGCTCCATCGCTATGGGCCTGGAGTGAGGCAGAGTGCTGGCAGAGAAGATGTGGTGCAGCAGAGCTGCTCACTTCACAGTGGCTGAGAAGTTGATGGGGAGGGAACTGGGGAGAAGGGCATGCCCCAAGGACCACTCCCCTCAACTGGGCCCCACCTCTCATATTTTCCATCAGTGATTAATCCATTAATAAGATCAGAGCTTTCATGATCCAATTACTTCCTAAAAACCCCATCTCTGAACACTGCTGCTCTGGGAACCAAACCTTCAACAAGTAAGGTAAGAGAGAAATTCCAGATCCAAAATATAACATCTAAGATCAGGAGTAAAGAAAGGAAGTCCACTCTCATCATTTCTATTCAATGCTGTATTGAAGGTTCTATCCCATGAAATTGAAAAAAAGAAAGAAATGAAAGTCATCCAGATTATAAAGGAAGAAGTTACACTCTTTATTAGTAGACTATGTGATCATTTACATAAAGTTCAACGAAATTTATTTTTAAAAAGGCTATTTGAACTAACAAGTGAGTTTACCAAGGTTGCAGAATTCAAAATCAATATACAGAAATCAGATGTATTTCTGCATGTTAGCAACTAATAGCATAAAATTGAAGTTTTAAAAGCAAAATATAAATAGTATCAAAATATCTGAAACACCTAGGGCTAAATCTGAAAAAAAAAATGTCAGAAACTCACATTAATACTATAAAAAATACTTCTGAGATAAATTCAAGACCCAAATAAAAGGAGAGAAGTACCATGTATTGAGGTAGAAGACTCAATACTGTTATCAGGTATCCCCAAAATGATCTACAGAGGCAAGGAAATTCCAAACAAAACCCCACCAGTCTTTTTGATAAAAATTGACAAGCTGATTCTAAAATTCATATGGAAATGCAAAGGACTTACCATAGCAAAATAACATAAAAAAGAACAAAATGTGAGGCTTAACACTTAATGATCTGAAGACTTATAAAGCTATAGTCATCAAGACAGTATGATATTAATATTAAGACAAATAAACAAATCCATGAAACAGAATAAAGAACACAGAAATAGAACCACACAAATAGGGACAACTGATTTTATTATTAGTATTAGAATTAGTATTAGTATTAGTATTAGTATGGAGGATTGAATCCCAGGGCACTTAACCACTGAGCCACATCCCAGCCTTGCCAAGTTACTTAGGCCTCATTCAGTTGCTAAGACTGGCCTCTAACTTGAGATCCTCCTCTCAACCTCCTGAGTCACTGGGATTACATGTCACTATACCAAGCAGGATAACTGATTTTTAATAAAATACACAGGGAATTTGGTGGTGAAAACATTCTTTTCAAGAAAAGGGGCTGAAACAATTTAACACTTACATGTGAAAAAAATGAACATGGATCCATATCATGAACTACAAAAATTAAATGAGGCATAGAACTATTGCTTCCTGACTGTGGTGTTCTGAGCTGCTTTCCCCTGCCATACCCTTCCACAATGATGTGCTGTCTCACCTCGGGCCCAAAGCAATAAAGTTGGTCATCTGGGGACTGACACCTCTGAAACTAAGGCCACTCAGACATAGGTACAATCAGATATATGTATTGTATCCTGATGAAGAATTATACCCAAAGGACTTAAAATCAGCATACTACAGTGACAGATACACATCAATGTTCACAGCTGCTCAATTCACAATAGCTAGACTGTGGAACCAATCTAGATGTCCTTCGACATCTAGGATAAAGAAACTGTGGTATATATACACAATGGAATATTACTCAATCACAAAGAAGAATAAAATTATGGCATTTGTTAGTAAATGAATGGAGTTGGAGAATATCATGCAAAGTGAAATAAGCCAAGCCCGAAAACCCAAAGACCAAATATTTTCCCTGATAATTGGATGATGATATATAACGAGGGGGGCGGCCAGGGCAGGGCAAGAGAAGAATGGAGGAACTTTGGATGGTATAGAGAAAAATGGGGTGGGAGGGGTTGGGGAAAGAAAGATAGTAGACTGAGACAGACATTATTACCCTGTGAACACGTATGATTATATGAATGGTGTGACTCTACTTCGTGTATAACCATAGGAATGAAAAGTTGTACCCCATTTGTGTACAATGAATCAAAATGCAATCTGTAAAAATAAAAATAAAAATAAATTATAATAAGTCATCAAAAGGCAGCCATGGATCTCTGCTACAAAGTAGTGTCTGATAAATACCTTCCACTGCCACCAGGAAGGCAGCACAGTTATTCTCTAAAATGAATAACTCTGCATTCAAGAGATTTTCAAAAGAAGCTAAGAACTAAAACAGATTAAGATGAACTGAAGACACAGAAAATCATTATGTTCACAGAATAAGCAGTTTTAGTCATTTGATGTTAAAATAAATGTATTTGGCAGTGATGTGCTGCTCTTACCAGTAAAAGAAAGAAAGAAATCAAGCAGGCAAGCAAGCAAAGACCCAAATGTAAACCCTAGGATGATAACACTTTAAGAAAGAAAAAAATAAGAGAAACTTTGTGACCCTAGGTTAGGTAAATATTTCTTAGATACCACACCACAAGTATAATCTGTGAAAGAAAAAAAGCTGATGTTAGACTTCCCCAAAATAAACAAGAACTTCTAAACTTAACAATAAGAAAACAACCCAATTTTTAAAAAGGGCAAAAAAATTGAACAGAAATGTTATGAAGGATACAAGATAACAAGCACTAAAAATACGGTCAACATCAATAATTATTAGAAAAATGCAAATTAAAACCCCAGTTTGTTTTTTTGTTAAATATTCAAAAGGCTGAAACAGCCTATCAAATCAAGTATTGATGCGAATAACAGGAATGCTCATACACTGATGATGGGTGTAATGTGATGGTTACAAAACAGTTTGCAATTTCTAAAAAGTTAAACATGTACCTATCATAATCATTGGATTCCCAGGCATTTATCCAAGAAAATGAACACATGTGTCCACAGAGACTTACCCAGAAATGTTCATAGTAGCTATATTTGTAATAGCCAAGAACTGTAACTAAATTCCATTAACCAGTGAATGAATAAATTACTATTTAACAATAAAACAGAATCAACTACTGAAAGATAAAATATTTCAGAATAATTATTCAGTATCAAAGAGAACATATTATATTATTGCATTCATATAAAGTATTAGAAAAGGCAAACTTGTCTGTAGTGACAAAAAGCAGACCAGTGAGATGGGATGGCATGGGGAGCAGCAGAGAGAAGAATTATCAGTGGGCTTTTTGGGGTAATGGGTATGTTCATTATCTCAATTGAGATGATGGTCAGGGGTGGGTGTTCATTTTAAATATGTGTACTTCATTATGTCACTTATATCTTAATAAAAATCTTTTTTAAAAAACCTAAGTGGTTGAAGTAATAAAGAAAAAAATAATAATTCATCCATGTATGTATTCTAAAGTCTAAGAATCAAGTGTAACTTCCAAAGACTTCAAGCCTGGATCACTTCAAGATGTTTTTATCCTTAAAAAAAGTCAGTAGGGTCCATCAAAAGTAACTACAAAAGTTGGGTGTGGTGGTGTATGCCTGTAATCCCAGTGATTTAGGAGGCTAAGGTAGTTGTATTGCCAAGTTAGAGGTCAGCTTGGGCAAATTATAAGACTCTGTCTTTTTCAAACTAAAAAAATTAATAAATAAAAAGGGTTATGGATGAAACCTACTGGCAAAGCACCCCTGGGCTCAATCCCCAGAATAACAACAAAAAGAGTGACTACAAAAAGCAGTGACCAATATATAAAACCTATATTATTTCCAAATAGGAACTGATGTGTTTTCTCCTTTTATATTAATGAAATCTAGGTACATTCTGGTAATTTAAATGTTAATAGTGATTAATATTAATAATAGTGATTCAGGCTGGGGATATAGCTCAGTTGGAAGAGTGATTGCCTTGCAAGCATAAGGCCCTGGGTTCAATCCCTAGCACTGCAAAAAGAAAAAGGAGGGAAATAATAGTGATTCATAGTAAATATTAATAGTGATTATTATATTTGCTATTATTGATATTCTTTTCTCTAGGTTCTAATTTTCCACTTTAATTTTACCATTATTTCATATCTGGTTTTGCTTATCAGACATGCCGTAAAATTCAGCCTCTTACAGTGTATGTTTCAGTGTTTTTTAAATACATTGCTGGGCGTGGTGGTACACGTCTGTAATCTCAGTAGCTTGGGAGGCTGAGGATGGAGGATCACAGTTCAAAGCCAGCCTCAGCAACAGTGAGGTGCTAAGCAACTTAGTGAGACGCTGTCTCTAAATAAAACACACAAAAAAGACTGGGGATGTGGCTCAGTGGTTAAGTGCCTCTGAGTTCAATCCCCAGTACCAAAAAAAAAAAAAAAATTATAAAATAATTTGCAGCACTTTGCAACCATCACCACTATCTAATGCCAGAGCATTTTCATCATCCCCCCCGCAAAAAAGAAAAAAAGAAAAAAGAAAAAAAAAAGCCCAGGGCCCATTAGCAATCACTCTTTTTCCCTTCCTAGTTCTTGGCAATTACTGGTCTCCTTTTTGTCTATATGTATTTGTCTTTCTTGGACATTTCATATAAATGGAAGCATATATGTGAACTTCTGTATCTAAATTCTTTGACTTGTTTTCAGGGTTCATCCATGTTGTAATATATATCAGTACTTTATAATACTCTATCATATGAAAATACCACATTTTTTATCCATTCATCAGTTAATGGGCATTTGGATTGTTTCCATGTTTAGCTATTTTGAATAATGGGGCCGTGAATATTTGTGTACAAGTTTTTGTGTGAACATGTTTTCAACCCTCTTGCATATATCCCTAAGACTTGTTGGGTCATACAGTGACTGTATGTTTAACTTTCTGAGGAACTACCTGTCTTCCAACAGTTCTCATTAGCATTGTTTCCAGTTTCTCTACATCCTTGTCAACACAATGTTATCCAGCTTTTTTATTATAGCCATCCTAGAGGCTGGGAAAGAGTATCTCTTTGTGGTTTTGATTTTCATCTCCCTAATGATTGGTGATGTTGAACATCTTTTCATGTGCCTATTATCCTACTTTAAATGAATTATCTACCCCAAATGCTTTTCATAAAAAAAGTTGGTTATAAGTTATTAATAAATAATGCATGTTAATATTCCTTTCTAATCTTTCATAAAATTATACTGCACCTGAGGTATGGAATGAGTTCTGAGCTATAAAATTTTTCATGCTTTTAAATATAAATTTCTAAAAATAAATAATGATATTATGTCATTAAGTCAAGTACTTTTTATTTCATAAACAGGAGTTAATAAAGAGAACAGCAGAATATTAAGAATATTTCAAAGGAAAAATCTTTACAACCCAAACAACATACTGTCTAAAGTAAAAAGAGAAAATAGTAATAATTCTTATCTTTTTAAAATACCATAAATATCATGACAGATTTATTACTACTTCAAAAATATGTGAGGACCATATCCATCACAAAAAGAGCTTACCATCTTCAATGGCATTTTTGATGGCACGAAGCCCATCTCTTAAGGCATCCTTGATTTGTGTGAGAGTATGCTTATTTGGTCCTTTGACCAACAAGGTGACAGAGCGAGGGTTAACACAGTCCTCAATAAAAGTGAACTTTTCTTCACCCTAAAGAATGACATAAGAATTTCAGGCTGGGGATGTAGCTCAGTGGTAGAGTGCTTACCTAGCATGTGTGAGGGCCTGGATTCAATCCCTAGCAACACACCCACACACACAAACACACATACACACACAGATATAAACTTTAATATTCAATGTGATTATGAAACCAAAACCTAGTTTATATTAGAATCTGTTCTTCATGTGAACTTTTCCTAAGCATAACTAAAAATATATGTAATAACAGATTGAGTTGGTATAGTGTATTCTTGGTTATCAAAAATACTCATGTAGCTTTGGGATTTTGAATTGGTGAATATTCATGAAGTGTGGAAAAGCATGATACACACTATAATCTCAATCACAAAATGGGATATTGTGTATGTATATGCACAACCTGGAGGGACACGTCCAACTAAGCTGCTTGTGACTAGATGACTTTGTTCTTTGCTTGTGTCTTTATTTTTCCTGTAATGCACACATTAACATTTAAAAAATAAATGCTATTTTAAAAAAATATATGTAAAAGTAATTAAGTTATATTTGAACTCTTAAGAAATATTTAGGTAAATAAATTGTAAAATATATCTTATGGGTTAGTCAGATCTCAAAATGCAAAATATGAATTAAAAAGCTATTTTTTTAAAAAAAAGGCTTAGTGTTCACTTTATCACAACTATTTTTAAAATTTTTTTTTAGTTGTAGATGAACACAATACCTTTATTTTATTTATTTATTTAATCTGGTGCTGAGGATCAAACCCAATGCCTCACACATGCTAGGCAAGTGCTCCACCAATGTACTATAACCCCAACCCTATAACAATTATTCACAGAAATACTCACTAGTGTATACTCATATACAAGACCAGCATGTCCCAAGCAATCTGCATTGAGGTCTTCAAGAGAATTCACAGCTATTCCACCACAAGCAAGAGAGAGTCTGGAATTATATAGTTTTGGTTATGAAAAGCATAAAGGCTAACATCTTAAAGATGAAAGGATCCAATACAGAAGACTATATAGTTGCTGTATTACATTATTTGGGGGGCAGTTTGATTAAGTTTTTTTTTTTCTTTTTTCCACCCCCCTCCCTGTTTAAGTTTTTAGTTGACAAATTATATGTATTTATCAGGTAAAACATGATGTTTTGAAATATTTATACACTGCAAAATGGCTAAGACTAGCTAATTGACAGATGTTTTATCTTTCATAGTTATCAGTTTTGGAATGATAACACTCTTAAAATCTAGCATTTTCAACAATACAGTGCATTATTAACTACAGTCACTATGTTGTACAATAGATCCTTGAACTTATTCTTCCTAATAGAAAATTTGCAATCTTTTACCTACATCTTCTAAACCCCCAAACTGCCCCGTCCCTGTTAAACTACCATTCTCCAATCTACTCCCACCCTACCATAGGGGTTTTAATCCAAGGGTGCTTTACCTCTGAGCTACCATCCTCACCCCTTTTAATTCTTTATTTTGAGACAGAGTCTCACTAAGTTGCTTAGGACTTCACTAAGTTGCTGAGACTGGCCTCAAAATTGCAATTCTCCTACCTCAGACTCCTGAGATGCTAGGATTACAGGTGTGTGCCTTTGTTATTGTTTTCTGTCTACTTATATGACCGACCACAACATTTTTAGACTCCACATGTGAGATCATGTCCCATTACACTGCATTGTTTTTAAAATCTATTTTTAAAATATGAAAACCTTCTTTGTACTTTAACAAAATTCTGGAGCAAGATAATGACCCTGATTTTCGACAGTTCAACTGTTTATTAAAACTAAAACAAAATTTGGAATTTGTACACTACTATTTTGTTCAACAATGTTTACTTATAAACTAAAAGGATTACACATGGAATAATTTCAGTTTGTTTAAAGATATTAGTATTATAATGCACAATCTTACCTTTCCATATTTCTCCTTTTTGCTCTGCGAAGAGCTACTATTCCATGTTTTGCAAGAGTATCTAAGGAAAATGGATCAATTCCCTATAATCAAATTAACACAAAAATTGTAAACATTTTTTTCTGTGCTGTATATCAAACCGTGCTAGGCAAGCACTCTACCACTGAGCTATTCTCCTAGCCATAAACATATTTTAAACCAGAATTTCTCAAACTTTTTGGTCTCAGTACCACTTTACACTCTTAAAAATTATTAAGAACCCAAAGAACTTTTGTTTATGTGAGCTATATGTGTTTATCATATTATAAATTAAAATTGAGAAATTTAAAAATACTTGTTAATCCACTAAAATAATAAATTCATTTTATGTTAACATAAATAATACTTTTTAATGAATTTTCTATACTTTCCAAAATGATTTACATGAGAATGATTTACATTTTTGCAAATCTCTATAATGTCTGTCTAAATAAAAGACAGGTAGATTTTCATATTTGTTTCTGCACTCAGTTTGGTATGATATGTTGTTTTGGTTCAGATACATAAAGAAACTCTGGTCTCATATAAGATAAAAATTGGAAAGAGAGGAATATTTTTAAAGCCTTTTCAGCCAGGTGTGGTGGCACATGCCTGTGATCCTAGTGATTCAAAAGGCTGAGGTCAGAGGATTGCAAGTTCAAGGCCAATCTCAGCAACTTAGGGAGGCCCCAAGAAACTTAGCAACTTAGGAGGCCCTAAGCAACTTAGTGAGACCCTATCTCAAAAAAGAAAAAAAGGACTGGGGATATGGCTCAGTACTTATGCACCCTTGAGTTTAATTCCTAAAAGCCTTTTCAGATAACTATGGATATTCTTCTCTGATACTACATGTATTATGGTTTAGATGTGAGGTGTCCCCCAAAAGCTCACATATGAGACAAGGCACATGTTCAGAGGTGAAGAGATTAGGGGATTAATTGAGTGGTAACTAAAGGCAGGTAGGGTGTGGTTGGGGGAGGCGGTTTATTGGGGGTGTGTGCCTTTGAGGTATAAATTTCTTATCTGGTGATTGGAGTCTCTCTCTGCTTCCTATTGTGATATCCTGAGCTGCTTTCCTCCATCACACTTTTCTGCCATGATGCTGTGCCTCATCTCAGGTCCCAAGGAATGGAGTCAGTCATCTATAAACTGAGACTTCTGAAACCATGAGCCCCTAAATAAACTTTTCCTCCTCTTGGTCACAGCAGCAAAAAAACTGACTAAAACAACACATATACCAGAACTCAACAAGTAATAATATCTTAAAAGTTGGTTTCAATGTGGAATAAAGGAACCATTATCACTGAACTTTTCAGATTCACATTAAAATTCATTGGTTTTCTTTTTTCTTTTCTTTTCTTTTTTATGGGAGGTTGAACCCACAGGTGTTCTCCCACAGAGCTACATTCCCAATATTTTTATTTTTATTTTGAGACAGTCTCACTAAGGTTCTGAGGTTGGCCTCAAATTTGCAATCCTCCTGTCTCATCCTCCTGAGACACTGGAATTACAGACATGCACAACTGTGCCCAGTCATTGGTCTTATACTTTAAGTGGATTATTTATCCATGAGTGATTTTGTAAAATACCGCATTTGTTAGTTGTTTATAAAATATTGATTCAGTATGTTAGACTCAAATGTTACCGACTGGCAACAAACACTGTCAGGTGTTTCCCTTGAAGTGATAGGATTGCTTCATTCATTTCTCAGAAAAATCTTCCAAATACCCAAATCTAAATAATATAGTTTGTCTATCAGTCATACTTTCAAGTGAAAATGGCTTTTTATAAATAAAAGTAACTAGTTTCATTCACAGCTCAATCACACAAGGGCTTTCCTTCAAGACAACCACCACATTTTGGTATGCAGCAGAAGTACTCCTTGTGTGCTTCATATTTTATCGCACAAGATTTATAAAAGAATGAATTAAAGATCAAAATTTAATAAAATTTACAAGTTTTACCACTTTATCAAAACATTCTTAAATGAAATTGCCTTTGTTTTCTGCAAGAGTGTGGTGGTGTGGCAATAAAGACGATGATAACTATTACAGTAGTTTGGGGTTGCTGCCTTCATTTGTACTAAGGTGCTGGCAGTTTTATCTGCATTGCTTTTGCACCATCATTGCAAATGTCAGTACAATGTAAAAGGGATTAGTATTAATATGAAAATAGTTTTAACTTCAGACTCCCTGTAAGGGTCCATTAAAGTACTTTGAGAAATACTGAAGAACGTTTACAAATAATTAAAATCTAAGTGTTTTTTCCTCACCTTTTGATTAATGACAACAAATCCTTTATTGAACTCAGCACAGACTTTCTCTTTCAGGTCTATTATTTTTTGTACTCTATCTTCAATAAATTTCCTTTCAGCTTTTACCAATTTCTCTTTTTCTTCTGCAGTCTTATAAAAAAAACCAGAGTTCACCTCTCTAAAAAATTAATAAAAACAAGCTAGTAAATACAGAGGGAAAAGAAGTCAACAGAAGAACATATGAGAGGCAAGAGATTTAAAAACAATTTTGGAAAAAAATAGTTTAAAAATTTATAAAGAGAAATTATCACTTACGTTTTTTCATATTCCAGTGACACGTTGCAAGTAAGGATAAATGCATCTTTTACTTGTTTCTTCATATCTGGATGACGGGCACCATGATCCAAAACTAATCCTCGGATCAACCTATTAAAACATGCAGTGTTTCTTACTTTGAATATATGCTCTAAAATTTGATATAAAATTAGAATTATACTCAAATTTATAACAAAACAGCCAAAGCACACATTGTTTGCTTCTTTGTGAAAACTTCAAATCTAACATATAATTAGTAAAATCAGGGAAGAGAATCTACTTTAACATAGTATGACTGTGAAGTCACAATGAAAAGTCAAACCAGAATTATTCTCTAAGTTATCAGCTCAAAAACATGACACAGCTGATCAAGTAATGAAAGGGAGGCATAAAACGAAGCTCTTAGGAAAATTTGTTCAGAATAATTACATGAAACAACAAAAAATTATTAACCTAAATATCTAACAATAGGATATTGCTCAGCAAATAATGACCCAACTATTTGATGGTCACAAACACTATGTAACAGAGTTGGGCATAGTGATGCACACCTTAATCCCAGTAACTCAGGAGGCAGAAGCAGGAGGATCCCAAGTTTGAGGCCAGCTTGGGCTACATAGAGAGACCCTGTCTCAAAATAAAAAATTAAAAGGACTGGGGAAGTAGCTTGGTGGTAAAGGGCCTCTAGGTTTGATCCCCCATACAATAATAATAATTAATAATAATAATAATAATAATAATAATAATGTACAAAAATATTTATAGGATAGTTGATAATCACAGAATGACATTTGCATTTAAAGCACAACTGTAACTATCCTTATAAAGAAATAAGCATCTAGGGCTGGGGAGATAGCTCAGTTGGTAGAGTGCTTGCCTTGCAAGCACAAGGCCCTCAGTTCAATCCCCAGCACTGCAAAAAATAAATAAATAAATAAATAAAAATAAGCATCTTGACATTAAAAAGGAAAAATATAAGAACCCTAGGCTTTGATGGTAGGAATACAGATAGGGTACTTTTTTTGTTTGTTTGCCAAATATTCTTTCTAAAGTATATATTTTTATAACTTATAAAATTGATTTACACATACTTAGGGGATGACATTCCTACTTAAGAATCTTTTATAAAGCCAATATTTGTTACACCTTAAAGAAATTATTTTTAAATAGTTCAACATAATTATAAGGCAGTTTTCAAATGTTTAATACAACTAGATTACTACAACTCCTAACTGAATGAGATGTTCATTTCAGAAGAAACTAAACATTCAATGTTCTTCACTTTTCAAGACTTCATGCTCCCTCTCTCCTAGCTCTCATCAAGTGACCTTGTTTCCTTGAGAAAATAGAAACGCTGTTCCATCACTACCTCTATCAGTTCTGGGGCACTTGAACCTGGACCTCCTACAGCTGTGAATGAACTATTCATCCTCCACTGTAAGGTTAATCTCTCCGCTGATTTACTGAACTCCATCTCCCCTCTCTGTGCCTGCACTGTCTCCCATATCAATTCTTCTTTCCTATTGGAACATCCTTATCAGCGTCTAAACTTGCTATGATAATTCCCATCTTTAAACCAAAATTATTCTTCTCTATGAGCCCCATTCCAGTATTTTCTTCTATTTCTTTGCTCCCCTTTGCAGCTAAACTCCTCTGACTTGTCTAAGTTTGCATTTCCACTTCTTCCCTTACATCCTCTCTTGAGCCCACCTGCAATCTGACTTTCATCTCTATCTTTTTACAGAAGCAGCTCTCATTAAAGAAACCAAAAAACTGTTTTCCATATATAACAATCAATTTCAGTTCATAACAACAAAGTTAAACTTTCAGGAGCATATGACAAAGCTGTTCATTCTGTCATTAAAATACCTGCTGATTTTGGCTTCAAGGGCACTCCTCTCTCTTGGGTCTCCCACTTCAGTGACTACTGCTTTTCAGCCTACTTTATAAATCTTCACCTTTTCAAAATCTGAACACTGGAATTCCCAAGCCTCAATCTTTAAACTTCCTCTTTTTTCTGTTTATATTCACCTCCCAGATGATCTCGTTCACTCTCATGGCTTTAAGTCACCTATATACTGATGATTCTCAAATATACATTTCCAGTCTTATGCTAAACTCCATATATCACACCAATTTCCTACTCAACATCTCCACAGGATACCTAACAGCCATCTTTTTTTAATTTTTTTTTTATTGTAAACAAATGGGATACCTGTTGTTTCTCTGTTTGTACATGGCGTAAAGGCATACCATTTGTGTAATCATAAATTTACATAGGGTAATATTGTTTGATTCATTCTGTTATTTTTTCCCTTCCCCCCACCCCTCCCACCCCTCTTTTCCCTCTATACAGTCCTTCCTTCCTCCATTCTTGCCCCCCTCCCTAACCCTAACTCTAACCCTAACACTAACCCCTCCCACTCCCCATTATGTGTCATCATCCACTTATTAGCGATATCATTCGTCCTTTGGTTTTTTTGAGATTGGCTTATCTCACTTAGCATGATATTCTCCAATTTCATCCATTTGCCTGCAAATGCCATAATTTTATCATTCTTTATGGCTGAGTAATATTCCATTTATATATATACCACAGTTTCTTTATTCATTCATCAATTGGTTCCACAATCTGGCTATTGTGAACTGAGCAGCTATGAACATTGATGTGGCTGTATCTCTGTAGTATGCTGATTTTAAGTCCTTTGGGTATAGGCCAAGGAGTGGGATAGCTGGGTCAAATGGTGGTTCTATTCCAAGTTTTCTAAGGAGTCTCTTAAACATAACATTCCCCAAAACGTTTCTCCAAACTTGTTTCTCTCAGTCTTCTCATTCTCAAGACATGGCATCTCCACTTTTCTAGCTGATCATGCAAAAACCCAAAAGACATCCTTGACTTTTATTTCTGTCCCATTCCATATGGAACCATTACCAAATCCTATTGCCTCTTCCTTCTAAAATATGCCCTGATCTAAACGATTTTCATTTCTAACCTGAACTATAATAACAGATTCCTAATTGTTCTCCTGTTTCTTCCCCTCCCTGACCTCCCTACTTGCTCCAAAGTGTATTCTCCACACAGCTACAGATATCCTTCTCAAATGTAAATCAAGAACTTGCTAACCTCAGTAACAGTAGGCTAATTTGGACCAACCCTACTAACGAAAACCCCCAAAAAATGCTGAATTAAAAACCAAAACTTGGCAACACTGTACAGCTATAAGATAGTAAATTAATAAACCAAAACTAAAAACAAAACAAAACTTCAAGAGATAAGTAGAGAACTGCAGGTACTTTCATTCTAAAGTTATTTAACAAGCCTTGCAAATATGAACTTTAGTTACAATAACTTCAGAATGAAAATGGGACAAAATTAAAAGCCCAGTGAAATTAAAAGTCTAATAGATCTTCTTTACATTGGATTTGAAACCCAAAGGGCTACATACTCAGGGTTATACAGAAAGATGAACTAGAAATAATCAGTCCTCACATGGACTGGCAATAAGAATTCGTATCAAATGAATATGCCAAAAAAATCCCAAGCTATAAATGTAAAGTAGTCCCTGGGTTCCCAACATCAGCAAATATAAATCCTCTTTCCAGAAAGGCACCTTCATCCTAGGTCTCAAATTATTTCTACAAATACTTCTTTCAAACACAATGAATGGCACATATGAGCAAGAACTAGACAAATACAATCAACACCTGAAACAAACCAAAACTTAAGATATTATAATTATCAGATATAAACTATATGCTTTAAGGAGTTTATTTAAAGGTAATTTTGGGAAGATCTCCAGGAAACAGGACACCATAAAAAGTGACAAGGCAGATTCAAGGAAGAATCAAATACAACTTCTATAGTAAGTGCATAAAGAAATACACACAAGCACACACCACCATTATTAAGCTTTTAACAAACAAGCTAGGCACAGTGGCACATGCCTATAGTTCCAACGCTCAGGAGGTTGAAGCTGGAGGATCACTTGAGCTCATGAGTTTAAGACTAGCCTGGCAACACAGTGAAACCTTGACTCAAAAAAATTTTAAGGGATCAACACACATGCAACCATATGTTTAAAAAAAGGATGTTATAATATTTATGGAAGCACTATTCATAAAGGTCAAAAATTGAAAACCACCTAACTGCCTCAAGAGCAGAATGAATGAACTGCAAGAGTAACAATAAAATACTAAGGAGTAATGAGAATGAATAATCTACTATACATGGAACAATACAGATGAATCTGACAAACAATACTGAATGAAAAAAAGTCATATACAAAAAAGTACCTACTTTATGATTCCCCTTAGACAAGTACAAAACAGGTAATATCAATTTATGCCATAGAAATACAGGTTACTCTTGAAAAATAATGGCTAAAAGGGAACATAAGAGGGGCTTTGAATATTCTTGTAGTTCTGTTTCTTTTATGAGTGCTAATTATACAGATATATTATAAAATTCATCAAGCTATACCATTATGACAGGTACACTTTGCACTGTTTTTCCCTTTTTATACTTCATTATAAAGTTTTTTCTAATCAAAGGATTTATTTAAAGATTAGTCACTGTTCAACAGAAAATTATTGAATAAATCACTACAAAATAAATCATTACAAATTATACAAATAATTGAATATGTAATGTAACACAAAAAAACAAGAGAGAAGTAAATGGAAGACAGAGGAAGAACATCAAGCATACATTTAACTGAAGAAAGAGAATAGGTAACAGGGCAGAATAAAGATTTCAGAAAGTAATGAATGTGAACCAAATAAAATACATCAAGAAACCTGGAAAATAACAAGCAGAACAGACAAAAAGAAATCCACATGTACATACATCATAGTAAAAGTGTAGAATACAAAGAGAAATATCTGTGTATTAGATAATTAAAATTTTCCTTAAAAACAGCTAATTTCTTAAAAGCAATAATGGAAGCCAGAAGACAGTATAACAATACCTTCAATCAGCTCAAAGAAAATGCTCCTCAACTTACAACAAAGTTTCATCTCAATAAAATCATCAAAGTTGAAATCAGCCAGGCCTGGTGGTACACGCCTGTAATCCCAGCAGCTTGAGAGGCTGAGGCAGGTGGTCAAGGGTTCAAAGCCAGCCTCAGTGAAAGGGAGGCGCTAAGCAACTCAGTGAAATCCTGTCTCTAAATAAAATATAAAAATAGGGCTGGGGATGTGGCTCAGTGGTCCTGTGCACCTGAGTTCAATCCCTGGTACACCCGCCCCACGCTCAAAAAAGCCAAAGTCGCTAGAGGTCCATGTGTAGGTGTTCCAGTTGAGCCCAGATCCCCAGAGGGCTGGGGATGTAGCTCAGTGGTAGAGCACTTGCCTAGCATGTGCAAAGCCCTGTGTTCAATCCCCAGTACTGAAATACACACACACACACACACACACACACACACACACACACAAACACACACATACACCCCTCAAGGGCATTAGAAAATATTTTAAACAGCATAAAAATTATAAAACCACATATCAAAATTTAAGGAATGCAGCTAAGTAATACTTTCAGGAAACTTTAAAGCCTTAAATAGTTAGTATATTAGAAGAGTGGAAAGCTGAAAATTAATGACCTAAGTGGCCATCTCTATAGAAGCAAGAACTTGGTGTAGTAGCAAGCAGCTGAAGTCCCAGTACTTAGGAGGCTGAGGCAGGAGGAATCACTTGAGCTCAGGAATTCAAGACCAGCCTGGGCAACATAGTGAGACACTATGTTTTCTCAAAAAAGAAAAAAAAAAAAAAAGGAAGGGGGTTGTTGAGGAAGGAAGGAAGGAAAGAATGAGGTAAAAAACATACTATAGAAGTAGAAAATTTCCCCAAAAAAGTAAAATAAATTAAATAATAAAGAGAAAGACACTATGAAACCAAAACCAAGCCAATCCCTGGCAAAACTTACCAAAAAATGAAAAAATAAGGATTATCCTGCAAACAGGATTTTTATGAATATTTTATGACAACTATTTGAAGATTTAGACAAAATTGCTGCATTCCTGGAAAAACATTACTTAATAATATGGTTCAAAAACAAATAGAAAACCTAACTAGTCCCAAGAGAACTGCATGATTAATCAAAACTCTTTCCACAAAAATATCTTCAAGAAAACAATCAGACTTCTTCAAAATAATTGTCAAAGTAAAAAGTGACTGGCAGGGCTGGGGTTATAGCTCAGCGGTATAGTGCTCACCTAGCATGTGTAAGGCACTGGGTTGGATCCTTAGCACCACATAAACATAAATAAATAAAAATAAAACGTGTCTACCTACAACTAAAAAAATAATTTTTAAAAAGTGACTGGCTCATGGTAGTTTCCCAATTAGTGCATGTTGAATGAATAGACAAATGTCAAGGTAAAGCAACTAATGAAATTCATGAAAGAACATTTGATGAAAACCAAATATTCTAGAACCTATGTATTGTCAAAATTTACTGTGTATCTGTTCCTGATTTATGCTTCATCTCCACTATTTCCACCATGAAGAGATCAATAGGGTATCCTGGTCTTCTAATAGCCAAAACAGAATCCACCACAGCCTGAAAGAGAAGTGAATGAGGACAGTTAATTATTTAGACTACCAAAAAAACCCACTGGCCCTCATAATCTATCACCATGATAAACACAGAAAGGGCTTCAGGCTTCAAAATATAAGGCAAAGCCAACAAGTGCCACTTTACTGTAGACACTGACAAAAAAAAAAAAAAAAATCAATGGATACTTTAGAGTCTAAAGGAACTTCAGAGATCATCAGGTTCAAGTCCTTTATTTTATAGATGATGAAACTGAGAGAACTTAAGAAATTGCAGTTTTAAAATAAGGTCTAACAGTAGCAGAGCCAGGACTAGAATTCAGGACTCTGTTATTGTCAAACCACTGCTATTTCTGCCACACTAACACTATATAACCTTTCCCACCGAAGGACCCCGTAATAGAAAAGGAGTGAATGTAATCTAATATATGAACTCAAATTTGCTGCCTATAATAATATGCCATTTTAAGCCTCATGTTTTTCCATGAAAAGTTTCCAGGTCATGCCACAATATTTCAGTGTGAAAATAATGCTTCCACTCAAAATGGTAAAGTAAAATTGACACTCCAGAAAAACTTGTCTCATTTATTTTCCAATATATCCCCAGGGCTATGCAATTTGAAAAGCAGAGCACAACACATCTTATTGTTTAGCTCAGAAAAGAATAAGAAAATAACTGATTAGGAGTATTAAGAGCTAAGCTATAACCACCCTAAAATAGAAATAAAACAAAAAAATATATCTTAGAAAATTTTACCTGAGGTAACATAATTCTTAATTGTGGCACTTACTAGGGAATAAGACAAAGGTCACTGGATAGTAAGAGCATACGTGATTTTACAGCTCCAAAAGAAAGTGGTGCTTCTGCACAGCAAAGGAAACTATTAGGAATGGGACAAAATCTTTGCTAGTTACTCTTCTGACAGAGAATTAATAACTAGAATTTATTTAAAAACTCAAAAACTTAACACCAAAAAACCCAATTAATAAATGGGCAAGTGAATTAAACAGACACTTCTCAAAAAAAGAAATACAAATGGCCAACATATACATGAAAAAATGTTCAACATCATTAGCAATTAGGGAAATGCAAATCAAAACTACACTGAGATTTCATCTCTTTCCAGTCAGAATGGCAGTCATCAAGAATACAAACAATAATAAATGCAGGAGAGGATGTGGAGACAAAGGAACATTTCCCACTGTGGGTGGGATTGTAAATTAATACGATCACTATGAAAATCAGTATGGAGGTTCCACATGTCCCAGCTATACCATTCCTCGGTATTCATCCTAAAAAATTAAAGTCATCATACTATAGTGATGCATGCATACCCATGTTTAGAGCAACACAATTCACAACAGCTAAATTACAGAACCAGCCTAGGTGTCCATCAACAGATGAGTAGATAAAGAAAATCATATATATATATATATATATATATATATATATATATATAATGGAGTTTTATTCAGCCATAAAGAAAACTGAAATTATGTCATTTGCAGGAAAATGGATGAAACTAGAGATTGTTTGGTTAGCCAAAATAAGTTAAACATATTTAATAAAATAAATATGTTTCCTCTCATGTGGAAGCTAGAGAGGAAAAAGAAAAAGAAAGGTGGGAACAGGGATCTCATAAAAATCAAAGGTAGATGAATAGAGGAAAGAGAACAGGGAGTGAGAAGAAGATGGGAGAAAGGGAGGGAGAAAGAAGTGCTGGGGAGTGATATTGGCCAAATTATATTGCTATATTGTGTGCATGTATGAATATGTAACAATAAATTCCATCATCATATACAACCACAATACACCAATAAAATATGTGGAAAGAGAAAAAAAATAAAGAAAATGGCTGCCCTAAATAGACAGCACAAGATCTTGAGCCACGTGAGTACTCCAACAGAAAAAAATGCAGCTGTTTCTTCTGACTCTGCTCAGCAAGAAATTGTCTGATTTTAATCAAATTTCCCACATTTTTTCCTATTGGTAAGGAGAATTGAGCAGAAACAACTCAGGTGTTCCAGTCCATCTGGCATTTGTATTTCTCAAATTAATAAGATAGCAGTCTGCTTTGTATCTCAATGTCTTATGAGTTTGGTTACTATGAATTCATCATTCCTGATAAATCTAATATAGTCAATTTTTAGAACTGCAAAGCTGGGGAACAAAAATGATATCATCAAATGATAACATTATAAAAGCTTTCTTAAGGTATCCAGTCAATCTTGTTTGTATATTACATATGTTCGTCCTTTAGAAGAAAGCAAAGCAAATATACATTTCCCAAATGTGAATATTATATATCAGATCAATCATGCTTCATTAAAGTGGTAACTTTAACTACAAGGCATATTGCCAAAACAACTTCCTCATGTATCACTCCATATAACAAAATACAAACCTGTAGGTTTAGACTAGTGTACTATTCACAGGCTTCCAAAGGAGATAATCTACAGACAGACAACATCCTACCAACTTTCAAGTCACTTCTGCGTTAATATAACACTTTTGAAAAATTACAACTTCTATTCTGACCAATCAAATGTTGTCTATACATAAGCTTGTAAACATTTATCTCCCTATTTTGTTGTGCGTTCAAGAGAATCACATGGAAATCTTGGCTGCCTTCTAAGAAAAAGAAAATATCATCATGTGTTAGGCTATACTTATTCTCAATACAAGTTTAATCACATACCTCTGTTAACACATCAGCCAGTTCTGCATGAACTTTCGTTCGTAGAGATGTTCTAGCCACATCTAAGAGGACTTCTCTTTTCATCTCCTTTATTACTTTAACTTCTTCCAAAACCTCAAGTGCTTTTATCTTTGCAGCTTCAAATCCTTCTGCTATTATTCTAGGGTGCAGGCCCTATTACATCAACATAAAATTTTAAACTATGAAGTAAATTATTGAAAGGCAAGATAACTATCCTCTCCTATTAATATGCCTCAAAAAGGAATGTTACCCACATTAATGCCACTAAACATAATTGTGCATATGTAATTTATAAAAGTCACTTTTTATTTCCAAAAATCATGACTACATTGTCATGTGGTGTCCTTCTAAATGAGTGTCAACAACAACAACAACAACAAAGGGTCCTTCTAATGCTAAGTAAAAGAACCAGCAATGATTTAGAAAAACGTGGTAGATAGGGGCTGGGGAGATAGCTCAGTTGGTAGAGTGCTTGCCTCACAAGCACAAGGCCCTGGGTTCAATCCCCAGCACCGTAAAAAAACAAAAAAAAACGTGGTAGATAAACAACACCTTCACTCAGCGATCAAAGTTAACATCACAGTAATGGGATAGATAGGCATCATGTGCCTCCTGATAAGATGCATTCAAAAGAGCACAACAGTGCTTTTGTGATATTCCTGCCAAATATTAATAACCTGAGTCTAACTGTGAGGAAGCAGACAAATCCAATTAAAGGACTTTGTATAAAATAACTGGCCTATAGTCCTTAAAAGTAGCAATGTCATGAAGCATAAAAAGGCAGCTCAGGAACTATTTCAGCTTAAAAGAGACTAAAGGAACATGACAACTGAATGCAATGCGTGATCCTAGATTTTCTTTTTCTGTAAAGGTCACTATTGAAAGCAGTGGTGAAATTTGAATAAAATATGCAGATTAGATAATAGTACTACATGAATGTGTCAATGTTATTATTAATTCCATTTTACATAATTATACTGTGGTTATATAAGAGAATCCTTTATTATAAAAATGTACACTAATACTGAAATAGATTATATCTGCAGCTTAACTCAAACCATTTAGAAAAAGATACATACACTGATATATATTAGTTCCTCTGATATACAGTACGATATATGTGATATGTACAATGATATATATTATTTCCTCTGACATTATAACATTATGTTATCTATAATTATATGTACACAATTCATACGTTATATATATCAGAGCAAGGCCAAGGATGGAGAAATTATAACACTTGGAGATTATGGGTAAAAAGAACACAGGAATTCTTTGTTAACATTCTTGCAACTTTTCTTTAGATCTGAAATGGACAAAATAATTTTAAACAGTATTATTTATTATGAAAAATAATAAATTTTGTGAAAGCTGGCACAATTTCTAATTCATTCCTTTGTATCACTCCTATAATATTTAAAAGTTGATGTTAATTGAGCATTTGTGCTGGGCACTATCCTAAGGGCTTTACATGAAATAATTAATTTTACACTCTCAACGACAGTATGAAGTGGGTATTTATTATTCCCACTACACAGATGAGTGACCTAAATATAAGGGAATAATGTGATTTGCCTTAGATTAGCTAGTTAAGTGGAGTCATGTACCAGGGAATGAAATTGACCAAATTATGTTGTATGCATGTATGAGTATATAATAACAAATACCAATAACAAGTAAAATTAGTGTACCAATAAAATTTTTTTTATAAATGTGGAGCTAGGATTTATACCCACGAGCCCTGATCCTAGAGCCTATACTATTACCATTTTCAAAAATATCCTCAGTCCAAGACTTCACAATTGCTCATCTGGACTACTAAAACCTCTGATCATGACCCCCTTAAAATGTCCCCAAATGTTTAAAATGCCAATATGACCATGCCAGGTGTTACTATATTGATATGTATAGTCTGTTCAACACAAAATAAAGCACAAGTTTCTTGGTTAATGTACTGCACACCCTCTGTGATCTGGTTCCCACCTCCTACAACCTCTTCTGTTACCATCCAAATCATTTTAAACTCCAGCAACACCAAAATGCTTGTTGCTCTATCCAACACTATGTATGTTGTTCCTTCTGTATGGAATGCCATTCTCCTCCATCCTCACTCTTTCATCTGACTTACTCCATCCTGAAAATTTAGCTCAATTTACATCCTCCAGTGAGTTGATTTCTGACTATGATGGGTTAGTTTAGGATAGCCCTCTCTCCTCAGTGTTCCTACCATATCCTGTGCCCGGCTCTATCACCATACGCCCAATTTCATGATTATGTCATCTGCCAGTATCTCAAAATAAGCCAAACCTTATTTTGTTTGGGTGCCCCTCTTCCACCTATGCTCCAGAGACAACTAGCCTCATTCCCAGGTCAAGGAATGGATCCTGATTAATCAAGTTGATTCCCTTTAAAATGGTTATTGATTTAGAAAGGGCATAAGACAGAAGTTGGCCCAACCACACAAGAAGTAGTATTTATATTCCTTAGTTGTGTGAATGGTTTCCTCTTGCCCTCCCCTATTGAGTATTATCAAGAAGCAAGTAACCCTGATTTCCTCTGGCAGTCCTACACTCAAGATAAAAACAAGCAGGCCATATAGCCTATCTCGTAGAGTGCCTGCCTTCCCACTCCTTGGCCTATACCCAAAGGACTTAAAATCAGCATACTACAGAGATACAGCGACATCAATGTTCACAGCTGCTCAGTTCACAATAGCCAGATTGTGGAACCAACCTAGATGTCCTTCAATTGATGAATGGATAAAGAAACTGTGGTGTATATATATATATATACACACAATGGAATATTAATCAGCCATAAAGAATGATAAAATTATGGATGAAATTGGAGAATATCATGCTAAGTGAGATAAGCCAATCTCAAAAAACCAAAGGACGAATGATATTGCTAATAAGTGGATGATGACACATAATGGGGGGTGGGAGGGGTTAGTGTTAGGGTTAGAGTTAGGGTTAGGGAGGGGGGCAAGAATGGAGGAAGGAAGGACTATATAGAGGGAAAAGAGGGGTGGGAGGGGTGGAGGGAAGGGAAAAAATAACAAATGAATCAAACAACATTATCCTATGTAAATTTATGATTACACAAATGGTATGCCTTTACTCCATGTACAAACAGAGAAACAACAGGTATCCCATTTGTTTACAATAAAAAATAATTAAAAAAAAAGATAAAAACAAGTCTTAGGATAAAACAGTACTATGAAAGGAAGAGCGAAGAGACAGAAAGGTTCCAGGTACTTGATGACTAAATAAACTTTTTAATCAACTAAACTTGGATCCAGCCTTATCTCTTAATGTTCTATTATGAGAGCTTAATAACTTCCTCATTATTTAAGTGAGTTTTAGCCAATTTCTATTGCTTACAGTCCAAAGCATCCTAACTGAGATAAGTTGTAGGCACTGAATTAACAGACAATTCCCAATACCGAATAAAACACAAAGAAGAAATAATTTTAGCATTTTAACCAGGTAATGCTTTGCTGAATGGTCTCTGAATAAGAGGAAAAATTCAAATAATTATAGGAAAAAGGTAAGTAATACCAAGAAAAGAATACAGATTGAACAAAGACACAGAGGTAAAAATGTGCATTATGTTTCTGAGGCTAGTAAATGGAGGAATCTGAATAGATGGTTTATAAAGAAAAATAAATCTAAAAAGGTAGGTAAATTCACAAGGTAGGAAACCTTTAATATTTCCTCCAGTTACTTTTTAAAGGGGTATAATTTGGTTTCAACTTTTATTAGTGGCATTTTCTTTCTTAAGCCATTACTCTTGGATACATGGGCAATTTTTTTACCTTTCTATAGATCTTAACTATTTCATTTTTAAAAGAGGCATATAATTCCAATAAAAGGCATTACTTTGGGGGTGAAGTACACTGTTATTTCCATTTATAATTATTCAAGGATATCTTGATTAAATTAACTTTTACACTCTAAAATGAACCATTTTGCTTTTTTATAAAATTCATTCAAAATAAAGAGTGAATTCTGTGAAATATTAATACCTCAGAAATGTAAAGATCAGCTTGCTTTAATAATTCTCCAATAATTAGAACATTTGAAGTAGTACCATCTCCTGTGATGTCATCCTGGGCTGTTGCTACTTTTGCTATCAAGGAAGCTGTTGGGTGTTGAATTTGCTGGAAAGAGTAAGCAACAGATTTAAAAAGAAAGGGAAATGAGATACAGAAGACCACAAAAAGATAACCTAAGGGTCAGCAGTATAATTAAAAAATGAAATAAGCTTGATCCTGCAAGTTTGCAAGTTTCATATTATCAAATACTTAGTAAATGTCAAGTCCAAAATTTTAAAATAGAGAACTAATGAGGTTTGAACATTTTAGAACACTCCTTTTTTCAGAATGCAATGACATTTCCAAAAGAAGATTAAATCCTTCAATCTCAAAGATGAATATTTGTGAAAATTGCAAATGAATTTTTATTCTTCCATGATTACAAATAATATAATGCAGTGCCTTGTTATTAATTTGTAAGTATCCCACAATTATCGCTTGAAAATAGCAAAAAAAAAAAAAAAAAAAAAATCAACCCAACAGGGATACCTCAAAACTGCAGTATTTACCTGATAACCTTGACTTAAATGTATACAAAGTGTACTATGTTCTTAATTAAGGCTTATTAAGGTTTATTAAAGTCAGCAGCATCAGCTCACCATCTCATGGAGCAGTACATTGCCGTCTTTAGTGAGTTTGATGTCACCAGCACCAGAAACAAGCCTGTTCAAAGAACAGTGATGATATTAACTTCTCATGTCAAGAGTCAAACACAACATTCCCAGTACTTGCCATTCCACTTTCCTTAACACAGGAAACAGGGCTTTGAAAACTCCATTGTGCCATGGAGTAATACCACAGTAACTACCACTATTTGCAGCTCGCAGGATCATTTCTCCCAAGGTGGATTTATGGTGAATTCAGACCAAATGGAGCATTAGAGAGCACTTGGGTCAAAGAGGAGTATGAGTAACAAAGCACATGTTTGCAAATTTCCAGCAATTTTTAATTTTGGTAAATGTTATCAATCATTCATTCATTCATCTTAGTTCCCCTCACCCATCACAGTTGTTAGATCACCAAGCTCTGTTAATTCTATGATCTAAATATCTGAGTCATATCCCCTTCTCCCCATTTCCACTGTCATTATCATCCTACCCTGAACTACTTGAACAGCATCCTGATTATCTCCAAATTTAAATTTAACTTCCATACATTTATCTTTCTAAAAGGTAATGTGACTCAAAAATCCATCAATAATTTTTATGTTCTCCATCACCTTCAAGGTAAAATCCAAACTAATTTAGCAATGACATACTTGACCTTTCCCAATCTGACTTGACTATCTTTCTTCCTCCTCTACCATCCTTCTACAAACCCAGTATTTTGGTTTCCTTAAATTGCCAAATTTTTTTGTTATGTTTATATTGTTGGGCTTTCTTATTCCTGAAATGACTCTACTTAGGAGGCCTTGTACTACCTTTTCCAACTGGTGAACTCATTCTTCTTTTAAGACTATGATCAAACATCCTCTGTTATTTGAGAGGCTTTACCTTCTGCCATCAGTAATTAGTCCCTTTCCTCAGTATAATCATATGCATCTATATATAATTAGCACATCTGTCTCTACCAGATCTCCTTAAGAATTGAAACTATCTTTGTCATCTGTTTTCCCAGCATCTAATGCCTTCTTTTACCATTAATATCAGTTCTCTCATTCCTGTCAGGATGTTTCTCTTACACCCTTTTGCTCTCACCAGTATCTTCTCCACTTATGTAAAGAAAATAATGGTGCTAAATACATACTAAAATAATGAACAACTATCAAGAACTATAGGCATAGAGCATTCAAGGAATTTGCCTAAGTACTCAGAGCTATATTTTGAAATTTGAATTTGAACCTATGCCTGCCTGGCTCCAAATCCTGTACCCTTTCCATGACAACACATTGATTGCCATGAAAAAGACTATCTGTCCAGGGGTTGGGAATTTAGCTCCGTGGTAGAGCTTATGGCAAGCACGCGCAAGATCCAGGCTTAGATGCCCTGCAACACAAAGTGTGAAAGGGGGAGAGGGGGTCGAATTTACAGACTTGAGGGCATAGTCTTAAAAAGCAGAGGAGTTGGGGATGATGGTGTAACTCAGTGGTACAGCATTTGCCTAGGGTACACCAAGCTCTGGATTCGAACCCAAGCACGAGAGGAAGTAAAGAGGAGTTAAGTGCCTTCCGTTTCCAATGGGACGTTAAATGAACTGGCTTTCTAACCGCACGTGAAACTTAACGAAAAAGGGGGTGAGGGGGGCAGGTCACAAGTTCACTCATGGGACTTCCCCGGGGGAGTTTTTCTCCTCCTCCCCACCAGGCTAGAGATACTCTCAGGGAATTAGTGAGAAGAAGGGAGCCAGGCCCACAAGTTGACACCTCCAGTGTATTCGTGGAACTTATGCCTTAGAGGACACCCTAAACCCAAAACCGCCTGGTGCCCTAACGGCCGTCTCACATTTTCATGGTGCCCTTAGGACCCAAGTTGGTCCGCAGCACATCTTGCAGCCCTCGGGCGGCGCATATGTTGACAGCCAAGGCCGCCTGGGCCCGCGCCACCTCAGCCTTGGAGTTTATAGCCTTGATCGCAGCCATAGCCTAACGGTTGAGCGGAGGAAAAACAGCCCTTGTGGTGGTTCTGAAGGGAAATCCTGGCGTCACGCCCTTCTCCTGAGCTTTGACCAATCGTCGCTTCGGCAGGAAGTGATGCAATCAGGCCTCGTCGGGACGGAAGCCAGAATCGCCTGGGATCTGGTCGCAAAGATGGCGTCCTCCGCCTCCGCTCGGCCTCCGGCCGGGAAGCGAGTGGTAAATCAGGAAGAACTCAGGCGATTGATGAAGGAGAAGCAGCGTCTGAGCACTAACCGGAAAAGGATAGAATCTCCATTCGCGAAGTACAACCGTTTGGGCCAGTTGAGTTGTGCCCTATGTAACACCCCGGTCAAGAGCGAGCTCCTGTGGCAGACTCACGTCCTGGGAAAGCAGCACCGAGAGAAAGTGGCCGAGCTGAAAGGCGCGAAGGGAGCCACACAGGGTCCATCTGCCAGCGCAGCGCCTCAGTCCGCCAAGAGGAAAGCGTCGGATGCGGATAACCAAGACGCCAAGAGAGCGAAGGCCTCCTCCGTTCCTCAGGTACAGCCCTCCACGTCCGCTTTCTCCACCAACTTTGATAAAACAGGGAAAGAGTCCGCTAGAGCGATACCTAGTAAACCTTCGGGACTCGGTTTACTCCCTGAATATGAAGATGAGGAGGAGGAAGAGGAGGAAGAGGAGGGAGGAAGAGAAGGAAAAAGAGGGGATGGCAGCAAACTGCCGCCCAACGCACAGGGCAAAGAACACTCGCTTTCCTCCTCGCGGGAAGCAACAAGTAGTGTGCTGCCAAACGATTCCTTTAATACGAATCCTCCCAAGGCCCCCTTAATTCCTCATTCAGGGTCTATTGAGAAAGCAGAAATACATGAAAAAGTGGTGGAAAGGAAAGAAAACACCGCGGAAGCATTACCGGAAGGATTTTTTGATGATCCTGAAGTAGATGCAAAGGTACGAAAAGTTGATGCTCCAAAGGATCAGATGGACAAAGAGTGGGACGAATTTCAAAAAGCCATGAGGCAGGTCAACACTATTTCTGAAGCTATAGTCGCAGAAGAGGATGAAGAGGGACGGTTGGACCGCCAGATTGGGGAGATTGATGAGCAGATAGAGTGTTACCGTAGGGTGGAAAAGCTGCGGAATCGCCAGGATGAAATTAAAAATAAACTTAAAGAGGTTTTGACCATAAAAGAACTGCAAAAAAAGGAAGAGGAGAATGCTGACAGCGACGATGAGGGAGAACTACAGGACTTGTTATCTCAGGATTGGAGGGTGAAAGGGGCTTTGTTATAAGGTTTTTTTGTTGTTTTGTTTCTTACCTTACTGGGGATTGGATCTGCTGAAGCTCTACAATTGAGTCACAGCCCCAGCCTCCTGCCCCTCCCTTTTTATTTTGAGACAGGGTCTCCCTGACTTGCCCAGACTGTCATTGAACTTGGAGATCCTCCTGCCTCAGCCTGCAGAGTAGCTGGGATTCTATAGGCGTGCCCCACCATCCACTGCTATTGTAAGGTTTTAAAGATCCAAGCTTTTCAATAGTTTAAAAAAAAAAATGCTTTTCAATATATAGATACATCTGTTACTCCTTTCCTAGAGATTTGTATACTCATGTCAGTCGTTGAGATAAAATGAGCCAGTGAACAGCAGCACTTTGGAATGTTGGTGGATTTTTGAGGTAAAATTGCTTTTGAAATTTTTGAAGTGTTACATAACAAAGTGCCAACTTTTTCATACATTTTAAGGCTTAAGTGTTTTAATTTTGAGTTGTAAAATCTGTAAGTTGTAAATATTGTATACAGTTAAATATATATTTACCTAAGTAATTGTTTTGGAATTTATAAGTTAATATAAGTCTGACCAACAGACAAGTGTTTACATGAATATACTCTGCTGTTTAGAATGTACATATTTTTTCTGATCCCTATATCAAAGGGTTGGAATATTTTGTTCTGTCTTAAGAACACTACTCATAAGTTATTCTAGGTTACTCGGTTCTCTAGCTAGGTATTCTGTTTTCAAAAAAGTGCTTTAGAAAAACATTGAGAAAAATATATGCCAAACATGTCCAACCTCCTTAAAGCAGTTTGTCTTGACTAGACTGGTGTCTGTCAGATGTGGATGTACATGAGAATCAACTTTGAAACTTATAAAATTGTACACATGAATCACTATGAAGTTTTTTTTTTTTTTTAAAAGTCAAATATCAGAGCTATGACCTTAGATTCAGTAAACCTGGGTGGGATGGAGTTCAGACAACTGTATTTTTCTTTTTTCTTCTTTTTTTGCAGGATTAGGTATCAGACCCTAGTACATATTAGACAAAACACTCTACCCTCAGTAGAGACAACTATATTTTTTAAAGTTCCCAGGTAGGGGCTGGGGATGTAGCTCAGTTGGTAGAGTACTGGTCTTGCAAGCACAAGCCCATGGGTTCAGTCCCCAGCACCGCAAAAAAAAAAAAAAAAAAGATATTAAAGTTCCCAAGTAATTCTAATATATGCCAAAATTGGAGAGCAGCTGCCCTTAATCTAGAATACGTTTATGTTGTTTTCAGAATTGCTTTAGTGCTAAAACATTGCATAAATATCCTGCTTCTTGAATGAAAGAAATACTTATTACCTTTATTTCTATCTTTTTCAGTCTGAATTTTTATTTTGTGATAAATTAGGGTTCATTTTTATAGGTTTTATTAATTATGGAGAGGTCATTTAAGTTTTTCTTTTTGTTTTTCTAATAGTAACAGTTACCCTTGTGTTTGGTCTGTAATAGATGAAGTCAGTCCTCCCTTTGGAGGTGGAGGTATTTAAACAGGAAAAGGGAATTAGTGTTCTGGAGACAGAAATGCATATTCAGACAGCATATTCAAATAAAAATGAGCATATGCAAATAATACTTGAGATTTAACAGTTCTTAGAACAGGCCAGGCAGGATTCTAAGTGCTTTACATATATTAACTCACTCTAGTTTCCCTAAAGCTCAGATTTTAAAGACACAAGTACCAAGAAAGGTGTGCAAAGCCTTGAATTCTAAAGAATTCTTCCTGTTGGCACTGTGAAAATTAATGGAGGTATTTTAAGCAAAGAATCTGCAAAGAAATATCAGATGTTATTCTAATTGTAGTATATGGAATGAAATGAACATGAAAGAAAGAAGCTGGGAGACTACTTGAAAACTACATGTACAAAAGCAAGGTTACTAAGACTGATTAGATATGGACTGAGAAAAATAAAAGAAGTTCATAAGAAGAGTTGTTTTAGTGACTACATTTGGAAGAAGAAAGGAGAGAGAGAGATGCAGTCAAAGTATTGTTTTTTAATTAGCGTGGGTGCCTAGAAGTTGTTGACTGGCAGAAGCACAAGTTACTAGTGTAGTCTTTCCACCTCTGGCACAAAAATCTTTGCTTTCTTGAGCTGCCAGTTGGTCAGTGATAGCAATTTCAGTTTAACGACTAAGGGTGCCTCAAATCTTTGAGCCCACTCTTAGATGTTTACGTCATTTATCACTTTATTATTTCAGCATGCAAGAAGTACAAAATGGGTTGAATTGTGAGCCCACTTCTACCTTGGTTAATAATCTAATAGAGCACTGCCCAATAATAATACAAGCCACATATGTTTTAAATTTTCTAACAGCCAATTTAAAAAGAAATGAGTGAATTTAGTTTCAATTTTTTTTAGTATATCAAAAATATTAACATTTCAGTATGTAATCAATATTTAATGCGATGTTTTACTTCTACTTTTTCTTATTTTTAGCAAGCAAGAAGTAGGTTTATTGCAAGAAATAGACTTCTTCAAAGAGAAGGGGCCTCAGAGCTTGGGAATCCCTCTCTACTACATTTTTAAAATCTGAGTTTTTAAAATCACAGTTTAGACTGGCCACATATCAAGTATTCAGTAGCTATATGTGACTAGTGTGTACCATAAAAAAGCACAAATTTAAAGAGAAATTTATCCAGGTGAAAAAAATAAAACATGCTTAAGAAGTAGTGAGCAGGCTTATATGACTGGAGCAGAGGGTTCATTCCTGGCAACAGAGAATTAGCATTGGAAAGATAGTTTATGAACAATGTGGAAGGTCTTGAACGACATGCTGTAAGGAATTTGGACTTACTCTAAGTTAGCTTTTTCTTACATAATACCTTTGTTTTATTTACTTATTTTTTTAATGTGGTGCTGAGGATCAAACCTAGTGCCTCACACATGCTAGGCAAGCACTTCACCTAGCTCCAACCCCAACCTTAAGGTTGTACCCCTTCCCCCCATATGGGGGGATTGAACCAAGGGATGCTTTGCCACTGAACTATATATCTCTAGTCCTTTTTAAACTTTTGAGACAAGGCTCAGTGAATTGCTTAGCTGCCTTCGAACTTGCAATCCTGCCTCAGCCTCCTGAGGCATTAGGATTACCAGTGTGCACCAGTGCACCCAGTGAATGTCGAATCCTTAATTGACACACAATTAAAGAAGGGTTTAAGTACCAGGTGTGTGTCACTATGCATTTGAACCTCAATAGGGCTTTTGGACAAAAAGCCCTCAAAATCTGATCTCAATACTCCGAATCCCAGAGCAGTTAAGAATGGGGCCCTGACCATCATTAGTGCTCTGGTAATCCTTGTTGAATCTGCTGTCTGGCCTCAAACTTGGGATCCTCCTACCCCAGCTTCCCAAATCACTGGGATTATAAGCTTGTTCCACCAAGCCTGGCTCTAACCAGATTGTTTTTAATATAAAATGTTTTTTTAGCCTGTATGATAGCAGGAATTTAAAAGATTTAAATATGAATAGGAAAAAAGATCCGAGAATTCACTACATTCTGTTTTCTACCTACATTTTCACCCTCAGTGATCTCATCCATTTCCATGTGTTCATATGTCATCTATGTACTGAAGATCCCCAGTTTATCTCCCCAATGGGATCTTCCTCTCCTAAGCTCCTGGATTATTTAACTGCCTATCTAACATTCCACTCAGATCTTTAATAGGTTTCCTTAATTTAGTTAACCAAGCAACTTTGATTTTCTTCCCCAATGTGTTCTCCCTAGTCCTGTTTCAGAAAATGGTACCACTACCCACCCAGATGCTCAAGGCAAACCTGGAAGTCATCCATTCCCTTCCTTTATCCCCCAAATCTGTCAGCTCTACCACTAAAATATTCCCAGAATCTGCCCACTTCTGTCTCCATTGGCGCTAGCCACTTTGCCTCATTCATTATTGCCCTATCCTCCCACCTTTAGCCACAATCTTTTTAACAAGTTAGGATTCTTTTAAGAACCTAGATTAAGTCACTCAAAGTCATCACATGCTTCCATCACACAGAGGAGAAAAAAATCCAGTCCTTCTGTTAAGCCTACATGGTACTCCAGGGTTGGTAAATATCACATACGAACTGATAACAGCTCCATTGAGGACAGAAGGGGACAGAACATAATTGTTCTACATTGAAAGCAATTGTTTCCATCCCAGAATAATGGAATGGCTAAATTTGTTTGTTGTTTTCTGATTTTCAAAAGAATCTGCAAGTCAAAAATGTCTTTGTTTTTAGTGAAATCTCAAAAATGCTATGGGGGCTGAATGTGCTCTGGGGCCTTACACTGTGCTGCCTCTGACTTGATCTGCTATACTCTTCCTCTGTTCTCACTGGCTAGCTTTCTAGTCCTCTAATGTGCCATTTCAGAGCTTGTGTCTTTGTAGTTTTCTCTGCTTGGAAAGTAACTTCAGGTAGCATGAAGTCTTCAGTCCCAATGTCCCTTTCTGAGATAAAAAGTCACTTCCTGTCACTACCATATTATAAGTTCATTAAACTTATTACTAAGTTTTTATTTTTGTTGCAGTGCTGGGGATTGAACCCAGGGCCTTAGTGCTTGCAAGGCAAGCATCTACCAACTGAGTCTATATCCCCAGCCCTATTAACTATCTTTAATTGGCTTATTTGTACACAAGTTAATGACTCTCCCCATAAGAGTGTAAACTCCCACGGGGAGCTTCTCTATCCTAGTTACAAACTAAAATTATTCCAGGCACATAATAGGGTTCAATAAATATCTGTTGAATGAATAATACCCACAAAGCTGGATGTTGCTTGGAAAAGTGGTAAAAAGACCAAGCTGACTCACAGAAGTGGCAACCAGAATAAAAGACTTGAACAAAGAGCTAAGAAATCTCTTCCTGCTATGTCTCCCCCTTACTTGCTTGGCACATGAAATCTTTACCTATTCTGAGCACACGAGCCCCTCGAGGTGTACACCACAACCTCTAGAGAGCGATGGGCCACCTCAGCATTTAGCAGCTAATACGAATTCCTCATGACACCAAACAAGCAAAAGGGAATGTCCATATGTTAGAGGGAGCTGTGGGCAGCCCTGATTGCCTTGAAGACTCTTAAGTGGAGAATAGAGGAATAAAATGAATCAGAAGCAGGGAAAGATCAAAAGAGTCAGCAAGTACACACTGCCTCCCAGCTGCTCTCAGCCTTCACCATTGCCATTTGGCTCCCTCCTCCCATCACTTGGCAGTCAAAGCCATTTCAGTGAATCTTTGCACTCAGCCATCCTTCACTGAAAGCACTCCCAGTCTCAGAGGAGGAACTGAGTTCCATCTGGCTGCACCACCATTTCGCTAACAGCTTTTGGCAGGATTGTGCTCACTTGGGAGCCAGCGGTCACCTTTAGGGAGTGGTAAGGACCACACTGGGTGGTTGTTTTCTTCCTCCCAGCCAGCTACCTCAAAATGGGGATTGAACCTAGGGGCACTTTGCCACTGAGATACACCCCCAGTTCTTTTTATTTTTTTAATTTGAGACAGGGTCTTGCTGAGTTGCCCAGGCTGACCTTGAACTTGGAATCCTTCTGCTTCAGTCTCTTGACTCTCCAGAATTAGAGGTGTGCGTCTCTGGGCCTGGCATTGTTTCCCGTGTGTGTGTGTTTACTTGTTTTATCAGTTTTGTAAGTTGTAAGGCAATTTCAGTCAAGCCAGGTGGTCAGATGATTAATAACATGGTATTAATACATTAATATGTATTAGATACATACCATGTGTCTGGCGTTATGCTAAGGCTTGACATATACCATCTCTAACCCTCACAACCCTGTAAGGTATATATCTTCATTTTACAGATGAGGAAACCAAGGCTAAGAAGTGAAGCAACTTGTGAAACAATCCAAAAGCCCCTATTCTTCCTATTATCACCATGCATCCCTATTAATATTAATGTGTTTGCACAGTGAGAGTATCTTTTCTCCTTCACATTAGTTTTGAAGTCTCAATATACCCCAGAGAAGTAAAGCAACTTTTATTACCTAATTATTATTCTAGATCTATGACTTGTCCAGGTTACTTAGTTTAGCAAGTTAATTGCTAAAGTAAGACTAGATGTAGATTAATTCCCAGTTGTAATTTTTTTTATTAAAACTTCTTTTATTTTTACAGAATGCATTTTGATTCATTGTACACATTGTACACAATGTGTAGATTCACATCATTCATGTAATCATACATATACATGGGGTAATACTGTTTCTTTCTACTATCTTCCTGTCCCCCATCCCCTCCCACCCCATTTTCCTCTACACCATCCAAAGTTCCTTCATTCTTCTATGCACCCCCCCACCGCCACCCCTAACAACTGTTTGTTTGCAGTACTAGGAATCAAGCCCAGGGCCCCATATTATACCACTGAGTTATATCCCCTGCCCCCTAGAGACATCTTTCTATATTTAAAAATGAAGAATATAAAATGGGAGATGATCCTTCAAAATAGCAAGAATTAAGATTACAGAAGCCAGGCATGGTAGCACATCATGCCTATAATCACAGCTACTCGGGAAACTAAGGCAAGAAGATTATAAGTCCAAGGCCAGGCAGGGGAATTTAGTGAAACCCTGTCTCAAATATAAAAAGGGCTGGGGATGTAACTTAGTGGTAGGGTGCTTGCCCAGCATGCCCAAAACCCTAGGTTCAATTCATGGCACTTAAAAAAAAAAAATGAAGTTGACTTTCAAGGTCAAGGGAACTCAGTACTCCTCAGAAACCTTGGCAGGGCTAGGAAGCCCTATTTTTTTGAAGTTTGTTATCTGCTGATTCTCTCCACACACTCCCATCCTGCCTTTCCCCCATTTCATCAACAATAGAGTTTATTCCTTTGTCCTCTGATGGTAAGAATGGTAACTTCAGTTCCCAGACGTTCCAAATGGCACTAATAGTTACATAGTGCCTGTGATCCACCACTGCTGTGGTTCAGATGTGGTTTGTCCCCCAAAGGTTGAGACCTTGGTCCTCAGTGTTGGGAGTTGGGTGGGATCCTAAAGGGGTAAGGCTTGGTAGGGGTCCTCAGGTCACTGGGGCCTACCCTATGAAGGGATTAAGGTAGTTCTATGGGACCCCTATATTAGTTCTCTGGAGATAAGCTATTATAAAAGCCTGATCCTGAACCCTGAGTCATTTTCTGGCTTCTGTCCTACAATGTGGTCTCTTGCTTCTGCACATGCTCCTGCCACTGTATACCATCCTTCACAGAGTCGAGCTATTGCCAGGACTATGCCCTTGAACTCCTGGACTGTGAGCTAAGTAAACCTCTCTTCTTTATAAAGGCACCCTGCTTCAGTTATTTTGTTATACTAATGGAAAATGGATTGATACAACCACTCTTTAACAAGGTGACCTTGGGTCACCCTGGTTTTTTCATGTTATTTGCTTAGGTACAAAACAGGAGATAAGTTCCTACCTTCAAGGATTACTGAGAGATTTAAGTAGTTAAATTTGTATAGATGCTTTTAACATAGCATTTGACCCACTTAGCACTGTTAGCTGTTATTATTATATGGTTTCTGGGTTCCAGGGCACTTTCATTTCTCCATGTCACCAGCCCCAAAAGGGTATCTTAGGTGTAAGGTGTTTAGCAGCATCCCTAGCCTCAACCCCAGAATGCTGGTGACATCATCAAAAGCCACCACTCCATTGTGTTAACCAAAAATGACTCCAGATATTGCCAAATGTTCCCTGGGGGCAAACTGTCCTCCAGTGACAATCACTGGTTTAAATGTATACAACTAATTATAACATCATGTAATAAAATTAGCATGATTGTGCAACATGGTGATTGGGGGGCATGCTGGAGGGAGTAACTGCCTATAGGAAGTGTTGGGAAAGGCTCTGAGGATATAAAATTTGAGCACGGCCCCAAGGATGAGGACGGTTTGTGAAGCACTGAAGAAGGGAAGTACATTGAGGACACAGACAATGAGACATGGCCTTGAGCCTTTATTTCAAATAAGTGGTGACAGGTAGGACAAGAACTCTGCTGGGGCTAGACAAGAACCTTTGTGCGTGACCCAAGGAATTTAGACTTCCACTTAGAAGTAGAAATGCAGTGTGGGAAAGAAGAGCAAAGTTTCTGAGGAAGCCTAATCTTCCTCAATTGGGGAAAGACAGTGGTGACAGACAAAACTGAACAATTCTTTCTTTCAATACGGATTTTCCTTGCAGTTATGGAGTGACTCTTGAATCCCCATCTTCTAGACCCTTCCAAAGGAGACCACAGGGAAAGTAGAAAAGCCTTTCTTTTTTAGAAAATAGTCACTTAAGGAAAGGACTCTGAAAACAACAACAAAAAGCAAGACTCGGGTTGGAGTCCCATTTCTGTCCCTCACTATCTATGCAAGAGCCACCTATCCTGCTTACTCTAAGCCTTAGTTTTATCATGTGTATTAGGTTGCCTGGATGCTCCCTAAGGATCCTTCCACACAAATCATCATCAAGACCGAGACAGGAACTGCAGGCAGGTGAGGGAGGCAAAATGGGCTGCTCAGATCAGTAGCCTTCAGCAAGAGGGCGTGGGCAGAAGTGTCCAGCAAAAGAGAGAGGAGGGGAGGGGCTCTGGAATAAGGGAGAGGTAAGAGGAACAAAAGCAATAGAAGTGCCTGTCAGCTGGGCATGGTGGCACACACCTGTAATCCCAGTGACTTGGGAGGCTGAGGCAGGAGGATCACAAGTTGAGACCAGCCTCAGCAACTGAGCAAGACCCTAAGCAACTTAGCGAGGCCTGTCTCAAAATAAAAATAAAAAGGGATGGGGGTTGTGAGGACTTGGAGAAGAGGCTGGATACAAGTTCCTGAGCAGCAGCAGTTTCAATGGTGATTTTTAGCACATGAGATGAAAAAAGGCAGCGGCCTGATTTACTGACTGGACAACTGCTAGCCACCGGGCTGAGGCTGAGGAAACATTCAGATACCCACTGGATCTGCTCTCAAGCTACATGAGAGCATGTGCTAGTTGCCTTCAGACAGCAAGATGGCATTCGGGTGGACTGTAAGGAAAGAAGCTAAGAAAGGAAATCAAGAGAGAGAAGTGGCTCAACAGTAACAGGTTTATTAGGGACAAACCTGCAGAGGGGGCCCAGTGGAGACTGAGACCCATCTTCCGCTTACAGCCTCAGGTAATTATAGGCGCATGAGGGAATGGAGGAAGTTTTGCGGTTAGGTCATTGCTAGGGGGTTGTCAGGAAGGGTCCTTGTGGTCACTTCCATTCTGTGAGGTGGTCACTGTTCCATGTCAAACCAGGTGTTTTCAGAATTCCAATCCCAGATAGCAATTTCCTTTCTTTGCATGATAATGGAGTATCTCTGGGATTGAAGGTCAGGTTGACTCAGAGTGACTGTGAGGTGACTCATGTTCTAAGATGGAGGATATGTTTCAAAATGGTGTTTCCTATGTCAAGTTCTTCCTAACACGGGCCATACAGTGCTGGCCATCAATAGCGTGGGTGTGAAGGGCAGTATGTGGCCGATGGAAAAGAGGTGCTGGAGCATCTGGATAACCCTGCTAACTTGCTAATTACCTGGTGTCCATTCAATTTGGTTGGTTCACCTCATCTCCCATGAGAAGCTCATGCTGACCTCCACGTTCCATTCGTTCCTTGCCACTAGCTCCCAGCTGTTTCACAAACAGGGATGCTCAGGCATAGAGATGCTGGAGACAGACACATTCAAACCACACCGCTTCTAGACACTGACAGGCATCAAGGTTGTGGTGCTGGCAGAAACTGGGCAAGCTGGAATAGATTCTGTTCTTCAAAAAATTTATGAAATTTACTCAGACTCTGCCCTCAAGAATCCATTCTACTCCCTGGAAATGTGCACCAGGGGTGAGCTCTTTGACCAAAACTTGATGCTAGTTTTGGAGGTGGCAGAGAAGGCTGGGACTTTTAGACCTGGATCATAGGTTAAACCTTCCATGGACCCCCAAATTCTGAAAAGACCCTGCAGCATGGGTTCTACTGTTTCCACTGCAATGGGGATCCCAGTAGCCTTGTTAGTATACTTGAAAATGGGAGGATACCAAACCTGATGACTATTCCTGAGCCTTAATGCAATGCTCTCTTCCTTTCTGTATATATCATGGTCCTAATACCCAACTCTGTATGGATTTATTCATGGAGAAGGTAGAGCAATGAATGCTGTAATAAACATTCCTTTGATTAAAAAAAAAAAAAAAGGTGAGGATGTAGCTCAGTGATAAAAGCACCCCTGGGTTCAATCCCTAGTTAAAAAAAAAAAAAAAAAAAAAAAGCCTATCTTAAAAGAAAAGAGGCTGTCTTCAACCTCTGCCTCCAAACCAAAGCTGGCAATCACCAACACTACCAGTCAACCAGCTGTACCCAGTGGAGGATACAGAACTGAAATCTGCTTCCCAAATAGGCTTAACTCTTTATAAACCACATTTCCTCTTAAAAGCATTAATTTTTTTTTTTCCTGAAAAACATATCCACCAGGACTTCCCACTAGAAAACCCAACTCAGGAGCTCAAGGATGGTGACAACCACCTGGAGTCTTTCCCACACCACAACCCTCTTCTCAGTCCTGCTCCAGAACCACGCTCCCAGAACCAGTCTCTCCAGAACCAGTCTTCCAGCTCTGCCATGCACCAGCCACTCCCAAAGATTTGCTCCTCTCAGCTCCTCTCTACCTGAGCCTGGCAGCTGTAGCACAAGATGTTCAAAGGAGAGGCCAGGAAACACCTCTGGTTAAGAACCAACCTCACAAGCCTGTACTAAGAATGAAAAACCAGGGACTGATTTGAATTATTATATCTTCCTACAGCTGTTCCCTTTTAAATATTTATCCTGGCAAACACCACCACCATTTTTAACAACTTACTTTAATTGTGCGACTATTAAGCAAACCAAACCGTAAAATTGGCTTTCACTGCTGAGATTTATGTGATTCACAGAGCAGAGCTTATTAAAGAAGAGAATCCACTGAGAGGAAACTAACCTCATAAGTGCCCATCCTCTCTAGGAAGGTGTGAAACCTTTCCCCTATTCCTTCCTGTGGCTTCCCAGCTTCCAGTGAGCAGCATAGAAAATATACAGAATGTACACATCTCCCTGTGATCTTCATTTCTTCTTAACAACTCTAATGAATCTAAACTGGAAGTCAGGAATGATAGTCTGAAAGAGAGTGGTGTTGACTCTCAGAAACAAACAAGATCAATGCCCTGGAGGATTTATGACCAATGTTTGAAGAAAGGAATTAATCACAGATTTTTGAATAGTTAGAAATAGGCATGGAGTGTCCTGATTATTCACCACCATGGTTTTGCTTTGACTCCAAAAGATATTCCCCCCCACAAAATGCACATGCACACAAACATTTGTATAAAAATTCAGTGAGTTCCAGGACACCCTGCACCCATCCAGACCCCCTAGTATGGGTCCATAAGCCTCAGTTATTTCTCACTACTTTCACTGCTGCCACCAAAGCTGCCCTCATTTTTCTCCAGGTGATCACAGTAGCTACCTAACTCATTTTCCAACTCTGGACACAGCAGCCAGAGTGATAGTGATCCCGTTAAAACCTGAGTCAGATCACATCATTTCTCTGTGCAAGGCAATCCATTAGCTTCCCATTTCACCTGGACTAAAAGCTACTGTCTTTATAATAATGGTTTAGGGCCCTGCAGGAGCTGTCTCTTTGCTGACCTCATCCTCTGCTCTTCTCAAACTTAACTTGAGCCACTTTAGTTGTTCTCCCAATGTGCCAGGCACATTCTGGCCTCCTGGTCTTCCCTTGATACTCCCTCTACCCTAGATGGGCATATGGCTCTCTCTTTCATTAACTTTTTTTTTTTTTTTTTTTTGGTACCAGGGAGTGAACCCAGGGGTGCTCTACCACTGAGCTACATACCCCATCCTTTTTATTCTTTATTTTGAGACAGGGTCTTGCTAAATCTCTGAAGCTTGTTTCAAACTTGTGATGTTCCTGCCTCAGCCTCCCAAGTCGCTGGGATTACAGGCATGGGCCACCACTCCCAGTTTCTTTCATTTAGTCTTTTCTGTTGTAGTTGGTGAATCCTTCCTGATCTTTACTGCAACTCTGGCCCCATGTGCCACACCTCTGATCCTCTTCTCCCTCTCTCTGCAATAGTACCCATTCATACCTTACAGCCTATGTATTTTACTAGTTTGTTTGCTATGTCCCACACTAGCCTGTTGGCTTCCTGAGGGTAGGAATTTTTGCTGTATTCCAGGTTTGAGAATTGTGCCTGATACAGAGTAAGCATTCAATAAATAACTAATTAATCCAAGAAGGAGTGACTAAACTCTGCAGTGGGATTAATGTATCCATACTGGAAGGTGGAGGAGAATGTACATTAACTGAAACACCTCTAAGTGCTAAACAGTTTGCAAGTTAATATTAGTCATCTTATTTAACTACCATAATCACAAAAGGTAATTCTATCCTTATTTCGCTCCACCCAAAATGAATTATTTAAGTATAAATCTAGCAAAATATGTACAAGATCTATATAAGGAAAACCACAAAACTTTGAAGAAATCAAAGAACAAAATAAATGTAGAGATACTCAATGTTTGTAGATAAGAGACTCAATACTGTCAAGATGTCAGTTCTTCCCAACTTGATCTACAGATGCAGTGCAATCTCAATCAAAATCCCAGTAAGTTATTTTGTGAATATTATCTTAAGGAAATGATCCTATAATTTATATGAAGTAAAAGACCCACAAAATTGAAGAAAAACAACAATGTTGGTAGACCAACACCACCTGATGTGAAGATTTATTATAAAGCTACAGTGATCAAGACAGTGTGTTACTGATGAAACAAACAAATAGGTCAGTGGTTAAAAAAAAAAAAAAAAAACACAGAGCCCAAGCCAGGTGTGATAGCACAGGCCTATAATCCCAGCAATTTGTCAGGATGAGGCAGGAGGATTGTGACATTCAAGGGACGTCTAGGCAATTTAGTGAGGCCCTAAGCAACTTACTTAGATCCTGTCTAAAAATAAAAGGGCTGGGGATGTAGCTCAGTGGTTAAGTGCCTCTGGGTTCAATTCCCAGTATCAAAAAAAGAAAAAAAAATATATAGAGAGAGTCCAGAAGTAGACTCATAAATACAGTAAAATGATCTTTGACAAAGGAGTAAAAGCGTGAAATAGAGAAAAGAGCCTTTCAAGAATTAGTGCTTGAATAACTTGGACATGCACATGCAGAAAACAATAAAAAAAAGAATCAAAATGACAGACTATCCTTCACAAAAACTAACTCAAAATGGATCACAGACCTACATGTAAAATGTAAAACTACTGTCATTTCATCAAGAAAACTAAGAGCTCAGAGAATAAGACAGATGAAGGTCACACAGGTTGTGGTGGAACATAACTCATCGATTCCAAAGCAGTTTTCCCCACTGTACTTCACACGCTCCTTGGGAGAGCAGCTCCCACCTTTCTAAAGAGATGCAACTGCCAGCCTTCCCAACTAGTTCATTTCATAGCAGAGGACCTGAGTCAGAGATCATTTTGGGGTGCCATGGAGCTCCAATGAAGCCAAACAACATTAAGAAGCCAAGTCTGCAAATATTGCCAAAGATACAATTTAATAAATATCCTTGTAAGGGATCTTATTACTTTCACAGTTTCATTTACTTTCTCCGTGTACTATGTACCTGGCACTGTCAGGGAGGCTAAAAAGAAGCACAAGGCACACATGCCACCCTCTGCAAATAGGTGTTAAATCTAGGGCTTTGCCATCTAATAGAAATATAGCACAAGCTAAGCATGCACCTTTCATCTTTCCTAGTTGCCACATTGTCAAAAAAGTAAAACAGGTGAGATTAATTTTAACAATATATTTTATTTAACCCAACATATCAAAAATCATTTCAACATGTAATTGAATTAGTATTAGTGAGATTTCACATTCTTGGGGGTATTTATTTATTGGTGTGCCCTTTTCACTTAACAGCCTCTCTCAATATTTTTTTGGAGGGGGTACCGGGGGTTGAACCCAGGGATGCTCAACTACTGAGCCACAACCCCAGCCCTTTTTGAATATTTTATTAGAGACAGAGTCTTGCTGTTGCTAAGATCTCTGACTCAGGTCCTCTGCTATGAAATGAACTAGTTGGGAAGGCTGGCAGTTGCATCTCTTTAGAAAGGTGGGAGCTGCTCTCCCAAGGAGCGTGTGAAGTACAGTGGGGAAAACTGCTTTGGAATCAGTGAGTTATGTTCCACCACAACCTGTGTGACCTTCATCTGTCTTATTCTCTGAGCTCTTAGTTTTCTAAGAGTCTTGTTAAGTTGCTGAGACTGGCTTTGAATTCTCGATCCTTCTGCCTCAGTCTTCCGAGCCGCTAGGACTACAGGCATACTACGCCCTCTCTCAATTTACATAGCCACTTTTCAAGTGTTTAAAAGTCACATGTTGTTAGTGATTATGACAGCATTGGATAGCACAGGGTTAAGGGAATAGATGAATACCAGTTAAGAGTTTCAATCAAAATGTTGTCAATGCAGTGGTAGAGATGTTCAGAATCACTGGAGTTAGGGTGCCAGCCTTCTGAGGCCTTCCTATTTTGAGGATTGTTATTCTGCCACACATTACAGAAAAGAAAACGGCTTTAGTCCACTTTGAACACTGGAATCAACATTAGCTTCAATCAACCAAATTTAAGACACCCAAATGAAACTCATCCCTTTACTGGATGTACTTCCTCCTCCTCTCATTTTCTAGTTCAGTTGATAGCCTCTATCTGCTCACTCAAGTCATCCTTATTTCATAACAGAAAGATGAGCACTTCCTCAGACCACTCTTATCTTTTACATGGATCACCACAAGGGCCTTCTATTTGGTCCCCTTGCCTCAGTCACTCAGTGCCCAACTTAAACAGTAATCACTACGCCCTAGCTTCCTTTGTTGTTCACTGTCTTCTACAGAATGAAGGTCCAACTATCACGCAGCAAAGAACCCTCTTGAGTGGTGCTGCACGCCAATAATCCCAGAGACTTGGGAGGCCGAGGCAGGAGGATCGCAAGCTCGATGCCAGCCCCATCAACCTGGTGAGACCCTGACTCAAAAAAGTAAAAGAGTTGGGGATGTAGTTCAGTTGTGGGAAGTACCACTACCAGAGAGAAAGAGAGAAAGAAAGGGGTGGGGGAGAGAGACAAAGAATGCCCCTGAAATTCTGTTCTTGGGAATCTGTTCTTTATGTAACAAAACTCAGTTGTTTGCCCTTTCTGGACTCTGAACAAGGTAACTTGCTTCTGAGCCTGTTGCTCTTTTCTATCTCAAGCTGTCATAAAGCGGACTGAGGTTTAGAAGTGAAAGTACACTTTATGTAAACAAAGGGTTAGTCTCCCCACCGCTTCCTCACACGACAGGTACCTATCTACTGTCTCTTTTCGATTCAGGAAGTTACCGCGTACTTACAGTGCGTGACACAGGACAGAGGCGATACGGAAAAAGCTTGGAGGACGCGACCTTTGCCAAGCTCATTGCAACATTTTCTTAGCCAATACCTTTAAGGACTAGATGATCTCTAGCCATCTGGGGAAGCCCTGGCGGGTCTGGGGATCCCAGGACCTCCACTCCCCACCACCCCCAAAACCCGACTGGGCGGAATCCACACCAAGCACGTGGCGGGCCCAGGGGCGGGGCCGGGTCACGTAGCTCCGGTCTCAGTTGTTGCGCCTGCGCACTGCCGCCAGCTCAAGGACCCGTATTTAAAGAGACAGGCTCTCCAACCGTCAGCGGGCTGCTTGCGGCCTGTGGGCGCCTGGTCCGGAGGCTAATGGTGGGCGCTGGAGTCGGGGAGGCAGGTGAGGGGCGGCGCGGCTGAGCGCGGCGTTGGGAGGGAAGCGGGCCGGGGCCCGGGCCCCTGCGCGGTGCGGCCCGGGAGCCGCCATCGGCTCCTCCCCCGCCCGCCCGCCTGCGGAGCCTGGGGGCACACCCTCCGTGACGTGGCGGCCCCCCGGGAGCCCACGGGAGCCCGCGGCGCCCCGGGACCCCCAGGGGCCGCCCACTGCCCGGTCTGGTAGGGGTTGGGAGCCTCTCGCGGCCGGCCCCTGGCCGGCCTGCCCGGAGAGCTCCACAGAGGCCCCGGGACGGCGGCTGCGGCCAGGCCTCGGCGCTCCGATCCGTCTCCGCACGGCGGCATGGTGCCTCCGGAGAGCCCTGAGTCGGGCCCTTCCATTATTCTTTTCTTATCCGGGGGGCTGCTCTTGGAAGGATCGCGTTGAGGTCTAGCTTGTCCTGAGCTGCTCCTGTGAGCCTCCTGACCTTGCTCAGCTCCGCGGCGGTTCTTCAACTTCGCGGGGTTATGCAGTTCTTTGTGAATCTCATGAAACTTACGGATCTTCTCTCCCCCAAAACGTGCATAGTCAAATATACACATTTTGTATGCATTTTCAGAGAGTTCAGAATCCCACCACCACCATCAGCCCGTCCATGGATTCACTGTAATTTCCCCAACCACCTCTCGAGGTAGGTCTTATTTTCCGTTTTAGAAATAAGAAAACTGAGACTCCGAAGTTCAGAGATACCTCCAGGGTAGCAGTTCTAAGCTGGTCCTCCCATTCCTGAGTCCAAAGTCCACCTGCTTTTCTCTGCACTGTGTTGCACTACAGTAAGGCCCGCTTTTATTATAATACCGTAGTAATTTCACTTCATAGCATTATACAGACTGGAAATAATTTCCAGTATATTTAAAATTCGAACAATTTGTACTTTTAAAAAATAAGTACAAATATAAAAAGGTGTGGATGTAATCACAATTGATAAACCACTTGGATTGACTTATCAATACCTTCAATTCTGACCATCTAGTTGATTCAGCATTCTGAAGTTGCTGAATTAAACAGGTTAATTGCACATCTGGATCCTCAGCCTAAAGGTTAACTACTACATTGAGGATAGTAGGAACTAACATTACTGAGCCCTTGCTGTGTGCCCTGCTCTAAGGGCTTTACTCTTAAAACAAAAACCCTTTGAGGGGCTGGAGATGTGGCTTATTGGTAGAGGCTTGCCTGACATGTATGGGTTTGATCCTCAGCACTGTATATAAATTAAAAAATAACAATTAAAAAAGGTCCATTGACAACTAAAAATAACAAAAACACCTAAAACAAAAACAAAGACTAATTGAATTAGTTAGTATTATTAGACATGTTTTATAAATAAGAAAACAGGAACAGAGAGATTAAGTAACCCTCCAAGGACACACAGCTAATAAGTGCTTAGCTAGGATTTGAACCTGGGCCATGTGGTTCTGAGCTCTATTAGTTGCCTCTCAAAAGAGGGCTTCTGTATAAATCATGACTCTCTACAGTGGTTTTGTTTTCTGAGGATGGCATATGTGTTGCACTTCTAATTAAAACTTCATGAACATCATTAATTTTTCTTGGTGATTAAAAAGAAACTGCAGGATTTTGTATACTTAAAGGTCATCATCCATTATGCGTGTCCCAGATTGTTGATGGCCTGAGGAAAAGCATTTATGTTATCTGGATTCTCTTCATTGTGATTTATAAGATATATTTATGTACATTAGATTATTGAACATCCTTTTGGAACTGGATTTTCCTGTGTTGGAACTCTGCTTCACTCTAGGCAATGAATCTTTAATGCTTTGGGAAGTGTTTGATTAGTCAGCATGGACTAATGAGATTCTGGCCTTTGGGAAATTAGAAGCCTGGCTTCTCATTTATAGCTCACATTTTTTTTGTCTCCTGCCTTTTCATATAGCTATATGACTTTGGCCTTCAAGATCCTCTTCCCCCAAAATTTGTGTGCACTTGGCCGAAGAGAACTGTGCCTGTTCCGAGAACATTATCACTGGCCTGACATAAGACAATTCAACCAGTGCTTGGAAACAGATCTGCTTCGTGGGCGCTGCCTCCTCCAGAGAAGAAAGCCTGTTCTGTCATTCCTGGGAGGCCATCTAAGACTACGTGCCACCTGCCTTGTTTTCTTGCCAGAGTCGCATGTGGGACTTTGCAGTGGCCCCTGTGCAATGGCAGAGCAACGGTTCTGTGTGGACTACGCCAAGCGCAGCACAGCCGGCTGCAAAAAATGCAAGGAGAAGATTGTGAAGGGTGTGTGCCGCATTGGCAAGGTGGTGCCCAATCCCTTCTCAGAGTCTGGGGGTGATATGAAAGAGTGGTACCACATTAAGTGCATGTTTGAGAAGCTGGAGCGGGCTCGGGCCACCACAAAAAAAATTGAAGACCTCACAGAACTGGAAGGCTGGGAAGAGCTGGAAGACAACGAGAAGGAACAGATAACGCAGCACATTGCAGGTGGGGTGGAGAACAGGGCTTTCTTGTCCTATTGGGGCTCATGGAAGAGGGGAGAAGAGCAGAGCTCAGTTTTTTGTTCCTTTTTTTCCTTTAAGCTTTTAAACTTTTTTTTTTTTTTTTTTGCAGTACTGGGGATCGAACTCAGGGCCTTGTGCTTGCGAGGCAAGCACTCTACCAACTGAGCTATCTCCCCAGCCCTGAGCTATCTCCCCAGCCCTGAGCTATCTCCCCAGCCCTGCTTTTAAACTTTTTTAATAGGAATAATTTCAAATTGACTAATGAACATAAGAAGAAAATAGCACAAAGAACACTTACATCTTTAACCAGGTTTGCCTACTGCTGAGTTTATTTTATCATTTGTGTTCATGTGCTCTCTTTACACAGGCACATATTTTTTGTTTATTTTTTCCTTGAACCATTATTACTTATTCATCATGGCTTTTTACCTTTGTGTGTGTGTGTGTGGTGGAGATAGCAGGCAGGGGTGCTATTCCACTGAGATATAACCCCAGCTCTTTTTTTTTTTTTTTTTTTTTTTTCTTTTGAGACAGGATCTAGGAAGTTGCTAACTTTGTGATCCACCTGTCTCAGCCTCCCACATTGCTGGGATTACAGGCAGGTGTCACCCACCCAGCAGTTCTTTACCTTTAAATACCTCCATTCATATATCTTAAGAACTAGAATATTATCTTATAGGTCCATAATACAGCTATCAACTTGAGTAAGTTTACCCTTGATATAATACTTCAATCATTGTGTACTATCTTGTCAATTGATTGAATACTATCTTTAGTAGGTTTTATTTCTCCATGGTAGGATCCTAGTCTAGAGTGGGAATTGCATTTACTTGTCATACCTCTGGACTCCTTTAATCTGGAGCATTTCTGTACCCTTTCTTTTATGATACTGACATTTTTTGGAGAACAAAGTACCCACTACCACCCCCTTTTATGTGTCATTTTATTAACTATATGGACACATAGATTGCTTTTTTTTTTTCCCTGTAGCTTATAATTCATTGCTGCTTAATTTTGCCACTTAGCATCCTCTTTAAGCTGCTTTCGGTATCCTGTACTCTTTTTTTTTTTTTTAATCCTTGTTTTAAGTATTCCATGCTCAGCATAACAAGATACCCTTAGTCTTCTCTTTTGTGTGTCCTATCCCAGTCACAGAACGTTCTTTGTATCCTGTGCTATTCCTCTTAGACGTCCTGATTCCTGTTAGTGGAGAATGATGTTAGAAACCAAAATGTGTACAGATTATACCTGTAATCCCATTGATTTGGGAGACTGAAGCAGGAGGATCACAAGTTTGAGGCCAGACTTGGCAATTTAGTGAAACCTGTCTCACAATTAAAAGAATAGGCTAGGGGATACTGGGCTATAGCTCAGTGGTGGAACTTTTGCCTGGCAGTTGTGAGGCCTTGGGTTCCATCTCCAGAACCACAAAAAAAGAAAAGAAAAAAAAAAAAAAAAGGAGGTCTGGAGATGTGCCTCAGTAATAGAGCACACCGGGTTCAATCCCCACTACCACACACACACAAAAAAAATCTGGATTCTACATATTCTCATCATCATGGGATATCTTCACTTTTAAGCCCTTTGAACAGATAGAGCTAGAAAATACACGTGTATATATACACAAACACGTGTATTTATAGATACATGTATCTGTTCACGTGTACATGCATATTCACACATACATGCATATTGCATATTTAGAAATCTTACACCGTTCAAACTCAATTAGTCAGTGGTCCTCTTTGATCTTCAGCATCTATGAAGTAATATTCCTTTTTTATTTTTGGCAGTACTGGTATTGAACCCGTTGGCACTCTTTAACACTGAGCTACACCCCCAGCTTCACTGCCCCCTCTATTTCTTACATTTTGAGACAGGTTCTTCTAAGTGATCCAGGCTAAATTGCTGAGATTGCAGGTGTGTGTCACTGCACCCAGCTTAATAGTCACATCTTCAGTTAATCACAGTTCTGGTCACTGTAGGAAGACTCATAATAGTGACTCTAAAATTGGAAATCTGTCCTTGTTGAGAGGAAAAATAAAGAACTTACAAGAGAGGAAACTATTTCCCATATACTTCACTCTCAGGTTCCCCATCCACCCTGCCCTGCATCAGCCATTGGCCTCAGCTATTGTTACGTCTTCACCCATCTCTCATAAGAAAAGAAACATGGGTAAACTGTCACCTGACCTCAGATGAGTCAACAACTGGAAATTTCCTACCTCTGCCAAACCAACATGTTCTGTGATGTGTTTTCATTTTACATTTCTGTTCATCTGTAAATTGGGCCTATTCTGTGGAACTGGGGTCCCCAAGTTTTATCTTCAAAATGTAACCGCTAATTCCCCCAAATCTTCTTAGTTCTGAAGATTATTGTATGTGGGATAAGAGGTGAAGAAAGTTGATGAAAATTTAGGTTACTCATAGAAGTAAATGGTAACTGGGTCTTTTGTCCCCAGAATCCTCTCCCTTTCCCTTTACCCACTACCCTACCACTTCCATTCAAGAAGACTAGCCTGTACCCAGCCCATCTTGGGTCTCATGGTAGTGGCTTACCAAGCAAGGCTCTAAAAGCAGTTGATCAGAGTCTTCTCTAGATCTTCCACTGAAGGGTATTTTCCTTTCTTTTGGGGTTCTATAGATCTGTCTTCTAAGGCAGCAGGCACACCAAAGAAAAAAGCTGTTGTGCAGGCTAAGTTGACAACGACTGGCCAGGTGGCATCCCCAGTGAAAGGAGCTTCACTTGTCACCAACACCAATCCCCGGAAGTTTTCTGGCTTTTCAGGTAAGATAGGTTGAAGCTGTATGAGCTGTATGAGGGTCCTCTCATTTGACTCAGTGAAAATCGTGCTCTCTGGTCTCAATAATTTGCTTCTCTTGGGGCAGAGACAGGTAGTGGCCAACTTATGCTCTGCTTGTGTAGCATTTTTTTTGTATACTTTAATCTCTTATGTGTCAGGAAGAGGTTAGTTTTGTCAAGACTTTTTCTATGTGAAGTTATTTCCTGGTTCAGACAGATTTTTGTAAACTGCCCTTTACTTCCTTATGTTTTTGTAACAAAAGGACTTTGAGACATTATCTTCCTAAACTTGCCTGCACTGGAGATGAAAGTATGGAAGAAGGAGGGAGATGTCATGCATGGACTATATCCCTTGATTTCTCTTATTTCTTAAAACTTCAAAGGGTGGAATGTTTGTGGAACATGGAGCAAGAAGGAACAAAGGATCTAAAGAGTATTACTCAGTTGGGAAACTAAAGTCTCATTAGGAGGCTTGTGCTTTCTGGAATCAGTGGGTTCTGGGTTCAAATCCTGTCTCCTGAAGGGTTGGATTATAGCAGGACATATGGATAAGTAAAGTGTTTGATTTTCTTTCTCTTTACCATATACACACACATAATTATACATGTGTGGTTTCTTTACATAATGTAGAATTACTGTTTTATAGACAGAGATTCAGGAAGATCTTGCTAGAACAAGGGGAGTTGAGAAGATTGTTTATTGGCCTTTGAAAACAGGTAGCCTTGGCCTAGTTTTTATTTGGTCTTCAGTTAACTTTAGGAAATGTTTTAATGAAGCCTACTTTATGAATGAGAAAGCTGAAGTTTAGGTTTATAATGGAGTATGTGCATTGAAGTCTGACTCCAGTCCCTGTGTTCTTTCACTCAAACCCTATACCTTTTTTATTGTTTTGAGACATTCTTGATTGACTCAGTTACAGAAAATAATAAAACTGTTTGGGAATTGAAAGAAGCTTTATGTGATTGAAAGAAGTCTAGACCTGAAGTTGGAGAGTTGGGGTCTACCCCCAGCCCTGTTGTTTGACAGCTTGAAGCCCTGAGCAAGTCTTCACCTACCTGAGCCTCTGTGAATTAAAGAGTGGTAACATCTGCCTCATCTACCCCAGTGTTCTCCTGAGGACTGTCGGAAATAATATTGCAAAAATGATGCCTGGCTCTGTAGGAGTTTTAGTATTTTAAAACCCTGAGACTTGTTTGTTTTCTGGTATTAGGCCAAAGATAGAAATGGAGAAGATTCCAGGTGAAGATAAGGACAGCATGGCCCTAGAAGGCCCTGGTCTTGGGGATGGAATTTGGGAGGAGTTGAGAAGAAATGGGTGTTCTTATGCTGAACGCTGATGCTTTGGAGATTTTGTTCCCTAAAATCCGATTTAGAGTCCAGGTCAGAGATGATGACAGATTTATAATTTAAAAGCCCAGACAAGAAGCTTATGTCAGCAGACAGCTTGCTAATGACCTTGCTTTTGCTTTGTGAATGATCACAAGGAAGTGAGAGGGAATCACTAAAACGAGTTGTTAACCATTATTTTTAGGTATCTGAAGGAAAGTTGTACTTACAAGCTACCTTTCAATTTGACAAAAAGAAAGAAAAGGCTGGAGTGGCGAGGGTGAGGGAATGTTGGGAGTATACCAGTGGGACCTGACTTTCCTGGTGGCATCCTTGTCCTGGCTCTGCCACCATGGATGTAGGTGATCCTTGAAGTCATCTGCTCTTCTTGGGCCTGGGTCTTCTCATCAGTAAGAGGACCTTGAGGTAATCTTGAAGGCTCCTTCCAGTTCTGATAATCTATGACAGCAGTACTTTCACATTGACTAATGTGTCCTTTGATTTCGTCCCCCTTTCTCATCCCAGCTTTTCTGGGATCAGCTTTACAATTGCTGAGATCCTCCTGAGCAGTCTTGGTGTGAAGGCAGCCTTTGTTCCTCTATGAAGTGTTCACGTAAACAGGTGCACATCAATCTGGTTCTCTGCTTGGGTGTGAGGGTGCCATTGTTCCTTTACTATTAATAGCTATGAGATTTGAGGAAACTACTTGACTTCCATACCTTTACATGGATACAGTAATGTCTACCCCGGGGAGCTCTTTGAGGGGACTGAGGGAAACGACATATAAAGCACCTGTGAGTTTCCTTCCTTTCCAGAAAGGCAGAATGAATCATCTTTGTTGTTTCATCAACAGCCAAGCCCAACAAGTCTAATCAGGCCCCCTCAAGCCCTACCCCTAAGACAAGTCTATCCTCGAGCAAATGTGACCCCAAGCACAAGGATTGCCTGCTACGGGAGTTCCGGAAGCTGTGTGCCATGGTGGCTGATAATCCTAGCTACAACACGAAGACCCAGATCATCCAGGACTTCTTGCGGAAAGGCTCAGCAGGAGGTGGGGCTGTGATGAGCATTTGAATGGGCTTTTCCCTGAAGATATCAGAGCCAGGCTGGCTCCATGGGCACACGAACCATACATATAGTTGCACTTGGTTTAGTGCTCTGCTCTTGCTGTCTTAAAATTCTTAGCAATTTTGAACAAGGAATCCCACATTTGTGTTTGTCACCAGACCCCTCAAATTATGTAGCCAATTTTTAGAGCACTATGGCATCTTTCTTTTTCTGCCCTTTTCCTGCTCCTAAGAGGGCAGAAAGGGCTGGGGAGATAGCTCAGTCGGTAGAGTGCTTGCAAGCACAAGGCCCTGGGTTCAATCCCCAGCACCACAAAAAAAAAAAAAAAAGAGGGCAGAAAAACCCACATCATTCAACCAGTAAGAAAATTTACTGTCCCACATATTTGTAAGTTTTTGTGAACTACATGCACAGCTTGGAATTAAGTCTTCCAACTCTTTCATTTATGTAATAAGCATTGTCACTGAGCATTGTCACTTGGGGACATGAAGTCAAAGTCTTGTCTCTGTCCTGTGGAGTTCATCCATGAGCTGAAGATGAGGCAGACACATAAACAAACAGCCCCTGAATTCTGGCCTCTGACCTAATGATATACCCAGGGTACTGTGGGGGCATAGACAGTGATATGTAGGTCTTTTTAAACCTCTGCTTCTTTGACTTCATCTATTGTTTAAGCTCTATTTCTCTAGAAGAGTTCCTTTCTTCTCTCTCCAGATGGTTTCCGCGGTGATGTGTACCTAACAGTGAAGCTGTTGCTGCCGGGTGTCATTAAGAGTGTTTACAACTTGAATGATAAACAGATTGTGAAACTTTTCAGCCGCATTTTTAACTGCAACCCAGATGATATGGCACGGGACCTGGAGCAGGTCAGAGGGTGGGGGAGGCTGTATTCCAGGTGGGGTTTTCCAAGCCAGGCACCTGCAGCCATTTGTTTTAAATGGTTGGGCACATACTGCTTTAGGAAACCGAAACCTATTTGAGTAAGCTTCCGTTACAAGGAAGCTGACTGTGAGACTGCAGCTGTTAATTTCATAAGTTTCTCAGGACTGAACCCATACCACTGCGTAGACACAAAAGGCCTTATCTCAGAAATCAGGATTTGAGACTGCGCCCTGTCTTTCATGGGGCTCTAGTTCTCAACTCTTCTTGCTTTCTTACCCCATTGGCTTACCATTCACCTTTGATTTGTTCTTGACTCCAGCCCCAACACCATGAGAAGTTTACATTCAAGCATCCCCACTATGTGATGACTGCATTTACCTCTTAGTTCAAATTCGTAAGCAGGAATCAGATTGACTGGGCTTGGATTAGTGCTGTGTCTCTTCTCAGCTAAGGCAGGTGGGCATATCCTATGTGGAGAGATGTGCCCCATGGGAAGCGAGGTAAATATGTTGAGTTGGGGACAGGAACTGTGATTGAGATCTCTTGACTCATCTTTAGTCCTGAGTTTTTAGGGAATACACCTGGCCACCCTGGGGTTGCTGCAGTGGCATTTTGGTTTTTGGAGACAGGGTGACGTGTCAGAGACGATCAGAGTCTTCTTTGAGCAGAGCAAGTCTTTCCCTCCAGCTGCCAAGAGCCTCCTTACCATCCAGGAAGTGGACGAATTCCTCCTGCAGCTCTCTAAGCTCACCAAGGAGGATGAGCAGCAGCAGGCCCTGCAGGATATCGCCTCCAGGTGGGGGAGCTGCCCTGAGCAAGTCAGACCCAATGGGGCTGGGCTCGGGGAGATGAAGTCACTTGGGAAAGGAGGTTTGGGGGTGCACAGCTCTTCCTGAGGTGAAGTTGAGTATGCCTCATCCCATAGGTGTACGGCCAATGACCTTAAGTGCATCATCAGGTTGATCAAACACGATCTGAAGATGAACTCAGGTGCAAAACACGTGTAAGTACCACCCCAGGAGACAGTCTGAGCTGCTGGCTTCCTTTGTTCCCAGCTGGTATCAGGACTCTGGAGTCCTGCTCTGGATTTGAATCCTTGTTCCACTTTTTTGCTTCTTGTGGTATCTAATCCTGTCTCCACCTTCATTTTCACATGTAAAGTGGAGGTAACAATACCTTTTGCACAGACTTGTTTTGATTGAAAGCTTGGCGCATGTTTAGTAAGCACAGGTTGTGTCTCTCGCCCATTTCAGCCCCCCTCTTCTGCTAAGACTGCATCCAGATAGATACAGGGTCTCAGAAGACTGAATTGTCAGATTTTTATCCTGCCACAAGTCTTTAGACACTAGAACATGACTGCATCCTGACAGATGAGGCTCTACCTCTCTGAGAGCAGCCTACTATCCAAAGCCATAGTGTCAAATGCAGGTGTCTTGGTTCCTTGCTCCCTTGACAGGTTAGATGCCCTCGATCCTAATGCTTATGAAGCCTTCAAAGCTTCACGCAACCTGCAGGACGTGGTGGAGCGGGTCCTTCGAAATGAGCAGGAGGTGGAGAAGGAGCCAGGTCGGAGACGGGCTCTGAGTGTCCAGGCCTCACTGATGACACCTGTGCAGCCCATGCTGGTGAGGAGCGTTGCCTTGCCCTGCCATCCGCACCTGTCCATGCTGCACATCCTTTGGGGTGGGATCTGGTAGGCATACATGTTGAGAGCCCTTGCAGGTCAACTGGAGGATTTGGGGAAGGAAGAGTGGAGAGGCAGCAGAATGTTGCTCACTGGAGAAGTGAAGGCCAGGAGGAGACAGGTGATGGGGTGGAATGACCTAGTTCCCACTCTGCCACCAAGCAGCTGTGCAGTGAGTTACTTAGTCTCTCTTAGTTTTTAGTTTCTTTGTGGGAATGACATGTGAGACTTTCAGAAGTACCTACCTAAAATAGCTTATCTGTCACACCTGAACATGGAACTGTGTTCAGGAACCCTGAGGTTCTATGACTTGATGCAGGGTGACTTGGAGTTGGCAGCAGAGCCAGGTTTCCTATGACAGAGTGACGTGGGCAGGGAGAGGAAGCTTAAGGAGTAAAGACTAATTCTAGTAGCGATCAGCCTGTGCCTCTGCTTGTATCATGAGGTGGGGATTTCCTTTGTGGCATTGGTTTTCCTGTGCAAGAAGACCTCTGCAGATGCTGCCATGCCTACCACGGGGCCCTCTGGGTCCTTCCAGTAGTGTACAGTGCTTTTTTGGAAACTGTCTTGTGTGTTATTCTAAAACTTTGGTTTAGGGTTCTTTATTTGGAATAGGGAAATGTCCTCTCCCTACTAGGAATGTGGGACAGCTTAGCACCCCAACAGTGACATCTCCATCGGAAACCGCCCCCCCAGACATCTGAAGTAGTGAGTGGCCTTCTGACATCTTCCTGGAGTCTGTTGCACAGCCTGTCATTTGAAGAATGACATGGGATATAGCTTAGTGGCTAAACACACAAGCTTTGGGGTTGAGGCTAAATTCAACTGCTATGTACTAGTTGTGTAACCTTAAATAAATACTTAACTTCTCTGACCTTCAGTTTTCTAATCCATAAAGTGGAAACAATACTTGACATGTAGGATGCTACATCAAAGATGAAGTGAGGGCTGGAGTGGTGGCTCAGTGGTAGAGCGCTTGCCTGGCATGTGTGAGGCACTGAGTTCAGTTCTCAGCACCACATAAAAAAATAAAGGCATTGTGTCCATCTACAAGTTAAAAAAAAAAAGTAAGATGAATTGAGATTATGTATGTGACCCAACAAGAACCCCAAAACAGTAACAATTGTTTGGGTTAGGCTGGTACAGGTGTGAGGGTCAGCACACCTGTGTCTGGATGTTGTGTACTAGGGATCCCTGATCACTGTCACCCTGCCAGCTTTATTAGCAACTGCAATCTTCATTCTGATCTCTACCTGCCTCCTGTGCTGAGCTAACTGATGTATTAACAAGCCAGAGGCCTTGCAGGAGCCTAAATTATTGATTTAAAAAAAATGCTGTTTCAATGGAATTTGTCAATAGTAAATAGCATTCATCTTCCTCAAAATGCAAATTCCTGTGTCAACTCTAGGGATGATTTCATTCTCAGAATCCAGTATTGCCCAGCCTTTTCCATTCTGGGCTCTGTTCCTGCCCTGAGCGCGTACTATGGTCAGTCAGTCCCAGGACTCAGGTCTGGGCTGACAACCCCATTCTGGGCTCTCTGACTGTCTCTGCTAAGATGCACCTCATTGAAAGTCTCCAGGCTTTGCTTTTCCCACCCCAAGGCCGAGGCCTGCAAGTCCATCGAGTATGCGATGAAGAAGTGTCCCAATGGCATGTTCTCTGAGATCAAGTATGATGGTGAGCGAGTCCAGGTGCATAAGAATGGGGACCACTTCAGCTACTTCAGCCGCAGTCTCAAGCCTGTCCTGCCTCACAAGGTATTGGTCCCTTTCTGTTGGGACTGTCTTTCCCTTTCCTGCCACTAAGAATCTCAAGGCCAGATTTCCATAGTCTTCCAGTTCTAGTTCACAATAAAGACTTTGTTGGTTTAATTAATGGATAGTTCATTTTTGGAGTCTTTCGATTGAAAGAAGGACTGCTTAGGGACAGCCAGAGTCCAAAAAGAGCTCCCTGGGACAGTGATAATTCTCTGTCCCATGGTGTTGTGACAGTAAGCTCATTTGGTAAGTTGCTGTGCAAGCCTTTTGCATTTCTGTATCCTGTGTGCTTTGAGCTAAATTAAAGTTCATGTATAAGGAATTATTGGGCTGTCATTCATTAATTCTTTCAACAAACATTTACCAAATGCATCTGTATTGTTGTAGTTAGCATGCAAATATCAATGACAAAAAGGTGTATAAAAGTTCTGGCCTTCATGAAGCTTACATTCTACTATAAATACAATACCATGGGAACATCTGAGAGCCCAGATTCCTGCACTAATTGGGGGGGGGGTGTGAAAATCTCATTCCTGAGTCCTTTTTAGTTCCCAGGGCCAAGCACTTGGAGGGGTGTCTCTAGGGAAAAGCAACTGGAACGTGTAGCACTAGTAGTTGTTAGTAGATGGGATTCCTGACCTTGCTACCCTCTTCTTTCTAGCTTTGACTCGGTTTTTCAGAGCCCCAGGGGTCAACGGGATGCGTTGTGTAGTCCATGTACTCACTTCAGCCTTGCCTTCCTGCCAGAGCACTGGGACCAGTCAGGCTACTTGTTTCAGGTGTTTGAAAGGAGAGCTGAGCAGTAGCCTCATGTGGCACTTTAGGGCAGGTTCAGGTACCTCATGTGACCCAGGAAGACATCTGCACATAGCTTTCCAGCCCTTTCCCATACCTGATTCACTCATCCTTTGCTTTTCCTGTGTTGTTGGTTCTTAAAGGGCTGGGTTATTGACAGGGAGTGAGACAGATGGGCGGGCCTTTTCTGATCCTGCTCCAAGCATTCTGAGTGGTGACAACCACGTGCCCTGCCCAGGTGAGGAATCAAGCCACAGTTGTGCTTTCTAGTTCCCATTGCTGTTATCACTTGGCAGAAAATACCTAGAGTTCAGATAGATCTTATCTCTGACTAGAGTTGTTAAAGATTAAGGTCTGCCTTTATCAAGAAAAATCCAATTCCGGCATCCTCTCTTAATCTCTAGAAGGTGCTGGAATCAGAGCTCCTACTTAGGGAAGATTCTGCTCACATTTCCCTTGCTGCTCCTAAGGGGGTTCATTTCTGTCTTTCTAATCAGTCTGTTCTCCCTCTTCCCAATTCTCAACCTAATAACCATCTGTCTTCTAAAGTAGGCACTAATCTCTGTCCACCTGTTTTTCCTCCTTTCTCCCCCCTCCCCCGCTGCCTCCACATTTGTCTACCTCTTTCTCCCCCAAATGCTCATTCTGATTCTTCCTTTTTTCCTCCAAAACTGTGCCTTCTTTACAGCCCATAGACAGTGTCAACATGGGCTGACCTCTTCCTGGGTCCGGACAGAGGTACTAAAGCAGCCACCTCTTGTCCAGGTGACTGACAGTTTTACACATTAACTGGGCTTCTACATGTTGCTCTGTATTCCTTTTGGGGCTTGGCTTTGGGGTTTTGCTACCTGTTCATCCCTTATCAAAGCTACCTTTCTACTTCCAGGTGGCCCACTTTAAGAACTACATCCCCCAGGCTTTTCCTGGAGGCCACAGCATGATCTTGGACTCTGAGGTGCTCCTGATTGACAACAAAACAGGCAAACCACTGCCCTTTGGGACCCTGGGAGTGCACAAGGTACTGGTTTAGAGCCATATGTGCAAAAATGCATGTGCTACCTGTCTTCAAAGGGAGTAATATGTTACTTAGAATAGGGCTTATTTTTTGCTTCTAAACTATTTCTGGATTTAGCCTTGGGTTTATTTTGTCTTCCTCCATAAAGAGATTCTGCTGTTAGTAACTAATTTATAATTGATTTTCATTCAGCACTCCGTTAGTCAGCTTTCCGTCACTGCAACAAAATACTTGAGATAATTTATAAAGAGAAAACTTTTATTTGGCTCATTGTTCTTGAGGTTCCAGGCCAAGATTTGAGGGGCCCATTGCTTTGGACCTCTAACAGAGCAGAGCAAAACCACATGTATCTATCACAAGCCAGGAAGCAAAGCGAGAATGGGCCAGAGTCCCATGATCCCCCTTGGGGGCACATCCCCAATGACCAAAGGACCTCTCACAAGGCTCTACTCTTTCTTACTGGCACCATCCTGGGGACCAAGCCTTTAACACATGGGCTTTGGGTGAACAGTTAAGATCCAAACTGTAGCAAGCACCATCTGCTGAGTGCCCTTATGGCCCAGGATCTTCTGGGCAGAAGTAGAACTATCAGGTGCTGTAGGCAGCCTTCAGAAGTGAATTGGTACTCCCCATCTCCCCATTTTTTTGTGCCCTCTTCTTGTCATATACCTACTACCTCATTTTTCCTTACAGAAAGCGGCTTTCCAAGATGCTAATGTCTGCCTGTTTGTTTTTGATTGTATCTACTTTAATGATATCAGCTTGATGGACAGGTGAGTTGGGTTAGCTTTTTTTTTTTTTTTGGTGCTGGGGATCAAAAATAGTGCCTTACACATGTTAAGCATGTACTCTACTACTGAACTACACTCCGAGGCCCAGCTAGCATCTTTAAACCCAGGAAGCTATTTTAATTGACTGGATAGGAATGTAGGGAGTTCATTTGGGATGGAGGGAAGGGGAAGTGGCTAGCATATATGCCTTTGTATCCATGAGCTTGGCAGGGGCAAGAGCAGGAGGGAACTGAGAGGTAGCACAATTGCTACAAATCACCTCCCCATCCATTGTGAGGAAGACTTAACTCTGTGAGCTTAAATCTCAGAGGAAACCGAAATCCCCAAGAAGTCTCAGTTTGCTGAAGCAAGATTGACTCTTGGAGAGAGATGGTGAACATAGCAGAGTTTGTTTATTCTACAATAGCATCCATCGGGGCATCAACAAATGCTTTTCAGCTCAGAGGTTCTGATTTCAGGAGACTGAGATTAGGAAACTCCTTTTTGATGGTAGGGGTGGCTGTTGGTGGGACTTTCTTGGGGAGAGCTAGCAATCCTGACGTAACTGCATCTAAAGGCTTGAGCCCAAGAAACCAGCATTGCCCTTTCCACATTTAGAAATGTATCCCTGCCCCCACTCCTCCTGTAGCTGCCAGTCCTTTATTGTGGAAGAAAGGCTTGGTGGAGTAGGAGTTGGGGTTTGGGTCCTGAGGCCCATCAGCCTGTGACCCAAGGACCACCAGCCTTGGGGTTAGGGTAAAGCAGAGCATAAAATACCCAAGTTGGATTCATTTTTCAAGCGGGACCAGATTTTATACAATCTGGGCTAGAGGCCAGTGCTCCCTTGGCCTGATAAAGTAGAAACAGGAACTACAGCTACGAACTGGCTTTGTGCCCCAGCTCACAATTGTCCATCTTCGGTCAGGATGGAGCCTTGCAGCTCATGGCAGCAGAACTGTCACATATGAGGGCTTTAATTCATGGCAGACCCTGTCATGAAGCAACAGTTTTATCACTGTGCTCCTTCCCTCCCCAGAACTGCTGATAGGGGTGGGAAGGTCCTTCCCTCAGCTTTCCTGTCCCCTTTAGGCCTTTGTGTGAGCGGCGGAAGTTTCTTCATGACAACATGGTTGAAATTCCCAACCGGATCATGTTCTCAGAAATGAAACAAGTCACAGTAAGTGAAGATCCTACTCTAGACAGTGTCCTATGGTTTAAAAGCAGGGCATAGAACTCTTTTTATGTAAAAAGTGAGAGAGACTGAGTCTTATTTATTCTTATGGGGGTGGCTGATGTATTTGCCTGTGTATATGTTGTCCGTTAGTCATTATCCAGGAGAGCAGGGCATGGAAATCCTTGCTAGGTAAGCACCCTGTGTCCCCGAGCCACAGCAGCTCCCTGGTTTGCAAGTCCTCTGTCCCTAGTGTTCCAAGTTAGGGTGTTTCCAGCGGGTGCTTTACTAGCATGCAAAAATGAACTGCAGCCCTCGCTGCACTCTCATGCCTCTTTTCTCACACCATCTTCAACATCCCTGGTGTTGTCCCTCAGAAAGCTTCAGACTTGGCTGACATGATAAACCGGGTGATCCGGGAAGGCTTGGAAGGGCTGGTGCTGAAGGATGTGAAGGTAAGGTCATCACACCTGTTGCCTTCCCCTGAGCCTTTCCTGTCCTGGCCAGATGGCAGTAGTACCTGCAGAGGTAGGGGTGGAAGCTGAGGGGGATCCTTTCTGGGGCTTGGACAGTCTTTCCTGGATCAAGAGGATGGATTTGTACATCTCCCATAGAGCCTGGAGTTGAGGGCCCTTCCTGTGTGGGCTGGAATGCAGTAGTGAAAAGCTAAATCCCTGCCTCGTTGAGTTTCCATTCTAGTTTGTGTTCTCTCTCGTGTCTCCTCAGGGTACATATGAGCCTGGAAAGCGACACTGGCTGAAAGTGAAGAAAGATTATTTGAATGAGGGGGCCATGGCTGACACAGCTGACCTGGTGGTCCTTGGGGCCTTCTATGGACAAGGGAGCAAAGGTCAGGGTGACTTCTGGTCCCTGCAGTGGTACTATTAGAAGGCACCATGTGAGATAGAGACTGGCCTTCTTCATGGCCCTGGGAGCTATGGACTTAGCACAGAGAAATCCAGCAAGAATACTGAGCTGTCCTCGCACAAGAAGGCTCACCACAAGCCATTTCATCAGGGCCAGTTTTTCCTTTTCAGGGAAAATTTCTCCTAACTGGAAGGAAGCTGGTGTCTAAGGAATTAATACTTTTTAGGTGATTTATTATACGACCGGAATTACCCAGTTCCCAGCAAGTTGGATGTGATTATCCCTAATTTACTATAGAAGAAATTTGGGCTCATAAATCACAGAGCAGGTAGCTCAGTGGTGGAGCACTTGCCTAAGAAGCACAAGGCCCTGGGTTCAATCACACAGCTAAGGAGATCAATCCAAGAGGCGAACTGTGGCACTCTATGCCAAAGGCACCGCTTCCTTTCCATAAGGCTGCCTCTCACTGGGCTTGTGGGGCTGGCAGAGATGGTTTCTTGTAACCCACACTCAGCTCATATTCCTACCCCTACCCTGCAGGTGGCATGATGTCAATTTTCCTCATGGGCTGCTATGACCCTAGCAGCCAGAAGTGGTGCACAGTCACCAAGTGTGCAGGAGGCCATGATGATGCAACCCTTGCCCGCCTACAGAAGGAACTGGATATGGTGAAGATCAGCAAAGTGAGCAAGGGACCCTTTTGATCCTGGTTTCTGATAAGCTGCTGTTATGAGGCAGAGGCTGCACTTTGAGGATGGCAGATATCATTTATCTCCCACCTTGTGGACAGTGGCCTGCATGCCCTATAGGCCTCACTCCCTCTGAGTAGGGAGGATCACATGGGGTGAGGGGTTGGTCACATCTCACAATTTCATTACTAAAAGGGGTTTAAGCCTATTGCAGCTTAGGAACAGTGCAGGACAGCATCTTTTTTTCCTTTAGGATCCCAGCAAAATACCCACCTGGCTGAAGATCAACAAGATCTACTATCCTGACTTCATCGTCCCAGACCCAAAGGTATCAGCCCAGTGGCTTGGGGTCTCCTAGCCCACAGAATTAGTTTGCAAGTTCTCTAGTGCCACAGAAAAGTTGTCCCAACTTCACAGAAAGTCCACCCAGATAGGGATCTGGATTATTCAGTCAAGTGAGAAGCCCAGGGATGACTGGCCAATACTGAGGAATTGTCTTCAGTGCAGGAAGAGAATAGAATCCCCACCCCTCATCACAGAGGGTCTGTTCTAGACAGGACCTGACCTAATCCTTCCTGAATGATGGGTTCACAGAAGAGGTAGGACTAGCAACCAGGTCTCCCAGCTGCAAGCCAGAGCTACTGTGGTTTGACCCATTCTCTTTCACTTGTGGCTGGTGGGAGATGTTTCCTTCTCAGCCAGAGATGACCTGACCTTCCTGCCTTGGTCCTGACAGAAAGCTGCTGTGTGGGAGATCACAGGGGCAGAATTCTCCAAATCTGAGGCACACACTGCTGATGGAATTTCCATCCGATTCCCTCGCTGCACCCGAATCCGAGACGACAAGGACTGGAAATCTGCCACTAATCTCCCCCAACTCAAGGTGCCAGCTCTCAGGCTGCATGTGTCCTCCAACCCCATCCTAAGCCTTAGAATCTTAGACTCTGTTGACATGTCCTATGTTCCCCTTTACCCCACTTCACTGATACTGCAAGGAGGGCAGGTAGAGGGAGAACAGACTGGTGTGAAGGCCCTTCCCACCAGCTCCAAGCAGACAGCCTCGTTTTCTTCACCTCTCTGAAAGACCCTTGGTCTAGGTGCCTCACTAGACCTTGCCTGAGTCCTTTGCTGATTAATAACTGGAGTCAAGTCACTCAGGTGAAGGCTCCATGTTGGAAAAGCACCAAGGAAGCCACTTCCTTTTCTCCCTGCTCTTTGTCTTTCTCACTGTTTTCCCCAGCCACGTGTGCCTAACACAGACCACACACCGCCACTCGGAGGTGTGTCTGGGGAAGGGAGTAGTGATAGCAGCTGACCTTCCCCTCCTCAGGAACTGTACCAGCTGTCCAAGGAGAAGGCAGACTTCACTGTGGTGGCTGGAGATGAGGGAAGCTCCACGACAGGAGGCAGCAGTGGCGAGAACGAGGGCACTTCTGGGTCTGCTGCATCCCGCAAGGTCCCCAGAGCCTCCCCGAGGAAGCCCTCTCCCAGTGCCCGGAAGGCTGAAGGGAAGCTGAGGAACTCCAACAGCAAAGGTAGCCAGGATACAGAAGGGGGGCCAGGGTGGCACAGGGGCAGAGACCAAAGGGCAGGGACCCAGTCTCACATTCCAGCTCTGAGAATGTGATCATGTGTCTGCAGTTGACAATGACCACATTCCTGGTTTGTGTCCAGCCATGGGTCAGAAGCTGCTCTGCTAGGCACCCCATATCGGCTCAGCAAACCTGAATGATAGCGCCCCGGGAGAGCAGGTCTGCCTGGAGTAAGCCACTTTTGAGATCAAGGGTTGAGCTCGACTCTTCCTTCTCATCCACGCTTATGGCAGAGGAAGGAACTGGCCCAACTTCAAGGACCATGATCAGCAATTCTTACCCTCCTAATTCTCATCCCCAACTTGGTCCTGCAGGCAACAAGCTGACCACGAAGTCTTCTCCAGTGAAAGTGGGGGTGAAGAGGAAAGCTGCTGATGAGACTCCATGCCAAGCAAAGGTGAGCATAATGACAGTGCCCACACAGGCCAGTTTGGCCCAGGGCCCAGCATTTCCAGCCTTCTGCACATGAACTTTGAAAGATAAGCAGAAGAGCTGGGTGCTTGCTAAGCCTGTCCCCTCCCACAGCTGCTTGTCCATCAGGCAGGCCAGCAGTGCTGCTCCTCCATCGTGTGCCCTCTTGTTACCTTGCAGAGGCGGCCGGCCAGCCAGCAGAGAGGAAGGAGAGCTGTGCCAGCAGGCAGGAGATAGAGCCCAGCTGCCAGTCCCCAGTCACATTTTACATTAAAGGGGAGAAAGCCCAGTCTGGGTGTGGGGTGCAGCGTGTGAGTCTGTGGTTGGGGGAGCAAATCCAGCCAGCAAGGACAGGGGTCATGTGGCCTTGGTGACTCTTCCCAGCAGAGGTGCCTTTTCCTTTTATACTCATGTCAGTCTTGTTTGGCAACATCTGTTGAGCACCTACTGAGGCCAGGAGCTGGGTTAGTACTGGCTCAACCCTGATAAGCTGCCGGCCCCAAGGTTCAGATGGAGAAGTAAAGCCAATCCCTAGAATGATTGCACCCCACCCTTTGCACCTCCACCCAAGAGAAGCACAGAAGTCTTGACAACCCAAGGCCTGAACCCAGTTCCCAGCAGACCAGTAGAAACCATTTCCATCTCTTCTGCCCAAAACCCTTGAACCCCACCCAGTAATGAGCAAGACTCCTGACCCTTCAGTCTACCTACCTGTGCAGTGGACTGTGATCTTCAGAGGTCACTGAGTCACAGCCACTGGATGGCTCCTGGAGACATGTCCTTTTCACATATCTAGGTCCCAAATACTGGAACCCTCCTCCTCACCTAGGGGCAGGGAAGGGAGGAATGCCAGGCCTGTGTCATCCAGAGTGACTAGGGGATGGGAAGAGTGGCACTGTTCTTTTTTCCAGGACACACTTTTTGCTTATATGCTAAACTCTAGGCTCCCTCCACCTCTGGCTCTTGTTCTAAGCTTACTGTCTTATACTCAACTGGGTGAAGACCACCTGCACGCCAACCCCACCCTGACCCCTCTGTTTGCAGGTGCTGCTGGACATCTTCACTGGGGTGCGGCTCCACTTGCCACCCTCCACCCCAGACTTCAGCCGTCTCAGACGTTACTTTGTGGCATTTGATGGGGACCTGGTGCAGGAATTTGACATTGCCTCAGCCACACATGTGCTGGGTAGCAGGGACAAGAACCCTGAGGCCCAGCTGGTCTCCCCAGAGTGGATTTGGGCATGTATCCGGAAACGGAGGCTGATAGCTCCCTGCTAGGACTCTGATCTTCCTGCACCCTTGGGACATCCTCTCCCTTATCACACTACTCCACCAGCCTTAGCCTGGAGGCAGATAGATGGAGGAACAAAGGGGGTGTCCTTTCTTCTTCAGGCAGCACATCTTGCAAAATCTGCCAAGTCTTCCTGGTCTCTTCTGGAGCAGGAATAAGTTCTGTGGGCACCACAAGTGAAGTCAGTTTCTCTTGCAGGTTTAAGCAGATCTCAGATCTGGGTGCTGGCTTTGTCATTTTTGTGTCCTTCAAAAGCTTATTTTTATAAATGAAACACCCACAGCATCTGTCCTTCTCCAGCACTCCCCTAGTTTCCTTAGTGATTAAGGAGTGAAGGCTGGGCTACTAAAGCTGGTAGCACCCTTCTCCCTGCCTCATTTTACTTCCACTCCTTTTAAAGCTGTATTTAAAAGACCACCCTCAAAAATGTGTCTTACATTTGGCAAAACTTGTATTTAGCCTGGCCCCTTTTTGCCAGGATGAACTATCTTTTGAAAGAGAACAAAATTAACTTTGATGACTTTATTCTCTGTGTTCTCTATTATAGGGGAGGGACCCAGCTTGAAGGGAGAGACTAGCACTGGGCAGGAAATGAAGCTTGTACACAGGAGGGAGGTTATTTGGGCTACTGGGGTGGGATGGGGGTGTGGTTTAGAGACTCCAGGAAGATCAATCTGCCTTCTCAAAATCTGGAAATGACTGGTATTTTTAAAGAATACAAATTCATACCTCAGTACAAGTCTACACACCCTGCTTACAAAGACCAGCCAGCTCCTATGCCACCTGTGGCTGATTTATTTGAAGAACAAAAGGAACACAGTTTGTGTAGACAAGTGCTGTCCATAGATGTTTTTACAGCAATGGGTACAATGGAAATATCCCGTGAGTCTGCTGTGTTTAACTGAGCCACATATGGTTGTTGAGCATTTCAAATGTGACTAGTGCTGGGTACAGTGACTCAGGAGGCTGAGGCAGGAGGATCACGAACGAGTTCAAGGCCAGCCTCAACAACTCAGTGAGGCCCTAAGCAACTTGGGAACTTGTCTGAAAAAAATAAAAGGCCAGGCATGTGGCTCAGTGGTAAAGCACTTCTGAGTTCAATCCCTAGTACCCACCTCCCCAAAAAAATGACTAGTATAACTTAGGAACCAAAATTGTCTTTAATTCTAAATGGCCACAAGTCAGTAGTGACCAACAAACTGGATGGGTATAGACAGACCTGCTTTAAGTTAAGAGTCCTAAAATTTAATATCTATAACTTTAGGCAAGTTAACCATCTGAGCATCAATTCCTGCAGAATGGGGAAATGCACTGCTTCTAAATCACAGGGTGGCTGTCAATGACCTTAGATCCATGTGCAAAGCACTTAGTGCAGAACCTGGCACAGTATCTAGAGTTGGGAACATCACCTTTGGTGTGTGTCCAGGAGGGCTTCAAACTGCAGAACCCACAACTGCATGCCTGTCTGTTGCTGAGTGCAGGCTTATCGGGATTGTGTGTGGTTTCTCTCTCAGTCCTGCCACCTCATGAGAATCAGCTCTCTTTTTCCTTATTGAATTAGCAGGCTTGTTTGTCCACTTCCAGAGTTTGGTTAATGTGACTCAACCCCTTAAACATGAGTGTCTGGGCCTATAAGATAGCCCCCTGCCCCGCGTATTCAGCTAAAGTGATTGGGAGGCTGCCAGACAGGCTGCTTGCAAGCCAGCTTGTATCTGACCTTATTTTTCACCTGATTAAGATGTGGAGGGTGGGAAGGAGGTGCCCTGGCTAGGGAAGGACACCCCATGTTTTTGAACAGGCACCCTTTCAGTCTGGCTTCAGTATTGGGACTGAGACACCCTAGTCTGTCTTCTGGAGATAATGGCCTGAACAGATTTCCAGCCTCCTCAGGCCAAGCAAGTGGGCAGGGCAACAGAGCAAGGCTTCCAGAGTCCTGCCAAAGGCACTGTCCTTTTCATCCTGGCTGACAGGGCCAGTGCCACCTGCACTTACAACTGTTTCCCCTCAGGGGGCAGCCTCCCAGCCACAGGCCATGATCTCAGCCACCATCTCAGCCCTTGGCTCTTGTCTCCCGGGGCATTAGCTCTAATTCACCATCATCGGTCTTTTATGTTTCCTTCCAGTCTTTGGGTGCACATTTTTGCTGCAGAGATTGGACTGTATATACAATTTTATATTCTTTATGTCTACCTGACCATAAACATTATCATCATGTTAAACCTCCCCAGGCCACTGGCTACCTGCCCTCTTTTCAGCTGTTCTTTACATGTTACTGGCTGGAGGAGTTTACATGTTTACAGGTGGAGGTCACCACTGGGTACTGTCCAGAGCAGTGACAACCAAGTGATGTAACTCAGCCTCAAAACTTCCACTGGGCCAGACTCCCTCCTCTTCTCTTCAACCACAGGGCATATACCCATGTCACCCTATTCTCCCAAGGGCTGCACTCTCCCTCCCACTGAGCAGTTGGTCAGGAAGCAATGTGCAGGGCTATACATAGAGCAGTCTGCCCTTGAGGCTGGGCCAACCTTTTCTGAGCCATACTCCAACCATACCACAACTATATCCAAAAGCTTCCATACATCTACCAGAGTAAACTAAAGACTTAACTGGCTATAATGGCTTCCTCCAATTCCTTTCTACCTAGTGCTCATCAATACTAGATCACTGTAAATATCTGAACTCATGTGGTGCTTCTTCACATTTGGTCTAGGGCATCATCCTTTGCCTACCAGATTTTCCTCCCCAGGTGTTTTAGGATCTCTCCCACATATTGTTTGTGAGGTCTTAGACAAATCAATACTGAGCAGGGATATCCTGACCAAGGTCCCATGGCTCAAGCGTCTCCAAAAATCATCTCAAGAGCATACCCATGGCCTTGGATTTGCCTATGGTATATCAGTTTGTCAATAATCTAGCAAACCTCTGGCGGCATCCTCACACCAGATCCGACAGGCATCTATGTTGAAACTTTATTACAAAATTATAAAGCAGAACTCTGTAACAAAAAATACACATTTGGGTTTGCTTTAACACCCAAGTGAGTCTGAGAATCTTCATATAAGCCACTTGAAGTAACACATTCACATCCAAGAGATTTCAACAAATTTATACAATATATATTGAGCACTAATTCCTGTACAGCTTATTCTTATTAGTTTGGATCCAACTATTCCAAGGTATTATGAACCTGTCCGTCTTTTAAAATAAGTCTCAACTGAAATCTCAGCAGTCACAGCAAAAGCCACAGAATAACTGGAGGAATTAGACATTGCTGTGATAATTAAGACCAAGGATTCATGAGGGACAAGAGGGAAGACTCGAGGATAAAACATCAGTTTTCCTACCTGGGTTAAATATGAACTGGAATGGGATCTTGGAACTCCCAACTTTTATTTGGTGTAATAATAAAGACAATACAAAAGCAAATGGGTTGTTTGACATCTTTTTTCCCCACTGGAGACCTTCACCAAAAGGTAAGAGATTTAAAGGCAAATTCTTATCTTTGAGTCAGTGCCATCAGTTCTAATTCTAACTGAGGTCACTAACCAGCAATCAGTATATTATTTTGAGTTCCTATCAAGGAGGAAGTTGGGAGGTAGGGGAGTTGAGGGCTCAGCAGAGAAAGGAGGGAGAGCCTTGAAGTTATTGCTAGATCTTAACTGAGTTGCATATACACACAGACCTGTTTCACAGTGGAATTAAGGAAGATGAATCAGTGACCCTTGGCTAAACAGGTGGGCATTATAAACTACAGTACTATTCAGCAGAAAGGTGGAAGGCAGAGTCATGACAGGAAAATCTGATCCCATCTATGGCCCAGATTATTCTTAGTATAATGTCAAGTCAAGTGGCCCAGAGTTCCACTGCCAACTACTTTATGAAATTGTTTAATTCCTCATAAGGTGTTAAGTGGTTGATGACAGAGGGAAAACCTTACTAATATAATAGGTCCCCTTAGAAGTTTCCCTTTGCCTTCTGGAGTCATGACTGATTGGTTCTAGTCTCAGACCTTGGCTGCACCATGTTGGGGGAGGGGAGATTCTGCCAAGGCCTTCAGGTATTCCACGGATTTACTTATTTCAGCTATTGGTAATGGACACACACAGTTCTAATAGCATGTGTGTTTTGTCTCTATTGAACTGCTCCAGCAAACAAGCTCTTCAGCTCATCCAGGGGTGTAAAAACCCTACCTCAAAAACATCACCTACTCATTACGTGGTCCTTCATAAAGGGTCCAGAGAATGCTACCTCTTGCCTGCTCCCAAATATATAGAATGAGAAAGGAAAGCAGGGACTTCCAGCTGTTTAGTTAGATGCTCTTATATGTATGTTTTCCAGGAACTTCATGAGAAGTCTGGCTAGAGGAGAACAAGGCTCTTTGCCTAAGCCTCTTATGCCTTGGGTGAGACCAAGTTTAAAACCTCAGTGGGAAAGGGAGAGACTTCGTTAAAGTAGTTAGGACTCCTGCCTATAGGAAAAGGACAATCAGAAGCCAAAGTTAAGAAGAAAGCCACTGCCTCCACCAAATGCTTCCCCCTTCCTCATAATCTGAAGTTCAAGGATAGTGCAAAGTCAAGCCCAAAAAGAGGAAGCAGAATATCCATGCACTATCCCTTGCACACACAGACTAGACTTCCCAGCTGTTGAGTCAGATGTTTTGTTAGCTTCCTGAGTCAGGTCAGGAGACTAATAGCTCCCAATCCCAACACTTAAGGAAGTGACTTCACAATCTTGAAATTTTTCTATAGCGTTTTTCTATAGAATTTTCTCACCAGAGATAAGTTTACTGATCCAAATTCTGTCCTAAGGACCATTGCTGGTCTTAACCACATAAACTAACACATTTTTGGTCCAAAGAAACAAATGGATTTTAGGCAGTATAGCAAGAAAGCACAGAAAGCTAGAGAGAACAGAAGTTTAAATTCAAATGTGCTGGGTTCAAAGAAAGGAAGCATTTCTAGGAGGACTTCTGACTGATTAGAGGCAAGCATTTTCAAGGGATGAGTGGGATACAGGAGGAAGGGTGAAAATGTGTCTAGGTTCTCAGAGGAAGGAAGACATGGTCCAAGTGCTGGAAAGTCCTCTGTTGATCAGTTACTGCCATCAACCCAAGATCACTGATACAGGCACTCATCCATGTGATTTGTACCAGTTCCCACTGGCTTTGGGTGCTCTGCCAGCCAAGAGGTGCACCCCTATGGCAAGACAGGCATGCCAAGGGATGTTATGGCATCTTTGCTTGCCCTGGTCTTGGGAACACTACAAAATTTCCTGTTAGCCTGCCCCTTTGCAAGCTGACCAACCCTGAGCCCAGATGCCCTGGGCTATATCCCCGTAAGGCACTGAAGAAGCCGGTGCAAGCCCTTAGGACCGGAAGACGTGAACAGCTCGGATCACATACTGCCGGCAGATGGGACATTCATTCATACGCTTGCCACACTTGGTACAGGTTACCATGTGGCCACACTCCAGCAGAACACAGTCAATGGGTGAGTCCATGCAGATCTTACACAGGTTCTCCTCCAGTGCAGGTGGCATTGCTCCCCCTGTACAAACACAGTGCAGAAAGGGGGCAGAGGGTAAAGTGAGCAGAATATCCACTGTCTCGGTGATAGTCTCAGAAATTGTCTCTGTGGGGGGGAGGTGGGAGAAAACTGGCAAAATGAATCCCCCCAATTCACACACTTTCCTCAAAATAGAGCTCCTTCCAGAAAACAGCAACCAATCCCGGTTGCCTGTTTAATCCCTACCTCCTCCCAAAAGATTATAGATTTGAAGACAGTACTGTGGATCAAATACATCCAGAGTATGGAAACTAAGGCAAAGTCCTCAAAGCTTAAAAGAAATGAGACAATTGAGGGTGTAATATGGTGAGGTGTACTTAGACTCATTATCCCCTTAGGCAGAACATGCAGAAAAGATAAAACTGGTTGAGAAAAGTTCAGACATAAGCAGAACAGTAATAAATGGTGCTTGGGAACCATGAGGCTTATTTACAAACACATTCCCATTTTAATAAAGCCCAAGATCATGGGGGTCTCCTGTGCTAACCCACAAACTATACTTCAGCTTTCTCCGAGGAGAATTCCTGATGCAAGAGCTCAGTAGAGTTTACTACACCCTATTCTGTGCCACCCCACAATTTTTTTTAACCCCTGTTTATCACATTGTATTCTATTTTTGGTTTGCCTACTTCTCTCTCCTCCCCCAGGAGACTTAAGCAGACTTAATTCAACATGCTCAATTTCCACAATCATATACTTAGCATTTGCTATGTGCTCTGAAGCCTGGGTTTCATCTTTGAAACCCCAAAACACAGGTCACTTGGTAGACATTCTCTAAATGTCTTGTAATGAATGTCCCCCAAGGGAATCACAGCAGCTCATGCTGACTGAATGTCTAATGTGCCAACAAGGCCCAAAGAGCTTTGCAAATACTAACCCACTCAATCTGCATCACAGAAACTATGAAGCAGATGCACTTATTATTCTCATTTTATAGATAAGGCAACTGAGGCCAGAGTTAAGTGACTGCCCAAGAGCACATGGCTGCTAAATGGTTGAGCCAAGATTCAAACCCAGGTGGGCTGGTCCCACACTGCTCATCGGCAGTATAGCCTTCTGGATAAATGCTCTGTGGATGGAGACTATCAAGACAGTATCAACTGCCCAGTGCACAAAGTTCTCAGCAAATGCTAACTGCCTTGTGCCAGTGGTAGGATATGGTAGACATGACCAGTATCCCAGTTTAGTTGCAAAAACAAAAAAATCTTCATGTTCAAAACCCCAGCTATCTCTAGAATGTCTTAAACTGTAGCCTCAACTAGGTCATCATAAACAGAGAAGTGGTTTCATACCAGTCACTTCTATCATCAGGCTTCACCATTCCACAGGGCATTGTCTCAGTCTCTTCTCTAAACAATCAAAGTCAAGAAAGACCTCCCCCTAGGAGGTAGGTGGCTGTGAAAGGGAGTAAAACCTATTTACCTCCTCGAGCGGCTGTTGCCCTAACAGGGAAGGTTTGGAAGGCCTACAAATATCTAAACAGGATCACTTTATAGAATTTCAGTTACTTATTACTTTTCTCAGGAGTAACTATAAACTCATCAACTCAGTTGTCAGCATTCTCCCAGGGAATGGGAAAAAAAAGGCGGGCACCAAGTAGATGAGCCTGGTCTTGTATCATGTGACGGATAAACTCAAGCCTCCAGTTATAGGAAACAGAAAAGTTCAACTCCCTGCCCCATTCTGAGCAAAAGGTCATTTTGCTAATTAACAAATTTGGGCAGTCTTCTGAAAAAGCTTTAAAATGTTTTGCAGACCACAACACTACTGAGACTATTCTCCTGGGAAGGAACTCACAGCCCTATGCCTTGAAGGCTTTCAAAATGATGTAACAGTTTATAATACTCCCTGGATGGACAGGAGTCCTACAGTGTGTCCTGGAGCTATCCCTGTGGTGGACTTCAATACACAGGTGGGTGTACAGCAGCTGAGGTCAGAGAGGCACCTGGTACTCAGAGAGAACTCCATGTGACTCCTTTCCTGCTGGGTCCACAGCAGCTCTGCTGCCCAGCCCCATATAAACAGCTCCTTCAGTTCGTCACCCTTTCTTTTTGATTGGTACCAGAAGCTGGTACACATCTCAAGTGACTTCCTCAACTACACCAGAACTGAGTGGAAACACGAGGATTAGGAAAAACAAACTGAGCAGGACATGTGGCACAAATGCAGCCCAGAGCTGTGCAGAGCAATATGCCCCTGGGCACAATGCCACTCTGCTTTCTTCCCAGAGGACAGGGGGTGAGAATTTCTAAAGATGCTGAGAAACTCTAAGAGTTTCCACATACCCTGTCCCTGGAAACCCATATGCTCACAATTCTTAAGACTGTCAAAAGGGATCAGGGTTGAAGATGGAGGAAGACAGAATTGGTAGGAATCTAAGCCCATTCCCAAAAAGTAACAACTACATACCGTTTTGGTCCTCAGCACCACACACTGAAAAGGAAAGAGAAAGGTATCTAAATATGTGATGGTGTGATGGCACAAGGAAAGTCGCCCTCCACCCTGATGTCATCTCTGAACTCTGGTCACTTCCCTGCTGGGAACCAGCCTTTTCAGAAGTCTGCACAGACACTTGCCCTACTCCCTCACTACATGTGCAGAACTCCCACACAGCTCCTGCTGGTGCATTTACTCTACTCTTGGAAGATGGTCCTCCACTGGTCGGTCTGCAGGAGCAAAACTGCCTACCTGAATGATACTCTAAACCACACCATATCCTTTCCTATTGCCTTTGAAATCAGCATTCAAGTAAAAAAAAAAAAAAAAAAATTAATGAAGAATCTGGCTGTTTGTCAGTCATGGGTTCTAGGTAAAGTTCTCACATGCAGTTAGTATTCCACTCCTCAGGTCCCAGCAACTCTAAGGAGACCTGAGATGATCTTGGAGGGAACTCAGACTTCACATCAGTAGGTCTTAGTCTGCAACCAGGTGAATACTTGGATGTCCCGTAACTCTGATGAACTTGTGCTATTCAATTTATTAGAAGAAAGCCTAAAATCTGACTTCAACCACTGATATGCAAGGAATCAAAATAAAGCTCTGTAGGAACTGTATCAGCTGGGAATGGGAAGAAAAGTGAGGATTTGGTAGTAAAATAATTTTGGGAAATGTTGACTTCAAAACAGCCAAACACCTTTCTCTTCTGTAGGACTTCTCTACATTTCATAAAAATAAACAAATAGAGTACCTACCATGAAATCAGTGTAGTATTAAATATTTTTCCCAAACTCAACCACAGACTAAGATATTGTGCTGGATAACTCCTGAAAATGGTATCATGTCAAATGTTTTGAGAGATAACAAGAGGACAAGCCCAAGTGCTGGCAGAACACATATGTTCTCCCACTGTGGTTTCTGAGATTCACTGTCTAATCTCCCAACTGTTTACATGTTGCTGGCAGTAGAGTAAGTATGGAGGCAGTGGCATACAGCAGGAAAGGCATGGGCTTAGACCAGAAAACCCTCAGTTCAAACCTCAGCTCCACAATAAAAGGGCAATGCTCAGGTTGCTGAGGATGAAATAAGTGTGTACAATGTGAACCAAGTCTCAGCAGTTAACCAGAAGTGACAGCTATTATTAGATGGTACAAATGTAAGTGGCCTTCCTCCTCAGCTTAAAAGCATGGAACTGAGATCAATGCCATCATGTTTTGGGGTGACAGCAAACACTCCAGAGCTCTGTGTCACTGCCACCCAAACAGTCCCTCACCCAGGTGCTGGAGTCCTTTCTGATCCTTGTACAGCCGTGTCACTCGCTCCATCAGCTCCCACTTCTCACAACAGCCCTTGTAGTTGACAAAGTTGCGAGCCAGGATCTCTTTCAGCTGCCGCACCGTCAAGCCTTCAATGTCCTCCAGGTGGGTCAGGTCAGACAGAGAGGCCCTCCGGCCTGGGACAAAGCTATCCTCAGAGTCAATGGACTGCAATGGCAAAGATGGGATTGGGGGAGGGGGGGTTGTTCAGTTCTTACCTCCTCTGAGTGCTCTTCTTCAAGGACCCCAGAGCACTCATCACACTGCATTTTGAACTTCATGAAGAGTAGAAACCACAGAGACAAAGGAATACCTGGCATGGTGCTTTGCACTGCAAACTAGACTACAGTTTCTTTCTGACTCACAGTTTTGTGCTCAGGTGCAAACAGCCACAAACCAACCCATCGGTGTAACGTATACAAGGAGCATTTGTTTGAGTCAGATGGCCCTAATTCTGAATCCAGACTCCTCCGCTGTCTAAATACTAAATAAATCCTGGCAAGTTGCTTCTCTCTCTGGGCCTGTTTGCCCCTCCACAAAGGAGAGAAAACAGTGCTACCACACAAGGTTCCTATGAAGATCAAATGTGGCAGCACACGCAACCACTAAGCATGGTGCTTGCCTGTCTCTCTGCCTGGGAGAGTACTGCTTGCCTCTGGAAGAGGCTCCATACACATCCTTGATTAGTTACCTGGCCCTGATAGCTATGCTCTCTGGATTGGCCTCGGCCTGGCTGAGGACAGAACTCCTCCTTACTGACCCCCTTCTCCAGACAATGTCTACTATATGAGAACACCAAAGAAAAGAACAAGGTTTTTACAGTAACACCCGGAGTCCCGTTTCCAATGTGACCTCACCCCTGCTTACTCACACAGACAGCACCAAAGGTTCACATGGAATGTTAGCACAAAACTCTCCCAAGAACAAAACCTCAGGACTATCATATAATAGGATGGTTTCTTCTCTCTCCACCTCGGAGTCTGCTAAGAGGATCCTAAGAGCATCCCAAGAATACCAGTGAAAGAGCAAGGCAAAGGCGCAGACCGGAATAGAGGCCCCACCTGGGTCTCATCCTCGGTAGGTGCTCTGGCTGTGCTCTCCAGGTAGACAGGCTCCTCTTGGTCCTGAGACACATGGCCATTGGCCTGTGGGAAGAGAAATGTGCCATCACATCCACAGAGATGTCCAGGAAACTTGCATAGCATGAGACTCTTTCCAGTTCACATACGTCCAATATGTGTTCCCATCTCCCCCAGAAACCAAATTTCCCAAAACAGTGTCACAGATGCCTGCTCTCTATAACAACTTTGTCAGGCAGAAAAACCAATACAGATTTCAGTAGACACACAGCTGCCGTCCAGAACAAGAATGTGTTAGTGAATTCTGCCCACAACCAGGATGGCAGTGGCCACCACTCTCAGTTTACTGTCAGCCTGAACACGATCACTGTGTTCATCCCACTGCTGGACTGCTCTTTTCCTACCACCAAGTTTGCTCTGGACACTGATCCAAAATTGCCCTCTCCACAACTTTCACCCAATGCCCCTGGTTCTGCCCCTCAGAACAATGGCCAATGTTTTTCCAAACAGCTCATACTATCTCCTCCTCCTTCACACTGCATCTCCCCCTGGCTTCCTCAATGGACCCTGAGGGAACAGTCTCTAGACCCTCACCACCCTAGTCCTTCACTCCCTCCTGGTCACTGTTCTCACATCTCAGAAATGTGCTCCAACCAGCAGGGCACACTAAGAGCTGTCTCAAACCCTGTTCAAACATTGTTCTAATGCATCTATGAATCTACAGACCTATAATTCCAGAAGACAAATGCCTAAGCTTGCAGAGTTTCATTTTGCTCAGAATTCTAGCTTCCCAAAAGGAGCCTCCTGGGTGCTTCTTTAGAGGGCTTTGCCAAAGTGTAGTCAGAGCTCTGAGCTTTCTATTCCATCACCATTTTTACCACAAATTCCTGACTAGATCCTCTTCACTCCCTGCTCCTTCCAGGCAAAGGGTCTGATATGAGCTTAGGGCCTTTCAACCAGACCATCAGAACGCCAGCAAAGGGATATAACCTGGGAAACCAATGTCACCCAGTGACCTTGTCACTCATCAAGAGGCAAACTACAGTGGAAATGAATAAATGAAAACAAAGACAATATGCCAGGTGATGACAACATAAACATGTACAGGGATGGATCCCAAACACAGCTTCATCTCCAGTTTCTTAGCTTTATGTAGACATGGTACCCACTGTTCTCATGAGTTTTTCAGAGTCTAGCCTATTTCTCTGTGGACAGCATCTCTACATTCTTTGTTTCCTAGAAAGAGAAACTAGACCTCATGTCACAAAGCATGCTCCTGTCTTGCCAGTTTGCCCACTGGCAAATCAAAATCCACAACTAGTATCTGACTGTTTATTGCAGACATTTCCTTCCCTAGGAACTGTCACTAGGGCACTAAATGTAAAGTGCAGAACCCTGGTGGAGCAAATAATATGAGAAGATTTGCATTCTGGGCAGAGCTCACTTGTAGACTCAACAGATAGCCTTGCACAGGTTGCCTAACTTGGCCAGGCCTGTTTGTTCTGCTTGCTAAATGTAAAATGTAGATCTCATCAAGACAGGGGAGGAGAGCTGACACTAAGTTCCTCTGGAAAAGTACCCAATAACATCCAGTATGCAGTGTGACCTGTGGGTGCCATCTGGAAATTTCTGATTAATGATAAAAGTCTTATAATCGTTCATTTAAAAACTCACTGCTAAGCAACTCAGCAAGACCCTGTCTCTAAATAAAATACAAAGAAGGGCTGGGAATATGGCTCAGTGGTTGAGTGCCCCTGAGTTCAATCCCCAGTACCTTAAAAAAAAAATTTTTTTTTTAAATAAAAATCCAACTGAAGCTGGTCTCAGTTGTGCATACCTATAATTCCAGCCACTCAGGACACTAAGGCAGGAGGATCACAAGTTCAAATCCAGTCAGCAACTCAGTGAGGACCTAAGCAACTTAGCAAGACCCTATCTCAAAATAAAAAAAAAAAAAGAGTTGGAGATGTGGCTCAGGGACTAAGCAATCCTGGGTTCAATCCCTAGGACCCGACCACCAAAAGAAAAAAAAAAAAAAAAAAATCCACCTGAAGGTTCTGTAGAAAAAAAAAAAAAATTCCTCAAGTTCCTCTCCTTATTTCCCTTAAACAGAGAGAAGTGCTCCAAAAACTGAGCAAAAAGAGGAACATATATTGCAAGAGATGAAACCTGTCCAGCAGACCAAGAGTCAGAGCTTTGGAAAGAGTTGAAGTCCAGCTGGGGAGAAAAACATGCTCAAGCCAACCAGAGTGTTAAATGATTTTACTGCAGTTAACTTTATGCCTGCATTGGCCTTCTATGCCTCAGTGCCTGTCAAGAGCTGAATCAGGGTGCCAGTCCTGGCAAATGAGGTGATAGAAAAAAAGAAGCAAGCCACGTCACATGTGAGTAAGGATAGCACTAGCACTGTACCAACCCTGAGTAGCTCAGAGCTCTTTAGATATGGTATCACACCACTCAAGCGTTCCTCATCCCGGCAGTATCAAAACGGACCTGGGATTGCTGATCTCGTTTCACTGTTCCTTTAGCCCACGGTGACCACGGAGTCAGGAACAAAAGTAGATGTGGGACTGGGTGACACCTCCGTGATAAAGTGCATGTTTAGCAAGCACAAGACCCTAGGTTCAATACCCAGCAACCCCCAGCCAAAAAAGGGACGTGGAAACCAGATCTTACAGGTTCTGATCCCCCACTGCCCAAGCCATATAGACATCAGGATCACTAAAGCCTTTGGTAGATCTGTGTGACACCATTGGTCCTGACACTAGGATTAATTAAGTCCACTGGCCTCCCTAGAATCCAAGAGCTGGTCTACCCTCCCTCTTTCAGGGGTTGGTTGAGGACAGATGTTACTCATTTCTGTACTCTCCATGCCCAGCTCACAGTTCTGTCAATGTGCTACCCTTACTTTACCATTTCCAGTTCATGGGGATAAGGACACCACAGTATATAATACAACAGCCTGCCAACCACTGCCACTCCACAGTGACCAGGAGAGCAGCAGGGAAACTCCCCACTCCCTCCTCAGAGTCCTTTTCTCTATATCTATATGCCTCGTGTTGGTTACCAAGGAATGAGTTCCCAATCTGGCTACGGAAGACCAGACAAAAGTAAATGGGAAGGCAAATATGAATAGAACTAAACTTGCAGAGTTCATGGCAAGCTGATGAGTTTCCTCAAAATATTTGTGGAACAATGATTTTTTTTAAAAAAATGTCTGACTAGGATAATATGTATTGAAAACAAAAACCATGAAATACGGTGCCACGCATATCATCTCTGAAGAAAGTCAAAACATGAGTCTGGGGTCCATAAAACACTTCCTGCATTGGTAGGCAGAAAGGCCTCATGTCAACAATTCACCTCACATCCCAAGCGCACAAAATGGGTGGGAGATGGGAATGCATCCCAGAGGCAGCACAGATGTGCAGAGACCATACATGGACTCGTACCTGCTGGCTTTCCTGAGCAGGAGGAACAGAGGTGGCTTGTGCAGGTGAAGAAGGGAGGCTGGGTGAGGTAGGAGGTACTGTGCTGGCATGAGGCTGGGTCAGGAAGGCCTGTTGCTCGGGAAGGTCCTGGGACAAGGTGGGGGCATGAGTCCTGTCCTCCTCAGAGATTACAGGCTGCTGACCAAGCACCAAGAATACCAGTTCTTCTTTCTCCCGGCACATTTCAGTAGAGATGTCATGGAGGCTGAGGTAGTCCCTCAGGTCCTTCACCTTCATCTTCATGAGCTCCTCCCGCTGAAAGGCTGTGGCTCGGAACCGTTGGCAGAGAAGGCAAAGGCGGGGCCCATTCCCCTCCTGGCTGGAACAGGTCATGCAGAAATTTTTCTTACAGTCCAAACAGGTCTGCTGCTTAGAGCAAGAAGCAGAGGAAAATGTGTCAGCTTGAGAAAACAAGACAGAGTGGGATGAGTACTTCAGAGCTGCTACACCGGGCAGGACCCCCTTCAAGTCACCCTGTTACTAAGCTGTCTCCTATATCCAAGGGCACAAGCTACTTTGCAGACCCCAGATGAAAATCTAGTCTGAAGTGGCAGATCTCCTATCTGCATCTATGTATCCATGTACAGGATACTTGACATTTATAATTTTATCTAATGCTTCTTAATTAGTTTTAATGACAGGGTATCTAATGTTATTAATTAAGATTACCACCTTTGGAACCAAAAAACTGCATTTTTATTAAACCTCCTTCTCCCATTTTTCATGGTATCATCTTGGGTGTATAACTTAGCCTCTCTGGCACTCAGTTTCCATATCTGTAAAATGGGGTAATAACAGTACTTATTGCATTTAAGTATATCTGACATGTAATGAGTCCTCAATAAAGTGCTAGTGATTTTAATTATTATTTCTAGGAAATACTGGCTAATTATAAGAGCCAGGATTCAAGTCCTAAACTGCCATTCTTTCTGCTTTATTGCTAAAGAAAGTAAATGTGTGAAAGTTAAGGTGGCAGGTGTTGCTACTATTGATTAGTATTAATTAAATTTATGGAGGTGCTACTGTGCTAGAGCAATACCTAGCTTGTCATTTAATTCTCAAAGCACCCTGCAAAGTAGGTATCAAGGTTCTTTCCTGATTCACAAAGCAACAAGAAGGGAGACAGAGTATTCTGTTCAAGGTTAGGCAACAAAGGCAGAGCCAAGGTTACACTTGAGGTCTGAGTCCAATGCCCATGATCGTGCTCCTCCTACCCTGCCCTACTGCCACACTCAGTACCAACCAAACAGCGGTACTGAGTCACGAGCCTGGCTTTCCACCTCCAAACTCCCAAGCCAGCACTCCATCCAGAGGCTGGTGCCAGCTTCTCCTAATCCAGCAAGGCCACTCAGAATGCTGGGAGGTAGGTGGTATATAAGGTCATTTCCAAAACAAATATTTAGACACAGTGAGAGGCCCCAGACACTAGGGCACTCTCCTTTGTGAAAGCACAGAGTGTCTTGGCAACAGCACCTGACAGACAAGCTGGCACTGCCTGGCAGCAGCTCCTCCCACAACTCAGACAGCACGCCAGAGTTTGCTTGACCCACAGGAAGCAAAGCTGTGCTGCTTATGCTGCAGGCTGTGCCGGCACAGTGACACCTGGCTGAGCTCAGTTCCAGCCAAGGGCAGGTCACCCTCCCAGGAGAGGAAATTCCCAAGCACCCTGGAATTGTCCTCTTGGGCACCCTCACTGATCCTCTAAAGAAGTTAAACACTTTCATACTGTGATGACTTAAGAATTAACCTGCATGTTTCTGCTTCCTCTTTTCTAAATATAGAAAGCTGTTCAAGCCATATAAGAATGCCCAAGAGACTTAAGAATCTCACAGTCAATGTCATAGGAACCTTCCATGGGGCTGGAGTGAGTCTACATAGTTAAGGCAAGTGCACGAACTGTTTGTGTAAGCATCATCTCTACTCTAAAGGGAAAAGGACATGTTTATCATCCAGTTCTAGCTATTAAGACTTAGAAGGTATTGCAAAGAGACACACAATTATAACCAGAAGATGAACTACAGCGAGTGGCAGAAAAGGACACATGGCCATGCTAACACCATAATAGTTCCAGGGCCTGCAGTCACAAAGGTGGGAATGGGAAATGGATGTTTTGGAGTATTTGGGGCTCATTCATATCTAAAACTTTCCCATGGGGAAATGGAACATTTAGGATGACTGGTAGTGAAATGAAGAGGCTTCAATGTCCTAAAGCTGTGGTTTTAGCATGGAATATTACTTAAATCACGCAGTTCAACAGGCTCTAGCTTGACACAATTATAAAGCCTGCATGACTCAATCAGCGAAATCCAGAGAACTCTATTCTTCAAATGTGCTTGTTGAATGAAAGATCAAAATGGAAGGACAGCAACTGGGCTTCTGTGTATCAGTGCCCACCAGGGACTCTGAAGTAAGCCAACATCTGCTCAATACCCTAAAGGACTAAGTAGGATAGCACTAGAGGCTAAACTCCCAGAGTATGGTGGCAGAGAGAGCAAAGAAAGGAAAAAAACTGTCAACCAATGTGGGCAGAAGACTAAATTCTAGTAAATGCTTCAAATCAAGTAACAAGGTAGCGTGAAAGATGAATGAGGGCCAGTGAAACACCCAGAGTACACTTGGACACCCAGTATCAAGAGAGTGGCACCTCAGGCAGGTACTGCTCTTCAGGGATACAAGTGGGGTACTTTGCTTTCTTGTCTTCACCAATCCCCTTTCATCCTCTACCCCCTCGTTTGTGTTCCCTGGCACTGGTCAGGCCCAGTTTTTCACTTTACCAGTATAAGGACCATTGGGACATTATGTGAGATAATTCATATAAATCTTAGCATAAGGTGGACACTTACAAAAAAGATAACAGTCACCTTTCATTCTCTTTCCCTTCTGCCTCATCTCAGTTCTTCCCAACCTAAGAACCACTCCCCTTTCCAACCTTAACCTTGAACCTGAATACCATTCCCATGTTTCCAAGCACAATTTCCCCCTCCTCTTCAAAACAGTACAACTAAAGAGGCCCCAGCCAAAACACAATCCAAAATTTCTAGGGCCACTGCTAACTAAAAGTAGGTGTTAAATGCTGATGGGATATTTGGCTTATGGAAAAATTATAGCCTGCCACTTCTCTCAAAGATTGGAAACTTGGGAATGCACAAAGCACAGCTAAATTATATTTTCTTAAGAAGTCCTACATGTTATCTATACTTTGCACCCAAGAGGCATGCAGAAAAAACTGACCATAATGAAAAAAAAAAAAAAAAAAGACACTAGGATCCATGTAATCATTACAATTCAACCACTTCTGGAAGACATTTTAAAAGCCTCTGGCTATTAAATGCCAAGCCCTTAAGATAAGAATGCTGATCCACTTAAGCATGAAATTACAAATGAAAACTTACTGTAGGAGAAAACATCCTTACTATCCACAAAATTCATTGTGGATTGCACAAAATTAATTTGTACTTTTGTAGCAAGAAAAATATTTTACCAATAACCATCTTTCACTATCCAAATTGGGATTCATCTCACCCCACAAAGTTTTTTTGTCATGGTGGCTTTTCTCTGGTCTCATTGTATGGGACCATTCTCTGGTCTCATTGTATGTGCTGCCACAACCTCCCTGTCCGACTGCAAGCTCCCTGGTGAGCAGGGATGGCCTCCCTTAGTCTGTCTCCCTAGCCTGGGTCTGTCACTTGTCATCATCAACTCGATGTGCCAAATGTCTCCTGGGAAGGAGCTTTGGAACCCAGGACCTGAGTTTGAATTAGCTCTGCTACTTAATAGTCATTGTAATCTTGAGCACTGGCTAAATAAAGAAAAAAAGAGGTGGTTTTTGTTTTTTGTTTTTTTTTTCTCATATGCTATTGTTCAGGAAGTTGACATGTACAGTTTTAATATTTTGAACTGTAAGCCTTAGTTTATCATATATAAAATGAGACTTGGTGGACTCTAAAACCTATGTAGTTACTACTGTGAAGATTAAATGAAAACATCAATCTAAATTTAAAAACACCTAAGAAACCTAAATGAAATTAAAAATCTAAATCTTAAAACTGACTCTTACGCAGAGTAGGTGGTTTGAAAGTAGTATTTCCTCTCAATTTCCCATTACTACTATTTTAACCTCATATCCTATCACCCTCCCTGGGCTGCAAACCTCTCATTCTGCAGAAGAACGAACGTGCTACCACTGGGCACTGGCAAAGGGAGAGCCCACGCCCACACTCACACCTTCACACAGCCAATGATTCTACTTCCTGCTCACTGATCTGGGAAGCACAGCTCCCAAGTGTTTCAAAAGAAATCTGCTACAGTAAACAAGCTCCAGCCTCTGCCTACTATGGTCTGGATGCAGCTGAGACATCCTTGGTACTGCCTTTGATTTAAAAAACAAGTTAACCTGCAGTCAGGCCTTGTATGATGGCAGCTAATGGAGGAAACAACACTGGTGCTTGTTTTGTCCCAAGCATCATGGTGGGGCTTCTTCAAGCTTATTTTATTCTCACAACACTAGGACATGGCTACTACTGTCATCCCCACTTCACAGAAGGTGAAAATGAATCTCAAGAGATGTTAAGTCATACAGTTAGTAATTGAAAAAGATGGTATCTGAATTTAAGTCAACTGGTTCCAAAACTATGCCGAGATGCTTGGCTTTCACTTGAATAGTTATTTTTGAACACCCTTGAGAAAGGGATGGGCCAGGGTCCCTAGCACTGCACAGGTAGAGATCAGGTGGCATGCATTCACAGCAGGGCTAACAGGCTTGCTTGTGGTTCTAAGACTGTGAGCAGAGCAGGCTGAGAAGGTAGCACTCACCTTCCTGTCTGTGTTTGCGAAGTTGGCTCCACACGCCTTGCAGCTTGGTTCTAAGCCTGTTGGGGAAGGGAAGGAGCTGTACCCAGGGTTGGAATAGGCTTGTGTCCTGGCTCCGGGGGCTGGTGGGACCTCCTCAGGCTGTCCATCCAGGCAGAACCAGTTGCAGCAGGTTGCCCACATGATAAAATCTGGTACAAAGAGGAAGGGAGGAAAGGTCCAAGTTAAGACACATCAGTACTGCAGTTTCCATCCCCAAAGCTCAGATAAGCAGGGATGCTGGAGTCATACCTGCCAAGTAGAAGAGAGAATGTGTTTTCAGGGTCCATGGATTTCTTTTTCCATTTTTGGTACCAGGAATTAAACCCAGGCATGCTTAACCACTGAGCTACATCACAACACTTTTTATTTTTCTTATTTGGAGACAGGGTTTCACTGACGCTCAGAGCCTCACTAAGTTGCTGAGGTTGGTCTTGAACTTGTGATCCTCCTGCCTCAGCCTCCCAGGTAAGTGGGATTACAGGTGTGCCACCACACTCAGCTCTACTATTAATTCTTACTATATAGATGAGGCAAGGGCATAGTAGCACACACCTCTAGTCCCAGCTCCTTGGGAGACTGAGGGAGGAAGGACGGCTTGAGCCCAGGAGTTTGAAAACAGCCTGAGAAACAAAGCAAGACGCTGTCTCAAAAAAACACTGGACATAGTGGCACATACCTGTAATCTCAACAGCCTGGGAAGCTGAGGCAGGAGGATCATAAATTCAAAGCCAGCCTCAGCAACTTAGCAAGGCCCTAAGCAATTTAGTGAGACCCTGTCTTCTTCTTTTAAAAAAAAAGTGGGGGGGTGGGATGATGGGGATGTGGCTCAGTGGCTTTCAATCCCTGGTACCAAAACAAAGAAAATGAAAAAATACATAGATAAAGCAACTCAGGCTCAAAGAATAAAATACAGACAGCTAATACAGAGAAGAGCTAATCTGTAGAGTTGAGAGTCTGAAAACTCAGGTTTTCAGACTCTAAACCTCAGGTCCTCTTCCATATGCCATGTTGTCCTTTCATTTCCCCTCGCCAGCCTGTGAAACCAACTACTCTTACATATGTACCCCTAATTCTGGATAAACTTCAAGGACAGCACTTACAATAGTTTCTTACACAGATCATTTCTTTTCTATTCTTACGTCATAAATTCCTTGAGGGCAAGGACTATTTCTCATTCCTGTCTGTACTGTGCCCTACCAGCACTGTGCCTACAGCAGATGTTCAGTGAATGTTTGCTTCCCTGCTGAATCAGTGCCTCTGTGGATTTAAGAAGTTTTAGATTATTGTTCCTGGTTTACACATCAAATACTGATATTGGGGGCAAGGGTACTGATGACTTTTATGATCAGAAAGAGAATCCAAACTCTCAAATATCAGAATAACCTATAAAGATACTAAAGAGCCCACGAAAATACTAAGCATTGCTGTGATCTATGGGTGTTTTCCACAGCAGAGGAAGACAGCCAATATGGACATTCTGAGCCTAAACTCTGTGCTTACAGAGATAATAAATGAAACATTTAGCCTTATTATTCAATAATTAGTTCACACAAAAGAATGGTACTTTCTGCTCTGTTGCCTGACTCACAGTTTTAACAAAGGCACTTTCATAGTTCAAAGACATGATAAGCTGGAAGGAACCAAGAGGCCACCCCTTGGTGGATTTGTAGATGGGGCCAAGCAGAGGAAGTAACCTCTGGGTCCTCCAGGTTAACCTTAGGCCTCAACACACCTACAATTCGAGTCATTCTTTTTGGCAGATGTGTTAACATCTGTGTGTGACCACTTGCCTGTGACCTTGTGAGAAAAGGGAATGTGACAGTCTTACAGTCCCCAGTCAGGTGGCTCAACAAGGACTGTAGAATGAATGAGTTACATACAGTATTTAAATCTTCACTAATCACATACTCATTCAACTTCCTGCACATCAAAAACATTTCTCTCAGATTCAGTATTACTTGTTTGAAGATTCTAAGTTCCCAGAAGACAGAGACCTCATCTGCCTTCCTTGCAATTACAGGTTCACAGGGAATAATGAAGCAAAGAGTTCCTCACACTGTGTGTGGCCTATGTGTAAATGAGATCTTTGTTGGCAAGAGGATGAAGACAACAGAGGAGCAGAAACCCTCTGAAAAAGGAATTTTGTAATTCTTTAAATCACATGTAGATAGACACATTGGAGACAGTGTGTAATAAGAACACAGGCTCTGGAATCAGAAGGTCTGGGTCCCAAGCCCTGCTCTACTGCTCATGGGCTGTTGTCTTCCCCTAGCAGGCTACACCCTTCCCTATTTCATGTTTCTCTGGACATTCCACAGGATATAAAGTGCTAAATAAACATTAATTGTTGCTACAATTTATCTGGGAAGGTAAGGTAGAACGTAAACCTTGAGTTTTCATTGTAACTACCTCTTGGCTTTCTGGGCTTTGTCTTCTTTGCAGGGGACAAGACTGTAGGTGATTCACTAATTTCTACTAAAAGCTGTCCACGTTCACATATGCATGTAACCTTTACTGAAGCCAACCACCTGTTCTTCTCAGTGCTAGGTGAGTAAGGCTTAGAACCTAAGCTCAAGAAGTCCATAGCTGGGTCAGGGAACTAAAAATGCAAAACCAAAAACTGAAATTTCAGGGTGGTTAGTGTTTTTTTTAAGGGAGGCTTGTACAATGTACAGGCATAAGGATGGGAGACTACAATGATGGAAATGATCAGCTCTATTGGGACAGAGGCCAAGACCAGAAAAGACTTCTCAAGTGAAGTGCCACATCTTGATTGTGGGAGTAGGCAGGAATTACCAGAAATCAGGAATAGAAGGAAAATCAGGAATAGAAGGAATTTGCATGGGGGGCGGGGAAAGACATGCACTATGTCATTAGTGAAACTACAAAATGCTTGGTTGGTCAGGGGTAGGTGGGTGGGTAGATGAGGGCACACAAATAAACAGGAAAGACCTCATATTCCATGGTAAGGAACCTGGTCTTTACCTTATATGTAATGGGACACAGCTGGAGTCTTCAGGCAGTCAGGTTTGAAGACATTATTTGCACAAGTGCAAGTGTGGTATTAGTCAGTGTAGAGAACAGATCAGCGAGAAGGTTAGGAGCAGAAAACTGCTCCAGAAATACAGGCAAGATATGAGGATATGGACTTAAAAGAAAGACACAGACAGATCTCTGACAGAATTAGCAGAATGTGTCAAATTAAGTGAATGAGGTAGGAGGAGGAGAGAAAAAGGAGTCCAGGACAAATCCAAGGGGCTCTTAATTCATAACAAGAAAACCAGAAGGTTTACTTAGTGGGATAAGGCTCTCAGGAGGAGGCAACTGCCATGTGTGCAGGATAGCAGGAGTAGGGGCTAAGATGATGAGCTGAGTTGTAAACCAGTGGACCATGCTGGTGTACACACAGGACCATGAACACTCATCTGGCCTATACTGGAAGCATGTAAAGTCACAGGGGCAGGAGATGATTAGATCATCTGGATCAGAAGAGAAGCGGGTCTTGAGAAGGGCAATAAGCTGAAAGGCAACCACACAGAACAAGGGGAGAAGAATGTTGGGGGAGGAAGAGAGCTGGAAGAGTCTTGAGTTTCATAAAGATACAATCAAATGATCCAAAGAACAAAACTCAAGAATGCAAAATGCCCAACAGATGCCCAAGGAGAATGTGAGTATGCTCTTTGCCTGAGCAGTTTAGAAAGGAAGGAAGGTGAAGCCAGGTACACTGGCACAAACCTGTAATCCCAGATACCTGGGAGACTGAGGCAAGGGATCACAAGCTCGAGGTCAGCCTGGGAAACTTAGCAAAACCTTGCCTCAAAATAAAAATAAAATGGACTAAGGATGCAGCTCACTGATAGAGCACCCCTGCATTCAATCCCCAGGAGCAAAAAGAAAAGAAGCCAACTGATAACCACAAACTGGAAAGCAAATAAGAAGTGAGATTAATAAGATTCTAAAAGTAAATTATTCTTTCAAGAAACTTGATCATGCTGAGTTCAATCCCCAGTACCTCACCCCAGAAAAGAAACTTGATCATGAGAGAAGGCAGTAACTAAAAAGGACTGAGGATCACCAAGATAAACGTAGACACATTCATAGACAGAAGAGGAAACCCACAAAGATTAAGAGATCATACAGGAAGGGAAGCTGGCAATCAATGAGGGGATAAAAGACCAGAAGAAAAAAAAGCAATTAGGTGATTAGACTAAGGGGTAGACTACTCCTGGGCAAGAGAAGGGTCACCTCTTTCACCAAAATGGAGAAGAGAAGTAAAGGGAGATGAAACCAAAAATAATTTTATAGTATTAGCACATAAAGGTGAAAGAATGAAATAAACAAGGAAAGAGGGAATACATTTAGCCACAAGAAGAAAATAAACTCTTTTCGGTGTAGTTCAGTGGTAGAGCACTCTCCGAACAAGCACAAGGCCTGGATTTCACACACACACACACACAGACACACACAGAGACACACACACACACACACACACACACACACAGAAGCAAGAAGACAGAAGAAAGAAGACAAAGATGACGATGATGAAGAAGAAACAAGCGAGAAGAAAGAAGAAGAAAAGAGGAAGAGGAGGAGGAGAAGAAAGAAAAAAACATTTCTTCTACATAAGGAATCTACACATTGTAATCTTCCTAGGAAGTCAGAGCTCTGCCACAAAATGAGTAGAACCACTTGGTAAGGCACAAACAGTAGGAAAAAAAAAAAATGGAAGGTTTTATGCTATTTATATCCATGTGCTTTAGTAAGCACTTGGGAAGCACCAACTACATGTTAGACATCAAGGGTACAAAAAGCAATTGAACAAAATCTTACCCAAGGGGTCTGGGGGCCCAGAAAGGCACTGGAGCTTCACTAGGCCATCCTGATAGAAGACCTAGGAAAGCTCCTCCTTAGCTGGGGAGTCACGAGAGTCTATTTTTTTCCATATTGTTTTCATTCCCTCTCACCTCAAAGGGCCTCCTTTGAACACTGAAAAAAAAGTCTCCAGAATCCCACCAGTATGTAGAACTATAAGGTATCAAAAAGAAAAAAAGTCATCAGTCTGTCCAGGTATCTGGCTACTAGGCCCTGTGAGAATACGTGAAACTGATCTCAGAGGTACCATGTTTAGGTGGGTATGTACATGTGGGAAAGGGGGTGACTACAGGAAGGAGGAGGCTGATATCAAGAGTTGCAGTACTCCAAATACCTCAGATCTGCTCAGTCTAATGGAATAGGTTCACCGAAGTCAGTAGACAAGGCTTTTACTCTTTTTGACAGATATTTGAGTATCAAAAAACATGATCATAAAAGTACTCTCCTACCAAATTGGCAAGTTCTAAGCCTAAATGACAACTGCATTCAGGATAATTTCAGGGGACAAGAGGTTGGAATATAGACAACACCATGCAAGCTGAACACTTTCTTCTTGGGACTATTCATCCCTCAGCACTAAATAGACAGATATGCACACAGCATCTGATACAGCTAAAGGACTGAAACAGAGCCAACAGTGAGGTGTGGTAAGTGCTACACTTTGAAAAACTTCACTCTGACCTACAGACCTCTTCCTGATCTTAAAAGAAAATCAGTATCACGTCTATTGAGGGCTTGAAAATTCCTTCCTAAGCTCTCTTTTCCCCTCTTCTGAAAAGACGAACTTGGTGATTTAATCCTCAAGAACTGTCTTGGGCTGGGGATACAGTTCAGTTGGTAGAGTGTGTGCCTTGCATGCACAAGGCCCTGGGTTCAATCCCCAGCACCACAAAAAAAAAAAAAAAAAAAAAAAAAAAGTCTGACTGCTCTCCCGCTGCACTTGTCTGAAAGTTCAAGTTCTCCTCTTCCACTCTGCCTAATGGGAGAATGGTAGGAGCTGTAGGGCCAGAGCCAGGTGGGGGGTGAACAAGAAAAATTTACTATTCCCTGTGGAAGAACCCTGTGTTTAGAGGCAAGATTGGCTAGCTAGTACATGGGGTTTTGAAGGTTTGATAGGTAAGCTGGTATTTCTTGGGACACTTAGTCCTGCTAATGGGAAAATTATAGTTAATAACAAGGTAAGATAAATGACATACTGCAGGCAAGTTGGGTGCTGTCATTGTTAGAGGTAAGAGCAGATAATGTGATTTCTTCCTATTATGTCCCAGTAATCCTAAGTAATTTTAAAACACCTCTCCACTTTTTCGCCTGTCCATGGTCAATAATTTAAAATGGATCTGTGGTTCAGTGGCTGTCACTGGCTTTCCTAAGAAGGGGAGAAGAGAACAGAAGGGTCATGCTGGTTTGCAATGTACTTCCAAACCACCTTTCAAACCACCAAAAACTAAGGCAATAATACCCCCAAGGTTTTCATACATTTTGTTCTGAGTTTAATTAGCAACCCTGTGCACAAAGGTGGTTCTGTGACAAAAGGTGTTACACAGATGCAAAGACATCCTGGAACTAACGGACTTACAGTAAACACAGTGTATAAGACTACACCAAAATCCCTGAAAATTATCTAACTAAAATGCCCCCAAACCTCAAAAGAAATACTCTTTGACAAGGAAAATCAGAAATGGCTGGATACCAAGCCTTACAGAATCACCACCAGTTTATTGAGGATGGAACACCATTGTCACAATGTATTTCTGGAATGGTTAAAAGCCTCTATGCTCTAAGTGTATAAAGGAAAGTATCCCACCTTACAGATCATTAATTCAGAATGGGCTTAGCTTCATCTTGTATATTATCCTTAAAAAGCAATTAAAGTACAATTGCAAAGGCTTTGAACAGAAATGCTGTGAAAAGCCTATCAATGTGGCTTAGCTAAGCCTCCTGAAATAATTGATAAGTAAGTACATATTTTGAGAAGGAGAAAGCAGTCATTCTCTACTAGAAGAATGTTGCTTATCTGCCAGGCACTGAGCTAGGTACTTTACCTAGTGTTCTCATGTGATTCTGACAAGGCAGATCAGTTCTTGTTTTCAGGTAAAGCTAAGGCTTAGAGAAGTAACTTGTTAAATATCACAGTCAGAAGGTAGCCAAGCTAAGATCTGAACTTAGGTTGCATAGACCTTGAAGCCTATGCTAAGCAGGCTACAAGGAAAGTACTTTGACTTAAAAAAAAAAGTCAACAGGGCATGAAGGCACATACCTGTACCCCAGTAGCTCAGGAGGCTGAGGCAGGAGGGATCACAAGTTCAAAGCCAGCTTCAGCAACTTAGCAAGGCCCTAGGTAACTTAGTGAGACCTTGTCTCAAAATAAAAAATAAAAAGGTCTGGGGATGTGGCTCAGTGGTTAAGTGCCACTCGCCACTGGCTTCAATCCCACAGTACCAAAAAAAAAAAAAAAAAAGTCATTGTCTACCCTACAACACGCCCCCCAACCGCCAAGATCTGGCTTTCTGTCTCTGCTACAACTTTCCTACCAGCATACAGGCATGCTCCAGGATCTCCCAGGTTTTAAAAACTCTTCTTTGTCATAAGATAAATACAAATTACAACCAGACTGTGTTACCACCACCCACCCACCCATAAAAATGGCTAAAATGGTAAGGATGTAGAGTAGCTAGAATTCAAACATTGCTGATAGAAGTATAAATTAATATCATCAACTGGGGTCTTCTCACTCAGTTCTCAAATGTTGGGAGCATCTAGGCTTTCTGTGTGTCCATTCCATCTCAGGTGGCTTTTGATACCTTCCTAAAGCTCAAGATTTGGATTCCTCTCTTCATCTCTCCACCGTGACAGTGGGCTAACTCATCTTTCATTTGCTACTTACTTATGTTTCGCTCCTTAGGCTCTTTGGGTTTGCTGTTTATTCTTTCTGCCTGAACTGTTCTCCCCAGAACTCTACATGCTTGGCTCCTTCTTGTCATCCAACTCTCAATTTCAATGTCACTTTCTAAACTCATGTATCGCAAACACTTGGGACTGGCTGGTATTATCTGTTTGCTTGCTAACTGCCTTCTCTCACTAGACTAGAAACTCCCTGAGGGCAGGGACTTTGTGTCTTACTGCATTTCCAGAGTCTAGAGTAGTTTCTAAGAAGAAAGAACAGTCCTCTCAACTAGTTTCAATTCCTGTTGCTCTCCAGGTCTTTCTCCAAGAGGCATCATCCTCTCCTTTCCTCCCTGTAACAGACACTTGCAGCTCTTTAATAGAGACCCCCTGCATTCTAGAATGAAAAGCTCTACTCTTCACAAGGTAAGACTCTGCTCCTTCTCCAATTCATGCTGTGCTCCTTTTCTCACAGAGCTTCCAGTCATAGTGACTCTTCAGCTATTCAAGCTGTGGGTCTTTGTACTTTTCTTCCTGCCTCTACTGCTCCTTCCCATCCTCTGATCTCAACTTAAGCACCATGTCTCTCAGAAGGTCCTCCCCAGTCTCACACATGTGCTCACTGCCTGTTGCCTTCCTTCAGAACTATCATAATCCGTAATTATATTTTTGGTTTACAGTCTACCTCCAAGAGCAAAAATCTTATTTTCATCTTCTTTTTTATTTTTTCTTTTTATAACCTGTGGCAACCAGCCCAGTGCACTTCATTGTAAGCACCCAAATGATCTGTGGAATGAACAGACTGAGGTCAGAGAACATTCAAGTACTAGCTATCTTTCTTTAGGATCAAAAGCATTTTCTCAATATAGTTATAAAGTGACTATAAGAAAGAAAAATCCTTAATGGAAAATAAAGGGCAGCTAAACATAGAAAGGTTACCTAACTTTCTGAATCTGTTTTCCTCACCTATATACCTATGTATGTATGTGCATATATATGTATACAGATACGTATACACACACACGTACTCACCTCACCTCTATACCTATGTAGGAGGTAATTGTAAGAATGAGAAATAACACAAGGTACCTAAACATTTGATAAATAGCACATTTAAAACTTATTAAAACGTTACAATTCTAAAATGGCAATATATTTAAAAGTGTCTCCAAAGGAAAGTCCACAGTCTCTCTCTGGTCACCCAAAGCTTATTTCTTTCCACAAAAAGGCACTGAGGGGTAGGAAGGACCCTAACAAATATGAGGACATGCTGGGCATGACGGTACACACCCATAATCCCAGTGACTCCTGATGCTGAGGTAGAAGGATCACAAATTTGAGGTAAGCCTGGGCAACTTAGCAAAGCCCTATCTCAAAATAAAAATAAAGGGCTTGGGGTGTAGCTCAGTGGTAAAGTGGACCTATACCAATCCCAAGTACTGGAAAAAAAAAAAAAAATAGCTGATGATGACAGCCCCTATGATATAGAATCAACTGTTTCTTGAGAACTCCCCTGAAATTTAAAATCATCTCTCAACTTGAAAGGTTGTTTGCCTTTAAAAATAAGTTGGTCAGGCAAGAAACTTGAACTCCCTTGACACTGTTAAATTTAAAACAGAATCTCAGAGTTGCAACTAGAATTTTCCAGCAAACCCACCTGCAGTGACCATCCTAACTTGGGAAGATTTAAAATGCTGGTGACAACACAGTAAGAATAAAATAGGGTGACTATTATTGCACTTGTAAGTAAGCAACCTGCAAAGTAAACCATATTACCAACTGGTCTCATTGGTTGGGTGTGGGACAATGTAACATGTTCTCTCTGATACTGAGATTCTTTCTGAAATATTTATTTAGGAGTAAAGAATTCAGAACACCTAAGTCACAGAGGAGATAAGTGGATGGTGGAACTTTGGAACCCAAGGCTCAATCAAAATAAACAGCCCAGCTGAAGTGGTACCTGTGCCAGACATAAACAAGGCATGTTTCACAAGGCTAGAATTCAGCAGAAGAAAACATTTCCAAGGGCTTTAAATCCTAACAGACATCTTCTATCCTGCAAGGCAGTCCTTTGGATATGGGTCATGGATAATATTTATTTCCTAGATAAGACTTTTATTTGAGGGATAAATCTTTAGAAGACAAAACAGTTTGGAAGTGAAAAGTTGTTCCCAAATTATGTTTTACTTTGGTTTTTACAACCAGTCAGACTTACTTTAAATCTTGGCTCCCATGTTGGGTGAGTGCACTTGAATAAGTTGTATCTCTGAGCTTCAGACTAATAGGAATAAGCTTCCCTATACTAGGCAGGCTAGACACAGAGGAGGTGCCGAGTACAGAGAGGATGATACCTTTGACTGGGCTTTTCAATCTTCCACTAAAGAGAGATGACAGCGATGGAAATGCAGGCAACGGCAGGCATTCTAATAAAGCCCAGAGTTAATGAGGATTAATGTCTGCCTCTCTCCAAGCCAGCTTCCACAGCCTCCATGCATAGATATCAGTGACTTGAAAGACACTAGGCCTAGGGGCTCCTCTTATCCACTCCTCAAATTATATTTTAATATAAAGTACTTAATCTTTAGGAGTGAGATAATCTCCTGTACTGTTTTTTCAAGAAGCAAAGGAAAAATCAGGGCGCATTCAGATTTAAAGTTCCCTAACCCCACTTTCAGATGATCCTAGAAAATTTTATTTTGTAAGAACAAAGTGAAAACACTTCCAAAACACCTAACACATGCCAAATGAGTTACAGCTGCATCTATCATCTCATTTAACATAATAATCCTACAAAAATCAGAATTAAAATTGCTTGTTTTGTGAACATATACATAAGGCCCTGAGGGTTTGGTAACTGGATCAGAGTTGCAAAGCTAGAGGATGACAGATGAGTACAAGTTTTGACTATTTGGGGATCATAAAGAAAGAGTAGGCTACTTGCACTTTCCATACTGCCCACAATTAGCAATAGTAATTCAAGGGCTTTGCTGTGAGAGAAGATAATGAAAATCACCCAACACGGTTTACAGGGAGCAAGAATTTAATACTAATTCCTACCGGCTTCTAAAGACACCAAAAAGGGGTGCCTACACACCAAACCAAGCATTCCACACTTGAGTACTTTCTAAAGTGTACTAAACACCTGTAATCCCACTGACTTGTGAAGCTAAGGCAAGAGTATCACAAGTTCAAGGCCACCCTCAGCAACTTAGTGAGATCCTATTTCAAAATGAAAAAAAAAAAGAAAATAAAAAAAGACTGGGGGTGGAGTTCAGTGGTAGAATGCCCGTGGGTTCAATCCCCAGTACTGCAAAAAATAAAAAAAGTGTAATGTCATAAGCAGAAATACTACTCCTAGGAAGCTAGAATTTTCATTTATATATAGTAGGTCATCTGCCTTTCCTTCTTTCTACAACTTCAGGATAATGGTGATATAGACCCTCAACTTTCTAAAGACAGGGCTTCATAGCTAAGATGCATCTCACTTTCTACTCTTGCCCATCTTAGTCTTAGTGTGTAAGTTTTTACTGTTTTTTGCTTTGCTAGGGATCAAACCCAGTGCTTCATGCATGCTAGTCAAGGGTAAGTGCTCTAACACATCCCAGCCCAAGAAAGGGTCTTTTAAATTGTCTCAATTGCACTGAGAGTAACTATCAAATCACAGAGAAAGTAAATCCTCAGGGTCTTAGTCTCCTTGCCTTACCTTGAGCTACCCCAAATGTCAGTACCTCAAATGTCAAGCTTATTTTCGCCTTAGGAATCTCCCTCAAGTACACTTATCCTGGACCACTAGCTACCTCTCTTAAACATCACTTTCTTTCTCAGGGAGACTTTCTCTGACCCTTCTGTGCTCTCACAGCACCCCACACACGTCCCTGTAACTCTAATTCACTTCTGGAGTATGGGCTCAACTTTGCCAACACCGCTGCAGATCCTGGAGGAGCAACAACTAGCAAGGTGCTACATCTCTCACAGTGATTACACTCTGCAGGATGAGCATTCTAGCAGCACTACATCTAACCATGGCTAATGATCTATGTATTCTTTTTGAAATATTTTTCTCCTAAATTGTGAAAAGTGAAATAGGAAACAAGAATTGACTGTTTATTCTCAGTCTTAATGCCAGCTAAGGTAATCACCATGTATCCATTGAACTAACTAAAGGTAAGAGCCATAGAGTGAAGGGAGGGGAGGGGGCAGAGGGGCAGAAATTCATGCTTGAAAACTCCACAATTATGATTCTAAAATGATCAGCAAACTAAGGGTTTAAAATATGTATAACCACAGCAACACCTTTAAGTAAAGACCTAAGAGTATAAAACATGCCCACTTCAGGCATGCTGACCATAATTCTGAAAACCTCTAATTAGATTACTGGAAAAGAATAGAAGAATGGTAACAGATTGGCCTAAAAAGTAAGAGAAAAATGTTAAAGTTGTCAGTTATTACCACAGTAGAAAACCAGAAAGGAAGAGCCTAGAAGAGGAACTGGCCATCACTTTTTCCATCCCTTTCTGGCATCAAAAGGCACAGCCAGATTTAATGCCTTCCCAATCATTTTGCATGACACTGTGATGGGAATCACAAAGAATACAAATGAACACAAAAAACAACAAAGAAAAGAAATGCTAGATATCACAGAAACCAGCCCTACCAAATATACCAGATCAGGGTGGAGTTTCACCTATCATTCCTGACTCACAAAGCCCCACCAAGATAGAGGGGGAAGCAACCAAAGGATATAAGAAATACAATACCAGAAGGCCTTCGAGTAAGAAGTGTTAAAATGACATTTTTTTAAAAAAGGGAGAAAGGAAAGAGACAGCACTTTCTACTAGCAGTAAGTGAGCTCTTTTCCTGAAGTGGGAACTGCTGTAAACAACTGAAAAACATACATAATAATCACAAGTTATAAATGTTCTTGGAAACTCCCTAGTTTCAACTAGTCCATGACAAATATCTGCAGAGGGAGCTCAGCATCTGCTATGAAGTTCAGGGAAAAGTAATTCTAACCAATGGAGCTGTGCCAAAATATCACCCCCGGGGTCTGACCAATTAAATGGCTGCTTCTTAGTGTGGTGTTTAGGAAAGATGACAGATTGAACACTGCAGCAGAGAAACCTACACATTTATTTCAGCCCAGGCATTCTGCCCCAAAGGGCAAGTCAATCAGGAAAGAAAGTAGTTCGAGTAAAATCTCCTACCAATGCTGAAAACAGAATAAACAAACCTGCAGTTTAATTACCTCCTCTTATTAGAATCCTAGTTCCATCAAAACAGATGACAAAACTCATTGAGAAGAGAGACTCTGATCCCCCTCATATTGCTGTGCAGGAAAAAGGATTCATGAGAAATGCCTGTCAGAACCTTCTACCTGAAGAAGCTACTTTCACAAGATAATATCACAGTGACTAATGGGTAACCAAGATTTTTTTTTTTTTTTTAAAGCAGCCACTGCTAGAGACTATAGCAGAGGGTTTGGTGCTCCCATACCCTGGGAAAAGGCAGCACTTCAGAACCAGGATCATCTAGAATCAACGTTATGCAATTTGCCTTTCCAAAGGCATGAAAGTTAACATGTCCAAACATATTGTAATGTGGAATAAATAGGACTGTAGATTCTGTTTAAACCTTAATAAAACTTAAAATTTCCTCAAACCCACAGAACCTTTCAATTGTAACCAAAAGGATTAAAATATTGTATGTTAACTATTTACTCCAGTCTAAAACTTAATGAGTATTCAATACAAGTTGACTATAAATAACTTAAAGAAAGTACTTTTTAATGTTCTTAAAATTTATCTGCTTTATCTGCACCCTTTTTCTTTAATCAGATTCAATCTGGTTCCCCAACCATCCTCCAAGAACTAAAAGACCCTAGGCCTTTCCCACTAGCTTGAAATTACACACACACACATTTATATGCCCTTGAAGAACATCTCTCAGAAGTAGTGAGAAGTGGTTTATCCTCCTTGTAGAATTTCTTCCCAATTCTACCCCATTGCTAATGACTCCTAGGCAGTCTACCCAATTCAGACTTTCTCCCTTAGCTCCCCAACCCTTTTTCCCAGGCACATCCAAAGAATGGACATGTACACCCTTGGCCCCCACCTGGTGTACCATAAAGTGCTCTGACTGCAAAGACCAAATGGGATTCTGTGATAAATGAAGGATGAATTCAGATGAAGCACCTGTTCCTCCCACACACCTTTAACTTAGTTCGATATTTGATCTCAAGCTGAAAAATAATGCTGACTTCCTAAAAATTTTCTGTTCCTGGCAGGATTTAATATGCCCAATATCTATCCCAAGAAGCAAAAATAAATGGGTATTTCGATTTCATGGGATGCCACCAAAAACACAACAAACCTTTGTATTCTCACTGTATTCTCCCCTTGCAAAGAAAACCTATGCTTAATCTGGTTTTCAGGTTTTACTCTGCCTTTGTCCCACAACAAAGTGCAAAACATTGCATATTTACCACCTCTCCATAGATTCAAGGAAAAAACACCTATGCGAATATCAAGAAGTTTCTTGCTATTTTCATTTGCAAAGTCCCCAGAGAATCCCTGCTGAGATGCACCTTTTTTTCATTCATTTTTCTTTATCCATTTGCTCCTGCAATTAGAAAGTGGAAGGACAGGCAGTCTTCTTTGTGACACGACTGGGATATGAAATGAACAAAAAAACATTATCAAGACCTCTACCTGCAGCAAGTATGGTTAGAGACCAGCAGAATGGACCAGTTCAGAAATAACTCATGCAGCTGCAATAATCCTCCAAGATCCCAAGGTGACTCCCTGCAGGTGGTTATCCCTTAGCCAACCCAGTCTCCTAATGAAGGTAATAAAGCAGATTTCACAGTAGAATGCAATGAGAAATGGGGGGGGAGGACTCAGAAAAAACAGAAGTTGCTGAGACTGTTTACCAACTGAGTGACCCCAAACAAATTACTAACTTAATCACTTCTCCAGAGATCTGCCAAGGGGTCAAACAATTGAGCAGCTAGCATTATATCCAGCCTCCAGTGTTCAAGAAAATTTTCAAAGATTAAAAAAACCTTCACATCCCCCAACCCTGTAATTTGTAGACTGCTATGGTCAGAAAACACTCAAAAAGGTGTGCTAGAAATCCTGGAACCTAACAAAAGGAAACTATTATTTAAAAGACTGGTGAATTACAGGCTAAAATTTCCTATTGTTATTAAAAGAATAAATAGCTTAGCACAGACTGAATCCTACACCTACCAAAAGTAACAGATCAGCAGTCAATTCTGTGCTTCATTTCATAAACCATGTGGGTGCAACATGGTGTAAACTGAGAAAAACAACCATGCCCCAGGAAGAATTAAGATGTACACATGCATAAAGGCAAAGGCCACAAAGGACTAGTTATGTTAGCCTCTTCACAAACCAGAAACAGATTTATTCAGTCAAGCACAATATTAGCAGTCTTGACTTTTTAACCACAGTAAGTTTTAAAACATAGGCACACAAGTTACAGTGAAGAAAAGCACATCCTGGTTTGCATTGGACTTCCTGTTTGGGGATGTCTGATCTCTTTACACTGCTGCTCTAGGCCAACAGTGTGAGATCTTCGGCAAACAGTTAACCTAGTCATATGTGATGACTTGAATGACAGTATTAATACATTTAAACAAAGAAAGTCACCATATCAAAGAGCAGTAAACAAATAAACATACAAAAAAACGTAAAAAATCACTGAGCAGGGCATAGTGAGACCCTGCCTCTAAATAAAATACAAAATAGGGCTGAGGATGTGGCTCAGTGGTTGAGTGCCCCTTAGTTCAACTGCTGGTACAACAACAACAAAAAAAAAAGCGGGGGGGGGGGAGGTCTAGAAAAAGCAGTGGAGCACCTTTGGACTCTGGAACTGACAGGCAAAAAACACTGGAGGTAGGTGGCACATCGTTATCTCTGGAGTGAACAAGGTTATTTCATAAAGCTTAAATGGAAATAGCAAAATAGCATATAGTAATAGCTAGGGGTATGGGGTCTTAGACAGGAACTTGGTTCAAATCTTGGTTCAGTCTCTTACCAGTTTGAACAGACACTTAGTTTCCTCACTTGTAAATTAAGGATGATTGTGCCTACTTTGCAGGAAGGTCACTGGGAAAATTAAATGCCCTACTGTACACAAAGTACTTAATACAATAACCAGCATACAGGAAGCAATCAATAATCTGAGCTTTTTTGTAACTCCCCCACAAACCATCCTATTTTATTACTCCATGCTCACCAAACAAGCTTAATGTTATTAAATTTGATTTCCCAGATCTCTTGATATTGAAGAGCAATATCCTAGCAAACCCTAGAATCCTGTTATCAGGAAAGGAAATCTTCACTCTAAAATAATAAATTGGCATTCTGTTCTGAGCTTAATCACTCAACCCCAAATATAATCCTGTCTCCAAAACTCATCATTCCCAGACACCCAACAAAATACATTTTGTAACTCAAGAACAAACCTAGAACATACTGACCAAAAGTGAGAAGTCCTTCTGAGAACCTAGCTTGGCATCCCCTCTGGCCAGTCTCACCTAATGCCACCCCCAGTCTACATGGCAATTTGTATACTGTCCTTTACTCTTCTACCTCCACCTCTCCTGTACCCTTCAAATATACACTATGGTGCAGTACTTATTTCCTTCTCTAGCCTCCTAGAGGTCAAAGATTTTATCTTATCCATTTTTGCATTCCTTCCCCTCCATATTCCAATATACCTTGCATCAAACCAAAATACAATAAATATTTATTACAAGAATGAATTTCAAACACAACTCTGATTTAACAACACAATCCACTACAATTCACCATTCCTGCACTAAACTCTTTCAGATTTACTAAACTCTTCCCTCTTCCTCCCACCTTTGTACGCCTGCATATTACAGAAAAGTCGAAGGTTCTCAACAAAATTACATAACTGGGGTCAAGCCATCACTGGCTCTGAAAAGTTTTTATTCATCTCTGGTTAATGTCTCCATAGAACAGTTAGAAGGAGCAGTGCTATGCAGGGTTAGGGAGTATAAGGCCTAGAGTCAGAATTCATAGTCTTCCCATGCATGCAAATGCTTAACAGAGTAAGTGGCACCCAAATGGGAACTAATGCCATCTTCTACTCTAAGTAACCTTCAAGCACTATATTCTCTTCCATCCTTCTGTGTCACATAACTAAAAACCACCTCACTTACTTTACCAAAACAATTCAACCTGATTCCATCTGCTTTGAGAAGCACTATGGTACAGTGAAAAGTGAACAAATCAGAAGTCCATCTGGCGCCACAGAGTACTAATTATTTTGTCTCTGCCTCAGATTCCTCAGTTGGAAAATGAGTATTTTAATATGTTTCTTACAGAATCACTGAGAATTAAATGGAAAAATGTAAGAAAGCATTAAACAAATGAAGAGGGAAAAGAGTAAAATGGTAAAGTTTTTGTGTGTAACAGACCTGGAGTCAAATTCTAGTTGTATCACTTAAACAGTTGTGTGACTCAGGTAAATTAAAAATTTCCAGTTCTGTTTCTTAACTGTAAAGGGGGGGTGGGGAGGTTTGTGGACAGACAAGAAGACTAGTTCCTTTTTCATTCTAGTCTCTGCCTCTTCTTTTCTCCCTATATTTAAAAAAAAACCCTCACTAAAGTCCTCCATTTTTCCCCCCAGTACTAGGAATTGAACCCAGGGGCATTTAACCTCTGAGCCACATCCTCAGCCCCCTTTTTTTTTTTTTGTATTTTAGTAGAGACAAGGTCCTGAGTTGCTTAGGGCCTCACTAAGTTGCTGAGGTTATCTCCTTCCCCAGCCTCCAGAGCCACTGGGATTACAGGTGTGCGCCACCGCACTCGGCAAGTCTGCCATTTTTGATCAGCAGCAAAACAAAATATCTCCAGTGTACTGTATTTGTAAATTGGACATGTACTCCTATACAAATATACTACGTTCTATCTAAATCATAAAACTAAAAAGGAATTTCAAAGAGTAAGGTAAAGCTGCAGAAAAACTGAATTCTAATATTTCCTTTTTCTACCCCAGAGAAAGCCTTACGCATCCCTAGAGTTTGGAAATTCTACATTATTTGCAAACTTTTTAAAAACAAAAATAAATAGACTGAGTACAGCATCTAGCACAGTGATAGGCATAGAGGAGCTTAGTAAATATCTGCTCACTGGTTTTTAAAAATTACCTTCATGCTCATGCCCCTCTGTACAAGTTTATGCACAGTGAGCTCTTGTTGTCTCCCTTTTTCTTCAATTCCCAGTCTCTAAGAAAGTAGCTGGCACTCTGCCTTCACTTCCTCATCATACACTCATTTATTAACTCCGTTTCACTACAGAAAACCCTCCTCTAGGTCACCAATGAATGGATGGATAAATGCATAGCTTTTCCTAAGCCTCCAAACTTCATGACCTCCTGAGGACCTACCCATCTTTCTTCCTTGAACCTCTTACTGGTTCCTTCGTACTGTCTTCCACTGAAAGTGCAGTAGCTAGACTATCCTTTGACTTTAAGGACCAAGTTTTCTCCCTGTCTTCCTTTCCTGGTTCCTCCTTTTGCTCCCTATCCCTAAATATGCTCTAGGGTTCTGTCTCCCCACTTTGCCTTTCCTTCTCTAGTAAGTTTTACTGGTTTTAGTCTTTAAATATATCCATCATCTATCCTGGTTTATGTCCACTGCCATACCCTAACCTATCTGCCTCCATCTTCTAAGAAGGAAAGCAAACACTTCCTCATTGGTTCCTCCTTTGCCACTATCAAGAGAGTAGCCATGGTAAACTTTTATTTAAAAAATAAACCTCTACTTGTTACTTTCCTGTTTCAAAGTCTTCTATGGTTTCAAATGTTTATCATATTTTTGAGTAAATGCTAGGCTTTCTATAGTTTACAAAGGCTTCATGTGATGTGGGCTCCCCTGCCTCACCACTTACTTCATTGCCACTCTCCCTCTCTTTGACCTCACCCAGCCTTCTGTCATATCCTTATTAGTCCTCAAAAAAAAAAAAAAAAAAAAAAAAAAAAAGGTATTTATTACCCTAAAGCCTCACACTTGTTAATTTCCCAACTGGGGAGATTCTCCCAGAACTTTTCAAAAGGAGAGTTCCTTGTCAGCCAGCCTTCAATTCACCTTTTCTATAAAATAAATGTCTGGCACACAGTGGGGGATCACTGTATTTGCTGGAAGAATAGATTCCTTGGTATTTAGTCAGATAACTCCCAAATCTAAATACCTGGCATCAGTCTCTCCCTTCAGTTTCAGTACCTCATTTCTAAATGCCTGCTAGATATTCATGCCTCAACTTTAGCATACTAAGTGCACTCAAAACCAGACACTTCAACTTTTTCCAAACCAGTTCTTCCAATATTCTAAAAGTATATGAACATGATCCCCACTTTCCACTTCAGAACATTCATTTGCTCTATCTGTCCTAAACTTCAGAACATTCATTTGCTCTATCTGTCCCAAACTCTAATCACTCTTTGAAACTAAATTCAAATATCACTCGATTCATTCATGCATTCAATCAACTACTTATTCATTCAACAATACTGAGTGCTTTTTATGAGGCAGGAACTGTTAGATACAGGAAAGTAAAGCAGACTTGTCAATTATACACCAATCAATCACACAGATATTTAATTATAGACTAAAAAAGGCCATGAAGGAAAAGCACTAGGAACCATGAGAAAAAAATATAAGTGAGGCATCAAGAAACACTGCTCTGCCAGGCACATTGGTGCACACCTGTAATCCCAGCAACTCAGGAGGCTGAGGCAGGAGGATTGCAAGTTGAGACCAGCCTTAGTAATTTAGCAAGGCCCTAAGCAACTTAATGAGACCCTGTCTCAAAATAAAAAGTAAAAAGGGCTAAGGCTATGAATCAGTGGTTAAGCGCCCCTGTGTTCAATCACTGGAACAAAAAAGAAACACTGATGATGTGCTGAGTGAGATGTAACTTCTAATAGCAGCCTGGAGAGAAGGGTATGCCAAGCAGAGGGATCAGCCAAGTCCTAAAAGCAGGAGACTAACAGGACTATTGAAGGCACCTACCATTCTACCTTTTGTTAACATTTATCTGGACCTGTTCCCCACCTCCATACTCATTTTACTGGTAGTTACTTGAGACAAAGAAGAAAGTGTCTCTAATGAGCCAACAGCCCCAAGAGATACTGAGTCACATGTCTGGTACCTAGGAATTTAAGCTTATAAAAAGCTCCCAGATGACTCCGATATGCAGCCAAATTTATATATCATACGTCCAACTACCCATTCAAAAGACACATATCCATTATTCTCGCATGAAAAATCTCTATGGCCAATTTGGTAAATGGTTTCTAAAACTGAGAGCAATAATCCCAATCACAATTTGTCCCAAAAGGACAACCAAGTCCTTTTGTGGGGTGACTTAAACGCTCTACCCTTCCAGAGCCACCTCTTGAATCTGGGCTATATTTGTGACTGGCTTTGACCAAAGAATAGTTCAAAAGTAATAATATATGGCTCCCAGAACTAGGAAGAGACCTTGCAGCTTGCATTATGGCCCAGCCACTATGTTTGAGAAGCCTGATCTAGAAGAATAACAATGGGAGGCCATCAAAGACAGCCTTCATGGAGAACCACGAGCTCCCAGCCAAAAGCTAGCCAAAAGTTTCACGTGAGTGAAGCCATGGACTGAATCCTCCAGTCCAATCAACATCACTTGGAGGAAAACAATGTGTCTTTCTTCCCTGAACTACTAACCCACAGAATCATGAACAACAAAATGATTATCATTTTACACCAACACAAACTTTTGGGGCTGGGGATGTAGATCAGTGGTAGAGAACTTTCCTAGCACATGCAAGGCCCTGGGTTCAATCCCTAGTACATCATGTGCACATGCATGCACACACTTTTGGGTAATTTATTACTAGATAACTGTAACAGTCAGAAATTCAAAACTCTCTTTAGCAGTCATTCAGATGTTTCCTAACTTTGATGATCAAAAACAGCTTCCTTCTATTCATCAAAATTACTCCTCCTTCAATTTAAGCCCATTTCTTCTTACATCTTTGAAGTTCATGAAGAATAATTAATAAAAATCCCCTTGGCAACTATTCTCATGCTTGAAAATGATAATCAAGCTATCCCTTAGCTTCTCCTCTAGGCTAAAATCTTTCCCCCTTTTTTAAACTTATACTGATAGGGCCTATTTCCCAACCTTTTAATCATCTTTGATTATCCTCTCAAGTATAAAAGGACCAAATTTGAATGTCATAATGTTTCTAACAGATTACTTCCTAGCCCTGATGGCTCATCTTTTTATAATCTCATTACATATTGTCCCAAAAATGGCAGCACCCCAAAAGTTACGTAGTACTCTACAAACTAATCACTCACTAGAATTGCTATGAGCCCTTTTCTGCTCCTAACACTTAAGTTACTCCTTTTCATTCGGACTCCCTTCACTCATCAACCTGGTGTGACACTGCAGAACAGCAGTCACTTTTTACTTATTCCAAATATATGAAGTACAACTGAAGCCCAACGGGACAGGGGCATAATTCAGTGATAGACCACACTTGTCTAGCACCCTTGAGGCCCCAGGTCCAATCCTCAGCACTGTAAATTTATTAAAAAAAAAAAAAAAAAAAAAAAAGGAGGAGGAGGAGGAGAAGGGAGAGAAAAGCCCAAAAGGATGAGTAGGCACACCATTCATTTCAATCAAGATCTCTAATCACAACTGGGGCCTTTCCATAGGTCAAACTCCATAGCTCTTCCATTTACCTTGATAATAAGGTGGCCTTGTAAAAGGCAAGACCTGTAGCACTTGCCTTTTCAGCAAAGGTCCCATGTATGTAGAAAAAGACAGGGTGTATTTAACTACAAAAGACCAATCGGTTACATAATGCAGTGTGAAAACACATTTTCTTTGAGTCTTACCTCAACATATGCTTCTAAATCAGACTTAGTAACTGGTAAAATAGGTATAATAAAGTCTATTCAACGTAATATATAGAAATAATTTTGTAAAGCACTATAAAAATGTTAGGTAATATTGTGGGATAAGACTTCAGCAAGTCCCCTAAATCTTCAAACTAACTTAAAATTGTTACTTGAGGGTTTCAGGTAACACATACTGTTACAGTTTGGAAGTGAGGTGTCCCCAAAAGCTCATGTGTGAGACAATAAAAGAATGGGCAGAGAGACCCAGAGCAGTGACTCACACCTGTAATCCCAGAGGCTCAGGAGGCTGAGGCATGATATCAAATTCAAATTCAGGCTCTAAGCAACGCAGTGAGATACCATCTCTAAATAAAATACAAAATAGGGTTGAGGATGTGGCTCAGTGGTTGAGTGCCCCTGAGTTCAATTCCCAGTACCAAAGGAAAAATAAAAAAAGAATGTTCAGAGAAGAAATGATTGAGTTAGGAGTCTTAACCTAATCCATGAATTAATTACCTGACAGGATTAGCTGAGTGGTACTGAAGGCAGGTTGGGTGTGGCTAGAGAAGGCTGGGTACTGGGAGTGTAGCTTTGGGGTATACATTTTGTTTCTGTTCAGTGGAGTATCTCTCTCTCTCTGCTTTCTGATCATCAGATGAGCTGCTTCCTTCTGCCACACTCTTCTGCCATTATGTTCTGCCTCACCTCTAGCCCTGAGAAATGGAGTTTGCTGTCTATGGATTGAGACCTCTAAAACCATGAGCCCCTAAATAAACTTTTCCTTCCCTAAAGTTGTTCTGGTCAGATCTTTCAGTTGCAACAGTAAAAAAGCTGACTAAAACACATACAGAATAGGCAGTCATGGGTTCAAATCACTAATAGGAACCAAAACCATCCATCTAAGTAGTGTATGAATTTTTCAACATTTCAAAGACTAATGAAGACATTTAGAATAGTGGTTTGACCTTGGCAACCCACTTCAGGCACTGTTTCTGATGGTGCCAGGTTCCACACTCAGACCAAGTTCCGTCGAGGAACTCAACAGTCTAACGCAAAAGAGAGACAGTGCTGTTGGAATCAAATAAGGCAGAATAATTATATTTGGGAGGTCAGAGAAAACTTCGTATATTAGCTAAGCTTCCAGGGGTAAGTACTTCATCAGTCAGAGAAAGGGAGGCCATTAGGAAAAGGCACAGAGTGCTGAAGAAACATATTACCTCCAGAAATGGGATAATGAGAAGTTAGTGAAGGCAGAGAGGAGTGCATTGACTAAGGGAAAAGGAGACAAGATGGGTAACAGTAACTGGCAGGACAGGATCAAATTTAAAGGGCTTTACAAATCAAGCTTCACAGAAAACTGAAAACCAATGGCACCCTGAAAAGACAAGAATAAAGATTAGATTTGGCCTTTAGAAAGATAACTTGGGTAACAATATGGAGAAAATAGGAGCAGAGAAAGATTTAAGGTGGAGTAGGCAAAGTACATTTGATAAGAGTTGCAAACAACAAATTCCTGGAGGCAAAACTAAGTAAAATGTGAAGTCTTTGGCCTATAAGATCTTGGAGAATGGTAGTCTCTGTGATCTTTGAAGAGTACAGGGCCTGACTAAAACTGTTCACAAAAAATTTAGGCCACTGAACTATTTAAACAAAGTGTCCAGTTTTTTGACTACGTAAACTAAGGAAATGACAGTGAGGATGAAGAAAAGTCACACATCCAACCAATATCATCAACAGAGTTTAGCATATTCAGAGGATGTGAACATAAAAGGAATGAGACTTCATGAATATAATTAACAGTTCAAACCTATAGCAATACATACACAGCCTATGAGACAGCAGGTGAGATAATGAGTTCAGGTATGTGCATGCCAGATTTAAGATTCTTTTTTTAAAAGAATTTTATAGGTGGACACAATACTTTTATTTTATTTATTTATTGATATGTGGTGGGTGAGGATCAAACCCAGTACCTCACACAGGCTAGGCAAATACTCTTACCACTGAGTCACAACCCCAGCCCCTTAAGATGCCTTTTGAACACCCTGATAGATTGTCAGGTTGGACAAAGCTTGTTGAGATTGTTCAGATGGCAATAAGGATCCAGAGAGACGGGAGAGATTGCTGGGTTAGTAAAACATACTAAGAGTAGCTAAAGTTACGGGCAACTTTGAGATCCATGGAGCGAAGGGGGAAGGGCAAAGTCTTGGAACATCAACATTCACTGGATTATGAAAAGAATGAGAAAAAAATAACAGAAGGACACTGGAAACTCAATAGAGGAAAATGAAAAAGGATGTTGGATTAAACAGTTCAACAGTGTTAAATGCTAGGCAGAAATTAAGATGGAGGCTGCAACGGAAATAGTTTGATAATTAGTTACTGATGATCTGCAGAAAAGCAGCAGTAGGGTGCTCATGGTAGAAGTAAAAATGACAAAAAACTGAGAAAGTAGAATGGAAGCTACTCTATCCTTTCTCTCTCTATTCTTACTGGGAACCTACTATGTGCAGAGTACCATAAATACAATTCTAAAACAAACCCTCATTCCCAGCATCCCTACCCTCTGACTGGAGTAAATACTAGATTCTCCTGGGTATTCAACCAACCTGGTAAATAAGCAGCAGCTTTGTGGAAGAAGTGACTCCTAGGATGAAACCAGTTAGCCAGGTTAGCTGGGGAGGGATGTTTCGGAGAAGGCTCACAGGTGCCAAGGTGAGAGAGAACACAGATCACTTGGGATAACTGTAAGGAGAAGCATAACTTTGAGGGGGTGACTCAAAGATATGAGAGTTTGACTCTAGCTGAAGATTTAAAAAGTTTAAAGATGAAAAACAGGAGGGAGAAGAGCAGGAACCTGAACAGAATCAGGGATGAGGGGGAGGCTCTTCACAATCCCTCAGAAAGGAAGATGGGCACAAACTCACTGGTAACAGTGTTCCCTACAATTTAGTATTCACTTACTAGAAGGTACTCAAATGTGTACCTCTCTTCTGTTCACAACAGTTTAGTCTGACCAAACTGTTTCTTACAAGACACAAAAAGATCAGAAAAAAATTTAAAAATAAGAGCAAAAGATGGATGAAGCTGTAAACCTAACACGTGGTTTCTCAAAGTTTTATATAATCAATACTCTAATTAGGTCTAAAGCCACATCCAGATCCCAAATGAAAGAAAATGTTTCCTCTCAAGGACCCTTCAAAGAGTTGGAAGGGCTGACTTGAACTTACCCAAATTGATAAAGCAATGACTCACTTCTGAAGACTAAGTTTCTCAGTTTCTTCCCCCAGTTTAGTCTAGCTTAAGGAAACCAAGAAAACAGTCTGGGGTTACCTGATTTTGCCTGTTTCAAAACATTGCCACAGCAGACAGCAAGCTGCCTCCAATTCCTGCCACCGAGGTTGTTGGAGCCATGTTCAGATGAGATCATCTCAGGAACCAACAGCAGCAGCTTTCAGGCAGAGTGAATGGTGCCGCCTGGGGACGTATCTTTGGTAAGCAAGATTGCAACAGAACAGGCAGTTTACCCAGGGCAGTGCTGACTCACGCTAGGCAAAACTCCTATTTCCCAAACAACTCAGCCTGAGCCAACCGCAATCAACTACAACCAAGAAAAGAAAAGGCACCCCACTGATTGTTTTAAATCAAGGGCTGATTACTGGGGGCAGGTAAATTTCATTCCCCTACTGCTGGTAATTTAGCAGCCCCTGGAGCCCTTACCAGGAAAGCCTCCATGGCCGTTTCTGAAATTTCATCTGAGCACAGCCTCGGACTGGGCACAGCAAGATTGCTGCAGGTAGGAGGTTCATAGCTCTAAAGATTTCCCCAGGAGGGCAGTAAAGTGCATCTACGAACTGAACCACCTGGGTCAATGGATTCGGGGAAATGGTCCAGTCATCTTATCCTAGTTGGTCAAGTCATCAGGGTGAATTTTTGTCAGCTCTAACCAGCCTCACTATTCTTTTTTCCCATCTAGGCCTGCTCTGGCATCTCTATGTCCTTAGACAACTCAACTTCCCTCATCAAGTCAGAACTATAGCAGAATTCTCTTCTTTTTTTAATCAGCTGCCACATTCTCTATGCTAAAATGAAATCATCCACCATCATACCTACTGGATGCATAACATAGGAGGCTGTCAAAATCACTTTACCAACTTGCTCTTAAAAGAAAATCCCTAAATGTATGTCAATTCTCATTTATTAGCCTACTTATTAAAAAATCAATCCTAGAATGACTGATTCATCAACAGCTATTAATTATTATTGAATTTGCCCTGATAGGAATTGGCACTGATGTTATACAAAGAAACAAAAGATCAAGTCCTTGCTGTTTTAATTTGAAAGAAGAAAAAGTAAAGTTCATCTCATAGCCTTCTGTCCCCTGTTTTAAAAATGTGAGCGTTCCATGTCCATCAGCTATTTCTTCCAGGGCATTAGAAGCAGTTATACCTCTGTCTTTCAAGGTAGGTCTCACAGGACATGAACTCTGAATGTAGCTGCCAAGTCAACTTGTCATTCAATAAATGTAAGGTTAATTAAAATGTACAAGCAGACAGAGTTTGGGTTTTAAAAAACTATGCTACTTAATTTCATTCCTTTTCAAGGGGCTAAGTTTTTTTAAAAAGTCTTTTATCCAACTCACAGAATTCTCCGTAAGTACATTATTCAAGTAGGATAACAACTCTGGGCTTTTATAAGGTATTATAAAATGTTCCCTTTTTTTCTTAGCTTCAGTGTTTCCTATTCAGAAAATGGCTGTTTAAAGAAACTTTGTCTGCAGTGTGTTAATTAGTCCTTTTCAAATGATAAAAGCATCTGTATAGCAGCTGACAACAATTATCTCATGAACCACACTTTAAAAAATATTTCTGTAGTTGATAAGTCGCAAACATTCTAATATTAAACAACTCATAGGATACAAATACAGAACCTCCTTTAGAAAAAACATGGTACTGTTAGAAAAACTTCTGGCCCATTCAACATTAGTAAACTTTAAATAAAGGAGAGAATATCCAGGTGGTACAATGTCCAAGAAGTAATGTGAATTACAAGGAGAGCAACCAGGGATCAGAAGCAACAGAACTACATAACTGATAAGACAAATACCATTCAGCAGGTGAGGAGAGCCACTGAAGTTTATCATTTTCCTCTCTGGGATTCTGATAGTTTTAATCAGTTTCCCCAAATAAAGTCATACTCCATCCTAGTTCCTTCTTTTAGACCAGAAAGGTTGAAGATTACACATCTGGAGCTTATAAAAAAATGCTACATTTGAACTAATGGCTTCAGACACTTGAAGTTTTATGAGGTGATATGAAAATAGCAGGTTTTGTGAGAATAAGAAAAGTAACTGTGGTTATGTGGTTAAGTTCTTTCAATACATTATTTTAAAACTCAAGTAATTTATCATCCAGAGTTATTAACAGGGTTTGGTAGTACCTGGGATCAAACCAGGGCCTCCTGCATGCTAGGCAAGCACTCCACCACTGAGTTGCTACATTCCTAGCCCTAGATTTATTTATTTACACACAAGTGGAGTATACACGCACACACACACAAACGGACACACTATATTCATAAAATTTGTATATACCCACACCGTTTTACTTGAACAGAAATACGTAACACATCAGTTTATAGACCACATTTGGGGTTATTTTTTTCCTCTAATACATCCTAACATTATAAGCAGGTGTCAAAAAATATAAAAAGTATTCATTTCTCAGGATTCTGTAATCTTTCAAATCCACAAAAAATTAACAAATATGCAAAAAGAACAGAGGATAACACAACCAGGAATGGAACTGCAATGGAGGCAAGGATCAAGGAGCCATGTCTAGCTTTCCTTATTTGAATTTTTCTTAAACAAGTATATATTCAAATATTACTTTGTAATTTAAAATTCAGTAAACTTTTACAATTTTTATTGTTTATAGACTACTTTAATCTTTTCCCCTTCAGATTCTTTCCTCTAAATACCTTCTGCCTACTAATCCACCCCCTGCATTTTTTTTGTATTTTTAAAAATGTTTTTATTAGTACATTATAGGTTTTTTTTAATTTTATTGTAAACAACTGCATCTTAAATGATACTGAGCATTTCTTCTTATTAACAAAATTAATCTTAATTAATCTTAGATCCATTTCCTTTTTCTGATCAAGAAAGTTATCAGTAAATCCAAATTTCCAGGAATCAGTGGCTGCCTCACCTTGTTGCTAATTAAAGACACTGCCAAAATCTAATCTTTTGTGTTCAGGAATCATATAGTCTTTTTTCTTTATTTTTAAACTGGAGTACCTACTATTTAAGAAAAATAATATAGATGCCAACCAAACATCTATCATCTAATAAATCACAAAAACTTAAACATGAAAAATGAAGATTTTAGGATTGTCAAAAATCAACTCTAGGGGTACTTAAGAATCAAAAGGGTGCTTACTGAAAACGATCACTTACAATCCCAGTCCTTCAGAAACTCTGAATTAACAGAAGTGGAAGGAGACCCCAGAATCTGAATTTTAAATAAGCATCTCTCTCTCCCACAAGATTCTGAGGCAGAAAAGGGCCTTGGATTGTGCTTTTAAAGATTGGTTACAGCTAATTTCCCTAAGCACTACTCAGACCAAAATCATTTTTTTTAAAGACCACCAAGCAGTAGTCACACCGAGGTGATATCACACCTAGACATCAGTCCCTTCACCCGCAAGAATCACAAAAACAACTTAACTGTTATTCTGTTGTTTAGGCCATTATTTTCTCCAAGCCTCCAGAGGCAATTATCTTAACTACTATTAAGGATTTCAGCAGTCACCCACAGTCTTGTTACATAGACACATTTTCATACCTGGGATGCAATACAAGGGGGCTTAATGGAATTTTTATGGCTGTGAAAATTAAAGTTCACCTGACTCAACAGAACAGTCAAGTGAAACAAAGGCGAAAACCTCCCCCAAAGGTACAGGTTGAAAGTTGAGGCTTTTGACTTCCTGATGAGGCAGTTTTGCCAGAAATTCAAACCATGGATGCTATATAGCTCATATGTCTCGAGAGTGCCCAAATGTCAACTTATCACCACAGTATCAGCCAGCACAAGCTCACTGTAACATTTGGAAGCACAAACGTGCTGTATAAAATGGCCTCTCCTGGGAGACAAAGACAGTCGCCATGGCAGAGATCATTCCATCTTGGGGCCAGAAGGACCAGGCAGTCCTTTTAATCTTTAACGAGCCACTTCCACATTCAGATATGGGAACTGGCACTGCTCAACCTGCTTCACAGCACTTTGCTGCAAAACAACCCCCGAGTGGCATGAGGGCATGCCAACGAAGTCTGTCCCCGCTGGTACAGTTACCAGAATCGGTTCTATAATGTAACTGTGAACTTTATTATCCACTATGGTATAATACTTCATAGCTCAAGAAAGGTATCCAATATCAAGAGTCTAGCAACTGCCTACCTCAGGCGCAATGAAATACTAGGTTCCTGTATGTCAGTAATTGAAAAAGTAGCAAGCATGCAGGAAAGGGAGGAATCCAAAGCTGTCAAGACAGAGTCTGAGGACCTGATGACAAGATTGAGAGAAAGGAAGTTAGTGATGTGATCAAATTGGTATCTTGGGCAGCTTATTTCAGAAACCCGGCAAAGGAAATCTTGGAACTGTTTGATGGGTGTAATTTTCTACGCATGGCCATTTTTCAGTTTTCTTCCTGAGCTGTTAATACAGAGAAAGGGCAGGGAAAAGGCTCCTGTCATCAAATTCCATCACCTAAACAACTCTTAACAGCTTCATAATGAAGTGACTAGTAGACTCATGTCCTATTACTTACCTGCCCCAGCAACCTTCCTCTCAGAATAAAGATTGTAATTCAGCTTTCAAAGTTTCCTGAATTCATAATTCTTCTCCTCCCTCTTACAACACATGCCCTGCCTCCAATAAGTCAAACTTTCTAAACTTTCACCCTGATTTCCACTAAAAATGCACAGGATTAAGTTACCTTTGTTCTCATCCCCAAGTCTAGGAGTCCTTTGTCAACATGTGTATCATTGTTAAGGGTGATTTCTAGCTGAGTAGATAAGATTACCTGTTCACCCATGGTTCATCTTCAAACCACCTTCTCTAGGCTATGGAAATAAAAGGATAAGACTGCACAGCTTGAATATCCCATCAAGATAATCAAAGTAATGGAAGAGGGAGAGACAACAGAATAAGAGACTTCAAAATAAAGACTGAACTGCACATTTCAGTAGCACTTAAGAAAACACTCCATCTGACTAAGCAGCTGATGAGCAGACAAATACCCAAAGGACTGCACATTCTCTAAAGACCACTGTGCTCACAGTTCCTGCTTCCCCCAAGAGTATGCAAGAGATCACATCATAACCTCAGACTCACATTATTTATGATAAAGTGGACGGACACATCCTACCATCCAGAATTCTGTTAATCTACTTGCAAATAAAATAACAGACTTACTTCATCCCAAATCCATGTAACAAGGAGTGCTTTTTTCAGGTCTTTCAAAGATGGAGGGAGAGAGGGATGGAGAGGATGATCACTGGGTACTCAGGTACAGTTCTACAGAAATAAGAGAGCCAAGTACAGTGGTGCACACCAACATAAACCCAATCACTGGGAGACTGAGGCAGGAGAACTGTAAATTGAAAGCCATCCTCAGCAACTTAGTAAAACCCTGTCTCAACATTTAAAATTTTTAAAAAATCAAAGTCTGGGGATGCAGTTCAGTAATACAGCACCCCTGGGTTTAATCCCCAGCATGGGGGTCGGGGGTGAGGAAGAAGATAGGACTAAGAGGTTTTGGTGTGCTATTGCAAGTAGGGTGACTATAGATAATGAGAATACATTGTGTTTTGCAGTGCTAGGGTTCAAACCCAGAGCCTCATATATGCTAGGCAAATACTCTCCCAGGAGAATAAGGTATTGTGTTCACCTACAACTAAAATTAAAAAAAAAAAAAAAAAAAAAAAAAAAAAAGAGTAAATGCTTTCACCATAAAGAAATGGTAATTGTTTGAGATCAAGATATATGTTTACATGTATTTATTTATTTATACTGGAGATTAAACCCAGGGGCACTTTGCCATTGAATTACACTAATAGCACACCAATTTTTGTAATTTTTTATTTTGAGGCAGGGTCTCGTTAAGTTACTGAGGCTGGTCTCAAACTAGCAATCCTCCTACCTCAGCCTCCCCAGTTGCTTGGATTACAGGAGTGTACTGCATCTGGCAAGTAGACAGATATATTTAAGCTGATTTAAATGTTATAGAATGTTTGTTAAAATATCACATGGCATCTCATAAACATGTATAACTTCTACATTTTTATATAACAGTTAAAAAAAAATCTAAAATCCAAATTAAAAAAAAGATACTTCACACATTCCTTTTCTAACAGAACAACAAGGGTTAGAAGAACCTGAAGCTCTGTCCCAGAACTTAGGTGCTTTAAAAAAATTTCCATGGAAATTTTTATTAGAATAAAAATTATTATTAGAATTATTAGAATAAAAAGTATTGTGAATAGGTGAGAAATATACATTTTTATATATATGATAGATATGCACGCTGACTTGCATATATACACATACATAATACAGACAGAGATACAAAATGCATAGAATTAAAAATCTGAAATCACTTAGTAGTTACTTCTGGGACAGATGAGCATTTGCCTTTTGCTGTTATGTATTTTTGTGCTTAATTTTTTTCCCAAAGACCCAGAGAGAGGTTTATTTAGAAAATAGATAACAAATTCAAGGGAGAATAGGGGCAATCTCAAGAGAGATGCCTCTGGGGTAAAGTAAGGAATGTGCATTCCAGGGAGAAAACGGGCTATCTTCAGAGGGAGAGATGGTCTATTTTAGAATTTTTAAACGAGCAGTTTAAGCTATCGATATTGTCAGGAATAAGGTTCCAAAGACCACTTGACAAATAAAATAATTTGAATAAGATGCTGTGGTCATGGATGCAAATTTGTAAGGAATTAAGACATGCAGAGCTGGGAATCACACTGTTTACTGATAGCACTGTGCTGTCAGCAGTGCTGTGCTAGGTACTACTGGATAGAGACTCAGTCCCTACTCTCAAGGAAATCACAGGGCTAAAAAGCAAGTCAACAGACCCCTGCCACACTGCAGAGGCAGAATCACATGCAGGGTGAAAACCCACAAAACTCAAAGTCTACCTTTGTTGGTCAACTCAGTTTATTAAGTAATCTGATGAACTTCAAAAAACAGATATACCAGGGCTGGGTTGTGGCTCAGTGGTAGAGTGCTTACCTAGGATGTGTGAGGCACTGGGTTTGATTCTCAGTACCACATATAAATAAATAAATAAAATAAAAGTCCATCAACAGCTAAAAAAAAATTTTTTTTAAAAAAAAACACATATACCACCTATTAAAACAGCTAAAGGGTTGAGGATATAGCTCAGTTGGTAGGCCTTGGGTTCAATCCCCAGCACTGCAAAAAAAAAAAAAAAAGCTAAAAATTAAAAATAAGACCAAAAGTGAGGATAAAAAGAAATCAGATCTCATCCACTCCTGGTGGACTATAAAATGGTACAGACTCCCCCAAAGAGTTTGCAAATCTGAGAAATCTGAAAACATGCATTTTCCCATAAGATCCAACTACATTCCTGGGGCTTAACCCAGGGAAATTAAAACTTGTGACCACACACTCATCTGTGCACAATCCATTCACAATGGCTTTATTTCTAATAGTTCCAAAGTGGCAATAACCATAATGCCCTTCAAGGAGTGAATGGTTACACAAACTGTGGTATGCCCAGAGAGCTACTTTCTATACTAATCAGGCCTTCCCACTGAAAATGGTGTAGCACCATTTATTCCATTAATATCCCTTACAACATGAGGTCACTAACATCTATGGATCTTACATAGTCATCAATTTGTTAGGAAGGCCTATTGACAAACAGGAAGGTACAACACTGCCACCCTGAAAAATGAAAAAAACCACCAATGAATTATTCTATAACCTGAAGCTTTAGATAGTCAGATATGATTTTAAAGGTGGTTGGCTTATGTATCAAAAACATTTATAATTTGAGAATTAGGAATAAACTGTAAAACAATTCTTCAGTACTAACACAGCAAATATAAGAACCTGGTATTGGTGATATTTTTAAATCCCATACCACAATAAGGAGGCCCATGTAAAAGCATAGCTTTAAGCCTACACTACATGAAAAAGAACTTATTCATAAAGACTCCCTCCAAAAAATAATCCTATGAGATGAGATGATGGAGAAGGAGGCAGCTGTAGCCTCAGAATTGAGAGCTTAACCTTTAATAGACAAAATTTTGGGTTTCAATGCTGTGCAGCCTTAGGCCTGCTCTTTAACTTCTCTGTGCAGCATTTTCACATCTGTGGACTACAAATAATAGTACCTACATTAACAATCATTAGATTGTTGGGAGAATTAAATGGGTTAATATAGTAAAACACCCTGGTCCACGGAGAGCACACAAGTGTTAGTACTGTGTGTGTGTGTTACTGTAGATTGAACACAGGGCCTTGTTCATTCTTGAACCCTTGTGCATGCTGGGCAAGCACTCTACCACTGAACTACAGTCCCAGCCCAATTTATACTTTTTAAGAGGTAAAGGATACATACAGAAATATCACATAGCAAAAAGAAATGTCAGTCTTTTGATGAGTCTTACACAAAATTCTCCTACTAAAGAATCCATACAATTTCATTCAGAAAAAAAGTATCATTTTGCACAGTAGAATGAGTAAGGTAAATCTTGCTGAGCACGCCCAATGCTTCCCAAGCTCCTGTGGCCAACATATGATTTCAATAGGAAAGGGGACTGTTTAAAGACAATTTTAAAACATTCACCACCAAAGTGAAAATTCAAGACTTCTTGTGGCAAACAGAGACTTTCAAAAACATTTGTGCCCTCACTTGTACCCCACCTCTCTTTCCTAATCAAGGTTATGGGAACCAAAGCCCCCTACAGGTTGGCACCCATCTGACCACATGCTCTTCTACTGACTAGTCATTAACTAGGAAAGAAAGGCCCAAGGAGACAACAACAGTCCCACAAAAGGCCCCTCCTTAGGTGGAAGAAGGTTTGTTCTAGAGATGCTTAAAGAAAAAAACATTTGACTTGAATAACCTAGACATGTGCAATACCTTTCTCCCACTTCTAGTTTCCTAATCTACTTAGGGAACAACCATAGAAATTTTTGTGATCAGAAACAAATTGTTTCCAGAAGCATTATGCAATGCTTGTCCAAAGGTCCCAGTATAGCCAGAGGTTTAGACAGCTGTGTTGGGAGCCACAGAAGCTGCATTTTCTAACCAGCATTGCTTCTGGACAATTGAAACTTTCTCTGGTGCAAAGTCCAGACACAGGAAGCAGTGTTCCCTGCAAATGTCCAAACAGCTTCATTATTGTTTAACTATCAAAATAACACTCCAATAATCTATCAAGTTTGACATTTCATCCAACCAAGCAATCAAACCAAGATGAAAAACACACATGGAGAGATTCTTTTCCCCCAGGCCCAAATCAACACTAATTTTGATGCCACAGAAATAAATTAATTATACTTCTTTCTAGACTACTTATAAAAGGCCTCTGGAAAGCAAATAGAAACCAAAGAGCCTCAGTTGGGTGCGCTGGCACACACCCTTGCGACTCAGGAAGATCAGGTTTTGGGCTAACTTAGTGAGACCCTGTCTCAAAATAAAAAAATTAAAATAAAAAAGGGCAGGGGATGTGGTTTAGTGGTTAAGTGTCCCTGGATTCAATCCTCCATACTAAAAAAAAAAAAAAGTGATGCATGACTGAGAAGACCAAATGACAAATGATACCAAAAGACATAAACACTGAACTATATACTATGGCATCAGAAACTGCTTTCTTGACATGATGTTCAGAATTCTCGAATTTTGTGCCAATCTTCCCCCTCGCCAAAAAATTAGAGAACTTTTTAAAATTTGTTTTTAAGGTGCTGGGGATCAAACTAAGGCTTCCCACCTGGTGAGCAAGTGCTCTGCCACAGAGTTATACCCCCAACCCTAGAGGTTCATTTTTGTGTTATTTCTAAAAAAGTTTTGAGAAAAAATATATTTCAGACTGCTATTTGCAAGCATTTCCTCAAATAACACTGTAGCCTGCATCACTAACAACATATTTTCGTTCTTAATATTAGTTTTGGTAGTACAAGAGACATGCTGGTGTGCTATATAAAATATTTTATCAAGTAAATGCAATTCAGGAATCTGATGAAGAGAAATAGCAGATGTACTTTCATTTTTATGTCCCCCATTAATCAGTGAGTTCACGGTCACTATTCCTCAAGTTGCTGGTACAACTGTATCAACAGTCCAGAAAGTTGGAAAACATTCAACTAGATGATTAGGAGTTAAGATTGATGGTGCGGAGTCATCTGGAGGGCTCAGTCCAACCACATGGCCAAGGGTGAACTGGGACGGTAGAGGGCCCTTTGTCAAGCTCTCCAGGAATATTCTGACAGCCTCTTTCCACCTTCTCAGTAAACACTGGCCAAGGTACGAGCTCTGATGTAGAATGATTATGTAAACTCTTCCATGGTATATGATGAAATGACCAAGAATGGAATCTGAATCTAGTCCTACCCCAAACACATAAATAGCTTAGTTTCTGCCCCAACCTAATGTTACTCCCCCCCACCCCCACTTTTCAGTGCAGGTGGGATGGCATCCAGGGCCTCACTCATGCCAGCAAGCAGTGTACCACTGAGCTACATCACTAGTTGGCTCTAAAATGGTTGCCAGAGTGACACCAAACAACCTCTAACCTCATTCTAATCCTATTTGCATGCTAAATGACCCCCCACAGCACCAAGACAGTAGACAACTGCAACGACAAAGAATGGAAAGGAGGAGGAAAAAGAAGTGGCACCTGAATCCCTGCAAAATCTCTTCCAGATATAATCTCAGAAAATACCTGAATATTCCTCCACTTTTTTTTTTTTTTTTTTTTGTGGTGCTGGGGATCAAACCCAGGGCCTTGTGCTTGCAAGGCAAGCACTCTACTCTACTCTGAGCTATCTCCCCAGCCCTTCCACTTATTTTTTTTTTTTAATCTTCTATCTATAACCTCCTAACCCCAAATAGATTAAGAAACTAATCTATGGAGTCCCTCTCCCTCCTTCTATTTTTGGCTAAAAATAACCTACCTTTCCTGCTCAATCTGTACGGTCTTGTTATTGGTTTCACAATTCAGAGGGAAAAAGGACCCAGTTTGGGGTCAATATCAGTAACACCCGAAATACTAAGAATTCTCCATTGTGGACCAGGTAATTCCTTATCCCCCAAATTATTCATTTTTATCCCCCTTAGCATATAATTTTAATCCTTTCCTCTCCATTGGCCCAAACGATGACTACTTATCTGCAAAAACAATTCCACCTTTGACTAAATAATCCTCAAACTAGCTGAACTTCAGTTGATCACCCTTGCTATCCCTCTAGTAAACACTCTGACCTATTTCCCCAAATTAGAGCACTCCTTTGTCCAGCATTTCCAAATAAAGCTTATGTATTAATCTTCCATACTGTGTGAAATAATAATTTAGCATGGTTAAAGACAGTATAATTGAACCTAATGGCAACTGGCTATGCACCACTGACCCAAGACCAAAAAGGTGGGAATTCAAAAGAGGACACAGGAGCTGGGAATCGAGCTCAGTGGTAGAGCACTTGCCTAGCACATGTGAGGCACTGGATTCAATCCTCAGCACCACATTAAAATAAATAAAATACTGTGTTCATCTACAACCAAAAAAAAAATTTTTTTTTTTTTAAAAAGAGAACACAGCTTATTTCTAAAGCAGAAATCTTAACTATTATGAAAGTGAAAAAACATGAGAAGATTTGCAGAAAAATGCTGTGGGAGACACATGCTTTCCTGTATGTTTTAGGATGAAATATATTAATTTATGTGCCACCAAGCCTGTGTACTTGTGGTAAGTACCAAGACTGGAGAGATTTTGTAAAGCAAATGAAGAGTAAATGAAGAAGGTGGGGTAGAAGAGGAGGACATTCCATTTACTTAAGAAAAGACTTTTTTCCTTTCGAATCTTTTAACATAATCCAGCAGTTGCAAATAAACAATGGTGCTGATTACTAATGAACTGCATTTAACCAATCAGAAGCCTGAGCCAGCAGAGCCTCCTGTTGGCCTAACTTCCTGTAAATTTCAGAATGACTAGGCAGTATTTCTTTAAAGAGGATAGATACAGTTAAAATGTTTCAGCAAATCATACTGGATCCAAGTAGTTCAAGTGGGCTTCCCTACTCTTAAAACTAGTAACAAACAGTTGTGCTAGAGATCCCTGATGATCCCACAAACCCAAAAGAAAGAAACCACATCTCGAGATGCAATTTTAGAAAAGCTATGTGAATGTTAAACTAGGAGCCAGAAGACTTAACCAACCTATCTGTAGCTTCAGAGACAAGTAGCTTTAAAAGTCAAGCTCAACAAAATAAAAAATGCAAATGTGCTCAATCACATGCAGAGTAGCAGTTGAAAAAAGCAGCTGAGCAAGGTGGGAGGTTTCACCTGTACCTCTTCATAGAACCATGCAAAAATTACCAGACCAAGGTCACTTTCATTTAAAAATGAAAAAATAAAAAAAATTAAAAAAAATTTAAAAAATGAAAAAATAAGGGGCTGGGGAGATAGCTCAGACGGTAGAGTGCTTGCCTTGTAAGCACAAGGCCCTGGGTTCGATCCCCAGCACCCAAAAAAAAAAAAAACAAACAAACAAAAAATGAAAAAATAAGATTAACAGAGATTAAAAAAAAAAAAAAAATGTATAGGTCATAGCCGTGAAATTAGCAGCCTGCTGAGAAACCCTCCAAGAATCCTGTAAGAAATTAAGCGGAGATTACAATAATTAAATGTAAAGTCTTCCTGAGAACAAGTCTGTTGCTGAAAACTAAAGTCATTTTTATGAAACGTATAGAAAAATTATGAAAGGATTTACCAAGCATCACAGCCTTTCTACTTTCACATCAGGTTTGGAAATGCTATGATCTACAAAGAACAGACCAACCATTTGGGGAGGGAATTAAATAATAGCTTATCAGAGAAAACCACTCCATTCTCCAGTCTTTGCAAAAGTTCACTTGCTCATATAACTGTAATATACTTAAGAGTTGCCAAAAATTACACACATTTCCTCAAAAGAGATGTAGGAAAAAATATAATCACGGAGTAAAAGGCCAAACATTGTCTCTTCTGAATACTTAAACAGCCAATTATGTGGCTTAATATATTAATTCTATAGCGAGAAAGAGACTATTACAGGAAAGTTGAATAAGACATCTTAAAAAAATGTACCCTGGGGCCTAAGTCCATTCAACTGACAGTAAAATCACTCCTCAAAAAAGCAGTTTTATGCAACATCTAGTATTTTAATTTTCCAGCTGCCAACAGGAATATATAAAGGAGAAGAAATTAACTAATTATGTCGCAGCACAGTGAACAAAACTTTAATTGTATTACACACTAGACATTTACTGAACAATACAAAGGCCCTTAAGGGTAGAAACTTCTTTAGAATATAAATGATTCCCAATCAATATGACAGAAATTCGTCTGTTTAGACAATAAACAGATTCATAGTTTAGGTGAAAAGATTCAACTGACATAATCCAATATAAAAAATATATGGCATAAGAAACTAATTTCTAAAATGGCTTTAAATCACTCCATGATTTACATATGCTGTATCATTAATAGGCCCTTAAAGCCAGTATTGTACTAATCAGCTTCTTTAACATCCTGCACACAAAAGAGCCTATTCATTTAGCTGGAAGACAGGTGTTAGCAACCAGCAACCTCTTTGAGCGTCAAGTTCCAGGGGCCCAGCCTGTGATTATTACAGCATGATTGGCAAGTGGAAAGGAAGGAGAGCTTGAAAGAAAGAGAGGGACAGAAGAAAAAAGGCCAAAAAGGGAGAGAGGAAGATAAGAAATGGATGTCAATTACTATTTAATAGGGCCACCCTCAAAGTCTCATAGCCTAATCAGAGCTCCTGGGCTACAGTCCAAATATATACAGAATTTGGATAACGTTATTAATTTATTCTTGCAGATAGTAACTCTGGGCACATGCCAATACTCCAGTCATTCTGAAAAAAAAAATTTTAAACATTGCTAATTGTCCTGTGACTCATTTTTCTTACCCATATTATTCTCTAGTTCTTTAGTCCTCACACTCTTGTACACTTTCTACAAGAGCTGAGTAGATATTCCTAGAAAGAGATACAAAGGCTAGAAAAAGATATCTTAAGCCTGAAGAAAAATCCTACAGAAAAGTGGAAGAGACACTGAGTAGCCTACAGTGTACCAAGAACATCTGCTCTTTTTTAACTTTTGTATGCATATTTTCCCTCATTTGGATGGCTTTATTTTAAAATCTTACATAGAAAATTCCCAGGCATCTCCCATCCCACACTGATCAAAACTACACTGACAACCTAGTCAGACCTCCAGTTGTTTCCACATTATCACTCATTTGTCCACTCATGAGATAAAGAAAGCTACTTTCACCAAAAACTCTCCCTCATGACTCCTGATAGATAATACAGCAGAGGGGCCTTGCTGTAAAGCAATTTACATAAAAGTTATAAAAGCTCTTTGTTATCTGTCATGACTAGGAAATAGGCTATTCTAGCAAATCAAACATCATGGATAGCATGACACAGAGGGACTACCAATTTTTAGTTTCAGAACATACAGTTTCAATAATTTCAAAATAAAAGAGAAGTTAACCCCAATTTTCAAAGTTCCATAAAGCTTGTTGTACAGGAGGGAGGGAGAGATGGAAGGATAGAAGGAGGGAGGGAGGAAGGAAGGAAAAGTGCAACAGAACAGTGGTTCCCAAACTAGGATGCATATCAGAAGCACCTGGGGAGATTTTTGGAAATATTTTAGATGAAAGGGAAGTCCTGTTCATCACTTTTGTACTCAATCAAAATCTCCAGGAGGTGGGGCTAGGTCATCTGCATTTTAAAAGAACACCTGGGTGACTCAGTTACAAAATGCCAGGTAGAGAATCTTGCAAGGAGTGGCTGGCCTTTGGTAACTCCTTGCAATAAAAGCTAAAAATCTAAAGCTGCACTAAATACACTGTGATCTTCCTTTGATGATTCAGGAAACTTCAGGATCTTCCAATGCCACTGGGTCATAATTCACTACCAGTGACTAGTTGGTGTACTGGCAAAACCAGAAAGTAAGAAAACTAAATGAAGATTCCTATTGGTAGAAAGCTGGAAAAACCAGCTCTTTTTTACTATCAGATTTAAAGAGCTGGTTCTCTCCCAGAAGAAAGCAGGTCTTATGCTTGCTTTGAAAAAGGAAAATGTTTTAAAACATGCAGTATTGTCTTAACTGCTTAGCTCCACTTCAGATGTAAACAGGCTCAAAAGCATCAACAATGAGGAATATTCAGCCTGAATAAGAAAAGCAAAGGAGGGGCTGGGGTTGTGACTCAATGGTAGAGCACTTACTAGCATATGTGAGGCACTGGGTTCAATCCTCAGCACCACATAAAAATAAATAAGATAAAGGTATTGTGTCTGTCTACAACTAAAATTTATATATATATAAAAAAAGTAAAGGAGGAACTTCATGACAATCTCAATGCATTAAGAGAAAGGATCATGGGTTTAGACTGGCATAACAGGATTAGATAAGACCACTGTCCCAACAATGGTGCTGTTAAATCCTGGAAGGAGGAAGAAAGGAGGTATATTAACACCTGAGGTCAATGAATGCTTACCTGAGATGGCTTTTATCTGAAATATAACAGGATATTCTACTAAGAACCCAAATGTTTTTAAAATTTTAAAACTCCAGGACTGTAAGGTCCCAAAACAAAGTGATCACATCATTTCCCAATTTAAGAATAGGAGTTCGTGTGTTTGTATATGAAAAGACTGTTCTTACAGTTGAAAAATCTTTCTTATATAAATATCAAGTAACCATTACCAATAACCAGTCAGTAACCAAACAAAAATAACCATGGGGCTGTGGGTGTCTCTCAGTGGTAAAGTATGTGTTCATCACACAGGAGGCCCTGGGTTAGATCCCCAGTACCACAATAATAATAACCACCATCAGTAACCTTCACCAAACTAGTAATCATTACTAAACAACAATGAAAATGAAGCAGCTATTCCCTTGAGACCTCACGAATGGCAATCTAAACCATCTGTTCTCATTAAACTCTAAATTACACCTGAACTCTGTATTGCAGAGGTTATGAGTTTCCAAGGTAGAGAGGTTAAATCTTTTCCTCTCCAAATATAAACACTACTGTCAGTACAAGTTTGGTACAAAAGTCCCTGTCATTAAAACAGTAGCAATATTAAAAATTCTATTACAGGCATAAAAATCAAGGTGGAATTAGTCTCCCTAACAATTCTTAGGCTTCTGTAGGTGTTTTCACAAAGTACTGGGTGACACTAATACAGACAGGAGTGGCTGTATTAAACATCACTATGCACATGTAATTAGAAAAGGTGCCCTTTTGTTGTTGTTTTGTCATGCTGTTGCTGGTCAATGAAAATGCCTTTTCCACTAACAAGAACAGTATTCCTATTATGGCACTAGGCAGAGTTATGTCAACTGGTTTGGCCAAGGAAGTCTGAAAACAAATTGTTGAGCTTTCTGAGAACAGCTCTCTTTGTGCTCATTATTTTAACAGTTGGATAAAGTGGTCAATTTAGAGGATTTATAATCCTTGATCCCAATGTAAACAGAATAACAGCTGATCAATATGAGAGGTTTTAATGGGCTGTTCTTTATAATTCGGTAGACATGAAAATGTGTATCCTAAAATGATATATACTCAAGCACAATCAAGTTATTAGTCAGTTCTGAAACATCAATCTGTAATTGTCATGCACAATATACATTTTCAAACTTAAGAAAATATCTCTAAATAAACCATAACTTACAAATTGTACTTTGAAGTCCAGAATTAAGAAATATGCAATAAGATTTACGAAATGCTTTCTTTCCATCATATGTTTCCTTGAATGTGAAAGAGAATGCAATCAGGGAAAAGGGTAAAGTTGTCAAACCTGAAATCCCCTTAACAAAAATATGGCCAGCTTTCAGTCCTCGATCTCTGTATACAAACTCTGCCCTCACTAGAAAAATGAAACAATACATGAACACCCTTGCCTTCATTTCAGTATACTAACCATCACTGAGAGAACCACAAGGTAATGAGTTGTAGTAACAGTGGTGACAGGAAGTCTCTGTCCTACAAGCCACCAGTCAAAAGGATGCGAAGGAACTTACTGCTTTCTTAAAAGGCTATATGCACCCTACAATGTTTGTTCATCTGTCACTCTGGCCTATAACTAGGGTGCAAAGTGACTATTATAGGCAAAGCCCTATTTTCAATCTAATAATTCTTTCCTGTAGTAGACTGAGAGGATCGTGGTACTTTTTGTTTTTGTTTTGGTTCCAGGGATTGAACCCAGGGGCACTAAATTTAACCACATCCTCAGCCCTTTTTAATCTTTTATTTGGAGACAGGGTCTCGCTAAGATGCTGAGGCTGGTCTCAAACCTGCCATCCTCCTGCCTCTGCCACCTAAGCAGCTGGGATTATAGGCTTGCGCCACCACGCCCGATCACTCTTCCTTGATTACACAGTTTCCCCCCTTCACCCCACAACAAATGACTGACCAACAAAAAGGATAAAATATGCTGTTGTCTCTTCTGCCAACCTAAAATCAAGCTCTGAGCAGACATAGAGCCACGGAGGCTCTAGGCTCCCCTGGTCTGGTCAGACTTCCCCATGCCTAGTCCAATGTCTCCCCGGGCAGCCAGCTAGAGAGAGGCCCCACTTCCCTCTCGGCCTTGGCCAGTGCGGCACAGTGGCGACCTTTCACACATCGTGAACAGAAGACGACGCCCCGGTGAAGGAACCGTGGACCCTGCGGGATACGAACTGCATTCCCAAACTTCTCCTTCATACCTCCAAACTCCAAGCCTCTCTCCTTCAGCCGCCTCCTTCATCCAAGCAGCCCGCGGGGCTCCTCAACTAGGAAGGGGACAAGCTAGTTCTTATACAGGGGCGAGCAGGCCGCCGCAAACCTGCCTCAGTTTCCTCTGCCCGACCAACAGGCATCTTTCCCCACAAGCCAAGTGGACCTGCCCGTCTCTAAGGCGCTTGGGAATGTCGAGGACACACGTCCCGGGTTGCCGCCCCCATGGGTGAAATGCTTTGAGGGCACTTTCAATGGGACAGGTGTGGGCTACCCTGAATGCGGAGACTTCCTGCGAGGAAGGTGCTTCCCTACCCCAGGAGAGCAGGGAGAGTCCCAGGCCGCGCCCCACACGGAGGGGGCGACCCCAGACCACAGTCTGGCGTACCGGAGGCCGAGGAGCGGCCGCCGTCCTCCCGCCAGACCCCACCCCGGGCCCGGCGTCCCGCGGACCCCAGCGCCGCCGCCGCCGCCTCCTCACCTGCCGCGGCCGCCTGCCCGGCCCGCACCTGGGTAAGGAGGGGAGGGGAGAGGCCGGATCCGGGCCCCGACGCCTCAGACAGGGGGGCTGCGGGCTTCGCCGCGGCGGCGTCTCCGGGGCTGAGGGGCACAGGGGGGCGGTCGCGACATCCTCACGGGCGGCCCCAGGAAGTCGCCCCCCCCCACCCATCCCCTGGCGGCCCGGCGCGGCCGCTCCCGCCCCTCGCGCGACTCCGCCCCCAAGCCGCCCCGCCCCCTCCCGGGAGCGCGCCTCCGCCCTGACGCTCCACCATAGAGAGGAGCAAGGCGCGCGGCGGCGGCTAGAGCGCGCCCTTCGCGCGCGCCCCCTGCCGGAGCCGAGGCTCGGTCAACTGGGTCGGCTCGAGCTGAGTGAGGCGTGGGTTCCCCGAAGTCAGGGCGTCTGCTGCGCCTTGTTACCTGGGTCATAAAACCCTGGCGAAGGAGCGAAGGGTCCTGGTCCGAGTCTCGGCTGGACCAAGCCCCGAGGTCCAAGGCTGGACCTTGAGCGAGTCCCTTAACGTCTTCGTAGAGTTTGGAAGTTGCCTCACTTTGGTATCTCGGCGTTTCCCACCGCAGTGCCCTGGGAAGGCGATGATTCCCCAAACCACAGTTGAAGAAATACAGCCTGGTCGGGGTCTCACAGCTGGGGGATGTGGGAAGCCAGGCCTCTGGGACACCTAGACCCGTCCTTGTCCGCAACACGCTCTGGCACCTCCCTCCCGTAGCATCTCCCGGTCTAAACCCCTGGGATTAGTGCTTTCGCCTTACGAAGGTTAGGAAACTGCTGAGAAAGGCTGTGGTAGACTGCAGATGATCCCCCTACTACCCCCGCACCCCAGGAACCACCTGGACCATTTATCAGCTGACTACCTTTCAGCAAGGCATTTAACCTTTCTGAACTCTTCCTCATCCCAGAAATGCAGGTTGTCCTGCGGATTAAATGACCTAATGCACCAAGTACTTAGTAAACTATAATGCACCAGGGTAACATAGGGGATCCTTAGCCAACCTGAGCTAAGGATGCCTAGGTATGGAAATAAATGCTAATTCTTCTTCTGACTGTTATCTAATGACACAATTTTCTTATGCTTTAGGTTCCTACTGAGACCTCCTAGAGTTTTTCTGAGCAATTTGTATTTCTCATTTATTTTTGTTGTTTCAAATCCAGAGCCTCACCACTTCAAACTACATCCCAGCTCCTTGTATTTTAAAATAAGGAATATCATTAGAAAAAGTGAGATAAAAATATATATGCCTCGGGCTTTGTCATTTTACAAGTATCTTTATTTCCAATCCTCAAAACAGCCCAGTAAACCCAATGTGGTAGCACATGTCTGTGGAGTACCACAGGCTGAGGCAGAATTTCAAGTTCAATACCAAACTGGGCAATTAGTGAGAACCTGTCTCGAAATAAAATATAAAAGGGGCTGGGGATGTTGCTCAGTGATAAAGCACCCGTGGGTACCAAAAAAAAAAAAAAAAAAAACAAAACAGTAAATCGAGTGCTATTATTCTCATGTTATCATTAAGGATCTACATATTAAGTAATTTACCCAAAACCACACAGATACGCTGGAATGCAAAGTCACTTTTCTCTCACCCAGAATCCATGGATAGATAGATCTAAAATTTCCTATACCTGAATTAAATGTGCCCGTATTTTTTTTCCTACCTGGCTATTTTTGTAACTTTCCTTGATGTAATTCCCTGTCTTCTCTGCTTCTTTCCAGGGCTTTATTCTCCCCCACAAAGAGAGAATAAAGTCCCTCTTTTGCCTCTCTGGTTCCTATTCTCTTGAGATGCTGACATTGTCCAACGTCTCTTGTTTCTGAAACGGATTCCTGAGCTGTGAAAGAGGTGTACTATTCTCCACTACATCTTTCCTCCTCTGCATATGAATTATACCCACAGAAAATTTAATAGGTCCAAAATAAGGGTGAAATGAGACCCAGAGTTTTCCTTTTTGTAAACTCGGTTTATAAACTCGGTTTATAAACTTAGCAAAGTTCTGAAAGGGAGTGCATTTAATCCACTAATTGGACCCAGTAATTTGGAGTCTGGATTCATGACATCCCATGGAAATCTTTTCTCTGGGCCCTCTGGTCCATATTATGGCTAAATCATTAGAATGCTGCTAGACAACATGCATATCACTGAAGTGAGGAGACCTCAGAGCTGCATTTACCCGCACTCCTTTCTTCACCTTAGGCATTATCACCATCACTATTTTTCATCTTTATCATGCCTTTCCACAGAGGCACTCAATGATGTACCCATTGTGCAAGTAATCTGAACTCCTTTTCGGTGAGCAATAGTATTTAGTAGTAATAAAACACTACTTTGTCTACCAAGTGACATACTTATAGGAGCTGTTTACTTTGACATATTTTTATTATTTCTACTCATTTGCTAAGTACTTTCCAATACATATTTATGAAGCACATGCCTTTCCTCAAACACTAGTGAAAAAATAAATCATATTATTATTTTATTAGTATTAACAGGGCTTTTAAGTCCCAGTGCCCTGATTTTTTGTTATTTCTGGCAAGAACTGGAAGAATTAATGGTGATTGAACACCTACTATGTGCCAGACTCTCTGCTGAAAGGCACTTTACATAAATTACCTGTTTAATTCCCCTGAGAAATATATTTTACCAATAAGAAGAATGTAATTCCCCTGCAACATAGATTTTACTAGTAGGACAGACATAATCTTGTCCAAGGAATTTAGTCAGGAAGGGCTTAGCAGTGTTTTGAACCTAGATCTTTTCCTGATTCCTAAACCCTGTATGATCATTTCACTTACTACCCACCCCATTGGAATTTCTCAGGACCTCATGTATTCTATAAAATACAAAGTATCCCTTTCTGAGACAGGCTGCATATTAATGCCAGAATGGAACACTTAAACATATACAGGATGCTAACCCTAATTTATCGATGAGTACATTTTGCATTAATTCCAAGGGAGTTATTCCCTAGGAAATCAGTGGTAGGATGGCTCCCAAAAAGAAGGGCCGGAGCTGAAGCCATTCCTGAAGACAAGACTGGCCACATAGTTTGCAAGCATAGTATAAAATAAGGACCCTTGGTCAGAAATTCAGAATTACAAGATGGCAATTACACAGCATTAAACTAAGTGCTGGACCTTTCTGATCAAGGCACCCTGGGTCACTACATTGATCACATTACCATGAAGCTACCCTGCCTGGACAGCAGCTCTCACCAGTATCTCTAAGGCATCATGAGTCTCCCAGTGATATGAGATTGAGTGCCTATGATATGCCTGGTAATATTATATTGCCTATGATATTTGGCTCTTTACATAAGCCACATGACCCTAAAACAAGTCTTTGAAGTAGGCATTGTTTTTCCTATTCCATAGTGGATGAACTAGTCTTCAAATGACCCAAGTTATTCATCCAGTGTCATAAAACAGGTAAATATTAGAGCTAAGACCAAGTTAGCTGAAATATTAAAAATTCTGCTCCTTAGCTGGGCATGGTGGCCCACACCTGTAATCCCAGTGACTCAGGAGTCTGAGGAAGAAGAATTGCAAGTTCAAGTCCAGCCTCAACAATTTAGTGAGACCCTCAGAAACTTAATGAGACCCTGTCTCAAAACTTTAAAAAAGTCTGGGGATGTTCAATTCCCATTACCAAAAAAGAAAAACAAATTCTGTTCCTTGACTTTGTATCCTTTTCAGCACAGGCCCTTTGTCTTCTGGCAAAACCTGAACATAAACAGGCTTTTATGTCCAGAGACTACAGAGTTCAGGGAAGTGGGGTGCAGTGCTGTATGCCTGTAATCCCAGCTGCTCAGGAGGCTGAGGCAGGAAGATTGCAAGTTCAAAGCCAGCCTCAGCAATTTAGCAAGGCCCTAAACAACTTAGCGAGACCCTGCCTCTAAGTAAAATACTTTAAAAAGGGTTGAGGATGTGGCTCAGTGGTTAAGCACTCCTGGGCTCAATCCCTGGTACCCCCCCCCCCCCCACATACACACCCAAAAAATAAATAAGAGAGGCCAGGGAAGAAAAGGGATGAGTGCTACTCAAGGAGTCCATTTGTGCTGCAGCTGAAGCATCTCAGGGCATATGGAACTTTCCATTGCTTTGCATCACAAAGGCAACTGCCAACTCCCAGGACCCACCCTGTTCCAAGATTAATGGAAAACACTATGAGGTGTTTGGGTTTTTTGTTTTGTTTTTTGGACAGGGGGGTGGTGCTGAGATGGAATCCAGGGCCTCTTGCATACTGGCCAAGAACTGTGCCAGAGCCACCTATCCTCCAAGTTCTTTATCTTGATAAAAGGTAACTACACAGAAACTAAGGCATCCAACTCAATGATATTATATTGGGAAGGGCCCTCTAAAGTCAGGAACAAGACAAGGATGACAGCTATCCTTGTTTCTACTCTACATAATACTGGAAGTTACTCTAACCCGTGTGGTGGATAAGAAAAAAATGTTGAAAAGCATTCAGAAAAATTTTTTCCTGCTGTGCTGAGAATTAAACTAAGGGCCTTATACATGCTAGGCAAGTACTCTACCATTGAGCTCCATCCTCAGTCCCCAGGATACCCTTTTGATTCATTATAGACCTAACTCTAAAAGGAAAAAAGCTGGGGGGGGGGATGTAGGCTGGGGATATAGTTCAGTGGTGGACTGCTTACCTAGCATGAATGAGGCCCTGGATTCAACCTTCAGTACTTCAAGAGCCTCCTTTTAATGCCCATTTCCAATACGCAGAATTATATTTGAAATTCTACTAAGACAGTTCCATGTCAGAACCCAGCAAAATCCTAATCCCTTATCTCCTGGCTCATATCTCAGGGATGCAAAGTTCTGTTTTTTATTCAGTTTTATTTCCCCCTAAACCTCCATTTCTCTTTAATACTAATGATATCTGCCTTCTCTGAGTGTTTCTCTGATAAAATAGATCTCTGATCCAGCTTTTTATGGTAGCTAAGATGAAAGAGGTTGAGATACGCAGCCTTTGGTGTTACCATGGCAAAATATTAAAAAGTATCTTGTTAAAACATTTGCATATTTACAGCTGAACGCAACGTGAGTTTGGGAAGAAGTGGGTTTGGCATCAGATAGATTCATGTTTGGAGTCCTGTGCTATCACTTATTGGCTTTATGTCACTGAGCTCTCATTTACCATCTGTAAGATGGAAAGCTTCCCTGTGCCACACAGCTGTCCTAATGTTACCATGACGTGTACAGGACCTAAACAAACATAAGGGAGCCTGGACAAACTTGCCCTCTGGACTATGGCAGGCCACCCACTGATTCCTCCACACACTCCCTCCTTTCCAATATGGCCACAGGATGTGCTTCAGGAAAACCCACCTCCAGCCCCGCTCTAGGGCTATTTCCTGGCAATGTCAACCAATCACAGCAGCCCTACTTCCTTTGCCAGTTACTGAATTAGACATGGGTACACAAAGCTATTCTACCAATTACATACAGAGTTAGTCAGCTTTGGTTAGAAGGAACTTCTGCATTTTCCTTGTTCTTCAAAGTACACAAGTAGGTGATCCCTTTCCTGCCTGTAGATTTTATCATATCTGGACAGATGCTCAGAGTGGCATCAATCTAGAGGGCAAATTCTTTGATGAGGGCAACAAGCTGGCAGACAAAACCAATACAAAACAAAAACAGAGCAAAAGGATGGAAAGGCCCTGTGCTACTGAAGTAACCAGACTTGGACTTCACATTATTAGAAATGAATGACCTTGTTGATGCCTGTTTAAGCCAGGCTTTATAACTTGCAGTGCAAAGTGGCCTCAATAATACACAGAGAAGTGGGATGTAGCTCAGTGGTAGAATACTTGCCTAGCATGCACGAGGGTTTGATCCCCAGCACCAAAAGCGGGTGCCGGGCGGTCTTTTACTTGATGGTCTTTAGTTCAAGTGCCATGCCATCAGTGCTAGTATATAGTAGAAACTTAACATTAATTCTGTCTCATTTCAAATAAAGGACATAAAACAGTCTCTTGTAGAAGGATGTAAAAAGGAGACTATGGGGACTTAATGACTATCTAGATCAAGAAGAAAACATTCTTGCATTCCTCCTTTGCCATCTTTAAACTGCATTTCATCCCACTCATTCATAAAAATAAGAGAGGGGCTGGGGAGACAGCTCAGCTGGTAGAATGCTCGCCTCGCAAGCACAAGGCCCTGAGTTCGATCCCCAGTACCGCAAAAAAAAAAAAAAAAAAAAAGAGAAAATTTGACATGGGAGCTCTTGGAGTGGAGCTTGGGCTCAAGGGCAGACACATGAACAGAAAGTACAAAGGACTAGCACAGGGGAGCTATTACGAACATCTAGTCCATGGGTAGGACATAAGGGAGGATGTAAGGGTGCATGTACACCAGCCACCGTGAAGGGCAGGCAAAGGCATGCACATAAGCCAAGGGAACAAAAGACTTCCTAGCAGGGGAGCCTACCTGGCTGAAGGCCCCTTAAGAGACTGCAGTGTGGCATATCCAGGATGAAGAGTGGAGCAGCATGCAGGCAAGACAAAGCCCTGTTCTAGGAACAAGGGTCAAAGGGGTAAAGCAGGCCAGTCAGATGCCTGCAGCAATGCTGCCTGGTGGCCTGGAGTAGCAGGGAATAGAATGCCTTCCCACAGCTAACGTGGGCACCAGGATGAAGGCTGTGCAGCTTCAACTGGAGTCAAGTCCCACCAGGAACAGAACTATGAGGGCTGGAAATTGCAAGGCCCTGTGGGGATAGCAAGAGTCCTGACCTAAGAATTAGTGTGTCCTGGGTGCCAGCCTTTGTTCTGCCACTTTTCCAGGTTCTTTTTTTTTTTTTTTTTTTTTTTTGCGGTACTGGGGATCGAACTCAGGGCCTTGTGCTTGCAAGGCAAGCACTCTATCTCCTCAGTCCCGAGCCTCAGGTTCTTTAATAAATGACAAGATGAGTCAGGTGATCTTTACATGCCCTTCAAACTGCACACTTCCAGGGTTTCGGTCAGCTACGAAGTACCTGAACTCATACAGGGAAAAGGACAAATCTGCCCAGGAGAGAGGGGGCAACCAGGCTACCTTGAATGCCAGCTTCAACAGACTAGTAGTGGCTGTCTGTAATGCTGCATTGAGGAAACACTGCAAAGTACTCTAAGTTCTACAAAAGAGCGGCTGAGATGACTGGTGATATCTGCCATGTGCCCTGGATGCCCAAATAGTACCCTGAATGGCAGGGATTTGCCATTCTTAGCTTAATGCAGTGCTTCTTACGACGACTCCAGGGAAGTGCCAACCAACATTATAAAGATTCTGAAGACTGATATTTTCCTAGGGTCTACTGTGGAAGCAAGGATCAGGATTTAGACTTGCCAACCCCGTCCTCACTCTGAAAGACACCGTGCAGGCATGCCACTCACTGCCCATCCTCCCGCCTGTTTCTAACCCTGCTGCAATCATCACCCATAAATGTCACATCTTCTAAGTGTATCTCTGATCCTCTTTTCCTGCAACCGAGACACAACTGATTACACAACAGATTCTCTTATTGAGAAGAGTGACCTAAGTTAAAAAAATGTGATCAGTACACAATCCTGATCATTTCTCCACTTCACCTTTTTTTTTCCCATCCCCTGGCATCATCCTCCCCTCCCAGACAGGGTTAACAGCTCTCAGATGGATGGCCACAGTGGTGGCATCAGACAAGGAAGGGTTATTTCATATACTAAGGCATGTAGTGGTACAGCTGGCAGGAAGAGGTGTAATTATATTGCATCTTGGAGCCACTAGCAATGAATTTCTGCATAAAGGACTAGGTTTGCCATGTATTATTTACACCAGCATCAGTTTTCCCAGCTGGCTCTATTTATTGTGCAAATTCTCCTGTCTGTATATGGGTAAGGCCATGGTTCAGCACCTCTGGTTACTCTATACTGTAGAAGGGCCCCACAGGGCACCATGCATATTAAACAAGTGGCTGGATTCACCAGGAGCAGGTCATTGCCTTCCTTCCTGTTAAATTATATCCCTGGGACAGCAGCAAGCTCACATTTTCACCTAGTCGTGGCAATGTATGCAGGTGTGTGAAACCAAATCAACAGGAGGAAAGGAATAATCATTCTTTGAGGGCTTTACTGATGGAAACTTCGGGGAGGAGTGGTTCTGGAGCTCCGGGAATTTTCTTTTTATATATACAGGACCTAGATGAAAACTAGTTTTTGCATTTATGAAGTTATTTCCATCCAGTAACTCAGAGACAGCTGAGGGGAAAGGAAGCCCATCTTACAGATGGAAAAACAGAGGCAAAAAGAAAAAAAAAAGGAAGGGAGGGAGGCAAGTTAGTGGCTTCCTGGCCTCCATCACTGTGCTAGGATTGACCACAGGATCTGATAGTGATACACAGGATTATTCTTCCAATCTCTAGCATGGCCTCTACAATGATGTCCCAGGCCAAGGCGAACTCAGCTTCCACTGGAAATATAGAAAGTGGACACAAAGGAAGGAAATGTGGCACTAGCAAGGACCTGTGCATCTTCTACTGTAGCTTCCTCTTGGCCTGTGGCTCTACATGCGTCCACAGAAAGTGAAGCTCAGGAAACAGTTCTTCAGGCCAGTCTGAGAACTTCTGCAGTCCTAGGTGCCAGGTGGCAGTGAACAGCAGCATTACTAGGAAGGAAAGGTATGGGGGCTTTGATGCCTCCTCCCTTCCCAATCAACAGCATCAGTCATGTCTGCTCTCCCTGTAACACTGGGCTCTCTTCTGGAGTCTCCCAGGTCCCAATGTCCACCACCTCCTGGAACCCTATTGGCTGAAAGAGGAGATAGAAGGGAAGGGAAAGTTGAGTTAAGCAACCCAAGTGGGTAGACCTGTTCCACAGTTTCAGCATCAGAGAATTCAATAAAACACTTGTGGGCATGGAAACCTCCCTCCAGGGCCCAAGATCACTAGCGTTCCCCTGGAGCTGGCTTACCTGACGGGGAGATTTGGTCAGACACACTGTGCGCTGGCTGCTGCCTGATGCTCCTGCATCCTCAGTGACATCCAGAAGAATTCGGGTGCTGGGCACAAAGCTCCAGGAACGTCCAAGAGCAGGTTTGAACTTCCCACTGTCCCTGTCTCGGGTCATGTGGTTGGTCACCTGCAAAAAGGCTTATAGATCCATAATGCTAGTAGAGAGGACATCTGTTCCTAGTACTTCATTTTATAGATGGGAAAATGAGGCCTGGTGTAGAGAGATAACTCCCTCAAGGCTCTATAACTTAATGGCAGGTCTGGGACTAGATTTGCAGGGCTCCTGACCTGGGCCCATCTCTCTCTACTAAAACCTTCATGCCTCAAGTCTGACCCCCATCTAGAAGGCAATGTGGCACCTGTCTGGGAAAAAGCAGTGCTAGCCACACTTTCCTAAGGGAAAGTCAGTGGGGGGCTTGCAGCCACTATACCCCCCAACCCAGCAGATGGGCATCCAGAGACCATGTCCACCCAGCCCTTTGTAATACATCTGTGTATACATGGGGGCAAGACGAGTTTTGTCTTTTTTTTTTTTTTTTTTTTTTTGGTAGTACCGAGTATTGAATCCAGGGTTTCAGGCATGCTAGGCAAGCATTCTCCCACTGAGCTGTATCCTCTGCCCTCAGAGTAGTTTGGTTTGGTACCAGGAATTAAACCCAGGGCCGCTTAACCACTGAGTCACATGTCTAGCTCTTTTTATTTTATTTTTATGTTAATGTGCAAATATATTTCATACCCAAATTCATACAAGATATTCAAATACTCGATGTACAATGATCTGTGACTGACTATACACATAAATAAGAACGTTAAAAGCATAATGCAAGCACGAAAGAGCTGTTGAATTCCTGTTTTAAAACTGATTTTTTTCACCTCCACGACAGTTTTTGCTGCCAAAGCAAAGTCTAAATGTATTTGTATATGTTTGGAAAATAAATAGGCTGACCTATATACTGGCCACTCCTGCTCTAACGGGGACAGAAATCCTATAGATCCACAGAAATATTTATAATATTCTTTATATTATTTATTTATATCTAAGTGGGGGTTATAAACAATTATTTATATGCTAAATCAGACCTTTCTTATCATTAACAATCAAGCCTTTAAAATGTGACCTCAGAAATACTTTTCAAATTACATGTAAGAATAGCTAAAAAGACTGATATGAAAACACGGTGTGATGGTCCACATCTGTAATCCCATTTACTTGTGAAGCCAAAGCAAGAGGATCAGAAGTCCGAGCCCAGTCTAGACAAATTAATGAGACCCGATCTCAAAATAAAATTTAAAAAGGGCTGGACATGGGGCTGGGAATGTGGCTCAATGGTAGAGCACTTGCCTAGCATGTTTAAGGTACTGGGTTCAATCCTCAGCATCACATAAAAAAATAAGTAAAATAAAGTAAAGAAAGGGGGGGAGGTCCATCCCTTTTTATTTTGAAATAGGGTCTCACTAAGTTGCTTAGGGCCTCACCAAATTCCTGAGGCTGACCTTGAACTTTCAATCCTCCTTCCTTAGCCTCCTGAGTCACTGCGATTACAGGCATCTGCAGCACAAGAGGAGTTTTGAATAGGATCAGCAAGCCAGAGAGGCATGTAAGTGTGACAGCCCCCAGAGGCAGGGGCTAGGGCTTGTTCATCACTGACTCCCTAATGCCTATTCCAGAGTCTGGCACACAGCAGGTACTTACAAACATCCCAAAGCCAGGAGAGCAAGGCCCTAGAACTTATATTTGAATAGAAGAATAGGAAAATAGATCCTTTTATACTACCAGTGAGAATACAAATTAGTATAACCTTCCTCAAAATGTAGAAAAGTTGTATCTAGACATTTGTTTGTTTGTTTGTTTGTTTATTTATTTATTTCGTGGGGTGTACTGTGGATTGAACCCAGGGGTACTTAACCACTGAGTTACATCCCCAGCCCTTTTTAAAAATAGTTTATTTAGAGACAGGGTCTCGCTAAACCTCGCTAAGTGGCTGAGGATGGCCTGGAACTTGTGATCTTCTTGCCTCAGTCTCCCAAGCCACTGAGATTACAGGTATGCACCACTATGCCTGGCCCAGGAGTTATTTTTGATGGGCACAGAATTTCAGTTTTGTAAGATGAAAAGAACTATGGAGATGGATAGTGATAAGGGTACATTACAAATGTATTTTACACCACTTAACATAATTTTAAAAATTGGGGGAAAAATACATAGCTCCTAGGAGGATAGTTAGTTGAAGGCCACCAGAGCAACACAGTGAGAAGACATCTCAAAAATAAATAAATAAATAAAAATAAAAACCTACTAAAGATGACAATCTTAAAGAACTGGTATAAGAACATGGGGGATGGACTGAGATGGTTATTTTTTGTGGTTTCTTAAATGAGTTTAGTTTATTTAGAAGGTGATTAAATGTACAAGTATAAATGCAGAGAAAAAAAGATTATATGGAGATAAAATATTAATCAAGTTTCTGTGGATATGGAGACTAATTACAAGTTTGAATTTTTTACTCAATTACTTTTTAACTCTTCCTATGAGAAGCATGAAGACTTTAAAAACTACTTCTAGCCAAGCAGGTGGTGTATACCTGTAATTCCAGTGATTTTAGGAGGTTGAGGCAGAAGGATAGCAAGTTTGAGGCCTGCCTCAGCAACTTAGCAAGACCCTGTCTCAAAAAAATAAAATAGAAAAAGGGCTGGGTTGTACCTCAGTGGTAGAGTGCCTCTGGGTTCAATCCCCAGTAATAAAAAAATGAAAGAAAGAAAGATAACAAATGAAAAACAAAAAACCAAATTGCTTCATAAGCAGAAAACATTAACAACAAAATGATCCATTTATAGGAAAAACTGGAAAAGGTAAACCCAAAGGGACTGAAAAAAGACCAGAGATGTCTGGGATTAAGGGGCCTTTTGGTGGGATAACAAGATTGGATACAACTGTATCTATGAGTGAAACTTCAAACAAGGAGAGAGCTACTCTATGTAGATTATACCTCGATAAACTTGACTTAAAAAGAGGAAAAGAAAAACAAATTGGTCCCTGATCCCCTTAACTATTAATGGTCTAGTTTCTTCCCTTTCAGTCCAGAGCTCCAGTTGGCCTGGGGAAATTGGGCTATATCCCTTTCCTAAAGGGCTACTCTGGGGTTCAGAGCTGCCATCTAAGGGAAATAGAGAGTCAGCTGTAACTAGACATTAAGTTTGTAGGCTGAGCCTCTTCCTCACCACCACGGCCATGCTGAGCTCCCGGGCCAAGGTCTTCAGCTCTCGGGCCAGCTGCATCATCAAGGCCAAGCCTGAGGGAGGAGAATCAGAGGAGCAGGGATAAGGCTGGTCTGGGGCCAGACTCCAGAGCCAGGAGATGAGGGTCAGTCCCCTCCCCTCAGGCTCTGCCACAACACTCACCTTCTCTCTGCTGACCTCCCAGAAGTGGGGAGACCACTGCAGTGACTGAGTCCACAACTACCACCTTCACAGTCCCTGAAGAACACCTCACCTGGAGGGAGCGGGGCGGGGGGAAGCAGGCACCATGAACCAGTGGCCTCTCAGGCAGTGTACCCATTACAGGACAAGCTTGCACTTCCATCGGAGGCTCATCAGAAACAACCTCTCCATTCCCAGTAAGCTGCATGGGCATCACAGAATTCCAGCAACACTTTCCCCAACCCAGACGGATGACTGACAGACTTCACTGAAGACTTGTGTGGACAGAGGGGGGTTTAAATCACAGGACATAATGCTCCATTCAGAAATTCCCATTCAGTGGACTGTGGTCATCTCTGGGTTCTCTCATGTCCTGCCTCCCACTATCCTGTTAAGACCTTCTCCTTTTCTAACTCACTTCCTTTCTCTCTTCTGCTCACCTCCATTCCAAATTCCTAACTTCTTTCACTGAAGAGTTTTGCCTTCTCTTTACTTCGCTGCCTCTTTCTAGATCATTCCTCCAAAGCCTCCTTTCCGATAGCTAAAGTGGTTCCAAATAAAGACAGCTCTTTAAGAAGAGCTCTGATGCCATCTTTCAAACCACAAGTTTTAGCATCCTCCTGGTTTCCCTGGGCCTCGGTTCCCTTTCTTCTTATATTCTGATTTTGTTTCTACAACAGGGGCCTGAATATGGATGTACATGTGTGAAGAGAAGACACTTGAGGCTATGGCAGCCACTTAGCAATCATGAGAGGAAGAATGAGAATCAGACATGTCCTCGTGTCCTGATGTTGTGGAGTGGCCAACCTCCATACTCATGAGATAATTAGATTTCCTCAAGGTTCGAGTCTCTGTCAAACAACCTCTATGACTTGCAGCTGAAATCATTCCTAATTGGTTTTAGTGAGGAATGTGGAGATGAATACAACATAATCCTTGCACTCAAGGAGTTTACTGTTTAGCAGGGATGGGGAATATGTAAACAATTAAGTGTATGAATTAAGCACTAAGGAATTTCACTTTGGGAGTGGTACACATGCATTCCCGAAGAGTCTGTAGTAGGACACCTGCCCACATACAGACAGACAGGACCAACAGAAGGCTCACCTGCTGGGTCACAGTGCCTCGGAGGTCCTGCAGCACATCCAGCATCTGAAAGATGTCAAATGCATGCACCACCTGGATCCTCTGGAGAGCTCCTGCCTGTAGGGATGAGAGAGAAAAGCAGAGGCTTGGGATGAGATGGAGCAGGGGGCCACGGAGGGCAATAAAGAGAACTGAGAAGGGGAAGAAGCACTCAGACACAAACACTCAGGTCCAGATGGCAACTGGATTTTGTCCAAGGGGCCAGACCTCCCGGTGGTGGCTGCCTGGGTGTTGAACTATAACATATTTGACACAGGTGGGAAAGAGATACAATTAATGATATCTGCCATGGGCAAGAAATGGGCTGGAAACAGATGTTGGTGGTTGCCAGCTCTGATTTAGAATATGCAGGGAGCAGGGAGGGATTTCTGGAAGAATTATCCCAGAATAATTTTTGCATGAAAGCTGGGAAGATGGCACCAGCAGGGAAAGCTTGAGGGTCAAAGGAAGTATCAAAGCAAGAAATGACTGATCACTGAAACAGTCCGTATATTTGCAGCATAAGGGACACTGGGGTCTTCTCGTGTCAGTCTCACAGGAACCCAACCATCCTGCCCCTTACCTGTTCCTCTTCATCCTGGGTCCTAGCCTGGAGTAGCTGGAGGAGGCGGGAGGCTGTCAGCCCTCCATTAGAATCAATGTATAGGACGTTCTGCTGCAGGCTGTGGGCCACATTTGCAGACACACAAAGACAAACCTGAGGAGAGAATGGGCCATCAGGTGAACCTGAGCCCTCAGAGAGGCAGGGCCTAGAATTGGAGTTCACTTTGCCCAGATTTCAGAGAAACAAATCGCCCAAGTCCACGCCCACCTCTCATCACCAATTTTGCCTCTTTTGACCCCTGAACCCATGAAGCTCACCCACAGATCGGGGACTATGCATCCACCTCTACCAATCCTCCAGGCTACTGCCTCATGCATACCTGGGTTTTGCCACTACCTGGGCCTCCTACAATTTCAGTCACTTCTCCTGTATAGAGACCGGCATCAAGCAGTTTGTCCAAGCTGATGGCAGAAGAGAATCAATCACGAGGTTAGGGGAAATAAAAAGAGGGGAAGAAAAGACCTTCCTTTCAAGCACAGATTCTGTTCAGAGATGCCCCAGTCATCTCTGGCCAGGAGCTTCTCTCTGGCAGGGCAAAAGCTTTTAATTTTGATTAGGTACAATTTATCAAAATTTTTTTGGCAGTGCTGTGTAAAATTTTTTTAATGGATCATACTTTTAGTGTCAAGTCTAAGGCTTCTGTCTAGCCCCAGATTCCCCAAATTTTCTCCCATGTTCTAAAAGCTTGATAAATTTGTCTTACATGTAAGTTCATGATTCATTTTTAGTCTTTTTTTAAATTTTTTTTTTTTTTTTTTTTTTGGTAACAGGGATTAAACCCAAGGGTGCTTAACCACTGAGCCACAGTCATAGCCCTTTTTATTTAGAGATAGGGTCTCACTAGGTTGCTTAGAGCGTCACTAAGTTGGTGAGGCTGGCTTTGAACTCGAGATCCTCCTGCCTCAGTCTCCTGAGTCACTGGGATTACTGGCATGCACCACTGAGCCTGGTTCATGTTTAGTCAATTTTTATATCGAGTGAAATTTAGGTTTATTATTATTTTGGCCTATGATGTCCAATAGCTCTAGTACCATTTGTTTAAAAAGCTATCTTTCCTCCTTGCTTCTGTATCTTTGTCAAAAATCAGCTGTGCATGTTTGTGTGGGTCTATTTCTAGGTTCTCTGTTCTGCTGCACTGATCTATGTGTCCATCCCACCCACACTTATCTTGATTACTGTAGCTATACTACTAGTAAGTCTTAATGCTGGGTAGAGATGATTCCTCCAACTTTATACTTCTTTTGTAAAATCTTTTAAACTTATTCTAGAATAAGCCTGTGAAGGCTGGAGATGTGGCTCAGTGGTAGCACACTTACCTCACATATATGAGGAAGCTGTGGGTTCCATCACAGTACCAAAAACAAAACAAACAAACAAAAAAAGAAATGAAAGAAAGAAAGAAGCTGGGCATGGTGATGCACGTCTGTAATCCCAGTGACTAGGAAGGCTGAGGCAGAAGGATCACAAGTTTAAGGCTAGTTTCAGCAAATTAGCGAGACCCTGTCTCAAAGTAAAAAATTAAAAAAGGATTGGGAATGTGGCTCTGTGGTACAGTGCCCCTGTGTTAAATCTCCAGTACCGAAAAAAAAAAAAAAAAAAGAAAGGAATAAGCCCATGTGTGTCTACAAAAACCTCACCAGGATTTTGATAGAAACCTCATTAAATCTATAGATCAATTTGGGAAGAACTGACATTTTTACTTTGTGGAACTCCTAATCTATTAAAACAGCATGTATTCATTCATTTTTTATCTCTTTCATCAGCAATTTTTAATTTCTCCCAGGCAAATCTTTCACATTCTTTTTTTTTTTTTTTTTTTTTTTTGCGGTACTGGGGATCGAACTCAGGGCCTTGTGATTGCGAGGCAAGCACTCTACCAGCTGAGCTATCTCCCCAACCCTCTTTCACATTCTTTGGACTTATACTGAAGTATTTCATTTTCTTTAGTGCAACTCTACATGGTATTGTTTTTAATCATTTTCCACATGTTCTTTGTGAGTATAAAGATATGCAATTGATTTTTATGTGATGTTGTATTCCGCAACCTTGCTGAACTCCATTATTTGTTCTAGGAGTTTGTAATTATCTGCTTGTTTGTCTGTCTCTCTCATCTGGTAAGAGCACCCTGGGGCAAGGACTGGGCCTTGTCCCTGCTGCATCACCAGCACTAGCACATGCTCCAAAAGGCACACAATAAATATTACTAGAGAAGTGATAATAGAACATTTAGTTCCCGTAGAGTTGATGCTCTAGCTCTGGAAGCCTTGTGATAAACTTTAAGAAGCAGACAATTCCTAACCCAAGTTCTGTCCCTGAATCACCATAAAACAAGTCACCCTGCCTGGTAATGGGGCCTGAAGCTTCACCTGAGCCACAGTCTGTACCACAACATCCCTTTTCTGATGCTGCAACCACCTTCACAGATTCCAGGTCTCTGGAATGGTTCTTGAAGACCCCCCCATGACCTACCTGCTATGTGTCAGGCAGCACTCTAGTAATTGCTCCCACTATTTCAACCCCAGGGACTACAGGTTCCTGCCAGTCAAAATGCTCTGGATACCACTCCAGCCCTATGGCTTCTTGGAATAATTGTGCTCACACTGTCTCTGTGAGCAAATTTAACAGGCAGCTATTTAATATGCATCCAACCTCCACCACTCCTGGAACCCATTCCTCCCACTAAGATCTGGGAAGCTCCAGTTTCATTCCAGTGTGGTCGCCAGATCAACAGCATCTGCCACACTTCAGAATGGTTAGAAATACAAGTTCTCGTTTCCCTTCCCCCCGCCCTACTGAATCAGAAATTCTGGCAGTGGACCCACATCCAGTTTCAATAAGAATTCCAGGTGATTTTGATGCATTTTTCGAGAATCATTAGAGAATTTGAAAAGCATTACACTAGTCTTTCTCAATCCTTCCCATTAGGTTTTGTTGTGCTTTTGAGATGGGAGTCTTGCCATATTGCCTAGGCTGGTCTCAAATTTTGTGGGTTCAAGCAATCCTCCTGCCTAAGACTCTGGAGTAGCTGAGACTATAGGGACACAACACTACACTTGCCTTCCAGGGAACTGTTATGTTGTAGGTTTCTTTTCTTTTTTAAACGGGGGTGGGGCGGGGTAGGGTACTGGGGATTGAATCCATCGGCACTTAATCACTGAGCTACACCCCCAGCCCTTTTTTGTTTTTATTTTGAGACAAGGTCTCGCTAAGTTACTTTAGGGCCTTGCTAAATTGCTGAGGTTGGCCTCAAATTTGTGATCCTCCTGCCTCAGTCTTCCAAATCACTTGGATTACAGCATGTAATCCAACACTGGGTTCCAGGGAAGTTTTGAAAAAAGATGCCCCTATCAGCAGTTCCCAAACTTATGTGTATATTGGAGTCAGCTGGGAGTTAAAAAAAAAAAATAAACCCACTGATGCCCGGGTCCCATCCCCAAGGAATGCTACTAGTCTGGGGGAGGCTTGGGCTTTGGAATGTTTATAAATTCCCCAGGAGAGTCTAATATGCAGACAAGTTTGGGAACTACTGACTTAGAACAATCAGGTTAGAATTTGGAGAAATGAGACCTAAGTATAAGTATTTCCTTTTGAGGTTTCCCAAGCAATTCTAATGTGCAGCCAGGGTTGAATCATTGGTCTTAACTCTAGTCAAAAATCGATCACATCCTTGGTTGCCTTTTTCAGTCTACATGAGCTATTCCAAATCTACCCGTGTCCATTCTATGTCTCCTCCAACTATGTAGAGGACCTTCCTACCAATATGTCCCATATTACCTCTAACTTAGCACATGAGCATGAAAAGGAACCCCTGGCCATCCCACCTGGAATGCCAGTGGTTTCTGGGTTTATCCTCTATCTTTTCCTCAGAACTACCTTTCAGTCATTCTTTCAATCATTCATTCAAACATCATCTGAATGCCTCAGATTTCCTAAAGGCCTTATTACAAAATGAGGGGGTACAAAGTGAACAAAGCTCTGGTTTGTAAAGAATCACCCATCTCTCTGATGAATTTAACTTTTTCCAAGGTACACTACCTGCTCTATCACCCTGCCAAGATTCATACCGCACATCAGCACAAGGGCTCTGAGAAGACAACCCGAGTCAGTCAGGCATTTCTCAAACTTCTGACTATAGGAGCTCCCTCCCTGCAGCCAAGTTTTAAAGTTCTATCCATTAACTGGCCACAGTGCACTGTGAAGAAGTCATCTTTGATTCTTTATACCTCTATCCCACCTGTTAGTATGACTTGTCATATTTCTTCTTCAGTATGTTGTCAACTCTCACCTGCCCTAGATCAGACTCTGACACCCTGCATCAGCACCACCAGATCCCTCCTTGGTCTTTCTCAGTCCATCTACTCTGCACACCTCTGCCCCACGGCCTAGAACTTGATTTTCACAATGGCCTCCCAGCACCAAGGAGGCAACACAGAAGATGAGTTAGTTAGGTTTTTAGACACGATCTCAAGTGCCCAGTCTGCCACTGACTAGTTGTAAGATCTTCAGCAAATCATTTAACCCAAGTCACAATTTATTCAACAGAATGATTTTGTTTTTTCAGTACTGGGAATTAAACCCAGAGGCATTTTACCATTGACTCTACATCCCTTTTTATTTTGAAACAGGGTCTCACTAAGTTGCCAGGCTGGCTTTGAGCTTGCAATTCTCCTGCCTCAACCTCCCAAGTGGCTGGGATTACTGATGTGCATCACCATGCCCAGTTAGAATGATGATTTTAATGGCAATGTACTCACTCAATAGTGGTTGTGAAGAACAAATGACATAATGTACCAGGAATTGCTGAGCACATGAGTGTCTGATTCACCGTGAGCACTCCAGAAAGTTCATCTATTCCTCAAGGCCAAGAACCCCCGCCTTCCAGGGCCTTCCTGCACTCTGATCTGCAGCTACAGTGATCCATCAGCTTGCCATTTGACTGCTCCCTCTGTGTATGATGGTTTTAAAAGCTTCTGAAGCCCAAAAGCCAATCTGCTTCCTGTTAATCACTCCCTCCATAGGGCTGCTTCCCTGTGTGTATCCACGTGTCTTGTATTCATGTTTTTCTCCTATACACACTACACACCATACTCCTTAAGAGCAGGAGCCTTGCCTCACTTGCATATGGATCCTCTGTATGTGTCTGGCACCCACTAGTTTGGATTACAAACTCAAACCCTGAACCAGTGAGAATAGCACCATGCTGTATAAACCTTGCCAAGAAAATGTGTTATGGAAACAGTCAGGGCCAGGCCAATCCAAAGGCCTTTGTGGTGGCAGAGTTATTCATCAGACTCTGCACAAACAGGCCAGGAAAGAGATCAGACTCACTTGGCCAGAAAGCGCCTGCTGTCTTCCAACTCTTTCCCAACCCAAACTACATGGCACAATGTAGCTCTCCTTCTGGTGAGCTCTCTTGTTCTCTATGACTGCAGAATGTGGCAAAGGCACCAGGTTCTGGGTCAGATACCCCTGGACTTGAGCCTTATCTCTGCCACTTGCTCTTCTTAGACTAATGCAAGGGAAGTTAACAATCTTGTAGTGTCACTGAAGAGATAAGCTATAGGCAGTGACTGCATGCACAGGCTCTGTAAATGTTAGCCCTGCTCTGTTCTCTCTTGCCCTATCCTTAAGCGACATGGAAGGTAGAAGTCAGGGAGGACACTAATCTGCTGAATAATATTGAAAGGCTACTGACATCCCACTTCCTCCCCCACTAGCAATTGAAGCCAGGGGGCACTCTTATCTCTGAGCTACACCCCCAGACATTTTTATTTTATATTTTGAGACAGCGTCTGGCAAAGTTGCCCGGGCTGGCCTTGAACTTGCGAATCTTCCACCTCTGCCTCCCAAGTAGCTGGAGCCACTGTGCCCATCTGATACTACAGACATCTTGTGTTATTTGACAGAGGTTCTTACCAGGGGCAATTTTCTTCCCAAGGGACATTTAGCCATGTATGGGCACATTTTTGATTGTCACAACTGCAGGAAGGGGAGTTGCTACTGGCATCTGGTGGGTAAAGGCCAGGCATGCTCCTAAACATATTCCAATGCACAGCATGGCCCCCACCCCAATAAATTATTACCGGTCCTCAAGTATCAATAGTGTTGAGGCTGAGAAACTCTATAACCTTGTTCTAAGATAAGAAAACTCAGAAGTCCCGGATGACTCTCCTTCTCATCGGTCTATATTGCCCTCACCACAGCCTTCAAAAACCCTGCCCTCTCTTGACCCAAGCACTGGACCTCTCACCGTCTTACCCCAATACACGTACAAACCTTCCAATGCCGGTGGACAGGATGGCAGTGGAGGTCTTCAGTTCCTCATAGAGATCCGCGCCATTGGAGGGGAATGAGGAGAACTGAGCCAGCAACACCCGCCTCAGGGCAACCAGGGCCTGCCAAAGGGTCGGGCATTCAGGCACGGGAGCCGCCAGATCGCTCAGTATGAGCCGCCCACAGGGCTTCCCGGGTCTCAGGCGCCCCCTTATCAAACTCTGGAACCCTCTGCTCCGGTGGCTTTACGGGGCGTGGAGATCTCGAGCTCACCTTATAAGACAAGCTACACTTCTGAGCTACTTCCTCCAGGTCGGCAGCAGCCAGGTCCACCACTAAAAACAAAACACGTGCAGGTGATTGGCAGCCCCGGCTTCCCACGTTGGTTTTTCCTCCTCTGTGATTCGGGTGTCCCTTCTACCTCGGAGCAGGCAGTCTCAGGAGGCCTGCGTTAAGTCACAGCCATACAGCCAAGCACACAGTCGGGCTCCTCCCCTTTGCCCGGGTCTGACTCCCGCACTGCAGCCTTTCCAGAAATGTGTGGGACTGCCGAGGGGAGTGGCCTTTCAGTTGGAGGGAAGCGCCCTGCAGGTATGCCAGGTGGCGCGGGTCCCGAGGGTGTGCCCAGGCTGTGTGCGGGGCGTGCGGCTCCCAGGCATGTGCCCACAGGGTCACCTGTCTTGATGCCGCGGCTCCTCAAAAGCTGGACCATCTCCTGGGTGAGGCCGGGGCACAGTCCAGCTCTGAGTACGCCCATGTCCCTGAAGGTCGAGATCCGGGACTGTTCTTCACGTGGGCACCGCGGGACCCTCTCCAGACGTCCCTTTGCACCCCTTTCGGGAGAAGAGCCTGGCACGCCGGCTGCGAATAAGCGGGCAGCAAGAAAGCAGGGCGGGGCACACCTGCCCTCCCGGATCGCCCGGTGCTCCCCGCGCCCTGGGCTTACTCTCCTCTGCTGCACCGCCGCTTCCGGGTTCCGGGCTCGCGTGCTACGTGAGCCGCGCCTGCCGCGCCATCTGCTGGCAGCACCGGCAGAACCGCGGCGACAAGCCCGCCCGGACCAGTATCCCCCGCGCCTCTGCTTCCGCTAGCTGCCTCCGCTCGCCACCCGACCCTGGGCGCTACGAGCCACCAGCAGATGCATCTGACCTCCAACTTCTTCCCCAACACACACGCCAACCTTCCAAAGACTGGCCTGTATGCCAGCTTCCGTTCCCAATGCTGGGAACACGAAGTTAAGCAAGATGGACAATCCCCTCCCCTCAAGGAGTCTACCTATTAGTGAGGGAGACAGACAATGAAAAAAAAGACAGATCATTACAGATTACATGACAGGTGATCAGATGCCTCAAAGTGCATATCAGTCACCTGCTTCTCTGTATTTTCCCAAAGTTCTTTCTCTTGTTGTTTGTGTGTGTGTGGAGGGGGAGGGTATGTGGAATCTCAAGTATATGTAAGACACAAACATATAATTTGCTATTTTGAAATGGCCTTTGCTTTGCTACATCCACTGGAAGAAATAAAACAATTTCACAGATCTATGAGGGAGGTGCTATTTGTATCCGCATTTTATAAGTGAGGGAGCTGAGGCTCAGTAAAGTCACTTAATAAAGGTCACACAGCTAGTTAGTATAGGGGGACTTACTCTAAGCATACATCTAGGTGCAAAGCCAGTGTTGTTTTTAAGAGCCCTGCTCCCTGTCCCAGAAGTGACGGAAATGTTTTCTTACTGTAGTTTCCTTGAGAGTAGTGACGATGTCTGGCTTTGTTTTAGAGTCCCTCTGCAATGCCCACCATTGTCACTCAACACCAAGTTACTTGAAAGTGAGCGTGCAGCACATTTAGACTTCTGGAAGTAAAACCAGGTTATGTGTGAGTTCTAACCCCTTAGAAAGCACCCAGCCTTTCTTGTGGCTATGCAACATCCTGTGAGGCCCAGGTGTCAGGATATAGATAGGGCCTCAGCACCTGCAGGCAGTCTCCCACTCCAGAGGTTCTCCGGGTGCTGCCTCCCTCTGCGCCCCAGTGCCTTTCTCTCACCATCCTTTTTCTTCTTCCACAGCAGCTCTGAAAGTCACAGGTGTTAAGCACAGTGAAGTTCTCAGAGGCCAGGGCTACGGTGACTGCAGTGTGTTAGAGCTGGACAGGGCCTAAGGCCCCATCCCATTTGTTCCTTGGCTCTACCCTACTCATGATGCAGGCTCTTGGTCTGACTAGCTGCAGAGGGAGCCTCAGATCAAGGGGAAGGCTGGCCCCTAATTGTTACACTCCGTGATGATTGTGAAGTCAGCTCACTGCAGTCCCGTCCCACCCAAACTAAGGGTGGGCCTACTGCCCTACAGTTTCTCTCTACTTCCTGTCAGCTGGGCTATCCTGCATATTGATGGCTGTGGTCCCAAATAACCAGATGGCATCAGAGACACTTTTTAAAGTGGGGGATGGGGAGGAGGCTGTACTGAAGAAGGAAAACCTCAACGTTGTGAATGCGCTCGACCAACTTCCGAAGCCTTTTCCAAACCCCAATTTTATGAACAGGGCTGTTGCTACCAAAGGACTCCCACTTTCCTCAAAAGGCAGTTTGGCTAACTTCTTGGAGGCAGATAACAACAATCTCATGTAAGACACAAGTCTGGTCTCTCCCTCCTTTCTAAGGCTGGAGCTGGGGGTGGGAAGAGAGACGTGAAGAAACCTAATTTCCTTGACCTGTCAGGAGGTGGACTCTCAGGGAAGGGCATGTGTGCAGGTTAGACCTGTCTATGTGTTCTTGTGCCCCAGGTCTGTTCTCGGAGCATGTGGGCTGCCCCCTCCAGGAGGCCTTCCTGGATTAGCCAAGAGTTTTGTTAATGGCACTTCTCATCCTGCTTTGTCTGGGTACAGTCCTCACCACCCCCACCCTCTCTGGTGCCTTCATCTGCCTGATGATGATCCCCATAGCCTGCCTGCCTTCCATTGAGGTTCACTATTACTCTTAGAGTCTGGTTTCCTCTACTTTAGGCCATAAAACTCTGCTGGCAGGATGTCTGGCTCGGATGGGGCAGGGCGGGCAGAGGGCAGTGACATCAGACAATAACGAGAATGATACAGCATGGTCTGATACTAGGACAGGACACCTAGAGGAACCAAAGGTATCCCCTCTTAGGTGTGGGTGCAGAGAAGGGAGGCTTCTTGGAGAAAGTGATATTTGAGTAGAATCTTCAGGGAAGGGGTGTTGGTGCAGGGTGATGTGGGCCGAGGGAAATATATGTAGGGCAGTTTCATGCATGTGACCTGTCAAGTCACATGCAGCCCCAGAAGAGGACTGTACTTAGTTTAATGTTTTGCTGTCACTCCTTGGTAGTTTTTGGACAAGGCGCTCTCTCTACACTTCAGTTTGCACTGGGTCCCACACACCATGTAGTTGGTCTTGGTGATATGAGAGGGATATGGTGTCCGTACCCAAGTTCCTATAAGTAAGGTCTGGTTAAAGTGCTCAGTGCTAGGAGAAAATTCCTGGTGTAGTGGAAAAAGATCTTGGGCAAAGAGTCTTATTTCAAATCCAAGCTCTACCACTTAGATATATGGCCTCAGACAAGTTCGTTAAGATGAGCTACTCGGGCTCTCATAAGTAAAATGGGATTAACACCCATCCAGCACAGCTGACGTGAAGATCAGAAAGAGGACACGTCCACCATGATGCACTAGTGGGCCTTCTCTGCTCATGCTAACACCAGCATTTTCAATAAATGAATCTGAAATACATATTAGGACAATCTAAAGTATCGATCCCACGGGTATCCAGACTCTTCAGCGTACCTTGTTGGAGGAATCATTTATTCCAAATTTTTAACAAGAAATAGAAGGGGTGAGGAAATTGGCCTAATTAGAATCTCTCAGGGGGTTGATAAGCTGGAACTCAGGAGGAAAAATATGGCCTATCAATCAACCATTAAATAGGAGAGTGACCTGGAGTCAAGGGCACACAAACTGAGTTATGTATGACCCATTAAATTTCAGGGAGTCACTCTAGTTGGTGGAGACCAGTATGATAAAAAGGAATTCAAATACCATTAGGGATTCCAGAGCACATCACACTTAGAGTAAATACTGATCTGTGAAACGTTTTAGTTATGTGTATGTATTCCAAGTGGCCATGTAATATGTATTTCTTACTTTGGGTTAAGGTAAAAAATGATTTGAAAGTCAAACTTTTTGGATTGGTGCCCTTCATCAGTGAAAAAAAAGGTTTAAGTAGCGGCAAATTGTGTATGAAGTTGTTTGTTTTGTAATAGCAAAGAACTGTTAATGATACAAATATCCATGTTATAGAAAACCATAAAAGTTAAAATGATTGAACCAGAGCTGCATATATCAAAAGACATGAATCAAAACAGAACATTGAGTGAAAAAAAGCTGCAGATGTTTTGAATAATACATTTAATCTACATAAAGACTGAAAAACATAAAAATTAATAGATCTTGCCTAGGGATAACATCTATATGTAACAGACCCATAAAGATATATAGAAAGTAATAGAAAACTTTTAAAATTTACTCTACATGTTACCTCTGAGTGGGAGTATGGAGTGTTGTGAGGGAGAAGCATCTGGGAGCTTTAATAATTCTGAGTTTCGTTTATTGTGGTGCTAGGGATCAAACCCAGGGCCTTGCACAAGGGAGAGCACTCTTCCACTGAGCTATAGGGAAAGTCTCAATGCCAGATTTTATTTCTGAAGCTGAGGGAGGGGTAAATGGAAGTTTAATATGTTATTCATTGTGTATATCTAAAATATTCCTTTTTATTTTCCTGATACTGGGGATTAAACCTAGGGGCACTTTACCACTGAGCTACATCCTCTGCCTTTTTTATTTTGAGACAGGGTCTGGCTAAGTTGCTGAGGCTGGCTTTGAACTTGTGATCCTCCTGCCTCAGCCTCCTGAGCCACTGGGATTACAGGTGTGCACCACCATGCCCAGCAATATTCTATAATGTAAAAAAAATCAGAATGGAAGACTTTTCTGAGCATTCCCTCAATGTGTATTGTACATAATCTAGGCTTAATTTACATGCTATGTATCATTAGATGTTACTAAAATGTAAATATAAATCACATTGAACATTAAACAATAGCAGATAAATACTAATAAAACTTTTATTTATTTTTTTGGTACCAGGAATTGAACTCAGCGTGGTTTAACCACTGAACACATCCCCAGCCCATTTTTAATTTTGAGACAGGGTCCTCACTAAGTTGCTGAGGCTGGCTTTGAACTAGTGATCCTTCTGCCTCAACCTCCCAAGCTGCTGGGATCGCAGGCCTGTGACACCACACCCAGCAATACTCCATTTTTTTTATTAGATATTTGGGGATTTTTTTTCCACTCCAGAAGATTGCTGTGGTCATCCCCTGGAGTGCTTGCCTCCACTTTGAAGGGAGAACATCAAGTTTTAGCAGTTTCTCAAATTGTGGTTCTCACAACACCTGCATGAGATTTTTGGGTTTTTTTGGGGTCTGGGGATTAAACTCAGGGGCACTTAAACACTGAGATACATCTTCAGTCCTTTTCATGTTATTTTGAGATGTTGAGGGGGCGGGTTTCAAAGTTGCTGAGGCTGGCTTTGAACTTGCAATTCTCCTGCCTCAGCCTCCTGAGTGGCTGGTGCTACAGATGAGCAAGACTGTACCCAGCTAAAGATCTTATTAAAGCTACAGCTTCCCCTTTTGCATCCCAAATGAGGACCAGGCATTTTCAGCGAACAATCCTGGTGGATCTGATGCACTGATGCAGTGAGGGTATTCCCAGGTGTTCAGAAGCTGGGGATGCTGGTAATAAGGCCCTCAGGCTGGATGGGATGGCCTCCTTCATCTGACTCACCTGTCTCCCTCCTGCTCTAGGAAGCCTATGACAGTGGAAGAATCTGAATACAGCTCTGATGACACCAGCATAACCCCCATCTCATCCACTTCCTTGAACCCTATCAAACTGGCCGTGACCCAGCCCAACAGCAGCTTCTTTGCAGGGATGCTGGAGGGTGAGCTGAACAAACTCAGCTTTTCCTCACTGGTCAAGAACCCAGAAAAGGGGGACCTGGCCCTCTGCCCCCATGCGTCTAAGACCCAAATGGCTCCTGGGGGCCTGCTGGACCTTGACAACCCCGCGCTGGACACAGACACCTCCTCAACACGTTCGGAATCCTCTGTGGTCATGAACCTGCCAGAGGCCCCTTTCATCTGTGAACACACCGTTAGCGATTCCACAGCGGTGGTATGTTTTCTGAGTTCATGCACTTGGCAGAGGCTTGCTATGTTGGCACTGAGTTGAGCTCCATGGGGAATGTGAAGCTGCCTGTGTCCTGACCTCAAGTTCATGGCTTAGGGAGTGAAGGAGGGGTTTGTCTGTAAAGGACTTCAGTGAAAGGCAGAAAGGGCTGCAGGGAAGATTCAGACCAAGTGCCACCAGAAATTCAGAGGGAAAGACATTACTTCTAGCTGCAGGAATAAGCTTGGTGGCTCGGTAACACTTTGGGAGGTAGAACCTAAGCATCCAGAGGTGGAGGGGAGGCATTCCATGGAGGGACTAACCTGAGCAAAGGCTGCAGGTAGGAAAATGTGGGAGAAAAAGAGCAGCTTCCTCGTTTGATCCCAGGTCCTAAATCCAAGGCTTCTCACTGGTGTTGCTACAGAGCACCATCAGCTTGTCAAAACCAAGATTCTGGTCTCATCCCTATAGGGGCTGGGAGGGGCCTGAGCATATGCATTGCTAACAAATCCCCAGCCAGTGCTGGGGCTGCAAGTCACAAGTCCGCAGCACTGTCCTGGAGGGCAGGAGGAAAAATGAAGGGCAACAGTTGGGGAAATTAGTTTGGGCTCTTTTTCTGGAGGTCCTCCAACTTTATGCTGTCTTATAGATTTTTCTGTAAACAATTTAGAAGCTAAATCTGGAAGCTGCATTGTTAGATGGCTACAGCGGTGTTTCTCAAAGTGTGGTCAAAGTGTGACCAGCATCAGGATCACAGGACAATTTGCTAGAAATTTAAATTCTCATTCCTTCACCTGAATCAGAATCAGTGAGGCCACTGAACCAGAAACAGTTCTGGTTGAAGTGGGGATGAAGACCAGCAGTCTGTTTTGGTAAGTCCTCCAGAGTATTCTAATGCACACCTAAGTTTAAGAACCACTGGCCTAGATGAAGAAATTGGAAATGGGAGACCAGAAAGGAGACAACAGGCTCAGGAATGTGTAGTGTTAGCAAAACTCCGAGATGTGGACCCAAGCTTGACAACCATTGTTGTAGTAAAGTGTATGGGCTCTGGAGCTATGGGTTTGAACCTTGGCTGTCATTTAATTGCTGTGTGACCATGGCCCAGTAGCTTGCCCTCTCTGGACCTGTACCACCACCTGCAATGAGTGAGGTAGACAAGATGATTTCTGAGGTACCTCTCAACTGTCACAGACAGTCTAGAAATATGGAATAAGGTGGGTGAAGCTGCCCAGGGAGAGTGGCCTGTGCTGTAGGGCAGGTGGCTCCACATGCAGTGTTGTGTGCCTTACAGCTTCCTTCAGACCTGCCTGAACTCCAGCAGGAGCAGGGGATGGGAGGAACCCTTCTGATCCACGTTGGAAGGTCAGGCCAGGTCTAAGGAAGCCTCGGGTTCTCTCTTCCCTTAGATTTCCTGGACCTATACTTTGGGCAAGCAGCAGGTCAGTTTCTACCAGGTCCTGTTACAGGAGGTGAGCAAGAAAAAAGACGATGAGCCACCCAAGGCCAAGAATCGTCCGTGGATCTTCAATAAGATCTTGGGCACCACTGTCAAGCTGATGGAGCTGAAGCCTAACACGAGTTACTGCCTCACGGTCCGAGCAGCCAACACAGCTGGGGTGGGGAAATGGTGCAAGCCCTACAAAGTGAGCCCTGGGAGAAGAGGGGCCTGGGGCTGGGAACCAGGGCTCTGGAGGCTGGAATACCCCTGCCCACCATGGCTCATGTCCTCCCTAGTTTTCCTTCTGCCTGGAAACGCATCAATGCCAGATAGTGTTCTCCTGGGAGGTGTAAGGATTAGGTCTGCTAGGAATGCAAACAGATGGATTCAACACAGCCCTCCTCCTCCAAAGCCTTTGGCTTTTGGATTCCTTAACTATGATTGTGAATGGGCCAGGAACTGCAGGAAGGAGAGGGAAGGCAGGAGGCTAAAGCGGGAGGAAGAAGGGAAGGCTTGGGGTGCGCAGGGTCCAGGGGTGGGGGAAGCTCAAACAGTCCACAGCTGGGGAGGTACACCTCGGTGTCACACATCTTTGGAGTTGTGTCCTACGTTGTGACTGGGTTGGATGAGGCTGTCTAATATCACACTTAGTTGGCAAAAAGGGAACAGAGAGAAGCCAGGCTCAAGTCTGGGAAGGAATTCTGAGGGTCTTTCTTGTTTCACTTTAGTTTGCAACTGTGGCCACTGACTTTAACAGCTTTCCTGAGAACAACCCCATCCAGATCACTGTGCAACGCAAGGAACCCCAGCGGAGAACTGTGTCCATTGGGCTGGAGGAGATGCGGAGGCTGGAGGATCTGGAATACCTATTTCCCTACTAGGGGAGGGCCCAGGACACCCCTCACCCGGGATCAGCCTCGGCCGAGGGCCCTCTGGAACCACAACCATGAGATGTACCGTACCACCAGCACCATGCTAGAGAACCACTGACTACCCTGCTGGCCAGGGCCTGGAGGCAATGGTACTGGAACCCTACCCCTGGGCCACAGCCAAGACTGGGGGAGCCCCATTCACCTGGAGACATCTCAGGCCAGGCCAGGCTCAGCCACTGCCCACAGCTGCTAGGTTCCCTCCTTCCCCAGATCTGGGCTGGGTCCAGGTCCCTCATTAAAGAACTGCAGGTCATCCAGCACCCCAAAATTCTGCTTTATGCTGCAGACAGCCTCAGCTGGGCCAGTTGCCACCTGCCCTCAAGCTTTTGCCAGGATCAAGAATCCACATTGGTTGGGGGTGGAAAACAGGACAGCCAGGCAATGGATGCTACCATCCCTCAAAGCTTGGGTTCTGCCACTGTCCATAGCCGGGGAGAGGGGAGAACTGGTAAGACTAAAACACTCTTCACAAGGAGAGACCCTGGGCAGGTGCAGTGGCAGCCCACGGACCATCACTGCTAGCTTTGAGCTCTGGAGGGACATGGTGCAAAGAACACAGGCTTTGGAGCAGGGTCAGATTGAATCCTGGCTCTTCCTCTCATTGGATGTGAGGGCAGGGGCAAATCAAGTAAGCTTCCTGGGCTCAGGTGGCTCATCAAAAGTATGAGGAAGAGAGGACTTTCTAGGCACAGGGCAGGATTACTCTGAGCACAGCAGAACAAGTGCCTGCACCAAGGAGTAGCTCAGCAACTGGCAGTTCACGCTGCCCCTGGTGCAGCCTCACGGTGCAGGCCAAGAACCAGTTAGGTGCAGTGCAAAATCATAAAATCAGAGGCAGGGGCTGGAGAGGGTGAGAGGAATGAAGTATTAGAAATGGAGGTGGGGTACATGCAGGGCAAGGCCTTGCTCAAGGCCTGAGGAGGTCTTGGTGGGGATTCCTTTCATATTTGCAAGTTCTCACAGGGTCCAGTATGCTAGAGTGCTCTCAGTACCACCCCACACCACTGCCACCCTGTCAGAGAGGGAGTCCTCCAGCATGCCCATGGCCTTCTGTAGCACAGAGCGTAACACCTAGCAGGGCACAAGTGTGCTGTGGGAAAAGCAAGCGGCATGGCTGGAGCAGGACGGCGTGCTGAACTCTGACAACGAGAGCTTTCCCTGTGCTGCCCAACACCAGAGCCTTTAGCATGACTGAGGAGCTGCCTCCAGCTGTACTTAACCCTGGCCAATGCAAACGGACACACGTGGCCAGGGCCTGCATGGACAGCACTGCCCTAACCTGTCCTCTGGCCAGGATCACACTGGCCTCTCCCTTATGCACAGGGGAAAGGAAGGGCAACTCCTGGTTAGATGGTTTTGTTGTCATCCAGAGCAAGGGAGGGGGTCAAATGGATCGAGTGCAGTCCATGGCTGAGCCCTAGGATTCTAGGAAAGGAATCGAACCTGAACACACAATATATACATGATTTACTTGGCCACAGAATCTGGGGTGTGACCCTGAACACAGCCAATACTTAGAAAAGGAGGCAGGGGCAACAGTGGAGGCTTCGCATAGAGCCTGGCCTCCCTACTGCTGTCAGCACCAGCACGGGACAGCAGAGTGTCCAGAGCAAGCAGAGGGCCTGTGGGGAGATCTCGCCAGGGTCTGTCAGGGACAGGAGGCCGCTGCTGGTGAGGAGGGGATGTGCACTGCCATCCTGGTCTTTATTCTCTGGCAGGGCAGGCAGCTGTTAGAAGCCACGTTCAGGTGGGAGTCAGAACTGTGAGACTTTTCATCTCCTCCATCTGTGGGAAGGGAAGGAATCCGAATGGGGATCCTGCTGTACATTCCCAGGAGCCTGCTGTGGGGGCCCTGGACCATGCAAACCTGCCTCAGCCAGGACTCCGCCTGGGACCTGGCCTCTGATGCCCACCACCAGTGACAATCCTTTGCAAGTGCTTCAGGGTTAGAGTGTGTTCGCCCTCCTCTGTGATCCTCCTGTCTATGGAGGTTCAAAAATTCCCATGAGCCAGATTAACTGAGTACCCTGTGATTTCACACAAAAAGCAGAACAGGATCTGAACTCGGGTCTCAGGACTCTCAAGTTCGGCACTCTAACAAAGACTGAGGGCCTTGGGCTGGCAACCTGGACACATTGCTAGAGAACAGTCCGAGCGCTGTTAGGGCCTCGCAAATTCCCTAACTCCTGCAGCCCTCCCACTTGCATGCTGAGGACCTGGCTCCACACACCACCACAAGACTCTGAGCACCAGGATGGTCCCTGAGAATGCCACACCACAGGGAAAGAATGCAAAGAGGGACCACCCCACTCAAGGGCAGGAGAGAGAACACCCCACACTCACATCCGGAGGCACTTGTCCTTCCCACCACTTGCCACTCTCTGGCCATCTGGACTCCAGTCAACAGCATATACCTAAACAGGAAGAGGGGGAAGGACAGTGGAAGGGTGAGGGGAGAAGGGTCAGGCTGCAATCCCGGCCCTCTCCTGCCCGCAGCGTCAGGCCCACCTCATCAGCATGGCCTGGCAGGTCTGTGGCCAGCTTCTGGGCCTTCACGTCCCACACCTTCAGTGTGCTGTCACTGCTACCGCTGACCAGCAACCGGCTGTCAGCTGACCATGCAATCTGGTACACAGCAGCCACATGGCCACGCAGGGAAGCCAGGTACCTGGGTCAGGGGAAGATGATGATGGAGATTAGAAAAACAGGTCTGCAGTGTCCCCCATGCCCATAGCAGTGGTTCTCAACCTGAGCCATCTGCTAGAATTACCTGTGCTGCCTGGCCCCCATGCCAGACCATTTTAATCACCGGTCATTACTATTTTGTAAAACTTCTCTAAATGAGTTGCTCTAGGGTGTCTCCTGCCAGGCTTCCATACCTGCATGACTCTGTGTGCTTTAGAATACAACATGGCCACCTGCTTAGCCCATCTGCCTGGCATCCCCCAGCACAGCAGCTGTTTGCTGACAGGTGGCATGGAATAACTGTGGGCCAGGCCCACCTGGAACTTTCAAGTCAATACAGTCTAGCTGTGAGCCTTTGGACAAGCCATTTGGCCTCTCTGAGACTGTTTATTTGAAAAAGGAATTGCATTATCTATTTCAGAGTTGCTGTGTGAAAACACACAACGGACAGTTTCCCTTCAGTCCCAATAAGGGTTTCCCTTATTCCTGTCCCTGGTACATGTCTTTGCCTCTCCTCCAACCTAGTTAGTCCCAAGGCATTATGCCTCCTTACACTAGGGCTTCTCAAACTTTTAACTGGTAGCACCATCACCTGATGACCTTATTAAAACACAGACTTATTCACAAGGTCTGGACTGAGACTCAAGAGTCTGCATTTTCCATTATGCTCCTAGGAGATGCCAATGCCAATGCCACTGTCCATGGATCCCAAGGGCAACATAATGACTGCACTACAACCCTACCTTTGGTTCTGCCTTTTCTAGGGCCGCCACATCCCTGGCCCTTTAGTAAGCTCTAAGATCATTTCTTTATGTCAATATGAAGTGATCCAGCATTTTTAGTGCCCATTTAGTACTGGTCCCAAATACACCATCTTACTAATCCTTATAACTACTGAAAAAGAGGCAGACGCACAGAAAATCTAGACATGTGCCAAGGCCACACAGGTAGTGAGAGGCATCATCAAGCTCCTCCTACAGTCTCTGCTTCCAGAGGAACGCCACCCCTCAACTCACTTGCCAGTCCTGCCATCCCACAGCTTGATGGACTTGTCAAAGGAGGCACTGGCCACAATGCGGGAGTCAGGAGAGAAGAGCACCTGGTTGATGAGGGCCTGGTGTCCCGTCATCCGTGCAAGGGGCTTCTTGTCCTCTGCTGGGGACCACAGGAATAAGGTGAAGTCATCTGAGCCAGACACCAGCCTCTCTGGGCCTTGGCCCTGGGGAGAGGGGCAGAGAGTACATCATATTGGAGATGGTCAGACACTGACTACACACACCAAGGACAGAGGCTAGGCCTAACTAGGAGAAACGAGGCCTGGCCACTGCTCACATGTGACTGCTGGCAAATCACTTCACCCAAAAGGAAAATGAAATTCTATTCTAAGAGGAAAATGGAATCATTCCTAAGATACAAAATTACACATGAAAGCAAGGTACAGATTGGTATACTAAAAAAAAGGATGGATTTTATACATTTGTTGTGTACATATACTGTGTGTATGTGCGTGCATATATATGAAATCCTTTCAAGGAAGCGCAAGAACCCGGATGTGGTGGCACATGTCTGTAATCCCAGTGGCTGAGGCAGGAGCACTTCAAGTCTGAGGACAGCCTCAGCAATTTAGCAAGGTTCTAAGCAGCCTAGCAAGACCCTGTCTCAAAATAAAAATAAAAAGGGCTGGGAAAGTGGCTCAGAGATAAAGTGTCCCTGTGTTTAATCCCTGGTACCAAAAAAACAAAAATAATCAAGGAAACACAAGATACTGGTAACACTAGATGCTTCCATAAGGAATGGACAGCTATACAAGAAATGAGAGAGATGTTTCATAATATACCTTCTTAAAGGGACTGGGCTGTGGCTCAGTGGTAGAGTGCTTGCCTAGCACATGACAAGCCCTGGGTTCAATCCTCAGCACCACATATAAATAAATAAAATAAAGGAACTGTGTCTACCTACATATAAAAATATTAACATACATATACATATATATAACTTTTTATATACTTTGAACATTAGACTATGTGAATGTGTCCCTTAAACAGACTTAAACGCAAAATGAAATAAAATGATCCCTAGTGCATTTCAGATTTAAGGATCACAAATAAGAATTGTTAAGAACAATTTTTCAGTGGTGCAGGTCTATATTCCCAGCTATCCAGAAGGGAGGTCGAAGCAGGAGGATTGCAAATTCAAAGCCAGCCTGTGCAACTTGGTGACACTTGACTCCCCCCCCCCCCCAAAAAAAAAAAACTTTTCAGAATAGGAACTTTGTGAACTGGGGCTAGATGGGACTAGAAGGGAACAGAGGCCCGAATGTCTGACAGTTCTCAGGCCCAGAGTGTTTCAGCGACTAGCTGAGACAGAATACAGAGCTGGGGATGCATGTGGCTGGCACACACTCACCCGCACGAGGTTGTACCGGCTCAGTGCCCTTTCCTTCAGCTCCTGCACTGTGTCCAGGTACCAAAGGAAAAAGAAGATGGGGAACAAGTCTGATTAGAAAATCTAATACAAACAGCAACAGCCCCGTTATGCTGGAGAACTGGCTCCTCCTCCGACAGCCCTCTACCCTCCTCCTGCTCACTCACAGGACCCCTGCAGGTCTTGGGCATTAACCGTGGCCTCGGCAGGTTCAAAGGCTCCTGTGCGCAGGGCATAGTCGGTGCTGAGTGCCATGGTATTCACCCAGTGGCCATGGCCTTGAAGAGTCCGGCACAGCACACCCTAGGGTAGAGGGAGATGGATCAGATACATATAACCCACTCCCATCCTTGGAAGATTAGCCCCGGGAGACCAGCATAGAACTAGGAATCAGGACCCTGAGACTTCAGCACTCATTCACTGTGATCATAATCTAACCACCTTTAGCTCAAGTTTCTGTTTATATATGAAATGAGAGGACTGGCCTGTTTCACGGAAAAGAAATCCACCAGAATAAAAGGACTCCAGTCAAACAGGTTTGGGAAATGGTAGGTTTTAAGAAGCTACACAGGCTTCCCTCAGCAGGACTTTCCAGAGCTGGACTATGCTAATGGGTGTGCTAGAATCCCCAAAATAGAGCAGCACCAACCACAGAGCCCCTTGTTCCAGCAGCAACCCCAACTGGACTCCCAGCACATTCGGGAAACACTGGACTTGCCGAGGCCAAGTATGCTCCCGGTTACAGCACTAAGTGGACCAAGTTTTGCCGGAATGGTTTCTGCGCCCTCCCAGTTCTTACATCATGGGCCCTCCAGACTTTGATGGTGCGGTCCTGAGAGGCAGAGTACAGAAGCCCGTCTCCTCCCCACCGGAGACAGGTGACTGACTGTGTGTGCCCGGTGAGGATGCGCTCACAGCGGCCTGCAGTTGTGTCCCAGACCCGCACACTGCCGTCCTTGGAGCTGCTGGCCACATAGCGACACTCAGGGTTCCTGCCAAGGGGAAGGGAGATGTGCTCTTCTTTCTGGCCTGGCAATGCCTGTCTGCCCACAGCTCCTCCCATTCCCAACTCAAAGGCCAGGGACACACTCCTGACAGTTTCTCCACCCCAAGATCTGGCTGCTCTGCAAGACAGTTCTCAAGTCCAGAGATGAGCAGCCTTCCTGCAAGTGACAGGGTGGGTCTGGAGCCGGAGGCACTGGCATCTATCAAACTGTCGCTGGTATCCAGATGCCTATCAGGAAAGTGTCTCTGCATCAAACAGAAAGGGGGTAGCTTTGATCCTGGCTAATTTGTCCCAGCTCGGTGTCACTTACGCATGGAGGGGCTCCCAACTCAGGCCTGTAATCCACTTGCTGTGGCCGGCAAGGGTCCGGCCCACCTGCTTCCCCGTGCTTGGGTCCCAGAGGAGAATCTGAAGGACAGAAGCTCACTGAATAATCCTCTCCAACCTGTCCCAAAGGTCCCAACACTTCCCGAAGATCCCAGAACCTGATTCTGAACTGTCCCCTAGGGAGGGAATCCTAAGTCCCTCCTTAGTTATCTTTTTTTTTTTTTTTGTACTGGAGATTTAACCCAGGGGTGCTTTACTACTGAGCTACATCCCCAGCCCTTTTTGTTTTTTGAGGTTTTTGAGATAGGACTTCACTAAGTTGCTGAGGCTGGTCTTGTACTTGTGATCCTCCTGCCACAGCCTCCGAAGCCACTAGGACTACAGGGGTGGACTACCACACCTGGCTGCTTAGTTATCTTGACACCACCTACCTGGCCGTTCTTGCAGCCTGAGGCTAGCTTCTTGCCATCTGGGGACCAGGATATGCTAAGGACCCACTGTCGGTGTCCTAAGAAAGCAAGGGAAAGAGAAAGGAGGCCCATGTCCATCTTCATCTCCAGTGCCTAACAATGCACGGCACATTGCAGGCACTCCTTAACCAACTGCCAAAAAGTGAATGACAAGAAAAGGGGAGATGAGGATTTCTAGGCTGAGGGAGAACATAGCCCAAGTGCTAAGAGTCATGCATCTTGCTGCACAGGTAACGCCATCGCTTTCTAATAATTCCATAAGTGACACACAGTATAAAGGGTTTCCACACACAACATCCCTTTTAATTGTAAGATAGGGAGCAAAACGGGAATTATTCTCTTTTTCCAGATGTGAAAACAGAAGCTTAGGGAACACAACCTGCAACAAATTAAATCATCCCACTAGTATATGTTATAGCACTTATTCTTCTAGTGTGGTTCCCAGACTAGCAGCACCGGCATCATCTGGAACTTTTTGGAAAAGTAAATTCTCAGGCCCTACCCCGATCTACCAAAACAGGAGCTCTGGGAGTAGCACCCAGCAATCTGTATTTCACCCTGCCCTTGAGGTGATTCTTTTTTTTTTTTTGTGGTACTGAGGATCGAACCCAGGGCCTCCTCGTGTTTGCAAGGCAAGCACTCTACCAACTGAGCTAAATCCCCAGCCCCGAGGTGATTCTGATTATGCTAAAGTCTAACAATGACCATGGCAGAGGCTGGATTTCAGCCTGGCTCTCCTTGCTAACAGGTGATCAAGCCCTCCCCCACAACCCCCACTGAATCTGGTTCAGACTCTACTTGTCTGTAAGTGGCTGGCTGGCCTCAAGGACATGGTTTCTTTTTAGGAATGGGAAACCAGAAATTGGATGGTAAGGAGTTAGAATTGGCTCCAGGCCTCCCCATGAACTAAACAGAGCTACGTAAAAGTCAGTCAACTTAAGATGCCCTAAGTGGCGACATACATACTGACCCTTGCATGTGAAATGTGGTGTCTCTGTACTGAGATCCCAGAAGCGCACAGTGGTGTCTCCGGAGCCACTGGCCAAGTACCTGGGGAAAAAAAAAAGAGGCCCTTTGATTGCTGCAGTGCACCCCAAGATGCTGTACATGTGCATTTCTGCTGCCTATCCAACCATCCATGAACAAAATTTGGGATAGGACTCCTTCTTCTCCTTGAGGAGGAGAAATACGACAATGATGCCATTTGGGAGAAGATCCCAGGAGGTCACTTCGCCTCCTCCTTCCTGATAGGAAGAACCACAGCTAATAACCAGCCTCTCCCTCCCCACTTCCCAGTGCTAGGGATCAAATCCAGGGCCTTGAGTGTGCTAGGTAAGCAGTCTATTAGTTAGCTACATCCCAAGCCCTTTTTATTTTTTATTTTGAGACGGTATCTCAGTTGCTGAGGCTGGCTTTGAACCTGCAATCCTCCTTCCTCAGCCTCCAAAGTTGCTAGGATTATAGGCATGAACCACTACACCTGGCTAAAACTAGCTTTGGAAGCTTTTCATATCCTCAGAGGGCTCTGAGAAGAAATGAATTCCAATTGCATGGGAAATAATGAACTCAGAAAGGTGAAGTGACTCATTCAAGTCACATAGCTCAGAAGAAACGAACGTAAAGCTTCAATGATCTGACATCAAGTCCATGAAAGACTCTTCCAAGGCAGGTAGCCTTAGTTTTGGGGGAAGAAACCTCAACAGGGAAGTCCCTTACTTGCAAATTGGGTCCAGAGCTCAAGTCTATGGTAGGCAGCATCAATCTTAACTCTGAGGCACTCTCCCCACCCCAGTTAGAGACTGCAACCCCAAATCCCAATCATAATTCTACAGCTATCCTTACTTTCCTGTGGGGCTAAAGGCCACAGAAATGACTGCTTCACTGTGACCCTCCAAGGAGCTGGTGCAGCGGGTCACAGCTCGGACCCTGAAGATGGCCTGTGGCTGGTAGATGATGTCTAGGATCTTCTCTGTCTCCACTGCCTGGGACTCCAGTGTCTTCCCCAGTGAGGAGACGATTTCTGCATCATGGACATAGAAAGCCAGGGGCAGGGGATCCTCCTGGAAAGCAATGATAAAGGGCAACTCTACTATGAAGGACATACAGGGTCCACCTCTGCCCTGAACATACCCCACTGAGCTGTGGGAGGTGAGGTTGCTTCTTTATAGCCACCCTGCTTGGGATATCCCTGTCAGTCCCCATTGAACAGGACCTTTTCAATCCTTGAAGTGCAATCTTAGGACACTCACATAGCCTTCTGAAATTGTTTTTTTTTTTTTTTTTTTTGGAGGTGCTGGGGCTTGAACCCAGGGCTTTAAGCACTCTACGAACTGAGTTATAGCCCCAGCCCCCTAAAATCTTTTATCTGCATATCACAACCACTCTGGGAAGTAGACATTAATATCCCCACTTGATGGATTAAAAAAATAGGCTCAGATCAACTAAGTAATTAGTTCAATGTCCTATTGCCAATGACTAATTCAGGTTACCTGGTGTTCTGCAAAAAGAACAGTAAGGTTCAGGGTTACGGTCACCATCTAGCATTATTCGGTGTTTTCCAAACCATTCTACTATTCTAAACCTGTGTAAGAAGCATCCGAAAAACTGATTAAAAATGCAGACTGTTTGCTGGGTCTGGTTTAGTAAGTGGGGTGGGGACCAAGAGCTGCCCACCCCAGCAGAGAGCAGCACTTCATAAACACTGATGTAAAGGTTAAGAACACGGGTTTTGACTCTGACAGACTTGCATTCCAATTACAAATCTATCACCGGGGGATATTAATGTGTCCCCTCTTGAGAGGCTGTAACATGGAATCAAGGAGATCTGGCATCCAATTCGTTCAAAATGCGGCCTCTACGCGGGTGAACCCGAAGTAAAAGGGGTAAAGCGCTTTCACACGGATCCCACCTTCTGCCCTTCCCGGGAGGTAGGTGGGGTCGCTCGCCAGGTAGGCCATCTACTGTCGGTGAGCAACCGGGCCCCTGAACCCCAGACCCTCGATCTCCTGGTCTCCCACGGGGCCCGCCAGGAGGAGGATGCTGGGCGGCTCACCTGCGCCAGCAGCGCGTTGCACACCAGCTGCAGCTTGTCGGGAGTGATGTCCACGGGCACGTCGAACGGGGAGCCCAGCAGCTGCCCACCCTCATCCTGGAACTGCACTAGCAGCCGCTGCACATCGGGCGCCGCCGTCTCGTCCTGCGCGAACAAGCGGGGTTGCCGTGAGCTTTGCAGCCCCGATCGCTAGGTCTCGGCTTTGCCTCCCACCGGCCTCGGGGACCCAGCCCGGCGCTGAGCCGCGGCGCCCCCGCCCCATCCGAGCACACCCACCGCCGCTACCGCCGCCATCCTGCGTCCCCACGTGGAGGAGAAAGACTCCCGCAGGACAGAGCGCCGCCTCCGTGTCGCGCGTGGCCGCGGGCTGTCACAGCGCCCTCTGGGGTTCGGAGGAGAAGAGTCTGGCCGCTCCCGGCCGCGGCTCTGGACTCAGGCGGCGACCTTCCTCTGCTCAACAGCTCTCGTGGAGGCGCCTCCCACCACTTTAGTCCCCGCAGTGCATTCCTGGATACAATCAACCTTTAGACTCTTCACGAAAGGAATTCTTTCAGCCCCTTTTATAGATGAGCAAACCGAGGAGCTGAGAAGTTAATAACTTACCTCCAAATCACAGAGGCAGAAAATGGCAGAGGCTGAATGGGCTGAGCTCCAGGCAGCGCACCTGGCAGGGATGGCTTACGAAGTCAGAAACTATTTTTAAAAATGGATCGAGTCAATTAATATTTGATGAGCACAAAAGCAAATAATCTCAACTGGACTTGGTGGTGCAAACCTTTATTCCCAAATACTTGGGAGGTTGAGGCAGGGGGTTGACAGTTTTGAGGCTAGCCTGGGCAACTTAGCCAGACCCAGACTCAAAATAAAAAATAAAAAAGGGGTGGGATGTAGCTCAGTGGTGGAGTGCCTGCCTAGCATGCACGAGGGCCTGGGTTTGATCGTCAGCACTGCCAAAAAAAAAAAAAGGCAAACCATCTACAGTTACCAGCACTGTATAGTAATAATAATAATAATAATAATAATAATAATAATGGTAATGATAGTACTGTGTCAGGCATTGTTTGAAGTGCTTGACATACATAACTCATTTAATCCTCCCAACAGCCCTTTTCTCCCACATTCCTGATGAGGAACCCAAGCAAAGAGTATTGAACATGAGCTCTCTTATTGGTCACTTGGGTCTTCCCCTGCTACTCTCCTCTCCCTGGTTCGCAGAGGCAGTCTCAAACTCCTCAAGTCACTCGACCTCACTAACAACCTTGTTCCCTCCAGCTCCCGTGCTGCAATGAGTAACATACAGTCACCTTCTCCTCCTCCTCCTCCTCCTGCCCCCCGCCTTCTTCTTCTTCTTCATCTTTTGGTTCAGAGGATTGAACTGAGGGATGCTTAACCACTGAGCCAAATCCCAACCCGTTTTTATGGTTTATTTATATACAGGGTCTTGCTGAGTGGCTCAGGTCATTGCTAAGTTGCTTAGGCTGGCTTTGAGCTTTTGATCCTCCTGCCTCAGCCTCCTGAGCTGCTGGGATTACAGACAGGCAGGCACCAGTGTGCCCTGCTCACCATCGCTTCCTGTCTGGACCACCACCATAGCCTCTGGGCCAGCCTCTCCGTCTCTATCCCCTGCTTCTCTCGTCCATTTTCCACACCGCAGCCAGTGCCATCTTTCAAACCAAAAAGCTGCTCTGTTACTGACTCTTCATCCAAATACCCTGCAGTGACTCCTTTAATGCAGGAACGAACCAAATTCCTTAAGGTACAGTCAGCCTCACTGTCTCCAGCCATCCCTCTATAAGACCAAATCCTTCTGTCTTGCTTCTAAACTCGTCCAAGGCATGGCTCTTCCTGCATTAGTGCTCTTGTACTTCCAAGTTTTTGTTTTTGTTTTTTTCTGTCTGGGACTCTTATGGACGGAACTGTGTCTTTTCAAATGCATATGTCAAAAAATAGAGGCCCCACTGGGAGCAGTGGCACATACTTGGAATCCCAGTGGCTTGGGAGGCTGAGGCAGGAGGATCGTGAGTTCAAAGCCAGCCTCAGCAAAAGCGAGGCACTAAGCAACTCAGTGAGACCCTGTCTCTAAATAAAATACAAAATAGGGCTGGGGATGTGACTCAGTGGCCCAGTGCCCCTGAGCCAGTACCAAAAAAAAAATGTGTATATATATATATATATACATATATATATTTTCTACCCTCTAAGGAGGAAATAAAGTTAAGTGTGGTCATAAGAGCAGGGCCCCAATCAGACTAAACTGATGCCTTTATAACAAGAGAAGGGATTCCAGAGCACACACTGCCCCCTATCTCTGGTGTCTCCATCTCTCCTAGCACCCCATCTGAGGACACAGAGGAACCAGGGAAACCAAGAAGAAGACTGTCTGCAAGCAGAGGAGAGATGCTTCATCAGAGTCCAACCCAGATGGAACCTTGATCTTGAACTTCTTAACCCCAGAGCTGTGAGAAAATCAGTATCTGCTGTTTGGGACTAGGATTCTGTTATGGCCATCTGAGCAGACTAATACAGAGGCAGTTCCTCCAGTTCTGGCCTTAAATATTCATTCATTTATCCATCCAACAAATGTATTGAGCATGTAGTCACTGTCAGACATTGTTCTTGGAACTCTACCTGCATTTACCACTTATTCAGGGACGCCTTCTCTGAAACAACAACATAATTCCCTGTTTTGCTTTTTTATTTTATTTAGTTATTTGGTAACAGGCATTGAATCCAGGGTCACTTAACCACCGAGCCACATCCCCAGCTCTTTTTGTGTTTTATTTTGAGACAGGATCTTGCTAGGTTGCTCCGAGCCTCGCTACACTGCTGAAGTTGGCTTTGAACTTGCAATCCTCCTGCCTCAACCTCCTAAATCGCTGGGATTATATGTGTGAGCCAGCAAGCTTGACCTGTTTCGTGTTTTTAAAACATCTCAATATTCCTCACATTTAGAAATCACAGATCCAGCTGGACATAGTGGTACACTCCTAGCAACTCAGGAGGCTGAGGCAGGAGGATCGCAGTTTACCAGCCTCAGCAACTTAGCAAGATCCTGCCTCAAAACAAACAAACAAACAAACAAACAAAATTAAAAGGGTTGGGGATGTAGTTTAATGGTAGAGCACCCCTGGGTTCAATCCTCAGTACCAAAACAAAGAAATCACAGTTTCATGGAATTACTTCATTAATTCATTCAATAAATATCACTGAGCACTTACTATGTACCACACATTGTTATAGACACTGGGAATATGTGAGTAAATAAGAGGTACAAATCCTTGCCCTTGTGAGTATTCTCTGCTTCCCTTACCATTCACAGTTCCTGGCACATAGGAAATGCATGTAGAATAAATTACTGATCAGAATTTGAATTTAGGGTCCCCTAGATCTAAAATCACAAAACCAAACTTCTCTGCTAATAATATGCTCCCTATCATATTATTTCATTGCTTACCCCACAAATGGGGTCCAGGGTTTGGGATACCATTAGGGCAGGGGATTCATCCATTCATCCATTCATTTGTTCATTCAACCAATACATGTGGATGCAGTAGTACGTACCTAAACTTGAGAGGCTGAGGCAGGAGGATCCCTTGAGCCTAGGAATTCAAAGCCAGTCTGAGCAGCATGATGAGACTCCATATCAAAACAAAGACAAAACCGAGGACAAAACCAAAATCAAACCATGGTTTGGGGTTGAGCCTCATGTTTAGCAGGGCAGTAGAGCCTGTCCAAGGTCACTTAGCTGTGTCTAAGTGTTCAAGGTCACAGAACTAGGAGCAGGATCTGGTGTGGGTGACTCCACCTACCCTTTTCCTTCAGTGTCTTTCAGGCAAGTTGGAAAATATATGGGAGGTGGGGGTGGAGTAGAGATGAGGCGCACAGCCCCAGCACGCAATGCCGTTCACTCACGCAGAGGACGTGACTCTGCCTGTCTCTCTGGGAAGGCAGAGGGTTGCAAACTTTCTGAGCGGCTGTCCATTCCCTCTGGGGGCAAGTTCTCAGCCCAGGTTTAGGGGCATTGGAGGGCAGGAAGGTCCTCAGTCCTAGTGGGGCCATCTAAGTAAATTTGCCTTGGGAGTCCTCTGTTGGCGAAGGAGTAAGCGTTGCGCCCCAGGATAGCCCCCTCTGTGATGATGGACGCAGCTTGTCCCCGGAAGCCTGCTTCTGATGAGGAGCCTCCTCTTGTCCTGGGAGAGTTCCCGGCCACCTGGGCTGTGTGTGTGTGTGTGTAGGTGGGGGTGGTCATAGTTCTTGGTCTCAGGGAATTTACATTCTGACCCAGCCCTGGCCCTAGATTTCAGTCAGAAGAGGAAGAAAGAGAGCCCTTAAGGAGCTCCCAATCTGACAGAAGAAGTAGGCTGAATATAATCCCAGGACACAGTGGAGGGAGGAAGAAATCATTCACACCCGAACAGCAACCCCCACACACTACACCCAGCTGGCAAGTCGGGCTGATCTTGCAAGGACTTTTTAGCAAGTGAACACAGGAGAGCCGGGTTGAGGTGTTGCAATAAGTACAAGTGGAAGAGGAAAAGGAACTTTCCTCCATTCTGCCCTCCCCTTCCCCCTCCCGCCAGAAAGGCATTTCTGGAAGTCTCCAGTTGTTCAGGGACCTAGGCAGCTGCTCTGTGTCCAAGTCCATCATCCCCTCAGCTGTCACTCTGCTCCCAAAATAGCAGTGGTGTTGGGGGGGAGGGAGATTGTTTATCTGGGATGGAGGTGGAGATGGGGTATTATGGCTGTGCCTGGGGAGGGGATCTGCTGGGGGGTTCCCGTCCCTTCTGGATCTTTCTCTTGTTCTTTGTGGTACGAGTGTCTGAGGCTCCCGGGACTACCCCTGAGCCTGGTGCTCAAGGGGCAGAGGACAGTCAGCATCTCCACGTGGTCGTGACTGTCCAGTCAGGGGAGGGGGAGGACCCTGAGTATCAATGACAGACTCCAGGGACACCTGCCCCTGTGTCCAAATATGGTCTGGAGTCACTGGCTGGAGTGATAAAGTCTCCTGGGTCAGGGTTGGGAGGGGCAGACCGAGGCCGGTGACCGAGGGAGACAAGAGAACTCCATAGCAGCATCCTAGGAGAAGCGCCTTGTTGAGAGGGTGAGCTGCCCGGGAGGCCACAGGGAGAGGGCACTGGGAACCTTCAGGCCTGCTGCGAGATGGCAGTGCAGGCCTTCAATACGCTGGCTTCACCCACCTGGACTGGGAGGCATGGGGACTCAAGCTCTGAGCAAATGTTATAATGTCCTTCAGGAGCTATGATTTTGGGGGTGCTTGGGTGGGTCCCTTCCATGCAGAATCCCTGCCCTCCACCCTGGTGGTGTCCTGGAGCCCTGGACCTCAGGCCAGGAGCCCTGCCCTGGGTCTGAACTGAGGGGTTAACCAGACAGAGCTGCCCTGTCCAGACAGATGGCCGAGGTGGAAGCAGCGCAGCTGAAGGAGGAAGGGAACCGGCACTTCCAGTGCCAGGACTACAAGGCGGCGACGAAGAGCTACAGCCAGGCCCTGAAGCTGACCAAGGACAAGTCACTGCTGGCCACGCTCTATCGGAATCGGGCAGCCTGTGGCCTAAAAATGGTCTGCACGGGGGTCTGGGGGCTCTTGGGACTGGGAGGTAGGGCTGGGAGGCAGCCCCTGTCCTGATAGGAATTGGCCATTGTCCTAGCCGTGTCACCTGGGCACAGGGTGCAGAGAAGGGTGCCTCCTACTGCCCAACCCGCTGCTCTGGAGGGAGACGTTCACCCAGTTCACAATCAGCCAAATGCCAGGGGCTTTTCAGATGGAATTTCAGGGCAGCTTAAGAATAGCCCTTCGAGGTATCTGTTGCTGTCATCTCCATGTTGCAGACAAGAAACTCAGGGCTCAGAGGGCTCCATGAACTTGTCCTAGCTCTCCCAGGTGGTCGAAGAGCCCAGACTCAAGCCGGTTCACTTTCCCATGCCTGAGGCTGCCCAGCAGCAAACACTCTCTGGTGGCCTCTGCCGTGGGCCCCCATCAGTTGTCTCCTTCCCCTCCCCCATTTCTCAGGAGAGCTACGTCCAGGCAGCTTCAGATGCCTCAAGAGGTGAGTTTCCCAACCCCTGGCTCTGCCTCTCCCAGCGTGGTTTGTATTGGGTTTTGATTTGGTTATTATTTTTTTTAAGGAAACAGTGATAGTCTGGAGTGAGTTCAGAAGGGATAGAACCAGTCAGGTGTGGTGGCACATGCCTGTAATCCTAGCAATTTAGGAGGCTGAGGCAGGAGGATCACAAGTATCAAGGGCAGCCTCGTCAATTTAGCAAGGCCCTGTCTCAAAATAAAAAATAAAAAGAGCTAGAGGTGTAGCTTAGTGGTAGAGCACCTCTGGATTTAATCTCCAGTAATATACACACACTCACATATACACATACATTCACACGCACACGAAGGGAGGGAGGGAACCAGAAACAGCTGAGGGAAGCAGCAGTATCCTCCAGGAAGGCAACTCTCAGGTGGACAGAGAGGCTGCCTTCAAATACCTAAAATGTTGTCACAAGGAAGCAGGGTTGTATTTCATCTCAGGGACTCCAGAGCCAGATTTAGGATAAAAGGACAAGTTATAGGGAATATATTTGGGGTAGAAAGAGGGAAGCGTTTTCTAACAGAGCTGCCTGGCTGTCTTGAGAAGGAGGGAGCTCCTGTTGCGGAAGATGCGCAAGCACCAATCAGATGAGCCCTGACAAGACTGGAACTGAATGAGATGACTCTTAAGCTCTTCCAGTCTTAAGACTCTGTGGATCTTACTCTTTCTCTAACAAAAAGGTGGTATGGGTCAGATAGTCCACATGGGCGGATAATCTTCGAGGAAGACAGGATCCTGGAGTTGGAGCTGGGGTGGAAGTAGGGAGAGGTGGTCTGCATCCTGGTCCCCTGCGACTCTGCCCGGGGTCTGTCCTCTCTAGCCATAGACATCAACTCCTCAGACATCAAGGCTCTGTACCGGCGATGCCAGGCCCTGGAGCACCTAGGCAAGTTGGACCAGGCCTTCAAGGATGTGCAGCGCTGTGCCACCCTTGAGCCACGAAACCAGAACTTCCAGGAGACACTGAGGAGGCTCAGCACCAGCATCCAGGAGAAGGTAGCTGGATCTCTACCCATAAACCTTGGGTTCCCATCCACTTCCTAGTAGGGATGATGGGTGAAGGAAGCAGGACCCCAGGACAGAGCCAGCCCTACCTTCACACTCTGAATTGGAGATAGCCAGGGGCACCAGCAGGCTCCACAGGGCTGCTGAACCAGTGCACCAACCTCTGAGTGATTAAAATGTGTTGTGATGCTGTCTGAGGGCACAGGACAGCCAGGGCTAGAAGCTTCCAGTTGGAAGCTTCAAAACAACTATGATCACTTAGCTTTTAAATGTCTAAGGGAATTGTTTATTCTAAAGTTGGGCTGATGTTTCCTTCTCTTCCAAGACTATTATGATGACCACACAGGCTAATCAATGTAACTAGATTGAGAGTATCATGGGGCAAAGACTTAATTTTATTCCCTGTTCTATCACCAACATCTAGAACAGCATCTGGTACACAGTTGTTATTCAGTTAACTTTTGTTTAATGAATAAATGGATGTGCCAGGGCAGAGTAAATTTTTAAAATTTTTTTTCTTATTATTTATACATGACAGTAGAATGTATTTTGACATATTATACATATATGGAGTATAACTTCTTATTCTTCATGATGTAGAGTTACACAGGTCATGAAATCATATATACACACAGGGTAGTAATGTCTGATTCATTCTATTATCTTTCCTATTCCCATTCTCTTCCCCCTCACCCGCTTATTGTGAGTTAGCAACTGCATATCAGAGGAAATATTCGGTCTTTGGTTTTTTGGGATGGGCTTATTTCCAGAAGAAACTTTTAATATTTACCGAGATGAAAAGACAGAAATAATGTGATCCCTCCTGCCTCCCGCATGAATCCCTCCTCTCTTCTCAGCTTCGTGTGCAATTTTCTACAGACTCGAGGGTACAGAACATGTTTGAGATCCTGTTGGACCAAAACAGTGATGCTGATAAGCTGGAAAAGGTGAGTGACAGGCTACGCCACTCAGCCAGCAGAGGGCGCTCTCGGACCCGCGGCTCTGGGTGCTGGGTTCCTCCTGGACTCTGCACTTAAACGCCCTGACCTGTTCAGAACGAAAGGCTGGGGTCCTTGGTCCTTGAAGAACATGGAGGGAAATTAGCGCAAAGTCAAGCACGTTAGAAAACAGTGCCAGAGTGAATCCGGTGTGGAGAGTCACGTAGCAGGGTCCGATCCTGTCTCTAAGATTCTGATATTTTATTCATCATAGATTTTTTTGGCAATGATTTTGATTTTTAAGAACATTGCACTAAGCTCTTATTTACCTGGATTACTAGCTTTTTGGGTGCCTCTTTAAATTTTGCACCCAAGGGGAATGCCTCACTCGCCTCACAGTAATTTTAGAACCGAGAAACAATGACAAATTTAAATAATGTTTTATTTCATTTAGAAGTATTGCAAAGTCATTCAGAAACCTTAAACTATGTACTGATACAATCATCTTCTTAACCAAATGTGATGCTGTGTTTTTTATGTTCCCTTCTAGTCCTCCTTTGGAAAAAAAAAAAAAAAAAAAAAGAATGTCAAACATTTGAGTGTTTTACATTTACAAGAACTCAAAAGACAGTGCCTGGGGGTGGGAGTTGTTAGTTTTATAGTCAGAAAATCCCCAATATGCAAATATCTTTTTTTCCCCCCCAGTATTGGAGTTCTCTACACTGAGCTACATCTGCAGAACTTTTTGTTTTATTGGAGAGGGGGTCTTTTTAAGTTGTGCAAATTGGCCTTGAACTTGTGATCCTCTTGCCATGGCCTCTTGAGTAACTGGGATTACAGGTGTGTTTATCACCACACCCAGCTTGGAGTCTTTTTTATATACATAGTTTAGACGTAGATGGAAACAATACCCCAATTTTTATTTATTTATTTTTTTATGTGGTGCTGAGGACCGAACCCATTGCCCCACACACGCCAGGCAAGAACTCTACCACTGAGCTACAACCCCAGCCCTTGGAGTCTTTTTATCTATAATTTTATTAAGTGTTTTTTTTGCTTTGGTTCTTGTTTTTTTTTTTTTTTTTTTTTTAACTAGGAATTTAACCCAAGTGTGCTTAACCCCTGAACCACATCCCCAGTCTATTTTATATTTTACTTAGATATAGGTTCTTGCTAAGTTGCTTAGAGTCTCACTAAATTGCTAAGGCTGGCTTTGAACTCACAATCCTCCTGCCTCAGCCTCCTGAGTCACTGGGATTATTGGCATGTCCTCCGCCTCTGGCTTGCTTTTTGTTTTTGTTTTGTGGGTCCCCTCTCCCTCCAGTTCTGGGCATCATACCTAGGGCCTTGTTATGCTAGGCAAGTGCTCTACCACTGAGCTACATTTCCAACCCTTATCCGTGACTTTAAATGGCTGCTATCTATTTTGAGTTGGTCTTTATGCAGGTTACTTTGACTTCTTTTTGAATTATGTTTTTGGGTTGTGTTTCCAGGAATGGGATTATAAGAGACTATAATGATGTTCTGAGGACCCATAGCTTGCACCAACCTCTGTACTTGGTCCATGAACAAAACCTCAGCTTTGACCCTCCTTGTCTCTTTCTTCCTTCAGGCTGCCAACAACCTCATTGTGCTGGGCAGGGAGGAAGCAGGGGCTGAGAGGATCTTCCAGAACAATGGAGTGGCCCTGCTGCTGCAGCTTCTGGACACTAAGAGGCCTGAGCTGGTGCTGGCTGCTGTGCGAACTCTGTCAGGCATGTGCAGTGGCCACCGAGCTAGGGTGAGGACCTGGGGACTGTCATGCTCAGTGCAGGTGGCTGCCAGTCCAAGGATTTGGAGGGAGACATATGGTCATGACTGTGATGGGCATAAAGGGAACCGGATAACAAGTCTAGAGCGTTTTCCTGTCCTCCAACCGTGGTTGTATGGACCCTGAAAAGAGTGTTTCAGGCCTTTTCTGTTTGAACTGGAAGTGGGTTTGATGAAACAAAAGTAAGGTACTGAGAGTGGTTTATAGGAAGAAACTGAATGAAAGGCATGCTAGTTCATATGTTTTTCTGACTGTCTTTGAAACCCAATGTGTATTTCACACTCACACCACTTTACCATATGATCTTGCTATGTTGCAAGGGCTCAGTATCTCCGTGTGATGAGAGGCTGCTGTTTTGGGTGGTGTATGTCTTCACCTTTGGAAAGACGTTTCCCAGGCTGCGGGACTCGTGAGAGGGTGCCCGTTTCCCTACGTCTTGGAGTGGGATAGAAGTGATGTTACCCACCCTTCACGTGTATGGCAGCCCAGAAGGATAGAGAGTGCAGCTGACTGTGGTTCTTGATGGGGGTCTAGGCCACGGCGATTCTGCATGCAGTCCGCATAGACCGAATCTGTGGCCTCATGTCTGTGGAGAACGAGGAGATGTCTCTGGCGGTCTGCAACCTGCTCCAGGCCATCATTGACTCCCTGTCTGGGGAGGACAAGCGGGAGCATCGAGGGAAGGAGGAGGCCCTGGTTCTAGGTAGGAAATGTTCTGTTTTGGAGCAAGTGGTCTCAAAGGAACAGTCAGTCACCAGACTGGGCATTTCCTGTGTGTGGAGGTGACCTGGTTATTTATTTATTTGTTATTTATTTATTTACTAGTATTGGGGATTAAACCCAAGGCCCTTTACCATTGAACTACATCCCCAACCCTTTTTATTTTTTATTTCAAGACAGGATCTCACTTAGTTGATTCTTTAAGGCCTTGTTAAATTGCTAAGGCTGGCCTTGAACTTGACATCCTCCTACCTCAGTGTCTTGAATTGCTGGGATCACAGGCGTGTGCCACCATGCCTAGTGTTTTCTGATGATAAAAGTGTGAAAGGTATAACAACAGTATTTAGAGTAGCCAAAAAGGTGGAAAATACACAAGTGTCAAACGGGCATGATAATGCACGCCTATAATCCAGCAACTCCGGAAGCTGAGGCAGGAGAATTGCAAGTTTGAGGTCAGCCTCAGCAACTTAGCAAGATAGACGGGCTGGGAATTTGGCTCAGTGGTAGAGGACACCAGGGTTCAATCTCCAACATCATTAAAAAAAAGTGTCTATCATGGATGACTAGAGAATCAAAATATGGCATATGCATGCAATGGAATATTATTCAGTCTTAACAAAGAAGGTAGTTTTGACATGCTACAACATGGATGAACCTTGAAGACACTACACTAAATGAAGTAAGCCAGTTGCAAAAGGACAAATAAACATGTGATTCTAGTTATTTGATGTAACTTGTGGAGTCAAACTCAAAGAGACAGAAAGTAGAAAGGTGGTTGCCGGCAAGTGAGGAAAGGGCAATGGGGAGTTATTGTTTAATGAATACAGAGTTTCAGTTTTGTAAGATGAAAAATTTTCTGTGGATGAATAGTGGTGATGTTTGTACTACAATATGAAGATACTTAATGATACTAAAGAGTACACTTAAAATGGCTAAAATGATAAATATTGCATTATGTATATTATATCCCAATTTTAAAAAGAGTTACACAGGCTTACTAGAGAAATTTGGGGAAATATAGAAATATGTAAGGATGAGAAAAAATACCTGTAACCACTCATTCAGTAATCACTATTATCATCACCATGTGTGCCTGTCCAATTTCTATGCATATAAATACAAATATTCATATAGATATCTATTTAATGAAATTGGAATTCTGCTTTGAATAGTTTCATGATTTTATCTTCCCTGAGTATTGTATTAGTATTTCATACCATTTAAAATTCTTCTTCTTCTTTTTTGGTACTGGGATTGAACTCAGGGGTGCTCTACCACTGATCTACATCCCCAGCCCTTTTTATTTTTTATTTTTTTTAGGTGCTGGGGATCGAACCTAGGGCCTTATACTTGCAAGGCAAGCGCTCTACCGACTGAGCTATCTCCCCAGCCCCGCCCTTTTTATTTTTTAAGACAAGATCTCACTAAGTTGCTTAGGGCCTTGCTAAGTTGCTGAGGCTGGCCTTGAACTTGGGATCCTCCTGCCCCAGCCTCCCAAGTTGCTCGGATTACAGGCATGGGCCACCATGCCTGGCTTGGCATTTGCCTTGCAACATCCATGGTGGGCAGGGAAGTCCTGGCGTCACAGGCAGAGGCTGGAATTCAGGCTCCCAGGACATCTGAGTCTGGGAGGGAGTCAAATGTCTGTAAGGAATATAAATTTCCTTTTTAGAAAGCATTTTATTAAATCAGTTTATTAAAAACTACATACAGTGTCCCTGGATCTCTGCCAGTCATTGCCAGGAAGTGAAGAACTTTCTAAGAACCTGAGCTATTTAAGGGCTATTGTGGAAGACAAGGTTCAGAGTGGCTGAGAACCCCAGGGGTGTTGTCTAGGGATTTCCTTATTTTTGGGGGGTGATATGGGCAATATCATAGTCCCCTGGGACATTCACATATCCAGAAAGTAGTGGATTCAATATTTCCAGGGTCCTTCTAGAAGCCTCTGCCATTCCTGATACTGTCTATCTGAGATATTCTACTCCTTGCTCTTGACCTCTATCCTCTGTTCCTCAGACACCAAGAAGGACCTGAAGCAGATCACCAGTCACCTGCTTGACATGCTGGTCAGTAAGAAGGTGTCTGGCCAGGGTAGGGACCAGGCGCTGAACCTGCTCAATAAGAATGTCCCCAGGAAGGACCTTGCCATTCATGACAACTCCCGCACCATCTATGTGGTAGATAACGGTGAGGAGATGGGAGGGTTTGGGGCTCACATGGCCTTCGAGTGGGCACCAGGTTTCTGCATGGAGCAGAAAGCAGAAGAGATTTTCTAGCAGACAGTTAGTAAATTCATCAGATCCAGGTTTACCTCTTCCCTAAACTGTCTTCTTTAATTGTTCAGGAATCATATATGTGGCTTTATAATCTGCTCTGGCTAATTCTCTCATGGGTTTTATGCCTGTTTCTAAAAGGTTCAAGTCAACCTCTATGGGTGTGAAATTTATCTTTCGATGTTATACTTCTCTTGTTTGCTTTTCACAGATCTCAGTAAAATGCATATGCATTTGCTTACATCTTACAAATCACAGGTCACTGCAGTGCTTAAGGCCTGGCCTATGTTATTTCCCCCCACTTCTGGTCTTCTCTGCATATTTTTAAGTGGGACATCAGCAGCCACCTCTGCTCTCTGCACTAGGATCTAGGCTCAACCATATGGTTTATAGGATGGGGCACCATCCTATAAAGAAAAGCACCAGAATGAATAACATTTGGGTTAAAATACAGTGGATTTAAAAATTCTGAGACATTAATTCAAAGCTGCAGCGTTGAGCTCCTTGGGTAAAGCAAACTGGGGTGGAGTAAAGCTTCCATTAGGAGATCAAATCTGGCATGAGCTCTTGGCCCAGGGAAGGGGCAAAGGCTGACAAGGAGGCCGTCCAGTGTTCTAATAGAAAAGGAATGAGATGCTCAAAGCCAGAGCAGGATGGGAACAAAGAGATGAGATTGGGGAGGTGACGGGAAGTAGAGCAGGTGCCTTGGGGAGCCAGGCTGGGGAGTTTGGGTTGCTTCATGGGGCTTCTTTCAGTCCTACCAAGCACTTTTTTTGTGTGTCTGGTTGTGACATAATAAATATATATTTGGCACCTGCTTCCTGGCACACAACCCCTAAACCTGTTGGAATCTCCAAAGTGATAAGGTCCTCTTATGCTAATGAGAAGACTAGTGACTGGGGAATCTGGAAAGACCCAGGACGAGGGGGGAGGTTTCCAGGGGAGCCAACCATGTGATTAGAGGTTGGAACTTTCTGTCCCATCCCTCAACTCCCACCCCACCTCTGACCTCTGAGACTCCATGTAAGAAGTTCTAACTGAAGGATTCTGAGAGCGTCCAGGTTGGTGAGGTGCTGGGAGGGTGGCACCCCTGGAGAGGATTTGGGAGTGCCATGCCCCTACCCAGACCTCGCCCTGTGCATCTCTTCCATCTGGCTCTTCCTGATTGCATCCTTCATAATAAACTGAAAATCTAGTAAATAATGTTTTCCTGAGTTCTGTGAGATCTTCTAGCAAATTTTAAAACTGAAGGAGGGGAAATCATTTGTAGCCAGTTCAGACAGAAGTGGGAAATGTGGAACCTACCACTTGGGACCAGCATCTGAATTGGAGGCAGACTTTGGGCCTGAGCCCTTAGCCTCTCGGGTCAGCGTTAACCCCAGGTAGAGTGTCCGAGTTGAACTGAATTGCAGGACACCCAGCTGGCATCGGATGTGAAGTACAGAGAGGAGTAACAGAGAGGGAACAGAAGTTTTCCTTAAAGTGATAACATACACATAGCACAAAAAATTGCAGCTAAGCATTTTTTAATTCCTTCTTAACACCCATATTTACCCTGACTGTTCTTCCCACATACCCCTACCACCCAAGGTCTGGCCAACTCCCAGGCACCTCTAAGAGTTGGCCCTGAGATCAAACTATCTGTTGTCCTGGAGGCAGTGTAGCCTAATGGTCAACAGTGGGGACTTTGATATCAGATATCATGGGGAGATATCTACATCTCTTGCCAGCTACACGATCTTGTGCGACTCTCTTGGCTTCTCTAAGCCTTGGCTTTCTGCTCTGAAAGATGGGAATAATGATTCCTAATCAGAAGGTTAGTTTTAGGATGAGGTCAGGTATACTTTGGCACACAGCAGGTGCTCAAAATGAGTTGCAAGTCTTGTTGAAGCCAACTATCCCTTCTGTGGTGTAACTACCCAGTATCATACCTTCCTTAAACATCGTATGTCTGCTTTCCATACTACTTTGAAGGCGGGACCTAAAAGGTACACATTTAATCCTTCACTTATTCCACAACCACATGACTATCAAACTAGTCTGATGGAGAAAGTCTTTGAAGAATCTCCACCAAAGATGATAGTGATAAATAGTAAATATAGTATTGCCTAAATTAATAATGGATTGGATTGAGTGACAATTATGTCTCTGGATTGGCACCAGGCTGTTTCTGCATATTGTTTTTTTTTTAAATCTTATTGAACCCTCAATCTCAATAAGGGAGGTAGTATTATATCCATTTTATAATCAAAGGAACTGAGGCCTAGAGAAAAGAGAAGACAAAATAGTATGTGAGGATGACTGCATGTCTGCTCACAGAGTGTTAGTACCTGAGTGCTCTGAGATCAACTCATCTTCATTTTCAAAATGTGAAAATAGTCCCACAGAGGATGGTGGATCACTGAAGGTAGGGGCAGAGCCCGGTGGAGAACCTGTCTCTTGTCCCCATTCCAGTGCCCTAGACTCTGCTGTCTATAAAGACAGGGCTGGAGTGAAACCAGGGATAGGACATTGCTGAGTGAGGGGCTGAGTGAGGAGCTCAGCAGGAATCTCACCTTTGCCCCTATCTCCCTGTAGGCCTGAGGAAGATCCTGAAGGTAGTGGGACAGGTTCCAGATCTGCCCTCCTGCCTGCCCCTGACTGACAACACCCGCATGCTGGCCTCCATTCTCATTAACAAGCTCTATGATGACCTGCGCTGTGACCCGGAGCGTGATCATTTCCGAAAGATCTGTGAGGAGTATATCACGTGAGTCTCCTGGAGGCCTCGGGGTCGCTCTGTGTTAGGTCTCTGTGGTTGTTTAACAGATTATCCCCAAACTTAGCAGCTTAATAAACATCAGCTTGCAGGGTGGGTGGTTCTGGCTCAGGGTCAATCCTAGGTTGGCCTGGGCTATAGCCATTCAAAGACTTGACTGGGCTTCCAAGATGGCGCACTCACATGGTTGGCATGCTGGTGCTGGCTGTTGGTGGGAGGTCTCAGTTCCTCCCACGTGGACTCTCCTCAGGCTGCTGAAGAGTCCTCACCATGGCAGCTGGCTTCCCTGAGTGATGATCCAGGGGAGAGCACGGGGAAGGGCAACGTCTTTCACACTCCAGCCCCGGCAGCCACCCACATCACTTGCACCACATTCTAGTCATTAGATGCAAGTCCTTAAATCTGGCCTTAACCCACTGTGTGTCCCAAGTTGTCAAGTCTGCAAATATCACAACAAAATTAATACAGTTGCATTAAAATAGGTGGAAATCATTATCTAGATCTTAAATGTAGATTATATTATTTAATATTATAATTGTTATAGTCATAATATATACTGCTATTACATATTGTATACTGTATTTAAGTTTTTGTAGTATTCTACATCCAGGACGATGCCACAAAATGGGTTAAGGGAAGAGAATTACATTCCACCTTTTGAAGGGGGAGTGTCAGTATATTTTTGGACAAGAGGTGGGGACATGGCTCAATGGTAGAGCGGCCTACCTAGCATGTACAAGGCCTTGGGTTCAAAGTTCGGCACTGAAAACAACAAAAAACTGGGCATATTTTAAGCCTACCACAGTCTCTGATGGTTAAGAGGAACACCCATGGGCTGGTCAGGTGGGAAGCAGGCTCTCTGGAGACTTTAAGAACTGAGTGGTCTAGAGAGTAGGTGGGGTGGGACCCTCTGAAGCCCAGTGCCCTGGGTCTTCTTCTTGCTGCTCCATTATCTCAGATGCTCTGTCTGGGTCTCCATTTCTCCTTATGTGACCTCTCCCTTCTCCTCCTACTGCTATATGACCTTTTAACTGTTGCAGTGATTTGCAAACTGGTAAACTCTTCAGATTTCTGGGACACGGCCCATGGCTCAGTAGTGGGGGGGATGATCAGGAAGCCAGGGCTGAGCCTGGTGAAGCTCAGGTGCCTGTATTGTGCTTCTCCTTTCTCTCTTCTCAGGGTCTGCAAACGGTTTCCATAAATGGCCAGAGAAGAAATATTTTAGTCTTTTCAGAACAGACATATATTTCTTTTTAATTATTACAATAATTACTATTAATTATATTATTATTATTACAATGCTGGAGATTAAACCCAGGGGTGTACAACAACAAGCTACATTTCCAGCCCATTTTTATCTTTTATTTCTAGACAGCTAAGTTGCTAAGACTAGCCTTGAACTTTCTGCCTCAGCTTCTCAAGTAGCTGGGATTATAGGTGGGCACCACCGTGCCTGGCTTACCTATTTTTTAAAAAACCCTTTCAAATACAAAAATGCTTCTCTGCTCCCCAGATCTGCCAGTCCCTGCTCTATCCTATGGCATTTACTGACCCCCAACTTTGGTTCTCTTAGAGCTCCTCATGGTGTCCCTGCATTTTCCTACACAGCTCCAGCTTTTCCTACTACTTCCAGAGCTCCCCATGAGATCCCAAATTGGGTTCCACATCCTCACTGGACAGGGGAAGGGGCTGAGATGTGATGCCAAGCCATCCAGTGCACAGGCACCGTGCCAGGTCCCCCGGCCCCTGAAGCTATGGGGCCATCCGTCCCTCCAAATGCACAGTTGCTGGCCGCTGTGGACTCTGGCTGGAGGTCCACAGCTCTTGCCTATCTGTAGGACCTGCCTCAGCTGCGGACTGTCTCACCTTTCCCAGGGCAGCCAGCATCTACTGTCTTGTCCCTCACCCCAACTTAAAACAACTTTGCTGGGTGTCCCAGCTCCATAGTCTTCCTTGACTGAGGCTTTGTGGTGACTGCATTGCAGCCCAATGCCTCCCTCTACCTAGTCCAGCTTCCTAACTACAACTACTACTATCCTCAGTTTAGGAATTGAGAATCTAAAGTTCAGAGAGGTTCTGTGAGTTGCCCAATGTCCACAGCATATGAGTTGTAGAATCACAACGCAAATCCAAATCTTTCTGCCTCCACATCTCACACTCTTTCCACAAACTTGGACCTGTTATCTTGACAATCCTTACCCTCTGTTTTAGGGGCAAGTTTGACCCCCAGGACATGGACAAGAATGTGAATGCCATTCAGACAGTGTCTGGCATCCTGCAGGGGCCCTTTGACCTGGGCAATCAGCTACTGGGAATGAAAGGCGTTATGGAGATGATGGTGGCTCTGTGTGGCTCAGAGCGAGAGGCTGACCAGCTGGTGGCCGTGGAGGCCCTCATCCACGCCTCCACCAAGCTCAGCCGTGCCACCTTCATCATCACCAATGGCGTGTCATTGCTCAAAAACATCTACAAGACCACCAAAAATGAGAAGATCAAGATCCGCACACTGGTGGTGAGTAGGCTTATACCACCTACCCAGAGCCAGACACCATGCTGAGCACTGGGCACCCCAGGTAGAACAAGGCTGCTCTCCATTCTTGAGGAGACACCACACCAGGGGCACCCAGACCCCTAGGGTTCCCCAGAGTGACATGTGAGGACAGTGATTCAGAATGGCAGGTCTTGCATTTGGCCCTGGGATGTTTGCCTCATGAGTTTTGTCCAGAAAGCATTTTCAGAATGAATGCTAAGAAGCCAGTTTCCTTCATCAGCTTGTTTGTGGCAGTTAAGCCTGTTTCCCTTTTCCATTTTCATTTTACTGAAATTACATCCATTGATCTTTTCTTTATCTCGTGAACAATTACAGAAAAGATTTGAGTCATTGATCCGGTTTTTTATTCATATCAATTTTTAAAAGAAAACTGATCTTAACCTCTGCCATGGTGAATTTCTTTAAACAAAAGATTTTTTTTCTCTAACAAGAATATAATTTTCCCTGGGTTAAATTTTGCACATCCGAATTGGTCCCTCGTAGGACATTACTTCTCTGCGGTTTTTTGTGCCCTAACTAGGCGGACCATCGCAGTTGCAGATGGTTAACATCCTCTCAGGTGGATTTTTCAAAATACCTGTGAGATCGGCATAGCAGGAGAGTGGGGCCAGGGTAAAGGTCGCCAACTCTGTGAGAACCTAGAGGGTTCTGGGAGAGCATTTAGGAAGATTTGAGAGATTTGGCAAGATGTGTAGTAGGCATATAGCTGTGTCCAGACAGAGAGAAAGAGAGAGGTATTCTGGCCACAGGAGCCTGTTAAGCAAGGCCTGGTCCCAAGCCTTGGTGTCCCTGATCCTGCACATGTCTGTTCCTCCACAGGGACTCTGTAAGCTCGGCTCTGCAGGTGGCACAGACTATGGTCTCAGGCAGTTTGCTGAAGGGTCGACAGAGAAGCTGGCCAAGCAGTGTCGCAAGTAAGAGGGTTGTTTTCCAGCCCCTCCCAATGGACTTCCATGTAGGGGTCTCTGGGCTGCACTGTGGCGGGTGGTGAAAGGCCCGTCACCCGCTCTCCACCTCCCTGAGGTCACTTCACTGTCTTTACTGGAGCTCTGTCACCTTCCCCAGCAGTTCTCCCTCCCCACTTCCAGGTGGCTGTGTAATGCGGCCATAGACACCCGAACCCGGCGCTGGGCAGTGGAGGGCCTGGCCTACCTCACACTGGATGCTGATGTGAAGGACGACTTTGTCCAGGACATCCCTGCTTTGCATGCCATGTTCGAGCTGGCCAAGGCAAGTGTGGTCCTGACCTCCAACCTGGGGCAAGGGCTACTGGATTCAGGACCCTCCAATCCTTGTGTAAATCTGGGTGGGCCACCTCCCTCTTTCTGACCTTCATCTTACCTGGTTGTAAGTGCCTTCTTGGCAGAGGGAGGATGAGCAAGAAGACGGCATGTTTGCCTGTGGCCATGAGGGAGTGAGGTCCTGAGGCATTTGGGGCAGTGCCTTGTCGGGGTACCCGGGACTCCCAGCCTTGGGCACGGTCAAGATGGCGCCTGGCACTGAGCCAAAAGCGGTTGGCTATACAGTATTAGCTAGTTAACAATGTGATTAGTGCATGCCTCTCTCGTGTGCCTATTCTATACCTACAGCTGTTCGCCGTTTACCTCGTGTACTCTCCCTTGATTGGTTGAAGTGTATATAAGCTTGGTAACTTCCTGGGAGGAGGGAGTAGAAGCGAGGAAGAAGAGTGCGAGCGAGGGCGAGAGCCGAGCGGGAGAAGCGGAGCGACCGGAGCAGGCGAGAGTTAAGCAGAGGGAAAGAGAGCGAGAGAAGGCGTGTCTCCCTCGAGACACGACAAACGTCTGAAGCTTTGGAAGTTTATTGTGCACAGTCTTCCTTTCTTTCCCTCTTTTCTATCCCCTTCTCTCTTTTCTTTCTCTCGCTCTCTTTCCCTCTGCTTAACTCTCGCCTGCTCCGGTCGCTCCGCTTCTCCTGCTCGGGCTCACGCCTGCTTTGGCCGCTCCGCTTCTCCCGCTCGGCTCTCGCCCTCGCTCGCACTCTTCTTCCTCGCTTCTACTCCCTCCTCCCAGGAAGTTACCAAGCTTATATACACTTCAACCAATCAAGGGAGAGTACACGAGGTAAACGGCGAACAGTTGTAGGTATAGAATAGGCACACGAGAGAGGCATGCACTAATCACATTGTTAACTAGCTAATACTGTATAGCCAACCGCTTTTGGCTCAGCGCCAGGCACCATCTTGACCGTGCCCAAGGCTGGGAGTCCCGGGTACCCCGACAGTGCCTCACCTCCTCTGGAAGCGTGGGAAGGATTTCCAGCAGAGCCAGACGAGAAGGCCAGCTCCCACCCGAGCCCCGACTCCAGTTAGTGGGATGTGAGTGGGCTGGGCTTCTGAAAGGCGCCAAGCAAGACGCTGGGTGAGAAGACTCCTGGCCTACTGTGGAAGTGCTGCTGGGGGTTCAGGAGGCATTTCTGCCACCCTCTAAGAGCAAAGCCAGTTCCCCTCTTCCTGTGCCACTTGTACTTCTCCAAGCCGAGTCCCACCAGCCACACGCCTCCCAAACCAACTTGCCTGCCATGTCAGGGAGCTGTCTTGGAAGCAGAGTCTGATTCCAAAGTTCCTTTCTGCCTTTCCCCTAACCCGGTGCCTCCAGACCAGTGACAAGACCATTCTGTACTCAGTGGCCACCACACTGGTGAACTGCACCAATAGCTACGACGTCAAGGAGGTCATCCCTGAGCTGGTGCAGCTGGCCAAGTTCTCCAAGCAGCATGTGCCTGAGGAGCACCCCAAGGTGAGTACAGGCTGGCCCCGGAGGGGGCTCTGCCACTAGACCCCCGAAAGAAGTGGAATGGGAAAAAAAAAAAAAAAAAAACCCGTGATGCAGGCAGCTAGCTCTGTAGAATATGTTTGGGAGGGTTTGGGATGAGAGACGGATCTGTTGAGGGGGATAATGGTAAATTTCCCCACCAGATGGTGCTCATGCTTTTCCTTTGTTTTGATTTTCTGTCTTGGGAGAACAAACAAGTTTGAGAGTTAGACACAGAGTGGTGATAAACATGGCTTTCATATGTGGAAACCAGACAATTAAAAAAAAAAAAAAAAAAAAAGGGCTGGGGTTGTAGCTTAGTGGTAGAGTGCTTTACCTAGCATGAGTGAGGCACTGAGTTTGATTCTCAGCACCACATAAAAAAATGAATAAATATATAAAATAAAGGTATTTAAAAAAGAGCGAAAAAGAGGGAGGATCTCATGAAAATAGAAGGAGACTAGTAAGGAGAGGAAGGGGACCTGGAAGAAGAAGGAAGGGAGGGAAAGGGAAGGTACTAAGGATTGCAATTTATGTTGTTGATTTCAGATATGAGACAGATTTTTTCATATTTCCAAGACTTATAAAAATTTTATTTTCTGGGATATCTGGATTTGGGCATATAGGTGTTGAGGAATAATGAGAGGAGGGATGCAGATGCAGGTCACCATGAGCCCAGATATCACAAATCTCCTTGGGAGCCTAATACAAGAATATGATTTGCATTTAATTACAAATGCAAAATATTCCCAGCTAATAAAATCATGTAGATTTTTTTAAATGATCAAAGTAATAATCCTAGGTTGCAAAACAAAGTGTACAGTAGAGAAGAGAAAATAATCACTCCTCATAATGTCTCCATATAACCACTGTTGGCATTTTGGTAAGTGGTGCTACCTACCAGAGGTTGCTGTTTTTCCATGCATCTTTTTTCTTCCTTTTTTAAAAAATTAAACTCTTTATTTAAACTTTTATTGGTGCAATATACATATACATAATAGTGGGATTTTTTTCCTATAGTTATAATCAGAATGTAGTTACCATTTTGTCTGATTTTGGAAAAATACTTGTTGGAGGAAAGGAACACTTACACTGTGTATGGGATTGTGAATTAGCACAACCACTAGGGAGATCACTCTGGTATTCCTTAAAAGACTAGGAATGGAACGACCCAATGATCCAGCCATACCAGTCCTTGGGATTGTTCCAAAAACTTTAAAGTCAGCATATTTTTGCAGTACATACATACCCAGGTTTCTAGCAACACAGTTCACAATAACCAAGTTATAGAAGCAGCCTAGGTGTCTGTCAACAGATAAATGGATAAGGAAAAAGTATATATACTCAAAGGGATTTCTTCAGCCACAATGAACAAAATTGTCATTTGCAGGAAAATGAATGGAACTTGAGAGCATTATGTTAAGCAAATTAGCCAGACTCAGAAAGTGAAGGGTTATATGTTTTCTCTCATATGTGGAAACTGGAGAGGAAAATAAAGGAGGAAAAGAGAGGGGAATCTCATGAAAATAGAAGGGAGACTAGTGAGGAGAAGAAGGGGACCAGGAGGAAGGAGGGAGGGAGGGAAAGGGAAGGTACTAGGGAACTAAATTGACATGCATGTATGACTATGTCACAGTGAATCCCACTGTTCTGTATAATGCACCAATAAAAATTAATTTAAAAAGCATATAGTATGATGTGCATAGGTTATGTGACAATATTATGCCATTTTATATAAGGGACTTGAGAAAAAGATACTTTGTGTGTTTTGCACAGTGCCATCCCATTCTCTGAATTGTTTTTAAAAGTTGCAGTTGCATTTCAGGCAAGGGTGCATAGCATGTTCTGCTGCTGTGAAGTTCCCTGCACCTAGACATTGCATGAGATATCCATCTCTTCCTCGCCACTCTGAGCTCTCTGAGGATCAGCCTGGAATTGACTTGGGTTTCCAGCAAAACCCACTCCATTGCTGTCTGCTTCATCTGCTGTCCCCTTTTACTCCTTTTACTTCCTGTCTATATCCTACCCCTCCTACCCCAATAGAAAGCCAATCTTTTTAAAGAATTTTAGCTGTAGATGGACACCATATTTTTTATTTTATTTATTTATTTTTATGTGGTGCTGAGGATCAGACCCAGTGCCTCACACATGCCAGGCTAGCACTGTACCACTGAGCCACAATCCCAGCCCAGAGAGTCAACCTTTTGCAAGAAAGTCATCTAGTATTTGGGATCATCTCTTTTTTTTTTTTTTTTTTTTTTTTTTCACTTCACTCTTCTGTGAAAGAGACAGTTATGTCTTTGAGTTTGATTTTTCTTACAGCATCAGCTGCACAGGCTTTGAACTGGGAGTAGGTAGGGCAAAGCAGAGAAGAAGTTCTGATGTTGCAATGAAGAAGCAGGATGTGCTATTTACTGGCTTGCCACAACCTGAGTGGCCATTAATTCAGAAACCAGTGCGGGGCGATGGGGGATTAAGACAAACACACAAACATTTAGATAGAAAAGTGGGATCAGGTGGGAAACTGAACTCTGATTGAGAACAGTGACCCAGAGCTGGTTCCACGCATTTATTATATCAAATGGTTATTTGTGAGAAAATTTCTGCAAAGCATTCAGACTGGAAGTTCACAGCACTGAGGAGACATTGTGGTTATCTTGCTATGCTCTGAATCCTCTATCCTTAGGAGTCAGTGTCTGCGTTTCAAGGTTAGAACTGATAACTCTGAGTGTTGACCTAGAGAGACCCAGGGCTTGTGTTGCCATAGCAACTGGGAAATGCTAACCCTGTACTTGGGCACGAGGGAATCCCAGCACAAGCGCACCACAACCAGGAGGCCATCAGGCACCTCGGTCCTCATCGCTGCTCCCTACACCTGCTGGCAGTTGTTTTGGCAAAGGGAACATAAAGAAGTGTGTTACTTCCATTTGCCTGTATAACACATTGCCACAAACGCAGTGGCCTGAAAACACATTTGTTATCTTACTGCTCTGGAGGTCTCCCTGGGCTAAAGTCCAGTGTCTGCAGGGTTGACTCCTTCTGGAGACTCTGGGGGAGAATCCTATTCCTTGACCAGCTTCTAGAGGCCACCTACATTCATTGACTTGTGACTTGTGAATCACTCCAATGTCTTCTGTTGTCACAACTCCTAGAATTAACTCTGACTTCCTGTGCTGTGGTTACCTTATGATTGTTTTGGGCCTACCTGGGTTTTCCAGGATTATCTCCCCTTCTCCAGTTCCTTCACTTAATCATCTTGGCAAAGTCCCTTTTGTCATGTAAGGTTACACATTCTCAGGTTCCAGGTATTGGACTGTGGGTATCTTTGAGCATCACCATTCAACTTACCCCAAGAAGTCAGAAATGTGCCATCTTAAGTTCCAGTACAGATCTGCCTGGTGCCCAGGTTCCTGTCCCATTGCCTCTCTTCCAACCCCCAGGACAAGAAGGACTTTGTAGACATGCGGGTGAAGAGGCTCCTGAAGGCAGGTGTCATCTCCGCTCTGGCCTGCATGGTGAAAGCGGACAGCGCCATCCTCACTGACCAGACCAAGGAGCTGCTGGCCAGGTGCCACTGCACTGGGCTGGGGCTGGGACTGAGGGGACTGGAGGGCAGGAGGGTGGGCATGGAGATGGAAATGGTGGAGAACTAAATGAGGGGCTGAGTGAGCTACCAGGTGTCTTGGAGAAGAGACTGACAGGGACCAAAAATGAAAAGTGACATGATGGGACAGAATGTGAAGGGTGGAAGCTTGTGTCGGGAGGTGGTCACTGTCCACTCTGGTTGCCTTGTTCCCAGAGATCAAAGGCACAAAGTGCAGCCCCTGGGAGGCTAGCTGGGCAAGATTATGTGCAGTGCCATAGATGCCAGATGGTGCCACATGGGGAAGCACAGTGGGATGGTTGGTGCCTAAACAATGACATTCAAGCAGCCAGGAAGGCCTGGTGGAAGAAAGAGATCCACTCAAATGCAGGGGAAGGAAGGGTTCCAGGCCCAGGAAACAGCATCTGCAAAGACACCAAGAACAGAGGGAGAATTCATGAACTTTGAGTTCGCTTGCATTTTGTCTGGAGCATGGAGGCCCAGGAGGGAATGGTGCTCACAGGGAATTAGGAGACCTGGGAGGAGGCAAGGGCCAGACAGTGGAGGTGCAGTTTCTCCTGGGTGGCAGTGTCCACAAGCAGGAGTAGGGTGACTCTTTGCAGCCTTACTTGGCCTCACTTCCTCCGATGCCACCTAACAACATGACAGCATGACTTATTCTAGGACGGGGCACACAGGGTGCACTCTCCAGGTTTTCCCTGTTCATCCTAGGACTTCCTGGCCTCTGGCTGCTGTCTTGCAATGGAAAAGGGGAGTTGGCAATTTGATCGTTCTCCTTTATCCTTGGTTCTGCAGGGTGTTCTTGGCACTGTGTGACAACCCAAAGGACCGAGGCACCATTGTGGCTCAAGGTGGTGGCAAGGTAATTGGTTAGGATAAAGTCTTTGCTTTCCTAGAAGGTGATCTGCTTCGCAGGAGCACACCGACTGTGTGTGTGTGTGTGTGTGTGTGTGTGTGTGTGTGTGTGTGTGTACCCTCTTGCTTGACCTGAGAATCCTGTATCTCCACCCTACCCCAACCTCCCAGAATACAGTAACTCAGTTATTTGCACTGACTGTTCTCATGGCCTCAAACCAATTTCTACTCGATTGGATGATGTCATGGTGTGTGCTTTGGAACCCCCTTTATCTTCCTTGCTATTGGAAGAAAGCCTGGTGCAAAGATCAAGACCACGGACTTTCCTGTAGACTTGAGTTGAGTTTTGCTCTTCCCCTTTGTAGCTGTGTAACCTTGGGTCAATACTTACTCTCACTGAACCACAATTTCTTCATCTGTAAAACGGGGGTGACATTTCAGAATGTCACCAGGATTACATCAAATCCATGGAAAGCTCATACACAGTAGGAGCTCAATAAATGACTGCTGTTATGAGGAGGCTTGACTTAGACAGAAAGTAAAGAATTCATTTATTGATTATTTCTCCAAAAACTGAAGGAATCTATGGATAGGCGGGTGGAAGTGGGGGTGAAGACCTTGATGATTGGGAACAAGGGGAGTGAGTCTGAGGTTGAGTAGTTATTTTCCAGGACGCTCAAGGGCCAATTATGTTGCAGTCTTCATGAACCTCTCGTGGGACAGAAAGACAGAAAGATGGCAGCTGGGGTGGGAAGATGGGAGAGGGCTCTGGATCTGTGACTTAGTTGTGACTGTGCCCTTCCTTGCAGGCCCTGATCCCGCTGGCTCTGGAGGGCACAGATGTGGGCAAGGTGAAGGCGGCCCATGCTCTGGCCAAGATCGCCGCTGTCTCCAACCCAGATATCGCCTTCCCTGGGGAGCGGGTGGGTATTTGGGACGGATGGGATGGAGCAGTGGGGAGTCTCATCTGCTCTCAAGGGCCTGTCCCCTTATCACCCCACCTGGGAGAGGGACGTGGTGCTGTCTCAGGGTGGGTGATGATTCACCTGGATTCCTGGTCTGGCTGTACCTCTGGCAAACAGGACTATCCTCCCAGAAATTCAGTGATCTCATTTGCAAAGTAAAGGCAATAATCCTGCTTCTGAGGATCATTGTGAAGATGAAATCGGACATGTGGGAAAGTGTTTTGGAAATTGAAGGCTGGCCACCTATAAATGCAGGGAAGGGAGGGGAGATGTGATCCTCACCTGACCTGATCCACGACCCTTCCCCACAGGTATACGAGGTGGTGCGGCCCCTTGTGCGTCTCCTGGACACACAGAGGGATGGACTCCAGAACTACGAGGCTCTCCTGGGCCTCACAAACCTGTCAGGGCGGAGTGACAAACTCCGGTGAGTGGGGTGGGGTGGAGAGAGATGTCCCAGAAAGTTTGGTTGGAATTTCACAGGGCGTGTGCTCAAGCTGCTCTGCTCAGAGGATAGCCTCAAAGGCACTGGGACCAAGCGGGAGGGGTTTGAGCTGGCACCTGCAAAGACCACGCAGAGAATGTGCGAAGACAAAAGGGATCTCCAGTGAGGTGGCATGTTCCTCCCAGGGTGTGGCCGTGTCCAGGATGTTAGGCCATTTAGTTTATACCCACTGGTGCCCCTCCTGGAGCCAAGAGCAGTGGATTCCATGCCACCCAGCTGGCTGACGATGTGGGAGGGACACCTCTAGGATGGACGAATGGTCCCAGGGGGGACCCAAATCCCATATAAGCACTACCAGGCACTCAGGGTCTCTCTTCCTCCACCCACTCACCCCAGACAGAAGATCTTTAAGGAAAGAGCCCTGCCGGACATCGAGAACTACATGTTTGAGAATCATGACCAGCTGCGGCAGGCGGCCACAGAGTGCATGTGCAACATGGTGGTCAACAAGGAGGTGAGGGTTGGGCTCAGGGTGGGATGGGAGAGATCCAGGCAGGGAGGGTCAGGCCTGGCGTGAGATCAGGGGCTCCTGTGATGGGTCCAAACTAACATTTTGACCAGAGAACCCAGGAATCTCTAAATCTTTCCTAGATTACAATCCCTCTCCCTGTAGTCACCCTGAGAAAAACGTATTCACAACATCATATGATTCCAGACTGAGGCTTTGACTCCAAAGCTTGTGATGGATGAGGGGTAAGGTACCATTTTCCTAATCTTCTTAGGCCTGAATAACATCATAGCAAAGCACGATGTAAAACCAGGGCCTATTAGACATTCAGAGAGGCTAGACATGGGGATACAAAGTCATTGTGTAGCCAATCTGGAAGTCCTGGGCCGTGGGAGAATCATTCCAAGCTTCCCCAAAGGGAAGTGAAGCAGGTTCTTCAGGCACCACCCCCTCCTGCCTGCCTCTTTTGCTGGTGCCAAGTTGAATGCAGAGGTGGTGCAGCCTGCTCAGTGGAGAATCCCTTATTCTCTTTGATCTTTTAATTGGAGGAATTTCACCCAACCAATCAGGGAAGGCTTCCAGGGTGGTGGCCTGGGCAAGCTAATGGAAGAAGGAAAACGCCAGGGATCCTGGATCAGAGAACTTCAGATGCGTGCCCCCTTTCTTCTTCCCCTGCCTCTCCCAGGAGGCACAGGTGGGGACATTTTTCTCTGAACCAGGCCCCTCCCTCCCACAGGTTCAGGAGAGGTTCCTGGCGGATGGGAATGACCGGTTGAAGCTGGTGGTCCTGCTCTGTGGGGAGGATGATGACAAAGTCCAGAATGCAGCTGCTGGAGCCCTGGCCATGCTGACAGCAGCGCACAAGAAACTGTGCATCAAGATGACCCAAGTGGTAAGTGTGGGTCCTGGGGACAGGAAGAGGCTGGGCGTGCTCCAGAGAATCTCCCCACTGCTGTCCCAGATGATCCTCTGGGGAGGCCAGTCCACAGGGCAACCCCTGCCAGTCCCCATTTCTGCTCCTACGGCCTAAAGAGAGGAGGTCTGTATCCTTTGGCTTCTTACAGTCATTATTTGAACCTCCTAAGTATGCCAGCTTAAATTCTCTCTTTGTAGTTTTTCATCCATTATCTTCAATGGTACATATAACTCATTACTTAAGAACCCAACAATACATCTGGGCACCACGGTGCACATCTGTAATGCCAGGGACCCAGGAAGCTGAGGCAGGAGAATCATGAATTTAAGAGAACTTCAGATGCATGCCCCCTTTCTTCTTTGTAAGGCCACAACTTTGTAAGACCCTGTCTCAAAATTAATAAAAATAAATGGACCAAGGGTATAGCTCAGTGGTAGAGCACTTGCCCAGCATGTGCAAGGCCCTGGGTTAGATCCCCTGTACTGAAAAGAACAGTAATACCAATAATACCAACAATGCTCACTGAGCTGCTGGGCTCCTGAGCTCCTCAGAGAAGCATGGGAGTGGTTGGGATGCTGCGGGGAGCTTATGGTTTGGTGAAAAGGCTGCAGGTTCCCTAAAGTGGCTATGAGGAGTAGCTCCTAAGGTGGCCTGTGGTCACAGTAGCAGGTGTGATGGGACTAATGTTGACACAAAGATGGGGGTTCAAAATGCAACTTTCCTTATTCGACCAAACTGAGTGTGCACTCATGCCCACTGATGGGAAAAAATGTGAACCTCTCATTTTAAATGTACTCATGTCTGGTGAAACAGGTTTTTTTTTTTTTTTTTTTTTTTTTTTTTTTTTTTGGTGCTGGGGATTTGAACCCAGGGCCTTGTGCTCACGAGGCAAGCACTCTACCAACTGAGCTACATCCCCAACCCCTGAGGCAGGCTTTTAAAAATAGATAATTTAAGGTATGTGTGTATGTGTATGCATGCATGTGTGCATGTATGCGTGTGTGTGTGTGTGTGTGTGTGTGTGTGTTTTCTACATTCCAAGGGCTTAAGCTGTGGTGGCACCAGAGGCCTCTGCTGGATCTACATGGTCTTTGGACTTCAGCTTCTTTCCCTACAGCAAACTTCTCAAAACTGTAATGTGTGTAAAAATCACCCAGAAAGCTTGGGAAAACAGTTTTCCCAGGTATTCTGGTTCAGTAGATTGGGGTTGGGGAGCTTGGGTCTGCAGATCACATTTTAAAACCATTGCGTTCAAGCCGCTTCTGCTGGAACACCTGTGGAATACCCAGGGCTGCTCTGCGTCTCCTTGCACTAACTGTATGCCAGGTGTTGCCCTTAGCCTTTACACATAATGCATTACTTATTCCTCCCAACAACTCTGTGAAATGAGTATTATTATTACCTTTCATTTACAGACGAGGAAACTGAGGTACAGAACAATAACTAGCCCAAGACCACAGTTAGTTAGGAAGGGACTAGATTCCTTCAGGATTGCCACCCTACTCCTGGTGCTTCATTCTTCCTGAGGGGTTCAGTATTCTTGGCCATATTCTTGTCCCATGCTGGGGGCATTCGGGGGAATTATGAAACTTTCCAGGCCCATCTTTTGTACAACCCTGAGTCCATATTGGATGCTGGGCATCTCTGTTGTCTCACCTCAGCTGGGGTATGCCCAGGGAAGCCAGGCTATAGTTTCTCCTGCCTGGGATCCTGATTGAGTTTCTATCCTTTCCCTTAAGACCCCAGTGACATCCCACAGAGGCCCATTAGCAGACATTTATGAGCATACAAGCTGTCCTTGAAACTTCCACAGCTAGATGAGCTTTCATTTCCTATCCCTGGGTCAGGAGACTCAGTGTAGAGTGTCAAAAATGTACTTAGAAACTTGAAAGCCAGGTATTTGTCTTTTCCTCCCCTCTGAGTTGATCTCTGCATCTAAGAGCAGTGCATGCAGAAAGCAATCCCTGCAGACAAAGGACGGATGAAGGCATGAAAAAGCCCAGGGAAAAACTTTGGATTGGTGTCAGGTCACCTGCCCACACCCGCTTATTGAACACCCATGCTAAACTCTTTTCATGAATCATCTCATTAGTCAGCGTGATGTTAGAGGCAGGCAGAACAGAAGACAGAGAAGATTTCTGAAGCTTAGAGAGGGTAAATAGCTTAATTGAGGCCGTTGGTTGGTAAATGCTGGCTAGGACTAGCACACTGGTTCTTTGACTACAAAACCCATGCAGGTGCCTATTCTGTTCTGCTGCCTGGTGTGTGTTTATTGAATGATAAAGGAATCAGTCTCCTGGTTCGACTCGGTTTTATCAGTGTGTCCTAGGGTGAGCAGAGTGGTCTAGAGTCCTGCTTCCTCATGTACAGTAATTGGACATCTTCATTACTGTGGATGGTGAATTGAGGAAAAATGGAAGAGAGGATTCCCTCCAGCCTCTGGTGTTGATTCTAGGCAAAACCAAGGCTGGTGCAGAGCGTGCCTCCCTGCCTGGAGCTCTAGTTTCCAAAGGCACTCAGTCTGGCAGAAGCAGGCATTGCCCATTGCCCAGGGTGAGAATTACTGTTCTGAACACTCCATATCCCCATTCTGCTCAGACATGCAGTAAGCCTATCTCATTACTCTCAAGTTGCTTAAGCCATGAATAGCTGGAGGATTTTAATCCTCTACTCTTTCCAGATGTGTGGCCACACGCTAAGTTACTTGACTGTAAGTTTGACCAATGCTTTCTACTTATCTTGTCCCCAAATCTCCTCTCTCCATCTCCCTCCTGATTCCTTGAATCCTCCTTTACCTATTCTGCCCTTTCCAGACATCCCAGTGGTTGGAGATCCTGCAGCGGCTTTGCCTGCATGACCAGCTGTCAGTCCAACACCGGGGCCTGGTCATTGCCTACAACCTGCTGGCAGCTGATGCTGAGCTGGCCAAGAAGCTGGTGGAAAGCGAGCTGCTGGAAATCCTGACTGTGGTGGGCAAACAGGAGCCAGACGAGAAGAAGGCAGCAGTGGTTCAGACGGCCCGGGAATGTCTCATCAAGTGCATGGATTATGGCTTCATTAAGCCAGTGTCATAGACAAGGGTCCCCAGGGGTGCTGAGGCTGGTTCTGTACTGTGTCAAGTCCTGAACTGGGTACTTCCAGAGTGTCAGTTCATTTGGGGATCATAGCAGTGACAATTAGTCTCAATATAAAGGAAAAAATTTGTTTCCTGAGTTGTGAATCTTCCCCTTTGTGCTAAGAAAGTTTCGTTGTTTCTGGCTCTCTTGCTCCCTGCCTCCTTACATGTGTCAAGTTCCAGAAGTTCCTAGAATAATTTTCATCTGTAATTAGAAGACAGGTTGGATAATTTTATCTGTACCCATTCTGAAGGTCAGGATAATGGGCTGAAGTTCTTTATATTTTGGAAAACGGATTGTGTGGTAAGGTAGAAACTAACAGGCATGTGACTATAAAGATTAATGCTGTTGTATTTGAATTCTGACTTGAGCTGGTTTTCATACCCTCTCTCCCACAATGTTGAATCAGGATGTCCAGAATTGCTTTTTCATCTGAAGTGCCCTATCCTAGCCCTGTATCCTTTTCCCTTCACCCCACCATGATGGAAGTACAGCTTATGTCCTGCACAGTGGTATCATCCTTGAAATTTGCTTGGGAAAGTCTTCCAAGCAAAATGGACACAATGAATGTAAATAAAACTCAAAGTACTTTAAGCAAAAATTACATTTATCTTGGCCACCCAGGGAAAGGCCTGACATGGTCGTTAGACCCAGTGGTTCAAAGTTATCACTAATATTATTCTCTGCGTATGGATCTTTTTCTCCCTCTCATCTCCCCACTCCATATATCTTGTCTTGACTTCCTCTGGGTGTTGACCTCATTCTCTGGAAGGCTCTCTCCATGTGGGAGGAAAAATAGTCTCCACAGCAGCTCCAGACTTATGTAGTTATTACAGTTCATTACAGTAGAGAAGAAAAAAAGAACCATTCTCAATAACCCAGTAAAATTCCCAGGAATGGCTAGGATGTTCAGTTTGGGTTATATTTCCATCCATGAGCCAATCATATCCAGAGATGACTGTTCACTGCCAAGTTCAAATCATAACTGCAAGTCTGAGGTGAGAAGGAGCTTTGTTCCTGTCCAATTGACATGGACTGATCAGGGCTACTAAGGAATGGAAGAGATGTGTCACCACAGAAGAAAGCATGATCTGGACATCAGGCCTGGCCACAGAAGAATGACACAAGCAATGTGCTTGTAGATCTGAATTTCTCTATTAATATTGCCTTCCCAGCATGGTTAAGACATCTGTGATAGAGTACCACACTCCAGTATGTCCCAGTTCTACCCACAATTATTGAAGGGCCAATGTTTCTGATACTCAGCATTGGGTATGCTAGGGCACTGAGATTTATGGCTTTTGATAAAATTAAGCTTATTTTGGCACAATAAATATAATTTTATGTATAAATATGTATAAAAATATACATATATCTGGGAAGTCAGTTGGAAAGGATACAGATTGCTGGAAAGTTGCATCATTAGAATGTGGATCAAATTTTAACATAATTTCACCTCCCAGAGAAAAGGTGCAAACATCATGAAAACCTATTTCTTGGATCTTCTCTCTACTAACAATCCTCGCGTACACCTTCCCAGCTCTTACGTGAGCCTGCCCAGCATACTCATCATCTCCTTATTCTGACAGAGAATGACAGTCATTGAGGTGTGGCCCTTTTGAAAATATATACAACATTTGTTAGTAATAAATGGTGTGATTTGACCTCCATCTCTTCTTTCCCTACATTTAGGACTGAGTGGGTGTATTAAGTGCCTTAGAAAAATCACTCAGATAAGTCCAAAGTCTTATTTGTTTTCTCATTCATGATGTTATTACCTTTTGAACACGGTGGTGCACACCTGTATTCCCATCAAGTAAGGAGCTTGAGGGTCTGGGGTTGTGGTAGAGCACTCGCCTAGCGTGTGTGAGGCTCTGGGTTCAAGCCTCAGTACCACATATAAATAAATGAATAAAATAAAGGCATTCAGTCAATCTACAACTAAAAAAAACTAAAAAAAAAAAAAGTAAGGAGCCTGAGACAGGAGAAACACAAGTTTGAGAGCAGCCTGGGCAACTTAGTAAGACTCTGTCTCAAAAATAAAATAAAATAATAAAATAAAAAATAGTAAAATTAAATTAAATTAAATTAAAAATAATAAAATAAAATAAAATAAAATGTAAAAAACCTGGGAATATAGCTCAGTGGTGGAGCACTTGCCTAGGAAGGCCCAGGATTCAATCCTCAGTACTACAATAAACAAACAAAACCCACTATGAGAAACTGTCTTTGCTTCTCACCCCTTAGTTACAGAAGCATTTGAGTTTTCCAACCTAGGCTCAGCCATTTTTGTTTGCAGGACACAGGTAAGAGTGCCCTTCCTAGCAATTTTATTTGTTCCCACCTATGCCCACAAATAGGCCAATGCTAGCCTGGGATCATCTCTTTATCATGGTATCTCACTAAAACCCAACAAGGAGCAGCCAGTATGGGCCAACTTCCTAACCAGTTTCCTTAGAGCAAATCCATGAGTGAATCAGAAGTGTGTTTCTTAATTTTCAACACTGGAAAAAGTCAATATTGTTATCGTTACTTTCTAACTGAAGAACGTTATTGTCAGAGAGCTTTATCTACATAATATTAATCCTTTGCCATTTGAGAAGCATGGGATTTTCAATGTTATATCTCCAAAATCATATTTTGTAAGAATTTAGCCTCTTTCACCCTTTGTCTTCCTATTTATTAAAAGTGAATGGTAAAGGATTTCTGTTTCTAGCCATAGCATCATGACTTGTGGCAGATTAATACTCCAACAGAAAAAATATATAGAAAAGCTGGCAAAACTTAATCTGTTTAAAGGCATCAGGGAGCAACTGAGGCAATGAGGACTTTTTTTTTTTTTTTCATTAAGTACCAAGGATCTTTATTTTCAGTTCTGAAACGGAGTCTATGACTCAGATAATATGCCACTATTTGAAAATGAGGTCCCACCAACCCCAGTCTTCTCAAGTCTTTAGTCACAAGATCACACCTCACTCATTGCACAAGACAATCAAGCTGAAGAAGAATTAAGGAGGTACACTGAAGATAAAAGCAAAAAAGGAACATTTTTACAAGCAGATCATCCCAGTTATTTAAAAGGTTAAGTTTCAGGGGCTGGGGAGATGGCTCAGTTGGTAGAGTGCCTGCCTCGCAAGCACAAGGCCCTGGGTTCAATCCCCGGCACCGCAAAAAAAACAAAAAACAAAAAAAAAAAAATAAAAGGTTAAGTTTCAGATTCATTTACAGTGTAGTGACAGCATTATTTAGTCTCAGTGAAAACAAAGACAGTCATACCATTTAAAAAAAAAGATAAATTCAGAAATACTAATTCAGGCAAGCATGCAAAATTCAGAATATTAAAACAAATGCAAGGTCTGTTTGCACAAATACACTCAGGTGAAGGTGGACTTGAAGACAGCAAACAGATGAATCAGAAACTGAAAGGAACACTTCAGGGATTAGCAGGTCAATTCCCTCCCATGAATGAGGAAAAGAGAGCAGACACAAACTGGAGAAGCTCATGAGGTGACATCAGGGTGCACACCGATCTAACTCCTGGTGCCATTCGCAACAACATATACTTAAAAAATAAGGAGATAAATACCCAAAACACATAAGCCCACTGATTTAAACAAAAGATTTTAAGTCTGATACACAGGGAGGGGGTAAAGTTAACACACCACAGCAGCACACCTCACGTTTCAGAGATGAATGATCTCTCAAAAATTTTAATGCTCCTTTTTCACAAACAATAAAGTCTCTATCCACTTTTCTGATTTAGAGTAAAATGTACTAGCTTTAAAAATGTGCACTCTTCACACTTTTTTGCCTATCTTTTAAAACTGAGAACTGGGTGTTTTTAGAGCCCAAGAAACCTTATGTCGTGCATACACTAACTGTATGTCTTAGGAATAAATGAAATATGTGATATTCTGGTAACTCAGTGTATTTATAAAATGAAAAGCTCTATCAAAATACACTTTTCACTGGGAAAAATAAATAAAACAAACAAATGGATCTACACAAAGCAAACATTAACTTTGGTAGACTTCAGTGTAGGACAGTCTATAACAAGCACATTTGCCCTTATTCTCCCAGAGCTGCTCAACTTCCAAGAATTTTTAAATTTTTTAACTGAGATTTTATTATGTTGACATGTTTCTCATTCCACATCATCTTCAGCCAAGCTCTGAGCACTTACAATTCTCTGACTGATTGTTGGAAGTTTAGTCAGAAGCATCTGGAACACTGGTGGTGGAAGAGTTTGCTGCAACACTTGCAGCAACTGCTGTGGCTGTCCACACACAGCAATTGCATTTGTCAGATGGTCCACACCTTTTTCATATTCACCTTGAGCTAGCAGCTCTTCACCAAGTTGTATTTCTTCAAGGAAGAACTTCTGAACAGCTTCAGCATCTTTAAGGTCTGGTAACTTGGAAAGCCCAGCTCTCTCCTTGGCAAGCTTCTGTTTCTTTCTTCGTTCCCGAAGCCTGTTCTTGAAGTTGGGGTCGCTCCGCCTCTTGCGGTCCAAGTAGATGCAGTAGCCGATGAAGAGCGCCCCGCACACGCCGGCGGTGATGGCGCTGTTCCGGCCCACCATCTTCTCTTGGTGCGGCGAAGCCGCCGCGGGCAACTGGCAATGAGGACTTGAGGGGTGAAGGTCGGGGAGAAAAAGCAGAGAACTAACTTGATTTTTTTTTTTTTTTTTTTTTTGCACTAGGAATGGAACCAGAGCTGTATTCAGGCTAGGCATGGGATTTTAAATTTTGTATCTCCAAAATTGTATTTTGTAGCTCCACCCCCAGCTGTATCCCCAGCCCCAGGGAAACCGACTTAGGCGTGGGATTTTTCACTAAGATATTTGCCAATTTGCAAACAGGTAAAAAGTTGAAGAGGTAAGTGGTAGAGACCATTTATTACCAAAGAAGAAATAGGGCTGGGCAGAGTAGTGCATGCCTATAATCCCAGCCACTTGGGAATCTGAGGCAAGAGGACAGTAAGTTTGAAGCCAGCTTCAGCAACTTAGTGAGACCCTAAACAACTTAGCAAGATCCTGTCTGAAAATAAGAAATAAAAAGGGCTGGGAATGTGGCCCAATAGTTAAGTGCCCCTCAGTTTAATCCCTGGTACCCCCCCAAAAATATGAATGTGGTAATCTATTAAAATCAAACCCTGAATACCAAGATAAAACATTTTCTTGCAGTTCTTATACATGAAAACTTTCAGAGGTGACAATCACACTGTTAGCCAAGTTTCTGGGGTCCATGTTGGTAGGCAAATTCCTGAGATCAGTTACAAGGATTGTGGTTCTCGGACACCTTCCTAAAGGTACAGCAGACTGGGATGTGCAGGACTCAGGCTAGCCCAGAGCGCCGCGCATCCCATCACAAAGCTCAAGGAGACACTTGTGGGATACCAGTCCCTAGAGACTGAGGCCTGTGGAAGGGAGATTTCCTCTCCCATCCATTCATGGTGGATGAGAGATTCAGAAAGGAATCCTCTAGGGCAGAGCCAGAGGCAGGAGTGTACAAAGTGAACTGTTTCTCCATGAGGATCTGGGAAGGGAAGTATTGACTGCTCTTGTGGAATTAGTTGGTAACTGTTTAAAAAGAAATTCAGGGCATCTAACCACCCACCCAGAATATTCTGTGACATTCCTTCTTCTCCCATGTGTTTCCTCTTGGAAATCCACCATGACACTTGGGGACTTCACCCCAACAAAATTGTAACTGTTGTCAGGTGTCAGGTCTGTCTGCTTCTCTATGGATGGCTATGATGGTGGGTGAATCATAACCATCCATAGCGGCCAGTTACCTGCAGGTAGAAACACCATTTTTACTTTCTGTGCAACAGAGGAGTTTTGTAAATAAAATATTAACATTAAAACCCATATGCAAATCCATTGACATCACAGTGGAAGAAATGTCAGAGAAGAATATACATGAACTGATCTGTGAAGTAAAGGACAGTATAAGGAGTGAAATCAGAGAGAAAATTCAGGAAGTGAAAGATCACTTCAATAAAGAGGCAGAGAGTCTGAAAAAAACAAAAACAAAAACAAGCAGAAATACTTAAAATACAGGAATCAATAAACCAAATTAAAAATTCAATGGACAGCATCATCAACAGACTAAACCACTTGGAAGACAGAACCTTAGGCAATGAAGACAAAATATATAATCTTGAAAATAAAGTTGACCATGCAGAGAAGATGTTAAGAAACCATGAATGGAACTTCCAAGAATTATGGAATAAAATAAAAAGACCAAATTTAAGATTTATTGGGATAGATGAAGTTACAGAGATACATACCAAAGGAATGCAAAATCTTTTCAATAAAATAATAACAGAAAATTTCCCAAACTTAAAGAATGAAATGGAAAATTAAACACAAGAGGCTTATAGGACCCCAAATGTACAAAATTTCAACAGATCCACTCCAAGGCACATTATAGTGAAAATGCCTAACATAAAGAATAAGGATAGAATTTTAAAAAGCTGTGAGAGAAAAATATCAGATTATGTATAGGGGGAAACCAATTTGGATCTCAGCTGATTTCCCAACACAGACTCTCAAAGTTAGGAGGTCCTGGAGTAATATTTATCAAGCTCTGAAAGAAAATAAATGCCAACCAGGAATCATATTTAGCAAATTTGATGATGAAATAAAAGCTTCTATGAGAAACAAAAGTTAAAGAATCCACAACTAGAAAACCTACAGAATATTCTCAACAAAATATTCCATGAAGATGAAATGGAAAAAAAAAAAAAAAGGGAAAACCAGCAAAGGGATAAACTATACTAGAGGAATAGTCAATCAAAGGAGAAACCAATTTAAATTAAATAAATAAACCAGAAATAAACCAAAATGACTGGGAATACAAGTCATATCTCAGTAATAACCTTGAATATTAATGGTCTAAATTCATCAATAAAAAGACAGACTTGCAGATTAGATTAAAAAACAAGACCCAGCAATATGCTGTCTCCAAGAGACTCACCTCCTAGACAAAACCATCCACAGACTGAAGGTGAAAAGATGGGAAAACAAATATCACTCATATGGATTGTGTAAATGAGCAGGGGTTTCCATCCTCTATCAGATAAAGTGAACTTCAAGCCAAAGTTAATCAGAAGAGACAAAGAAGGTCATTTCATTCTACTGAATGAAATTGTACAGCAGCAAGACATAATGATTGTAAATATTTATGCCCCAAACAATGGAGCATCTATGTACATCAAACAAATCTTTCTTGATTTCAAGAATCAAATAGACCACAACACAGTAATACTGAGTGACTTTAACATACCTCTCTCACCACTGTATAGATCCTCCAAACAAAAATTAAACAATGAATCTATAGAACTAAATAATACAATCGATAATTTAGACTTAACAGACATATATAGAGTATTTATCCATCAATGAGCGAATGCACTTTCTTTCTCAGCAGCACATGGATCCTTCTCTGAAATAGACCATATCTCATGCCACAAAGCAACTCTTAGCAAATACACAAAAATAGAGATAACACTCTGCATTCTATCAAATCATAAGGGAATGGAATTAGAAATCAACAATAAAATAAAAAATAGAATCTATTCTAACACCTGGAGACTAAATAAGGTGCTATGAATGACCAATGGTTAGTAAAAGAAATCAGGGATACAACATAAAAAATACTTAGAATAAATGAGAATAATGACATAACATATCAAAATCTCTGGGACATCTTGAAGGCAGTTCTAAGAGGAAAGTTCATTGCATTGAGCTCATTCCTTAAAAGAATAGAAAGTCAACAAATAAATAACCTAATATTACATTCCAAAGCCCTAGAGAAAGAAGAACAAATCAACACCAAAAGCAGTAGAAGACAGAAAATACTTAAAATCAGAGCTGAAATCAATGAAACTGAAACAAAAACAATTCAAAAAATTAACAAAACAAAAAGTTGGTTCTTTGAAAAAATAAATAAAATTGATAAACCCTTAGCCACACTAATGTAGAGAGAAAACTCAAATTAAAAAAAATTCATTATGAAAAAGGAAATATCACAACAGACACTACTGAAATACAGAAGATAATCAGAAACTACTTTGAAAATTTTTACTCCAATAAAAGAAAATCTTGAAGACATTGACAAATTTATAGACACACACGACCTACCCAAACTGAATCAGGAGGACATACACAATTTAAATAGACCAATTTTAAGCAATGAAATAGAAGATACCCACAAATCAAAAACTCACAAATCAAGAAAAGCCTGGGACCAGATGGATTTTCAGCCAAGTTCTACAAGACCGTCAAAGAAGAATTAATACTAATACTCCTCAAATTATTCCATGAAATAGAAAAGAAAGGAGCCCTTCCAAATTCATCCTATGAAGCTAGTATCACCCTGATACCAAAACCAAACGAAGACACATCAAGGAAAGAAAACTTCAGACTAATATCTCTCATGAATATAAATGCAAAAATTCTCAATAAAATTCTGGTAATTGTGAAAGAGTAGAGACCCCCTTATAAAAAGAAAAAGGTAGAGACCCTCTCATATAAAACAAATATGTTTAGTTAAGATTGACCAAACCAAAATGGGTGCACATAAAATCATTGAGTTGTGCCGACTGTGGTAAATACAAGGACAGTAACACGAGATAAAAGAATGTGGCCATGATTTAAGGACATTGTGACCATTTCTGTGAAGCAACCTATCCCTTCAGAGCCCCAGAAGTTGCCAGTTTCAGATATGGGTAGTCTGGCTCCCCATGCCTAGCTCACCCTGCTGACCCACCAGGTGCAGACTGAAATAGATAAGCTGGGGCTGGCTGCTTGCACTCCTTGGAAAAAAAGGAAAAAGATTCCTATTGTAAGGCTGCAAGGATTTTTTTTTTTATGGTTTTCACTTTAAAAACCAGCTTGCTGAAGTCACTCCCCACTGCTACCCCACCTGGAGTAGTGGTCCTGACATGTCAGTCTGTTTTCTTTTTCTTTTTTTTTTCTCTCTTTTCCCCAAGTAAACTTTTTTCCTGCTTTAGTTTCTGGTGGTCTCACTGTGCATCAATAACTGGACCCCACAACAGCAATCGCATACAAAAGTATATTAAAAAGATAGTGCACCACGATCAAATGGGGTTCATACCAGGAATGCAAAGTTGGTTCAATATGAAGAAATCTATAAACATAATTCATCACATCAATAGACTTACAGACTAGAATCATCTGATTATCTCAATAGATGCAGAAAAAGCATTTGACAAAATACAGCACCCCTTCATGGTCAAAACACTAGAAAAACTAGGGATAGTAGGACCATACCTCAACATTGTGAAAGCTATCTATGCTAAATCCAAAGCCAACATGATTCTCACCGGAGAAAAATTGAAAGCATTCCCTCTAATACTGAAACAAGACAAGGATGCCTTCTTTTACCACTTTTATTCAACATTGTCCTTATAACTCTAGCCAGAGCAATTAGACAGAAGAAATAAATTAAAGGGATACAAATAGAAAAAGAAGAACTTCAACTATCACTATTTGCCAATGACATGATTTTATATTTAGAAGACCCACAAAATTCCACCAGAAAACTTCTAGAACTAAAAAATGAATTCAGCAAAATAGCAGGATATAAAACTAACATCCACAAATCAAATGTGTTCCTATACATCAGTGATGAATTCACTGAAAGAGAAATTAGAAAAACTACCCTATTCATAATAACCTCAAAAAAAAATTGGGGAATCAATCTAACAGAAGTAGTGAAAGACCTTTACAAGGAAAACTATAGAACACTAAAGAAAGAAATTGAAGAAGACCTTAGAAGATGGAAAAATGTCCCATACTCCTAGATAGACAGATTAACATTGTCAAAATGGTCATACTACCAAAAGTGTTATACAGATTTAATGCAATCCTTATTAAATCCCAATGATAATCTCATAGAAAAAAAATCATGAAGTTCATTTGGAAAAATAAGAGTCAGAATAGCGAAGGCACTCCTTAGCAAGAAGAGTGAAGCATGAGGAATCACAATACTAGACCTTAATTATACTTAAGAGCCATAGTAACAAAAATGGTATGGTATTGGACCCAAAACAGACACATAGACCAATGGTACAGAATAGAAGACACAGAGACAAACCCACATAAATACAGTTATCTCATGATAAACAAAAGTGCCCAAAACATTCTTTGGAGAAAATATAGGCTCTTCAACAAATAGTGCTGGGAAAACTGGAAATGCATGTAGCAAAATGAACTCCAATCTCTCACCTTGCACAAAACTCAATTCAAAGTGGATCAAAGACTTAGGCACAAGAACAGAGACCCTGCGCATAACAGAAGAAAAATGAGGCCCAAATCTCCACAATGTTGACTTAGGAACAGACTACCCTAACAAGATTCCTGAAGTGCAAGAAGTAAAATAAAAAATCAATAAATTGGAGGATTCAAACTAAAAAGTTTCTTTACAGCAAAAGAAACAATCAAGAACTTGAAGAGAGACTCTGCAGAATGAGAGAAAATCTTTACTACTATCATCTCAGATAGATCATTAATCTCCAGGATATATAAAGATCTCAGAAAACACCAAAAAACCCCCAAATAGCCCAATCAATAAATGGGCTAAGGAACTGAACAGACACTTCACCGAAGAAGACATACAATCCATCAATAAATATAAGAAAAAATGTTCAACATCTCTAGCAATTAGAGAAAAGCAAATCAAAATGATTCTAAGATTTCATCTCACTCCAATTGGAATGACAATTATCAAGAATTCAAGCAACAATAAATGTTGGTGAGGATGTGGGGAAAAAGGTACACTCATACATTGCTGGTAGGATTGCAAATTGGTGCAATCATTATTGAAAGTAGTTTGGAAATTCCTTAGAAAACTTGGAATGGAACCACCATTTGGCCTAACTATCCCACTCCTCGGTTTATATCCAAAGGACTTAAAATCAACAAACTACAGTGACACAGTCACATCAATGTTTACAGTAGCTCAATTTATAATAGCTAAACTATGGAACCAAACTAGAGGCCCTGCAACAGATGAATGAATAAAGAAAATGCAGTATCTGTATATGATGGAATATTATTCAGCTTCAAAGAAGAATGCAATTCTGGTATTTGCTGGTAAATGGATAGAGCTAAGTGAAATAAGCCAAATCCAAAAAACCAAAGACTGAATATTTTCTCTGATATGCAGAAGCTAATTCACAATAAGTGGGTGGGGTAGAGGGAAAACCAGGTTACTTTATATTAGGTACAGGGGAATGAAGGGAGGAGAAGGGGTATGGGGGAAGGAATGATAGTAAAGTGAAACAGACATTATTACTGCATGTATATCTATGACTGCATGACCGATGTGATCCTGCAATATGTATAATCAGAAACATGAGAGATGATACTCTATGTATGACTTATCAAAATGTATAAAAGCATTCTACTGTCATGTACAACTAATTATAACAAATAAAATTAAAACATTAAAAAAAAACACCAAAAAAACCAAAAAACCCAATCAATTAATGGGCTTAGGAACCGAACGGACACTTCACAGAAGAAATACAATCAACAAATATATGAAAAAATGTTCAACATTTCTAGCAATTAGAGAAATTCAAATCAAAACAACTCTAAGACTTCATCTCACTCCAGTCAGAATGGCAATTATCAAGAATGCAAGCAACACTAAATATTGGCGAGGATGTGGTGGAAAAAGGTACACCCAAACATTGCTGCTGGGAATGCAAATTGGTGCAACCCGTATGGAAAGCAGTATGGAGATTCCTCAGTAAACTTGGAATGGAACCACCATTTGACCTAGTTATCCCACGTTTTGGTTTATAACCAATGGACTTAAAATCAGCATACTACAGTGACACAGCCACATCAATATTGATAGCAGCTCAATTCACAATAGTTAAACTATGGAACCAACCTAGGTGCCCTTCAACAGATGAATGGATAAAGAAACTCAGTTATATATACACAATGGAATATTAGTCAGTCTTAAAGAAGAAGGAAATTATGGCATTTTCCAGTAAATGGATGGAACTGGAGAATATCATGCTAGAAAAATAAGTCAATCTCAAAGAACCAAAGGCCCAGTGTTTTGTCTGATATGTGGATGCTAATTCACAATAGGTGTGTGTGGCAGCGGGGAGAGACTAGGGAAGTATAGAAGTTCTTTTGATTAGACAGAGGAGTGAAGGGAGAGGAGGGGTATGGGGTAGGAAGGATAGTGGAATGAATGGACATTATCACCCTATGTGCATATATGATCACATGACTAGTATGATTCTATATCATGTACAATCAGAAGACTGAGAAGTTAAACTCCTTTTGTATGTGATATGCAAAAGTGCATTCTACTATCATTATAACTAATTAGAACAAATAAATAAATGAATATATATACATATATATAAATAAATACATATACACACATATATACATGTATATATTATAAATTTTAAAAAACCATATGCAGAGTAGTGGAGGCTGTGAGCGAGAATGGAGCTACAGCTGCTGGGTGGAGCTGGGCTCCTGGCAGGTGGCAGTTACCTGAGTGTGTTGCCTGCAATAAGTGGGGTTGCTCCACAGAGTTCCTGGGGTCAGAGTGAGAATTCTGCCCCCAGGCCAGGAGGGAAGGCCCACCTCCAAGTGTGGCAGCAGTTCTGGGTGTAAAAACAAAGTTAATTTCCATGAAACATAAACTCCTAAGAAGTTGAGCAGAAGTTTAGGTTTAGTGACTCTATATGCATTTGGAGAACAGCAATGAGCTTTTCTTCCATTCTCCTTTCTCAACTAAGCAGGCCCTTAAGTGTACACGCCTTCCAAGAAAAAAAAGTGTCATTTTCAATGTTGTCAGAGCAGCACGTCAGGGAGTTAAAGAACCCTCAGGGTGAGAGGCTGCGAGCAATGAGTGACTGCCTTCAGAGGACACAGCAATCATCGCTGTGGTCAAGATGTTTCATACAATTCTCCTTTGCTAGACATAACCTTTGGGAAGACAATTTACAAAGCTAAGCTCTCCTGCAATTGTAGAGGGTCAGAGAGACATTATCTGCTTATCTTGCTGAGTTGGGTTTTATTTTCTCTTCCCCACCTGAGACCTCTAATTCTCAGATTCAATCACTGCAATCGCACTACGAATTTTGGAAAAAATAAATGCCAGAACCACCAAAAGTCAAAACTTAGACTATGCAAGGAAGAAGATCAGAATGGATAACATTTGTGGAATGTAGAGCATGGGGTATTTTAGATCCATAGAAGGACCATAAACACTGATCTATAACACACAGATTCTACCAGATGGAGGGTTTTTTTTTTTTTTAAACTATCTAGTAGGAAGCATACCTTGTCCATCACTTCCCACATTGTTGTAAGAATTTTTATAAATTCTAAAACTGCAATTTGTACATACACATAATATTGAATGTCAAATCATTCTGTGAGCCTTGATATAAAATCAGCAATCTCCTGTGTCCCTCCTCTTTCCATTTTCAGGGGTGACCACTTAGAATTTTTTTTTTTTTAATCTACCCTCTGTGCAGTTTGGGGTTTTAACTAGTGTTTGTTTCAGTAACATTTAGTTCAATTAATACTCCCTCCCCATGGTCCTCTCTCCACATCCTGCCAATGTGATGTTATCATGGTTTGGGCTTAGAAGTGATCATTTGTTATGATGGTTCACAGCTGTATGAGGTGATATACAACCAGTGAATTTCATTTCTCAGACAACTTTCTGCTTTCCTCAGGATTTATATCCATTTGGTTTCATTTTCAATGTAAATCTAACACTAATTTATCTTTTCTCTGCCTCCTTCAAGGAAATATTTGTTTGGTACTAGAGATTGAACCCAGGGGACTCAACCACAGAGCTACATCTCCAGTCCTTTGTTATGATGTCTTAGATTAAAAGTTTCCTACTACTTTAAAAAATAAAGACCCACTATCATTTAATTAATGATCTGCCAAAAAAGAAATTCTAGAAAAAGAAGTCCAGATGAACTACATCACAGTGATAACCGTCTTGGACAGTAAGTCTTTGTCTTTCCTCTTGCTTTAGAATTTTTTCCCAGAATTTCAAAAAATGTCAATATTGACAGTATATATTTAGCAATGGGAGAAAATGAAACAGACTTGCAAAGCATAAGAAGCTCTGAATTTTTTAAATACTTTTTATTTTTAAGTAAGACTTAAAGAAAATTTGTAAAAACAGCGCAGTTCCTTTATATCCTCCATTTAACTTCCCTTAATGGGAACATCTTACAAAACTATAGTATAAGATTTAAGAACAGGACATTGACATTGGTATAATATTAATGAAGACCTTACTAGATTTCACCAATTTTCCCATGATTATTGTGCTTTTATTCCCCCTAGAGAGGCCTAGAACTTTGGAAAAAAGTTTTGCTTTTTTGTTAAAAATTTTCCCCTCCATTTGGAACTCATATTATCTGAATATTACATAAAAATATTTAAGTGTTCTAGAAGTTTGTGAGAAGGGAAGTGCCTTGGTGACAGTTGCCCTTCCAGTTGTTTCCAAGTTTGTGTGGAGTGTGAGGGGAGTCAGGGAAGACTTGACATATTCTGAATATTTACTCAAGTCCAAAAGTAAACTCCTTGGGTTAGTTCTGTCCAAAAAAAAGAGTTGGAAATGCTCAGAGCCACAGCTGATCACACAGCACACAGCCTCACACACCCATACACTGTTGGTTAATGGAATGTTTATTTTATTTTATTTTATTTTCTGCTCAAATGGCTAAATAGGATGTGATCCAATGAGAAGGCAGGAAGTAGGTTAAAGGGACATGTGACCTTTTTTAGGGTCAGGTGGTTTCCCACAGGAAGAGAATCACTGTATCAGTGTTAGGAGGTCATCTGCCGGGACGATTTTCCTCCTCCAATCTGCACAGTGAGGCTGGACAACTTGTCTCACACACAGGTTACAGCTAGAACTCTAAACAGAGAACAAAAATCAGGCACTGCACTTGAAAACACCAAGAAGTAAATGGGGGACTAAGCTGAATAACAACCCACAATGGGTTTTACTTCTGGAGACTTTTCCCCTCCCGTGTCTCCCAGCTCCCTCAGGGCAGGTGGGCAGGTCAAGTCCAGCGGGCACTGAAAGGAAGAACTCAGGGCACCAACGTCCTTTTTCTACCCAGGCAAGTGGCCAGGGGCCTTGCATGTTGAGGAGTGAGGGGTCACCCCTATTTGCTTTCTTTTTCTTTCCACAGTTAGGAAATTGTCCTGCAGCCCCAACAGTGGCAGGGGGACCCGACACTGAGAAATTGCCTCTCTCTCCAGGCAAAGGACCTGGTAGAGAGTTCGGCTATCTGACGAGTGTGAGGGAAATTTGCACCGCAGGTTTTTCCTTTTCTTTCCTCTTGCTGTTGTGCCTGGGAGTTGAACTGGTCATGTGGAAGTGCACAGCAGTCAGGGGACTGATATCCCTGGGAGCAACATGAGGAGGGGCCCTGAGAGGTGAGAATGGGGCTAGAATCCCCGAGGAGGAGCGAGGAGGAGAGGGAACCAACACGGTTCCCAGAACCACCCTGAGCTGCACATGTGCAGATCACACACAGGAAGCAGAGCGAGAACGGAACTGTACCATGAACTGCCACTCAGCCCCACATCAACCCCTGAGTGGTGCAGGAGCCAGGGGGACATGACCACACTGTGAGGGCCTGAAATCTGCACTGAGTGAGTGCAACAGAGGTAGGTCTCCTGAAGGCAAGACACACATGTCCTTTGACCTTGACTGTGTTTTAATAGGAGCCAGAATCTCACCATACCACAAGCCACCTGTTTAGGACACCATGCACAATTACACACCAAAGCACACAGAGGATGAGGGAAATCTGGCAACACTCCATCCCTGATGTGACCCACTAACAGGAATCATCATAGAAAGCATCCATTATAACCACTCCCACAGAGCTGGACTCTTCTGATGAAAGAAGTAACTTCTCAGCACAGGAATAAAGGGCCAGAGAACCTGCAGACCAACAGTAATGACTCTTTCTGTCAAAGGACAAGAAAAAAGATTGAATAAAAACGAAAAGAACCTCAGAGATGGGTGCAACAACAGCCAGCATCGTACCTCCTGTCCCACAGCAGTGCCGGGAGGAGCACAGGGTGTTGGAAAGAGTTTCACGAGAGAATGGCTGTGAACTCCTGGAAACCCAGATCCAGGAAGCGGCAAAAGCCTCATTCTCACCTGTGCCTAGTCCACGGAAAATCAAAGAGGAAGGAAACTCCTGAAAACAGAGAAAATGACAAGTTTGATATAAGGGACATCAGTTTGAGGTTCTGTGACTTCTTACCCAAAAATACGGAGGCCAGAGGAGATTGTAATAAGACCCTGTAGGGCTGAGATACCAGATCAACTGGGACCTCACTGAAGACCAAACAAAAACAAGTAGGAAGGTTAATGCAGATAAAAGAAAACTCAGACAATGCACTCCTAGGCCACCTGCTGCCAAAATCTGTGCTAGGAACTTCTTCAGGCTGAAGAGAAATGACACAAGAGAGAAGCATGGAACCTCAGGAATAAAAGAAGGCCACAGCAGGGGTCAGGGTCTGATCAGTGTGCAAGCCATTTTAACTAAATGCCTTAATGAACGCAAAGCCTCTTTCCTCTAAAAGCCAAGTAGACAGGTTCTGATAGGCGTGCTGCCGTGTGCAGGTGCAAACACCATGAAAACTGAAGATGGACTGACAGATGGGCAGAGGGGAGATACCGAGGTCAAGCAAACACAGCACAATGTGATCCCAGAATGCAGGTGGTGGGTTTAGGTACTCAGTGCACTCATTCTCTTCTGTAAGAGAACTTGCACTATCCAAGATTAGCAAAGGAAAGCAGAGACTAGAAACAAAGGCTGTGAGGGGTCCAGGATTGCTCAAGTTCATAAAAAAATTCACTTTCAACACGGAGAAAGCTCACACATATTTGAGAATGGAAGGAAGGGAACAGGCATTAGATTGTCCTTCTTCTCTCCACCTCTAACCTGACATTGCCTATGCAGACTAGTTCTGGCTTTGAGCACTTACTCTTTTTTGTCATTGTGATATGGGACAGTAGAATGCATGTTGTCACATCATACATAAATGGAGTATAACGTCTCACTCTTCTGGTTTTACATGATGTAGAATTACACCAGTCATGTAGTCATACATGCACATAGGGTAATAACGTGTGATTCATTTTATCCTTCATACCTTCATACCCAGGTCCCCTCTCTTCATTTGCCTCTGTCTAATCAACAGTACCCCCTTTCTTCCCTAGCCCACCCCTTATTGTGAATTAGCATTTGCATATCAGAGAAAATATTCTGCCTTTGGTTTTTTTTTTTTATTGTAAACAAATGGGATACATGTTGTTTCTCTGTTTGTACATGGCGTAAAGGCATACCATTTGTGTAATCATAAATTTACATAGGGTAATGTTGTTTGATTCATTCTGCCATTTTTTCCCTTCCCCCCCACCCTTCCCACCCCTCCCCTCCCTCTATACAGTCCTTCCTTCCTCCATTCCTGCCCCCCTCCCTAAACCCAACTCCAACCCCAACACTAACCCCTCCCACCCCCCATTATGTGTCATCATCCACTTATTAGCGATATCATTCTTCCTTTGGTTTTTTGAGATTGGCTTATCTCACTTAGCATGATATTCTCCAGTTTCATCCATTTGCCTGCAAATGCCATAATTTTATCATTCTTTATGGCTGAGTAATATTCCATTATATATATATATACCACATTTTCTTTATCCATTCATCAATTGAAGGACATCTAGGTTGGTTCCACAATCTGGCTATTGTGAACTGAGCAGCTATGAACATTGATGTGGCTGTATCTCTGTAATATGCTGATTTTAAGTCCTTTGGGTATAGGCCAAGGAGTGGGATAGCTGGGTCAAATGGTGGTTCCATTCCAAGTTTTCTAAGGAGTCTCCACACTGCTTTCCAGAGTGGTTGCACTAATTTGCAGCCCCACCAGCAATGTATGAGTGTACCTTTCTCCCCACATCCTCGCCAACACCTGTTGTTGCTTGTATTCTTGATAATCGCCATTCTAATTGGGGTGAGATGGAATCTTAGGGTGGTTTTGATTTGCATATCTCTTATTACTAGAGATGTTGAACATTTTTCCATATGTTTGTTGATTGCTTGTATATCTTCTTCTGTGAAGTGTCTATTCATTTCCTTAGCCCATTTGTCGATTGGATTATTTGCATTCTTGGTGTAGAGTTTTTTGAGTTCTTTATAGATTCTGGAGATTAGTGCTCTATCTGAAGTATGATTGGCAAAGATTTTCTCCCACTCTGTAGGCTCTTTCTTCGCATTGCTGATAGTTTCCTTTGCTGAGAGAAAACTTTTTAGTTTGTATCTATCCCAGTTATTAATTCTTGTTTTTATTTCTTGTGCTATGGGAGTCCTGTTGAGGAAGTCTGGTCCTAAGCCGACATGTTGAAGCTCTGGACCTACTTTTTCTTCTATAAGGTGCAAGGTCTCTGGTCTGATTCCAAGATCCTTAATCCATTTTGAGTTTAGTTTTGTGCATGGTGAGAGATAGGGGTTTAGTTTCATTCTGCTACATATGGATTTCCAATTCTCCCAGCACCATTTGTTGAAGAGGCTATCTTTTCTCCATTGCATATTTTTGGCCCCTTTATCTAGTATGAGAAAATTGTATTTATTTGGGTTTGTGTCCGTGTCCTCTATTCTGTACCATTGATCCACCTTTCTATTTTGGTACCAATACCATGCCGTTTTTGTTACTATTGCTTTGTAGTAGAGTTGAAGATCTGGTATTGCGATACCCGCTGCTTCACTCTTTCTGCCAAGGATTGCTTTAGCTATTCTGGGTTTTTTATTCTTCCAGATGAATTTCATAATTGCTTGCTCTATTTCTGTAAGGTACATCATTGGGATTTTAATTGGAATTGCATTGAATCTGTATAGCACTTTTGGTAGTATGGCCATTTTGACAATATTAATTCTTCCTATCCAAGAACATGGGAGATCTTTCCATCTTCTAAGGTGCTCCTTAATTTCTTTCTTTAGTGTTCTGTAGTTCTCATTGTAGAGGTCTTTCACCTCTTTTGTGAGATTGATTCCCAAATATTTTATTTTTTCGAAGCTATTGTGAATGGGGTAGTTTTCCTAATTTCTCTTTCTGAAGATTCATCGCTTATATATATAAATGCCTTAGATTTATGTGCATTGATCTTATATCCCACTACTTTACTGAATTCACTTATGAGATCTAAAAGTTTTCTGGTGGAATTTCCTGGTTCCTCTAAGTATACCATCATATCATCAGCAAATAGGGATAGTTTGAGTTCTTCTTTTCCTATTCGTATCCCTTTAATTTCTTTGGTCTGTCTAATTGCTCTGGCTAGAGTTTCAAGGACGATATTGAATAGAAGTGGTGAAAGAGGGCATCCCTGCCTTGTTCCAGTTTTTAGAGGGAATGCTTTCAGTTTTTCACCATTTAGAATGATATTAGCCATGGGCTTAGTGTAGATGGCCTTTACAATGTTAAGGAACGTTCCCACTATCCCTATTTTTTCAGTGTTTTGAGCATGAAGGGGTGCTGCATTTTATCAAATGCTTTTTCTGCATCTATCGAAATAATCATGTGATTCTTGACTTTAAGTCTATTGATATGGTGAATTACATTTATTGATTTCTGATGTTGAACCAACCTTGCATCCCTGGGATGAAACCCACTTGATCGTGGTGCACTATCTTTTTAATATGTTTTTGTATGCGATTTGCTAAAATTTTGTTGAGAATTTTTGCGTTGATGTTCATTAAGGATATTGGTCTGAAATTTTCTTTCCTTGATGTGTCTGTCTGGTTTAGGAATCAGGGTAATATTGGCTTCATAGAATGAGTTTGGGAGGGTTCCCTCCTCTTCTATTTTCTGGAATACTTTGAGAAGTATTGGAATGAGCTCTTCTTTAAAGGTTTTGTAGAACTGCCTTTGGTTTTTTGAGATTGACTTATTTCACTTAGCATAATTCAACTCCATCCACTTACCAGCAAATGCCATAATTTCATTCTTCTTTAAGGCTGAGTAAAACTCCATTGTGTACATATATCACATTTTCTTTATCCATTCTTCTATTGAGGGGCACCTAGGTTGGTTCCAAAATTTAGCTATTGTGAATTGAGCTGCTATGAACATTGAGGTGACTGCACCACTGTAGCATGCTGATTTTAAGTCCATTGGGCATAAACTGAAAAGTGGGGAATAACTGAGTCAAATGATGGTTCCATTCCAAGTTTTCTGAGGAATCTCCATACTGCTTTCCATACTGGTTGCACCAATTTGCAGTTTCCCCAGAAATATATGAGTGGCCCTTATTCTCCATATCCTCACCAACATTTATTGTTGCTTGTAATCTTGATCATTGCCATTCTGACTGTAGTAGATGAAATCTCAGTGTAGTTTTTTAAAAAATTTCTTTAGTTGTATGTGGACACAATATCTTTGTTTATAATTATATGTGGTGCTGAGGATTGAACCCAGTGCCTCAATGTGTGAGGCAAGCACTATACCACTGAGCTACAGTCCCAGCCCCTCAGTGTAGTTTTGATTTGCATTTCCCTAATTGCTAGAGATGTTGAACATTTTTTCATATATTTGTTAATCAATTGTATTTCTTCTTCTGTGAAGTATCTGTTCAGTTTCTTAGCCCATTTATTGATTGGATTATTAGTTGTTTTAGTGTTCAGGTTTTTTAGTTCTTTATATGCCCTGAAGATAATTGAGCCCTTACTCTTGCCTCAGAGAAATTGCTACAAGCTCACTAAGCTCCATTCCTTCTAGGACAAGCCTAACGGGGGATTCTAGGTTCTCTGTCTGACTCAAACCATGATAACCTATTCCTTATTCTTTTTGCCTGAGTTTCCAACATCCCCCCTTAAAGTGACCTTTAGATACAAAAATATCCGGCCAATCTGCCTTAACATAAATGGTTCATCCCCTTGGCCTGACTGGAGCCTCTCAGACCTAGGGCCCTCTGTGACCATGCCAAGGGTTCTTGCAGCAGACCCTGGAGAAAAGAGATTCCATGTGACTCACAATCCCTGGCACAAAGAGGGTACAAAAATGTTTGTGGGATGAAGGAAACAAGTGCCTGATAGTGATGTTATAAGTGCATTATCCAGGGCTTAGTTTTACCTTTACGCATACATACTGCTAAGGGGAGGCAGTGTACATATTTCTGTGACTGTTATTTTTAAAATTATTTAATTATTTATTATTTTTTTACAGATTGCATTTTGATTCATTGTACACAAATGGGGTACATCAGTTCCTTTCTATGATTGTACATGATGTAGATTCATACCATTCGTGACCCACCTTTTGACCCAGTTATTCCACTCCTTTGTTTATACCCAAAGGACTTAAAATTAGCATACTACAGCCACATCAATGTTTATAGCAGCTCAATTCAAAATAACTAGATTGTGGAACCAACCTAGATGCCCTTCAACAGATGAATGGATAAAGAAACTGTGCTATATATGCACAATGGAATATTAGTCAGACTTAAAGAAGAATAATATTATGGCATTTGCAAATAAATGGATGGAATTGGAGAAAATCATGCTAAGTGAAATAAGCCAATCCCAAAAAACCCAGAGGCTTAATATTTAAAAAGTGAAGATCTCCAGATTTTTCTGTGTAGCATTAAGTACAGAAAGGAGTGGGAAATGAAGGATAAGTTCTATTAACTGACATTCAAAAAAAATTTTAAATTTGTTAATGGTCTCCTGAAAATACCAGTAGATTCATCAACTTCAAAATAGCATAAGCAAGAACTTTCGTCTACAAAGAGGAGAAAATGATGAAAAATGCTGACGAGCTGGAATAGCTGACAAGGTCAGAATAGCAGGTGACTAGATTCCCTTCCAGTCTGACCTCTTTGGACAGCTTTAAAAGAAAACCTTCACTAGACAAAAGAAATCACTGGCTAGTTTATGCAGTTTCCTATTTGAAAGCACTAGTGACAAAGCTTTAGTTACCTGTCAAGACCTGCAGTCCTGGGAGGGGCCATTATAGAAAGTTTTAGCCCAGTCTTAATAAGCTAAAAAAGGGTTGTGGTTGAACTCAGACCATGAAAACACTCAGTGATCCATGATAGCATGGGGTGGCAGGAGGCAGGGACAACTGGATAAATTAAGAGCTCAGGTCATCATTATTTAAGAAGAATGATAGATTAATTCAAACCATAGCCCTCCAGCACTTTACAATAACAAATTTCCTTTTATGACCCACTCTCCCTCCTTATGGTCATTCCATAAGAAAAATACTTAACCAGCAGATTTCTTGCCAAAATGATAGGCCAAGCTACCATGCCTGTAATGCCAGCAGCTGGGGAGGCTGAGGCAGGAGGATGACCAGTTCAAAGCCAGCCTCAGCAACTTAGGCAGGCCCCTAAAAAAAAGACTGGGGATATGGCTCTGTTTTTAAGCACCCCTGGGTTCAGTAAGCACTGTAAACAACAACAACAACAACGACAACAACAACAAAAAAATGAAAGAGAAAAAAGTCATCAAATTATCAGCCCTCCAGATGGATCTATGATTTCAGCAATTCCTAGCAGAACCTTGACGCTGAGTTTAGCTTCCAGAAAGTCACTCCCAGTGACCACCCCAACATGCCCTCCTGCTCCAATACCTCCTGCCCTGCTTTTGATTCCTCTCAATGAAATGCCTACCTGTGCTAGCAATGCTCCTGTGAAGTGATGGCAAACAACTGGATCTAGGACATTCAAAGTGGAAAAGGCCCTGGTAGGAGACTGCACTTGCTTTTTATCTCTTGTGGGTTCTTCTGGGCCTTGGGTGGCGAGGGTCCCACTTACTGCCTGTTATGATATCCCAGGCTGCTCCCTGTTAACGCTTGATGTCACAGACAGGCCGACCAACAGCACTAGGATTTCACTACACTCAGGCAAGCAGAGGAGCTTCAGGTCTTGCCGACCCAGTAGAAGGTTCAAGATAAGCACCAGCTCAGCTGTGCTGGAGGACCCGGACACTGAGCCCCAGGAGTATGTTCTTGGCAACCTGACCCCAACTTTTTCAGCCACTTGAAGAGGAGCACAGGTCTGTGTTTGTAAGTGGCCCTTCTCAACTGTGTGTGAATCTGCTCCTTCCAGATCCCTGGACCCTGCTGCAGCCACTGGCAAGCACCACCCGCCAGGGTCAGGAGGATCCACCAGCCCTGGGCAAGCTGGGCACCACAACACCCCCATCTGGTGTTTGGTACCTGGATCTCTGCAGGTCCAGTGGATCCAGGAGAGCCTGCAGGCAATGGGAGGGCGAGAGGAGCGCCCATCTTGGATACTGGTCCCAACGGAGGTGCCCTCCCACCTCTCTCCTTCAGGTCCAGGCTCACTGATATTTTGTCCAGTCTGAAACAGGCCCAGCACTCCACCCGCAATGAGGAGTGGCAGCTCTTGACAGCTGAGGGCGGTGGAGCACGCGAGGCTGCTTGGTGGGTTATGGGAAGCTTGATTGTGAAACTTCACAATTATGGCAGGTGCCCTCCACCAGAGAAAGCCAATACCCACGACAGCTGGAAACTCCCAAGAGTGAACCCTGAGGGGATCTCCAGGTCTGTGGGGTGTCTGTGTTGGATTGAACTGGTCCAAGGCGAACAGGTCTTACATGGCAGAATCAGTAGGTCAACTATTGTCCCCAGAGCATCTAAGCAATGAAGACATACTTAAAAAATTGGAGCATCTTGACCCCAAAATTCAAAGAAAGCAGCTCAAACATGAATAAAACCAGATGTTGTGAGCACATTAGCTGGGTTTTCCTGGCTTCCATACCCAAGAAAGGACTGTGTACCCAGGGTACCAGTCCCTCCCAGCCTGCCCTGGTGAAACCTCAGCCCGACGCTGGGTGGCGCCCACGCTGTTTTCTCAGAGGCAGTTCCCTCTAGTGTTCCCAGAGGAAGTGCAGGAAGACACACAGGTCATGACCCCAAAGCTGCCACCACCTGCAGTTGCCGCTCAGCCAGGAATCTTGCTCCCCAGCAGTTCCCCTTCAGTCTGGCCAGGCCCATGGGGGACAGCAGACTGCTCTCTGACGGCTCTGGGGCGGGGCGTGGGCGGAGGGATTCCTGCCAAGGTGAGAGCTGCTGTAGATCCCACAGCACCCGCCCTCACCAGAGAGAGGCTAGACAAAAAACGCTAGCTCACAACTTCACGGCGACAGGGGAGGAGAGTGTCCTGTCCCAGGCCCAGTGAGTGAGATCCTGGTGAGGCCATCCCCACTTGCTCACTGGCTGCACAGCTGCAGGACCAACCCTGTGCTGGCTGGCATACCACCTATGACCTGTCATTGCTTCCCTCTTCAGAGGCCAGGTCCAGGCTCGCCCCTACCTTCCACTGCCCTAATCTCGCCTGAAACCCTGTTCCACCCTTCGTGGCATCTGGTGCGCTCATGTGGGGGCCCGTGCCAGAGAAGAGGGCCCCCGTGGAGGCTCTGGTAGCATCTTTCTTTCTGAATCGCTCCTGCAGGAACCGCCAGGCAAACACTGTGGGTGTCACCCTTGTTTCCACTCTCTACCTGCCAGTCAAAGGCTGCCCCTCCACTTGACCGCAGCCCACTTGGGCAGTCATACTGCCTGCCTCTGGGGAGGGGCGGGGGTGCTGCACCAGCCTCAAGTGGAAGATCCCTGCCACTCCGTAGCTGACAACCCTCAAACCCAACATCTACAACCCATTCCAGAGGATTGGGAAACCTCACTGGGTCAGCTGGTGAACCAGCGGGAGATGGATCCACAACCCAAGTGCCAGGGCTCTACAGTTCCCCCAGGACCCATGCTCGCACCAGGTACTCAGATCCCGGTTCTCCTGGATCTGGTGTGCTCAGATAGACCTTGCTTATGCGCACGTTCCTTCCTGGTGAGACCTTGCCGAGTACCCTGTGCTGATGGTTTTCTGCTCGTGCCCACGGGTTCTCTTCTCATACCTTCCAAAGCTGCATCCTGGCAACAGGTCTGACATTGCCATTTCACCTGAAGTCACATTGGCAGCAGCAGAAGGACCCTTTGCCCTGGCCGCTGGAATTGCTGAATCCTGCCTTCCCTAACCACTGCCATGGGTACTTCCTAGGGCAAGCTTTATCCTCACATCTGCCCCTGGCTCTTGGGGGCAGGGACCTGCCAGAAGCGTCCCACATGAAACCCAGTCACAGGGCCCACTGACTTCCCTACAGTGGTTGGCCACTCTGGGCTGCCCAGTCCTCATGGGACTACTCTCAGGTCTTCCTGACGCCATCCTGCAACTGCCACATTGGCAGTTGAGAACAGTGCCTCCTAGGTGCTTGTCCCGGATCCTTTGGAACCCTTGGATCCTTTCTGGGAGACCTGGACATTACCTCCCTCCTCCGCATGCCTGGTACCCTGAAGAAGATGATGCTGTCAGCTGCACCTTCCACCCATCCCTGTGGCCCAGACCACCGACTCCACAAACACAAGCCTTGTAAGGCCAGGAGCAGGAAGTCGCTCCTTGCTACCTTGTAGAACCATGGCGCACCCAAGAGCCCTGCCCAGGGAAGACTGTGCTCAGAGCCCTGCAGACTGTGGCCAGGGAGTAGCTGATGGGGTGGAAGAACCTGCAGACAAAGAAAATCAGGGGGGGAGCCCCCATGTCACTGGAGGAGCACAATCTGCCTTGAGGCCCCTGGTGTCCCACAGCTGCCTCCCTTCCTTTGTGCCCAGGCCTGGGGTTCTGCAGGGAAACCTCTGCACCCAGAGCTCCCCAGACAGAGCTGAGATCTCCGGGTCTCCTGCCTGAGCTCCTGCTGCAAGAGAAATGCCATCAGCAGCTCCTACAGCTCCATCGAGGCTCCCAGCCCTGAAGAGCAGGGCTCCAGGCCTGTCCACAGAGAGCTGCCCCTGGGATGCTCTTCATCCCCAGGGATTCCCCAAGAGAAGGCCCAGTGTGAGAAGGTGGCAGAAGGCAGGGCGGGACAGCCATTGCCAAAGAAGAAGTTCTCATCCACGGGGGACACTGGTAGACCAAGCAAACAAAAGTTTCCTCTGCTGCCACGCTGCTGAGGGCAACCTCTGAGGCTGCCACCACCTCCAGACCTGGCCTGTCCAGTCACCACTGAGGACCTAGATCAGGAGAAGGAGGAAGCTCTGCAGCCTGTGCACTGCCTTCTGATGGGTGAGACCCAGGCCATCTGGGACAGTGGTACCATGCCCCCAAGCCCATGTGTGGGCGCCTCTGCAGGGGAGGAGCCAGGCCTCTGGCATCAGTGGGCCTCAGCCACACCTTTCCCCAACATCCCAGCACTGCCACCTTGGTGGCCTCCACTCCAATGTGGGTGGACTCTGCTCTCTCCTTCCAGAGACACCCTTCCACCTCCAACCTGAGCGTCTCCACGTTCCCCAACCTGCAAATTGCGGCTTCAGCTGATCCTCCCAGGCCCTCTTCCAGCACATTGGCAGGCTTGGCTCCACAGCCAGTGGCTCCCTTTGGGGCCACCCTCATGAGCACTGTTATGGCCTCACAGCACCCCCATCTGGGGCCTCCATGTAGCTCGGGTCGGAGCTTCCTCCCCTCTCACCAGGGCACAAAGCCCAACAGGACTCACAGGGCCTCACGTGTAGACAGCTGCAGCCAGTCAGCTGAAGGGTGCGGCAACACGCTCCATATGGGGAGCAGCGGCTCATCCCTAGAGCCACCATCCCACAGTCCCTGGGGTTCCTGACAGGAAGAAGCCCCGAGCCCCCACCTTGGCCAGCTGTCAGCAGTTTGGACACCTGGGAGCTCCAGGTCCATGTGCAGCCCCAATTGCCACCCTTGACTGCAGGCTCCCTAGTCTTGGGCAGCCCAAACCACTCAGCCCTTGAGGCTGACGAACATAGAAACCCCACCAGGGTGCCCATGCCAGCACCCAGACACATTCTGCTGCCAGCCGGGCTGCAAGGTCCACTGGTGCATCTAGTGCATCTCCTCTGCCTCTGTAGCTGCCACCCAGAGGCCAGGGCCTGTGGCCAGTGTTTGTCCCAAGAACAGGCAGCCCCAGTCAACACGGGACAACCAATGTTCATCCCCCCAAGTCTGCCAGTATCAATTACCTCAATGGCAGCTGGGAGGGCAGACTTGTCCCCAGGTCTGACATCTGCCATGTCAGTAATGAGCATCTGCTCACAAAGTAGAGGGACTCCCAAACCAGAGAGCATAATGGGGCAAGCTTGGGACAGAACACTCCAGTGTCCCTAGGCAGAGCATCCCCATAGGGCCCAAGGGACACGAGGCAAAATGCAAACCAGGGCAAGCAACCACTGGTGTGCCTTCAGTTACCACCATCCCCCAAAGCCTGCCCATGCAGAATCCCTTCAGCTCTCCTGGAAACAGCACCACTCCCAGAAAGGCCACTTGCATTCTGTCCCCATGCAATCAAAGGAATCTGGGGACCCAGACTAGCTCCTGGATCTCATAACTGACTTTGGGGCCATGTTCATCTCCTCCCAAAGTGGAGAGATGGGCAAGAAAGGCTACCAGGGTCACTGGGCTTCAACACCTTCAGCCCCACAACCACACCATCCCCATAGTGACCACCTTCCATAGGACAAGAACAACTCTGTTCTTGGAGCCATGGGGGAAACTCCTTTACAGGCCGAAAGGTCCCCTCTTGCAGAAACCCTGAGGTCCACCTCAGGACACCAAGACCACCATGGGCGAGGCTGCATGTATTTACACCTGGGTCCTGGCCTCTCACCCTGGAGCTCTGCTTCTCATGGGTGCACAGTGAAGAGGAACCTGGCCTTTAGGGCCCCATCCTCACCTGGCCATGGCTCTCCTCCAGATGAGATGGCAGCCACCAGATCCGCCTCCTCTAGGTCAGGACCCACTCCTGTGGGACACAGGAGGAAAATGCTGCCCTAAGCCAACATCTGCCTTCTCCTTGCAGGACCTGGTGGGAGCCCTGTGTAGATGCATAGCACAGGCCTCGCCCTGCCCTCTTGATCCTGGGGCAAAAGGGACAGAATCCCATTCCCACCCACCTCCTAGGCAGCGTTGTCCTCAATGCTAGGAGGAGGCTGGGGTCATATTTGGGCTCACTGGTTGGGGTCCTCACCACTAGACACAGGTCCTTGGCCTGCCTCCAGTTTCCTTGTGGTTTGGAGCCCTTTGGACTTCTTTAGGCTTTGGCCATTTGCTGGATCAGGGAAAGTGAAAGTTGGCGGATTTGTGGTACCAGAGAGCCAGAGGGATGGAAGGTACACAGAGGAAGCAGGCTTCTGGGGAGGTCTCTGCTGTCCCCAGTAACTGTGGTCAATGCTGAGCCCACACCATCAGGAAGCCCCCTGGGGAGAAGGTGCACTGACTCCTCTGCCTGTAGCCCTGACGCTGTGAGCAAGAATAAGGTGACCGCCTGCTGGAACACAGCACGCAGCAGGTGTGTGCTGATTGATAGGCATGGGTCAATGGAGCTATTTTATAGCTCGAATTTTGGGTCAAAGTTCAGGAAAGTGGGATGGAATGACGTGTTTCAACCTTTCCCACCTTTACAAAATCAAGCTGCTTCTTGGGGTGCAAAGGCATCAGGCACCAAAAGAGAGGCCTCTGCTGGATGACAGCAGAGTTGTCCAAGGAGAAGATAAAAGATGCTAACTGCTTTAAACCCTGATGCTCCCCAATCCCAACAGTCTTCCACTCCCCTCAGCTTGTAATGAAAGCTAGGTCCTTGTCCCAGATGCCAATCTGAAAACAAGGACACGGGTTTGAGAAAAAGGAAAGAGTTTTATTGCTTTGCTAGCACAGGAGAAGCACAGGGGACTCCTGTCCCAGAAATGTGATTCTCCCCATCAGGAGAGACAAGGGGATTCTAAAGGAACCTCTTCAAAGGCTACATGTGCCCTAACAGGGGACCCTGAGGGTGTGTTAGGATTCACTTGTTAATTTGGGAGACATTCACTTCCTAGATCCTCCTTCCAGTAGAGCACAGGTAGCTCAGGGTAATCTTGTTCCCTGGGGCCAGTTTAGGGAGGGGGAGAGGGAGAAGAGAAAAAGGAAAACGTGTCCCTTTTAAAAATAAGCCTCAGAGCTACATTCAGAAGGGCAAGTGGACCACTCTTATATGAAGGAACTAGTTTGGCAACACTGTCCTCAAGCACTGACCTTCTTCGTCTGCTTGATATGGACTGCCACTGAGTCTTTCAACTGAGGTTTTATGTGACATATTGAGCTTCTCCTTTCCAAGATTTCTACTTGGTTCTTTTTCCAAATTCTCTCTCTAGATTCAAGTGCTCATTCGTGTTCTGCCTTCACCTCCCTCATTCTTTCAGCTGTTCTTTGCATTCTCTTGGATTACAATGATCCCTTTAAAAGAACATTTGTTTGAGTGGTTTTTCTGGCATTTCACTTACTTTAATACCTCTGGTATCAGTGTCAATGTCAATAACGTTATGGAATGTAGGAGGCGTTTCATGGATCTTCTCGTGTTTGTGGTGAAATTTGCCCTGCTGATGGGATCGATGTGTCTTCTGCATTTTTTTTTAAACCAGGGATGGCACACAGAGGAGCTTAGGCACTGAGCCGCATCCCCAGCACTTTGTCTTGTTTTCATTTTGAGACAAGCTGTCACTAAGTTGCTCAGGGCACGACTGAGTTACTGAGGCCGGCCTTGATCTCGCGATCCTCCTGCTCAGCCTTCCCATCTGTTGGGGTTGCAGGCATGCATTACCAAGCGCAGCACCCCCCACTTCCATTTGATCCACTCTCAGTAACCAGCCCTCTCTTGGGGCTGTAGGCGGGGGTGGTTTGGTGTGGAGTGTTGGCTTTCACTCCAGATGCCCTCATGGCCCCTTTTCCCTGTTGCATCTCCAGCCGTGACGAGTGAGGACTGACGCTGGGCATCAAGTTCCACAGTGTGAATGGCCCAAGTGCTCTGTCAAGAGAGAGAGGACCCGCTGGCAATCCCGAGGTGTGATGTAGACAGAAGGGTCTGAGCACTGTGTCCTTTGTACTTCCTCCTCCAATGGGACGGGAAGCACCTACAGCAGTGGGGTTTTCCTGGGCTCTGCTGCCATTGGCTGTGATCTTTGAACGCAGTGTGGATACTGGCTGTTCCATTGTGGTGAGGGGCCTGGAGCTGTGATGCAGTGTTTTGACATGGGTGCAGCTCCAGTCAGGACACGGGGAGAGCCTGACAAGGGGGTCCCAGCAGCCCCTCTGTGGCACTCGTCTCTGGTCTCTTTGGTGGTGTGCAACCTCACAGGGTGAAGGGCAATGCTTGTGAGGGCCCTTGTAGGAGGAGCGCCCACAAGAACTCCTAACATCATGGCTGTGTGGTGGTGTCCAGGAGTGGGCCTCACCTCACTGTGCCCACCAGGGATGGGTTGTCACCTGGAGGATAATATTCCCCATATTCTTTAAGTTGAAATCTGCACCAAGCGAGCAGGACCAGGTCATGGCTGCAGCAAGGTGCAATTCCTCTCTGCTAACCCAGGAGCAGAGCCCAGGGTCAGGTGTGCACCCAATGTGACCCAAGGTCTACACTCACTCCCACCATGACAGGGAAAGCCCAGGGGTAATGCAAAACTGCAGGTGAAACGCTGATGTAAAAGCCAAGAAAAACACATTGGCAACACCTTTCGGAGGAGACAACACAGGGGGCGATCACATGGAGGGAAATACGGGGTTAACACCTAAGAGAGTGCATAGAAACTTTCCAAGGAGCAAAGGTAGCGGAGAAAAGGAAAACTGGGGAAAGGGGCAGAAAGGAAAGAAGTCAGACAAGAATCAACACTCCGAGAGAGGAGAGAGGAGCCATAGGGAATTGGAGAAATGACTCTGAGAGAAAAAAAATGGGGAAGGGGAGCAGGCTCCAGCTAGTTGGGGGCATGACCCGGATGCCTCCGATGTTGGAGAGGAGGGAGTCTGTTCTTGGGGGCGCTGGGCATCAGAGTAGGTTCCAAACCGTGTGCCACCTGCCAGTCTCCCTCTGTGCACCACTCTAGCACTCCTAGTGAGCCTGTGACAGAGCCTTTCCCTCCAGGGTGGATCTGAATTTGAGAGGCCTCCCACTGAGCCACTGCAGCAATATGTCCATGAGGTTCCAGAGACTGAAAATCCGGGGACTTTGACTTCCAGAGCAGTAAGATTGGACAACAGGGTGTCCCTTGAGACGGCTCCCAGTTATGGCACCAGGAGAATGTGCAGTGGAGTGCAGAGACCATCTCCAGAGCCAGTTCACCACGCACATCCCAGATGACTCCGCTGCAGGCTGCTGCATGCCTGCCTGCGCTGCTCACTGGACCATCCCTCCTCCACCTCCACACTTGCCATGGAGGCCCTGCCTCAGCCCTGCTGCCGGCTCTGCCCTCAGTCCTGGGCACTCACTTCACAATGCAGCCCATGCTCAGGGGTCCTCAGGTCGTGTCTGTCTTCTGCTGAACTCCAGCATTCCCCTGTGGTCAGAAACCTCAGGGAGCTGTTTGGATTCCATCTCTGGACCAGAGAAGTGGTGGGTGCCTCGAATCCACCATCTTGTCCTTCTCATCTGAATTTCCTCCAACTGCATCTTCCCCTGAATATTTGGGAGCTAACAGAGCTCAAGACTGGGGTTTCCAGGATTTGGGAACTTCCTGCCAATGCAAGGTGAACCCCCACAGATTTGTTTTTTTACCAGAAACACAGGGTCTCTTCACCAAGTCTCTCATTTTGGGTCAGATACATTTATACAATATTCCAGACCATCCTCAGAGGACTGGGATTGCTTATGGCAATAAGGGAGGTGACCCAAAGGTGCCAGTTCTCTTCCCCAAATAGCCTAAATAAAGTGCTGCCCATAATGTTGGGCCCAATTTGAGGACCGTATTGTTAGGAAGATTGGCAATGAACTTCACCTAAATGACCAAGAGTGGTAGAAAAAAATTAAATATTAAGAACTTCCAGCAACACTTTCTCCTATTTGCTTGAGCCATCGCCCCATAATGGACAGGGCCTCAGAAGTGTCTTTAGGGTGACCGACTGTAGACAGTGTTCCCAGGTAAAGTGTACCTGCCTCCATTCAAAGTAATTACGTTGCTGCCTTTGTCTCCACAGTCATTCACCAAATCCTGAGGAGTTCTTTGGGGACTGTGTACTTCCAGGAGACCTCAAACAGCATGGAAGACAGAAAAGATGAGCCACACCCTGAAAAGGAGGTAGGGAAAGAGCTGGGGTAGGCAGAGAGGAGACGTGGGCCCCACCAAGGTCAGATTTCTCCTAACAGAAAGATCACATGAAACAGAATAAAAGACCACAGAGGCTGAGCTTAAGACAAACTGAGAGTAAGACACTTGTGCCCCAGAGCCCAGACCTCTCTGAAAAGTGACAAATTACAACACAGTGACCAGGTCCCTCATATAAAAGAGTAGAGTATTTACATGAAGCCTGGGTCTACCCTAAATCATTCGTAGGTAAATTATAGTAGTACCTTATAATACCTAACATAATGCAAGTGCTATAAGAAAAATTGTCATACTCTGCTGTTTAGGGAATGAGAATGAGAGGAAAAAGAATTTAAAAACTATTTTCAATCACACTTGATTGAATCTGCAGATACAGAAGCCTTGGGTGTTGAGGGCCACTTGATCATCTTATGCCTGTGATACAGAAAATAATATCGCCCGTTTCACTGGTGGTCAAGGCGAGGCCCAGGGAATGCGTCACCCAAGGTCCTGCCCCAAGAGCTGGGACTGGAGTCCTGAAGTCTGGTTCCAGAGCCCGATGTGCATACCATCCAGTGGAGGCCTGATGTGGGGAGCTTGGAAGAGGGGACCCCATCACCTTGGGGTGGGGGCTCAGAGAAGAATGAGGAGATGGGTGTGGCATTCACCCAGAGCTGGAGACAGAGAGGAGTGGGAGGGGATCAAGTGAGGGGGGGCATGAGGAGGGCCAGGCAGCGGGATCCCATGGTCAGGCAGAAGGCGTGACTCCAGTGAGCAGCTCAGGGAGCAGGGCGGGAGCGGGAGGGACTCAGAGGAAAGGAAGGTTGGGCCACACAAGGGAAGAGCCAGGTCCTCCCTCCGCTCCATCCTCCAGGTCTGCTTGTGTCTGTGCCTCAGCTTCCAAAATGCTCCCGTCCTCAGCGCCACCACTGGCTCTGTTCCAGCCCCTCCCAGCCCTCACCTCCGCCCTGCCTCACCCATAACAGCTTGAAAACTCACAGCTGCCGGCCATTTCCATACAGAGCTTTTCTGTCGCCGTGCCCTTACATCTGTTCTTAACTGAACTCGGAGTCGGCCCTATAGGGGCAGTCGTGGGTCTCACAGGCTCTCTGTGCTGTTGAGTTGGAGAAACTGAGGCCTAGACAAGTAACTCCCACTTCTGTGTCGGTTCTGGAGCCATCCCCACCTCCAGGAAGCCCTCCCTGACCTCCCTGCTCCCTCTCAGGTCTGCGTTCTGGGTTATTTGCTCTCGTAGAACCGAGGTTTTGCTGTGGAGACCTGGCCTCAGGCGTCACTGTTCATTCATTCACACGGTTAACTTTACGTCTTTCCATCTCACTGGGCACGCAGGAGACACGGGAGAAACACTGAGTGATGAAGGACAGTTTGGGTTCTCGTGATGAATGCCAGGAAGAGGTGTTAGTGGAACATGGAGGGGGCACCACATGGTCCCCTCTTGGGGTGTAAAGAGTCTGGGAAGCTTCTAGAAGGAGGTAATGACTTGGCTGGAGCTTGAAACCTGAGTTGCATGTAGCAGCTGGAACATGCAGGATGGGACCTGGCGGGAGGCCCTGCATGAGCAAAAGCATGGAGGTGACCCCTGGCCCCTGCCACCTTCCAGAACCTGGGTTCAATCCAGTGGTCCAGGTAGCTGGGAATGTGGGCCTGTGAAGGCCTCTGCCCCTAGCTCCACGACCCCATGTGACCTTGAGGCACCAGGGTGACATGCCTGTCCTCTGCTCACCCCACTTCCTCCAGTGGTTGCAGAGGGGCATTGACTCACCTCTTCTTTGCCCCACGTCCCCACAGTGAGATTTATATTTAAGTCACCTGCAAAGTCCTCCAACCTTCCTGATTTAGTCACCCTGCTGTCTGTCATTCTCTTGTGGATGTAAACCAGGGTCCCAGAGGATGGAGGCCATGAATCTAACTGGCTCAGCCTCGCTCACCACAGCCTTGTGGCTCTTCCACTCTCCCCCACCAGGTGGCAGAGGCCTCTGTTTTGGTGCTTGAGGTCCTTGCACCAGGAGTTTGATTACAACATGTTTGATTATGTAAAACAATTTAAAAATCCAACAAATGTATTTCACACTATTTTCCTGGTCTTGACCCAACAATTCTAGTTGCATCATAGTGTGAAATTCAGTGACCCATTTAAAGGCCATTTTCCCTTTGACTCTAGCACATTCAGAGGCCATGCTCTGTTACAGTGGTAAATCATTTTTTCTTGGTCACAGGCTCATATCTACCAGCAGAGCAGTCAGTGAAAATTCTTTCTGTGGAGATAGCATGGGCTTAGTGTTTCACACACTCACATTTATAACAGAGATGTCCCAAACTTTCTGGTTCCTCTGTGCACCTCACACCTCTTCTCATTATCTGGACCACAAGTCTGCCAATTTCAAATTTCCCCATCCAAGCAAATGGCCAAGGGTCAGAGAACTCCAAAGAGCTCAAGCAACAAGGAAACCAGAGAGCCGGGCCAGTCCTGTGTAGTAGTGAGGGACCTTAACAGAGAACCAAAGAAAATGACAGCCTCCTGCTACCCAGCTTGAGGACAAAGCTTACAGAAAGTGTGTGGGAAAGGGGTGCCAAGTCTGAGGCTCCAGTTTGCCCCAGGATCACAGAGGTCAGGGTGAGACCTGTGGAATGCGTCTAAACAGGACTGACACCAGGTCCCGTGAGGGAGAAGGTGAATGTTCTCAGGAAAACATTTATCTCTTGGACCCACAGGAGTGTGTCCTGTCCTGGAGGAGGACGGTCTGGTGGTTGGGCCAGCAGGCCTTGGGTGGATGAGCAAGGGGCCCTAAGTCCCAGCTCCTCTTCACTGTGCCCCATAAGCAGCAGAGCTGCCAGGGTGGGAGGCCACCCCTGATGTACCCTAGGTGCAGCCTTGCTTGTGGTGGTGCTGGTGGCCCCAGGGGAACTTGTGCATTTTGGCAGGGGTGGCCCTTTGGGAATGGCACTGTAAGGAGGGCCTTGGGTGATTCCAAACACACGGTTGCTCTTTGTCCTGTGTAACTTGGTCTCCATGGACATGCTCTGGCTGTTGGGGTCACAGATGTTCAGGCCCAAGCTTGCCTCATAGCTGTGTCTGGTGCTCGGTGTCCCTCTTTTTTAGATGCTCATTCCTCAAATGCAGGTATCAGATCTGGGGTCAAGTCTCTGTCCCCATGTTCCACTGAGGCCACTGCCAAGGGCACAGACATGCAGGTGCCATTTCTGTGGGTGGTGCTGGCCCCTGAGTTGAACTTGGGCATTTCCCTTGGGTGGGCCTTACTGACCAGCACTAAATGTAGGGGCACCAGTGGCTCTGTGCACAGGTTTGCTGTTTGTCTTTTGTCCCTTGGTCACTGGAGGTGCTGTGGTTAGAGGTGCTGCAGTTTTTCATGCTCCAGGCTTGCCACCTAACACTGTGGTGCTTGGGGACCCTCTCCTTTTGGAGCAGACACTCAGTGCTCCAAAGGCCAGTATCAGATCTGGAGGCAAGTCTGCACCCCCAGATCCCAGTGATGCCAGGGGAATGGACTGACATGTGCACATGGCCTTTCTGGAGTGATGTAGATTCCCTAAGTTGAACTTACTGATTTTTCTTTGGAGGACGAGGAGAGGGACCAAAGTTGGAATCACCCATAGTCAGGGTGTCATAGGCAGTTCTAAGCCAGACCCATGGTGCCCAAGGCCCAGAAAGACCTGCAGGGAAGAGAGAGAAAGCAAGTGCAGCCTCCTACCTGGGCCTAGAGTCACCATCTTTTGAGTCCAAAGTTGCTGGATCCAGCCTTTTCCACTTTGTATGTCATAGTTGTCATGTGCTTCACAGAAATTTTGCAGGAGCTTTGCTGGCAGAGGTAGACCTTGCATTAGATGAATGAAAACCAGGGTAGCAGGTTTTGAGCAGGATGTTGGGATGTTTAAAGCTGTTGACTTTCTAGAAGGAAACCTCAGTGCCATGGTCCCTGATGGGCATTGCAGAAGACACAGACCCATCTGGAGGACTGAAAATTTGATGAGTCATTTGTTTACTTTTGTATCAGAGATTGAACCCAGGGATTCTTCAGCACTCAGCCATGATCCCAGCCTTTTTAAGAATATGTTTATTTAGAGGCATGGTCGAGCTAAGTTGCTGAAGGCCTCACTAAATTGCTGAGGCTGTATTTGAATTCAAGATCCTCCTTCATTACCGTCCCCAGTGCTTGGATTGCAGGTGTGTTACTCCACCCACTGCTGGGCATTGCATTTTGGCAAGATATCTGCCGGCTAGTATTTTTGTTAGGGAATGGCCAGGAGGGAGAGTGGGTCATCAATGGATTGTTTGTTGTTGAAAAGGGCTGAGTGTTATAGTTTTAATTAATCTAAGAGCCGTTTTAAATAATAGTGACCTGAGCATTTAGTTTAACCACGTTGTCCATACCTCTCCCCACAGTGTTGCTATCGATCACTGAGGGTTTTCTATGGTCTGAGTTCTGCCACAAATTTTCTTGCTTACTGAGACTGGGATCAATCTTTCTATAATAACACACCCAGGACAGCAGGTCTTGACTGGTAACTAAAGCTTTTGTCAGTAGGGCTTTGAAATGTGATCCATAAATTTGTTATCAAGTGACTGGTTTTGTCTAGGAATTATTTTCTTCCAAATCATTCCAAAGAGGAATGCTATGGAAGAGGAACAGTCACTGGCCATACCTCTTCAGATATTCCAGCTCTTCAGCGCTTTTCCTCATTTCCTCTTCTTTGTAGAATCATCTGATAGAATGTGTTGGGAAAGTAGCAGGTTTAAAACTGAACCATGAGTACCATGAATGTATCAGCTGGAAGCTGTGGTGGGGTGCTCAGTGTTTCCCCAGCGACCTTGATTTTTTTATAGTAGGTACCCTGGGAATGGGGCGGCTCTCAATAACTGATAGGGATCAGTATTCGCATGAAGCAGCTGATGTGCTTCCTCAGCCTATTCTTTAAAAGAAGAAAGGATGTTCACAAGGTGCTAATGTCCCTAAAGCCAAAGGAGCACCTGCACTAGTCTTTGGGAAGCAATAGCCTTCTGGGGGAGGCTCCCTGTTACTCTAGTGGCCTGGTCCACATGGGCAGGATGGACGTCAACCTCAAGACGAGCTGGAAAACCCAGAGGTGATGACAAAAGAGAGCTGCTCCTTGACACTGCATTCCCTGCACCTATTGTGTTTAGCACTAGGGAGATTTTATTTTTCCCTGTGGAAGTGAGTTACTAGGTGGTGAATAAATACCTTAGTTCCTTCTCATGTGACTGAGGAGCAATTGTGAGTGTTTAAAAAGCAGATTCTGTGTATCAGTATATAATCAGTCACCACTCTAGGAAACCTTTTTCATAGGCTCTTTCTGGTTTGGTTGGGATGTTTTTCAGTCATGTGTTTAGTGATCAGTGGAGGAGGCCATGTTTTCTTCTTATAAAGGCTTCTGTGAAATGTTTTGGTTGGACTTCTTAATTTAAGACATTTCATTCACGTGTGAATAAATTCACATTTGAAGAAACTAATCAACCAGTCATTAAGGACATGGCATCTTTGTGATGGATAGAAGCAATTCAAGGACGAATAAGGATGGTGTCGTTTAGAAATGTGTTAGGATATGTTATTTGGGTCAATAAACACAATGCTAACATTTTAATAAATATTTTGTTAGGTCAGCTTAATTTCTACATTTTTGTGTTCTAGTAGACTTTATCTCATTTAAGTATTTGTTGATGAGGGGCCTATTTATCTTGAGAGACATCATATAGTGCTATGCTTCAAAATTTCCAGCTGTGTAAATCCAGATGCTTGGGTGAAGCTGCTGTGGTGTGAGGGAAGCCATTCCTGATAGGTCATGTACAAGTAAGGTAAAATCAGCACATGGGAAATCTAGGTTTGTCAGGGAGGCCATGTACGTATGGGCACATACACTGGATGACAACCTCAAAAGCAGATGCTGGAATGATCCCTGGTGAACGTGTTGGGAAGCTGTGGAGGCCCTGCAAGGCACAATGACTTCTTCAGGGTCACACACACAACCAGAAGGAGGGGATGGTTCTGAACCAAGCTCCGTGTCCCCAAACCAGGGAGCTGGCTATACCCAGGCCTGTCTGGGGATCTGATTCTGGGTGCGTTGGTGTAACCGTGTTCACTTGTGCGTGTGTCATGGGAAGAAGGAAATAGCTCACATCCCAGCATGCCTTGGGAACTATCTTGTGTGAGAAAGGGATGCAGGCTAGGAGTCCCCAAGGAAGTGACCTCAGAAAAGTGACCTTACTTCCTTGTGAGGTCACTTTCTTGGAAATGGATGACACTGACCTTGGGATCCTAGTAGTTAGGCAGCCTCTGTCCAGATACAGTACCAATCCGTTCACTGGTGTTGAGACAGCAAACCCAGAGGTATGAGTTCTTGTTGTCTATTGATCTGTGTAGGCTCAGATCTCAGCGAAGCGATTCAGTTATGAGAGCCTTGACACAGTCAGTGACTTAGTCCCCTGGCAGGGAGAAGAGGCAGCTGTCAAGGAAGGGGACGCCCTCCACCATCCGCAAGACTGAGGGTACAGGCGGCCCCTGCAGAGGCCTGTGGGGCAGGGGTGGAAGTGCATAGTGGCCACGGTCAGCAGTCCGCAGCAGTGTTTCACAGTGTTGATCCACATTGGAGGTGGCCAGCAAGCAGGGGCAGCGTCAGATGGGGGAGCAGAGGCCTGGATCTGCGGGGAAGACTAGATCACTGAGCCTCCTGGTCCGAAGGCAGTTTTGGAGTCAAGTTGTATGGTGGCAGCATGGAGACTCAGCCTCAGGCTCTAAGGACGGTCACAGGAAGTGGTGATGGGCAGTCCAGCCTTGGCCTTGGGCACCTGTGGAGGTGTGGGTGTTTGGAGTCCGGTTAGGGCAGTGGTGGCAAAGGCAACTGAGGAGTCTGGAGGTGGTGTGGAAGGCGAGGCGTCCAGGTAAGTGTCCTCATCCTTAGTGGTGGCGGGAGTCCAGTTACAGTGCAGTGGTGGTGGTGGCATTGCAGGTGGCCAAGTGGGGACTCCAGTGGCCACAGTGTGGAGCTCTGGTGGCAGTGACGGCAACGGCGTGGGGCAGCAGGGATCAGAGTCAGTGGCCAACTGGAGGCTGGGGTGGCCTCTGTGGTGGCTGCTCCAGGTCACTGGTCTTCCTGGTGGAGCCTGCCTGCTCAGGAAGCAGAACCCGGGAGGCTTCGGTACCCAGACAGCCTCTGAGGACCTTATGCTGCCCAGGCAGGCTGCGCCTGGCACTGGCCTTGAGCCCAGTGGGTGACTGCTCGCCCCACCCCTGGGTTCACCCTGCCCCGCCCTGGGTTGCGGCCTCTGCAGGGGGACTAGGCCAGCTTCCAGCTGGGGCAGCCTGGGGAGAGGACACCACCCTCCCCAGCCGCATCTCCTTGGGCTGTGGGGGCAGAGCGCGAGGTGGGGGCCTTGCAAATCCTCAGCCTCCAAGTGCTTCTCTGTGGCGGGAGGAGGGTGGAGGGGTGGGCGGCAGAGGGAGCCTGAAGGCGAGGAGCCTCGGTCTTGGTCTTCTGCCGCCCTCTGCTGCAGAAATGCGCTCTGAGGATGACGATTCCTAGGTCCTGCTCTCTGTCCCCACAGCCCCCGTAGGGTATGGCTAGGGAGGTGGACTTCCTCTCCCCAGGCCGCCCCACCTGGCGGATGGACTAGTGCCCCTGCAGAGGCCGTGTGGGGGATGGGGCGATCAGGCGCCCTCTGGGCCCAAGGCCACTACCAGGCGAGGCCCACGTGGGCAGCATAGGGTCCTGGGCAGCTGTCTGGGTACTGCTGCCTCCCGCGTCCTGCTTCCTGAGCCAGGGTGGCTCCGCCAGGAGCAAGACCGAGGGCCAGGAGCCCCCACCACGGAGGCCATCCCAGCTACTGGTCGCCACCTGGCTCTGAAGCCCCCTGCCCCACGCCCTCATCGCCGCAGCCAGACTGGGGCTCCTCGCCGCAGTCACCGGACTCCCACATGGCCGCCGGATGCCACCTTCGCTGCCACTGCAGCAGGACTCCCGTCACTGCTGCGGGATGAAGACGCTCTAGGGTGGACGCCTCTGTTGCCGCCACCCCTTTTCCGGACTCTACTGGTGCCACCGCCACTGCGGAGCAGCGGGACTCCCAAACCCCGGCTGGAGCAGACGCTGCCCACCCAGGCCCCAAGGTCAACCCGCTTCACCCCACACCTGGACCCTGACACCCTATTCCCGATGCCCGACGCCTATGCAGCTGTGCAGCTGAGTGTTCCTGCTGCCATGGCCAGACTCTGGGGCTCAGGGTGCTGTCACCAACTCCAACATGACCGCCAGATGAGACACTCAGTAGTAGATACCGACATTATTGCAACTGCATCGGGACTCCTGTCAGCACAGCAGGCTGAACACACTGGTGACTGGATGTCTCTGTTGCCACTACCACCACTTCAGGAATCTTCCACTGCCACCGTGACCATGCTGGAGCGTGTCCCAAACAGTGGCTGGACGGGACACTTCCACAGCCACCCCATGCTAATGCTCAACTCCCACCTCACAAGCCTGACGCCCTGCACCCAAAGCAGCTGCGCCTTGCTGCTGTTGCCACAAGAACCGGCCAGTCCATGATGCTGCTGCAGTGAGTCCACCTGAGGCTGCTGCTGAGCCACCCAAGACGGCCGGAGCTGGAAGTTGCGCATTCTCCATCAGAGTCGCCTCACCAGCGTCCACCCCCTGCCACCTGCCTTTCATCCCCCAGGACCAGCCACCAGCCCTTCTGGGCCCTGGAGGAGTTGTGGTGCTAACTCAGGGACCTCATCCAAGGAAAACAAGTGAGTAAATAAAGGCTGCAGTCCTCACCCCACGCAGGAGGCTGGGCTAAGTGGGTCCAGCCCCCTGGTAAGGGGGCCGGTCAGAGCCTGGGGGCTGCTGGCCTGGTCTGGATCTTGACCCTGTGGGCAAGCTGGAGAGGATCTCTGGCTGCTCTGGGAGCCCAGCCCTGGGAGCACCTTCTGATCCTTTCTCCTGAGCTTCCCACCCTGTCCCCTTCCCCCACACCCCCACTCCTCCCTGAATGGGCCTCTGGGATTAGTAGGGATTATGCTGTTAACTTGTTTCTGCTTCCAGAGACAGGGCTGTCTGGGCATTGGGCCTCTGGGCTCTGAGCTTCTGGGCAGCCATTGAGGCCCAGGTACACTGCAGCAATCTGGGGACAGTCAGACTGGCCAGATCCACCCACCTAGACTTGGGCAAAAGTCTTGAAACCTCTTGAAAAAATACCCTCCTAGATGTACCAAATTTAGCCTGACATTGACTTCTTCCAAGAGATTATCAAGAAAGGAAAAATATAAGTGAGCAAGTTTTTTCTTGCTAATGGGTAGAGTGAGAGGCAAAGGCTTCAGAGTTGGTAGAGCCGAATTCAAATCCCTCCCAACTGGGTGACCTTGACCAGGGTACAGAACTAGGTAGAATCTTGGTTTTGAATCTTGTAAAATAAGATGGTGAGCATGGTAAGCCAGGGTAATTTAAGGTGTTGAGCACCACCTCAATCTGGGAGCCAGGTAGGCATTTGGCATGATTTCCGTGAGAAATGTATGAGGATTAAAGTGACACACTTAGAAATGCACCTTTGGAACACAATTGACCTTTGAGGTAGGGAGTTGAAATTTACTGCATGTTTTCAGATGAAATGATAATATATGGAAGATCATCAGCCAAAGCATGAAATTATGGGTCAGGCTCATGAAATGATAAGCTGTTTTCAAATTTGTTTCAAGTTGCATTGAGATAAATCTGTGTAGTTTAAGCCTCCTGGGGTATCCCCCACACACACTCGGAACACTGTCCACAATTTTTTACTCCCTTTAACAGTGTCACCCAATATGTCAATATATGTATGTACACATACATAGATATACATTATGCAATAGTTTGTTCCTTTGGGCCTGTTTTGGGACCTTCTGAAAATAGAATCTCATATTCTCATGTACATTCTTTTGCAGATTACCCCTTAATTTTCACCACTTCTCCTGACCATGAGGAAGAAGGAAACACCAGAGAAATCTGAGGATCAGAAGGACACCAGCCATGGTCTACTGACTGGATGCTGACTACCCTGGGCATGTCCAAAGCTGGAGGAATCATCAGCCCTGCCTCAGCCACTTGGGGCCTGGCCAAGTAATGCAGAGTGAAAGATAAACTAACCAACAGGACAAATGGACTGTTCATCCTCTAAGATGAAGACTGTGATGTATTGCCACCCCTAACTTCTAGCCAATATCCATAGTCCTTTCCTTGGGACTGATAACAATCAAACACATAACTAATTATCTGAAAACTAGCACATGTACCAGTTCAAACCTGAAAGTGCATTAAGGGTTAGGATCCAAGCTCACCCTTCGGAGGATGGTTTTCTATTTCTAGAAGATTCAAAATCTTCGTTGACATAGTAGGGATGATGCTCTTAACTTGTTTATTGTTTTGATGTTTGTCTCCCTTTTACATTCAAACCATTGGGTCTACTCTAGAAGCAGCTGTTTCAAAAAAAGAGAGAGACAGCAACTAAGATTGTGACATTATATAAACTTTAAGCTAAGAAGATAATGATTTCTCTGATTTAAAGGATTAAATAATGAGCACCAAAGGGGTTCATGATGTAATCCCCAGAAGACCCCAAAATGATGCAGTCCCAAAAAGATCCCTACCTTAATTGTAACATATAAGATATTTTTTAAAAGCCTGCAGGATTTCTAGAGAGCTTATTGTGAGTTACTTTGTAAAGTGATTCTTCTTCCTATTATAGGTGTGAAAAATTATTTCAGGTAATGCAGCCGATGCCCGTCTACAGACCTCACTGTGAGTAAAAAGGGTCTAGAATAGTTCCTTTCTCCTAAAACTGGTTGGATCCCAAATCTGCTGCCTCAGAATCTGCAGTGCAACCACATCTCCTGTGACTGATATGCACTTCTGAGAAGTGCTGGCCAGGTGCTGCCTTGCTGGCTCCATCCTGTTAACCTGGTGTATTCCTGTGTGAAAGAAATATCTAAGTTGACACAATCAAAATGGAGTCACTGTGTCAACCCTAACAACAAAAACAATAAGTAAACCGAGCAGGGAGATTACAAAGGAAGCATTCTTCTGCATGTTTGCCTGGTAGTAACTGTCACAAAAGACTCTGCCAGAACTTAGGACATGCAAGAGGCCACCCCAACCTCATATGAAGAATACTTCTGCCGGGCATGTGCTCAGCAACCATCTGTCCAACCGCAGACTGATGCCATTCTTGTTATTAATCATTTGTGATCAAGGACTATTATTTCAAAGTGTTTGCTGTAATCCTCAGTTTTGTATTTAAAGACCGCCCTTCCCTCCACCTCTTTGAATCTGCCCATAGTTCACATGGCTCAAGAGTTCCCATTGCCAGGCTTTGCTGTTCTGAAATAAATAAATATCCTTATTCTTTGGACATTTTCTCTCTCTCTGAGTTTTTTAAAAAATATTTCTGCTGTAGATGGACATAATATCTTTATTTTTTTTATGTGGTGCTAAGAATGAGACCCAATTCTTCACACATTCTTGGCAATTTATCACTGAGCCATGACCCCTGCCTTCTCTCTCTGATTTATAAAAGTTTGATACCTGTTTTGAATGAAACTCTTCAATGTTCTCTAAAATTTAGGTGGAAGCTACTTTCCCAGAAGCCATCAGAGGCCCAGACAGAAGGGCATCATCTGGGGACACATCTGCATGGGGTCTCTCAGGGCAGCCTCACCCTCATGGGATGGCTGCAGGCACCATTCCAATGATACCGTCACAATGTGAACATAATTCAAGAGGTTTCTTTTTGTTTTTTCTTTTTCCTTTTGTTTTTTTTTTTACTTCTAGTCCTTCAAGCTGGGCAGGGTGACCACAGATGTGAACAGTAGTCCCTCATTCATTTCTCATGAACCAACAGCACCCCAGGGTACACAGGAGAGGACTTCCCCTATTTTAGGGTCTTTCAGATGTGGTTGCTCTCTGTTGCATACTCCAGTCACCTCTGGTGGCAAGGAAAGTGGAGCAGTTTAGCAAAGAGCTGGGATTAAAACAGGGCTCTGCAGAGGGACTAATGGGGCACTGTCACTGGCTCTTTGCGATACCAAATCCGTGGGTATTTGTCACCGCCTGCAGCAACAATTTGCGCGGGTCTTTATGGGTGGTGGACGGGAAATGAACTACTTTAGCTATCTTTCTTTAGTGGGTTGCTTTCTCACTTATTCGCTTGTTCCCTGGGCTATAGAGGAAGAAAGGCTTTTCTTAGGGAGAGAGAGAGAGAGACTTTTCATAGAGAGAAAGTTTTAGAGAAAGAGAGGCTTCTACGCTTATCAGAGATCTATTTCTTCTTAGGCTTCTGCAGCTTCTTCTTAAAGGTGCGTCCTGCATCCTGTGAACTAAAGGTGCGTGCTAGGAGTATGTGCTAAAGGTGCGCTGCTTCTCTCTGCTTGCCGCTGCCCCTACTCGGTGCTTCTCTTTCTGCTTGTCGCTTTTCTCACTTGCTGCTGCTCCTTACTGTCGCGCCCCACCTTCCGCCTACGGCCCGCTTATATCACCTCCAGGAGGCAGAGAGTAGGGCCACGCCTCTTATGCAAAGATTAGGCAAGAAGTTAGATGTCTGAGCAGGCACAATTAGGAGTGCTGGAGAACACATGCGCATGCATTGTGTGCGTGGACAATAAATCAACTGAGTGTGCTTACGTCAATTAACCTCCTCATTGCCGATGTGATCAGGCGCCGTTCTGGCACTGTCCGCATGGCACAGCCCCAACAGGGCCACCTAGGCAGTAATCAACTATTAACTTTCCATTACTCCTAAGACAATTGACAGAAGCCTAGGCGGTTGGCCAAGACCTAATCACTTGGACCAAGGAGATAATAAACCCACCAGGAAAGCCCATCCTACATATGGTAGTATTCATGTTAGGGTAACTAGGATCAAAATGCCAATGAACACATGGAAGAAATTTAGAACCTGGCTCTTGCTAGCCTCCCAGCCCAGCGAGTGTCCTTCTCACCAATCTATGTCTTAATCCTTTGGGAGTAGATGCATCCTCAGGGATTGCTCAGGGATTATGGCTAGTGGGTAGTCTCAAGGCAAGTAGCACCTAGTAGCCCCATTTCAGCATTCTCACTGAGTTTTGGGGTTCCTTCTTCTGGAATAATGCTTCTCAATTTTTTTTTTCTTTGCGGTGCTGGGGATTGAACCCAGGGCCTTGTGCTTGCAAGGCAAGCACTCTACGAACTGAGCTATCTCCCCAGCCCGCTTCTCAAAATTTAATGTGTAATGTGCCTGTGAATTAGATTGCAATCTTGCTAAAATTCTGATTCACAAGTTCTGGGTTGGGCCTTGAGATTCTGAAACTTAACTCCCAGTGAGGCAGCTTCTACTGGTCCTCTGGCCCCAGTATGAGTACTGAGGCTCTACCAAGTGCCAGGGAAGTTAGGGCTCTCAAATGTATTAACTATATAGTCTGAGCCTGAGTCAAGGCCTTAATTAGCCAAACCTAGACAGATGTTTACACTCCCAAGGCTACACACTGACTCCCCACTGAGTGTCAGTGATTTTAGCCAGATTAAGCTTGATTTAATGATCCCTCATTTCAGGTCTTTAGTGCACATTGTTGTGCTTGTTCCCCAGGCTCTGCCAGTGCACACTGATGAGGTGTGCAACTTTCTAATGTACAGACTACCTCCTGGTAGAATAGCCTTTGCTTCTGCATCTGGCCTATGTGGGGATCTAACTCTCTTTGTATGTGCTGGGGATTGAACCTGGGACCATGGGCATGCTACGTATGTACTCTATCTTGAAGCTATACCTCCAATCCCCAGGATCTAACTCTTAATATGAGAGAAGGCTCTGAAATCTGAGGAGGGTCAACATTTTTGATATTTTTGCCATCATGATTGGTGTCTCCATTTGTTCAGCAAGTATACTAAATTCCTTTTCTACCTGTCCCATTCTTTGCCCATTTTTCCTTCAGGATCTTAGAATTTTTCTCTTTGATTTGTACTTTGCTTGTTTTGGTTTGGTACTGGGGATGGAACCCTGAGGCACTCTCTACCACAGGGCTACGTCCCCAATCCTTTTAATTTTGACACAGGTTCTTACTAATTTTCTGGGGCTGGCCTTGAACTTGGGGTACTCCTGCCTCAGCTTTCTGAATCACTGGGACTGCAGGCATGTGCCACTGCCCCCAGCTTAGGAAGTTTAAAATAAACAAGGAATCATCTATTTGTGACACTTGCTGCTGATAGTTCCCCAGTGTGTTGTTCCTTGAACCTTTTCTGGTACTTTTTCCCTGCAAAGATAATTTCTTTTGAAATAGTCATTACTTCCTATCCTAGTTTCTGGTGGGAGCCAGAGACTTTTCCTACGCTGAAAATGTAGAGTAAGAGGTTTGTAATATATTCCAACATAGCCATAGATCATTTCATAATCAACTAAGTCCGTGCTTTCCTGTCAGTATGCCTGAAAAAATTGAAAAGTAAAGTTCTTACTATTGTAACTACCTGCCGTAAATGAACAATTCTAGCTTTAAGTTCATACTTCTTACAATGAGATGTGTAAGTTTCCTTATTCTTAGGAAATATAAAGGTCTTGCAGTTTTTCGTAGAGAATTATCTGAATCTTTTAGTTTCTGTCTCTTTAAGTAAACACAGTGTTTCCCGAGAGGATTGTGGCAATCGTGTTTAAAATTGATTCTTATTAAGTTATACATGACAAGAAAATTCATTTTGGTATATTTATACAAGCATGGAATATATCTTATTCTAGTTAGAATCCCATTGTAATGGATGTACATGGTGCTGGGATTCTCTGGGCTGTTTTCATGTATGTTCATGGGCAGTTATGTCAGATTCATTCCACTATCTTTCCTTTTCCTATCCCTCTACTCTTCCCTCCATTCCCCATTGTCTACTCCACTGAACTTCTATTCTTCCCCTAATCCCCACCTCTTATTGTGGGTTAGCTTCCATATACCAGAGATAACATTCAGCTTTTGATTTTTTGAGACTGGCTTATTACACTTAGCATGAGAGTCTCCAGATCAATCCATTTGCTGGCAAGTGTCCTCAAGCCATTCTTCATTATAGCTGAGTAGCATTCCATTGTGTATATATAACACATTTTCTTTTTCCATTCATCTACTGAAGGGCACCTGGGTTAATTTCATAGCTTAGCTGTTGGGAATTTACCTACTATAAACAGTGATGTGGCAATCTTATCTTACAAGATAACGCTCACCATAGGAATAATATTAAAGCAGAGGTAAAAGATCAGAGATTCCAATAACCAAAAGGAATTCATAACATACTTTAAAAGACAGAGATCAAAAAACACTAACTTGAGGCATCTGGGGTCCAGAAAACCAGGCAGGCAGCCTAAACTGGAGAATGAATCTGAACAGAGAGTCACTCAAGGTGCCAAGAAATGTGCAGAAAACCTAAAGACAGATAAGGACAGAGTATGCACCAAGAAAATAAGAAGCAGAAGTAGTCAGGATAGTGACAATATTTAGCAAAGAAATTTAAGAGGGTAAAATTATAATTAAGTTTAGTGATAAATTTTTAGTATAATTTTCAATACTAGCATAAAAGTAAATTCTGTAAATAATGATAGGAGTGTGCTTATGGGAAGAAAGCTCAGAATTTTCAGACTCTGATTTGTCTTTAGAACCCTGCATGGGATCCACAAGGGGCATTTCTGGCCAGTACCTGAGCCGTAACAATTTGCATCTGGTGCAGGTGGGCAAAGCATGTTTCCTCCATGTTGCAGAATAAAACCCTGCTTCCTGGAAAAAACAAAACACTAACACAAAGACAAAAGTGAAAATAATAAAGCACTAACATGCAGTCAAAATGATTCTTTGTGGCTTGTGATCTTACATGGGGAAACGCTCTGCCCATTCCCAGCCTCCACAATGCCAGACACATCGTCCCTCTCCATCCTTCACTTTCCTTGCACACCATACTTAAGCATTTCTGCACATGATTGTGCTAAAAATAATCCCCGACTCTGTCTGGGACATACGGATTAGAGGTCTTCCCATGATGGCTTCTTCTCTCACTGAGAACTTCCCGAACATGAATATCCAACCCCTCCCTCCACACACACAAATGCACAATCTCTGGGTCTCAGGGTCCTCTCTCTGATATCCCGTATTTCTGTCTGAAATTCCTTGTACCTGTATTTGTTTACTGCCTGCCCCAAGGAAGAATTTTATGGGTCTTATTTGCCACACAACCCCCAGCCTCCAATACCTACAAGGACACATGCCTGAATGAGTAAGAGCTTCTTAAATGTCTGACGCTTCCATGCTCAGATCAAGTAGTTTCACGGTCAACTAGCCGTGAGATCTACTAACTGAAGACTGACATCTTCCTGTCAGTTAAAAACCCTTAGAACATACAAATGCTTCCTCGCCCTGGAAGCCAGACAGAACAGAAGATTGTTGAAAATGGCTGGCTCAGTAGCCTGTGGAATGATCCCAAACACGATGTTTCTTTCCAGGCCTGAAAATCGATGGACGCTGTCCAACACAATGTCATCACTCAGAACACCCAATGCATCCCTGATCTGGACGAATGGATCCACTTCCCCGTTGAGCTGAGACATCTTTCTCTTCCTCATCGCCATTAGAATTTTATCTTTATTTTTTTCTACTTCGGTTGCTTTGGCGAAAAGCAGAGCAACATCCCTGGGAAAGTAACCATTCCTCCAGAGAAGCTGGCACTTCTCTGCCACGTAGACCACAGTCTCCTCCAAGCCCAAGTACTCAACAGTTTCTACATTGCCTGGAACACCCTGAGCCCAGGTAGGTTCGTGGAGCATCACCAGGGACTCAGCGGGGACATTAGGTGGAGGATTTTCTCTGACCTCGTGCATCACTGCTTGTAGGTATTGGGCTATTTCATCTGCATGGCGGACCACGCTGGTGAGCTCTGCTCTTGGAAACTGGTCTGAGAGAGCAGGGAGGCCACTGCAACTCAAGTGGTTGGTCTGAAAGTAGTCTAGAAAAATCCAGAGAATTCCTGGACCACCCTCTCTTCTCTGAGTGATGGTTTTGACCTTCCTATACCAGTCCCCATCTTCGGTGCGGAAATTCTGAGCTTCATCCACGATGATGTGTTGAATCTCTTCAAAGTCATGTTTCATGAAGGTTTTCCGGGTCACTGCCTTGCACATACTTTTATTGCTGAAAGTGTGAAAACAAAACAAAACAAAACAAAACAAAATCATCATATTTCTTCAATCAAACAAAGGAAGCCAACTCTATTCTTAGATTCTCATGGACTTGGCAAATGCAATAGAAACCTTACCACATAAACTTAAAGTCCCACCAAAGTGACCCAAGAAAAGAATGTGAATATAGTCAGACTGAGCACCTCACAAATTTCTTCAGGGGGTGGTTCTCACAGATGTAGAGAATGTCACCTGGTTGACAATCAAACACATTCCTGATCTTCTGCATGATCTTCAGAGCCACGATGGTCTTCCCTGACCCAGGTAAGCCGTGAACAAACAGCTCTCTGGTCTTGTGAAGGTTCTTTGAAAGCAACTCATACTGTTGATCCGTGAGCACGTTCCAAATCTCAGAGCCCAGCTCTTCACTTAAAGAGGATTTGAAGCCAAGCAGGACGATCACAAGGGACTGTAACAGAGATTCCAGGTGCTGGATGGTGGTAACATTGTAGGATTCAGGGTAAAATTGTGCTTCTGAATTCTGATGGCTCACTGACGTTCCAGCAGGATTCAGCAGGAAGAACAAGGGAGCAATGCCCACTCTGCCAGTGTAGCCCCCTGTGTCCACCAGCCTCTGCTTCAAGGAACGGGCAAGCTTCACAGAATAGCCCCTGCACCACACATCCCACCTCCTGAAGTCGGTGTAAAGGATGGGAGTGTTGTTCTGGGAAATCAGAAGGGCATCACAGACGACATTCTGATTCGCTTTCAGACCCAAATCCACAGCCCAGCTTTGAGAAAAAATCAAGATCCCTTGAGAGACAGGGCGCATTTCTCTATTAATTAGGTCTCTGAGTCCTTTATGTTGTGAGAAGAGTTCCTTGTAGATGCTTTCCGGAGTATACACCAGTCTGTCTGATAACACTGGACAAGGAAAGAACTCGAGTCAGTTAGAGAATCCCCAGACAAGGAATAATCACCAATGTGTGTACTAGATCCAGTTGACACTTGGGCCCCACCATGTGTCAATACTAGCTTATACATAGGGGACAAAAAAAATGATGTTGTCTCATTAGAGTCTCTCAATAGAGACTACAATATTTATGACCCAAAGTCATAAAAGCTACCGGAAAAGAGTCCACAAAATATTATGTGAGCACCAAGATTAGGGAGAGTTCAGGAAGGGGCACAATATGAAAGTCTTCATGAAGAGGATGACAGTTGAACAGACTCTCAAAGGGTGACTTGGAGGCAGCCAGCTGAAGGGTGGAGAGTGGTGAGATGGTCAAAATGGGGTGCATGAACAAAGCACAGGCCAAAGAAACAGCAAGGCCCACTGAAGTTCCCCTAAGGGGTTTGTAAGAGCCAAAGACGGGGAGGCAACGTGGGCAGGAAGGCCTTTGAGTGCCATCTTAACACCTGGCATAGGCCGGGTACTGTGTGGTTTCACTGAAGGACTTTCCACAAAGCAGAACTAGGCAAGAAGAGATCTGTGGTTGCCTGAGGTTGGGTTTGGGGAGAGTGTGACCACAAGGGGGAAGCATGGAGGAGCTTTATTTTGGGCGGAATGGAGCTGTTTTGTATCTGAGTGTGGTGGTGGTTACAAAAACCTACACATATTTTAAAACTTATAGAACTTTACAACAAACCATCTACTTCATGTATATAAACTTTTAAAAAATAACTTCTGAACAAGAGAGTCTACAGGGTGGGAGAAAATCTTTTCCACATGTACCTCAGATAAAACATTACTCCCTAGGACATACAAAGAACAACAACAAAAAGAAAAAAACACACCAAAAAACAAATAACCCAGTCAATAAATGGGCTAAGGAACTGAACAGACACTTCACAGAAGATGAACAATTGATCAACAAACGTATGAAAATATGTTCAACATCTCTAATAATTAGAGAAATGCGAGTCAAAACTATCCTGAGATTTTATCTGACTCCAATCAGAATGGCAATTATCAAGAATACAAGCACCAATAAATATTGGCGAGGATGTGGTGGAAAAAGGCACACTCAGACATTGCCAGTGGGAATGCAAATTGGTGCAGCCATCCTGGAAAGCAGTATGGAGATTCCTCAGAAAACCTGGAATGGAACCACCATTTGACTCAGTTATCCAACTCCTTGGTTTTTATCCAAAGGACTTAAAATCAACATAGAACAGTGATGCAGTCACATCAATGTTTATAACAGTTCAATTCACTATAGCTCAAACATGAAACCAACATGGGTACCCTTCAACTAATGAATGGATAGAGAAAATGTGGCATATATATGCACGATGGAATATTACTCAGCTTTAAAGAAGAATGAAATTCTGGCATTTGCTGGTAAATGGATGGAGTTAGAGACCATCATGCTAAGTGAAATAAGACATATCCAAAAAAACCAAAGGCCGAAAGTTTTCTCTGATGTGCGGGTGCTAATTCACAATAAGGGGGGCAGGGATAGGGAAGACTAGAGTTACTTTACATCAGGTAGAGAGGAGTGAAAGGAGGGGAAGGGGTATGGAGGAAGGAATGATAGTAGAGTGAAACGGACATTATTACCACATGTACATGTATGACTGCATGACAAATGTGATCATACAATATGTATAATCGGAAACATGAGAGATTATACTCCATTTATGTATGATCTATCAAAATGTATTAATCCATTCTAATTTTATGTACAACTAATAGAACAAACAAAAAATTTTAGAAGGCTTTTGGATATATATGTATGTATGTGTGTGTCTAAAATAATATATGTTATTACATATATAATTGGTAATTCTTAAAATTTGGGGTGGGGGTAACAGCCCTAATTTGAAATCTAACCAACATTATGAATCTTCTTTTTTTACTTCCAAGAAAAAAAAATCATTGCATATAAAATTTGAACTTCACATTTAAGGGAGAAAGAAGAGTCAAGGATGAGTCCAGATTTCTGCGGTTGGTGGTAGGAGGAGGACTTCCCTACCCATCATTTGGAACAATACTGTAAAAATCATATGTCATATATAATAATATGCATACTATACAGAAGAATTAGAGGATTGTCAGAATGAGAGAGATATTTTGTTACTGCTTAGTTGGGGATACCCACAGTACATCAAGCTGTCCAGAAAGCAAATGAAAACACCAGTAAAGTTTGTCTGGGCCCAGAGAAATGCTGTAGTTGTTTTCTGTGAAAGTGGATTAGCAGGGCCCTGGGGCACATGGCTGTAGTCCCAGCTACTCTGGAGGCTGAGGCAAGAAGATGGCTTGGGCCCAGCAGTTCAAGGTGAGCCTGGGTAACATATTGAGAACTTGCCTCAGAAAACAAACCAACAAAAACAAAAACAATCCAATTAAACTAAAGATATTGCTTACTACTGATGGGATTTAACATTGTTTTAGAATAATTAATCAATGTACGAAAGCAAGTTCAAAAAATGCATAAATATAGGAAGGTTAATTGAAAAATATCTTTGCTTTCTGCTTTTATCAGACTATTGAGTAAAATGTTTAGAAGTGGCATAGCAGAGACCTTATTTTTATCACAGAGTAATAGGCAGGAGTTCATCAGAGAAAATGAGATAAGTAACTTAAATGCATGCTACAGGCACCATATGGTCTGTCTCTGGAGAATGGAATAAGTCTTACAGAATCTGGGATTTTTAAGGCTTTGAGGCTCCTTATTGTTGTCTGAGTTTCATAATGTATACTTTAAAACTCAGAACATATCCTAGACATAAATAATTTACAATCATAAATTAGTATTAAAAAATCCTAGTCTAAACTGGGTACGGTTGTGCATGCCGTAATCCCAGTGCCTCAGGAGGCTGAGGCAGAAGCATCATGAGTTCAAAGCCAGCCTCAGCCACTTAGCCAGGCCCTGTGTGTAAATAAACTATCAAAAAGGCCTGGGGATGTGGCTCAGTCCATAAGAGCCCCTGCGTGCAATCCCTGATACAAAAAAAAAAAAAAAAAGAGAGAATCCTAGTCTAGGAATAAAATTTAATATGTAGTAACAATGTGCATACAACTTTGAAAACAATTGAGGGATATACCACATTTCATTCATTATAAATGTACTTCAATATCTCTGAAGTCAGGATACAACTTATTGTTTAATGGTCAATGTTTTCTTTCTCAGTGTTAAGTTTAAAAAAATACTGCAATGTTGTTTTAAATTTAATAGAACATGGAAAAGAAGATGAATAAATGATGAGATATTCCATGCTCAACTATGAGAAATTTTACTGTTGTGTAAACAACAATGCTTTCCAAATCAATGAACTGATTTCATATAATGACCATCAAAATAGTCTCATATTATCTTTTTCTCTTTGTGGTAGAACAAAATGATTCTAATCTACTAAAAGAGAAATACCCTGATGTGATAGTATGTTGCTGAAAGCTTAGTTGGAGCTACATTTTGGAGTCCAATTTGGCAATGTAAGTCTAAATTCATAAGCACTTGTTACCACTCGGAATCTATCCTACATTTGAGTTATCTGCAGAAAAGTGTATACTGCAGAGAGTGCTGTTTAAAACAGAAGAAAGGCCAGGAGTGCTGGCACTTGCCTATAATCCCAGAGACTCAGGAGGCTGAGGCTGGAAGATCATATTTTCAAGGATAGTCTCAGCAATTGAGTGAGACCCTTGGCAACTTAATGAGACCCTGATATTTGATCCTATGCACCACATAAAAATAAATAAATGTATTGTGTCCATCGACAACTTACTATATATATTTTTTAAAAAAGGACTGTTAAAATAGAACTTGCAAAGTTCTATTTTTAAATTTCACCTGGTGTATTCAGATAGGTTTCACTATATACTTATTAAGTTATACCTTTGCTCTTTGTTCTTTCTGTGTGCATAATATACTTAAAATTAAAACAGCTAAAATTAAGAAATTTGTGTGTGGGGGGGTGTTTACTGGGAATTGAACCCAGGGATACTTTGCTGTGAGCTACATCCCCAGCCCTTTTAATTTTTTTTATTTTGAGGCAAGGTGTCAATAAGTTGCTGAGGTTGGCCTCAAACTTGTGATCCTCTGCTTAAGTCTTCTGAGTTGTTGGGTACAATTAAGAAAATTTATGTTGAGGAATACTATGAAATATTTTATAATCAATGAAAGAATCAGGAAGATCCTTGAGTAAGGTCATGAGAAGATGAACATACACACTACTTGGAGGCAGCCGGGCTCCATGAGCTGACGTTCACCCATCCTCACTGATGAATAACACTCTGCTATGTGAATATGCTACAATATATTTATCCATTCTTGTGATCATAGATGTTTTGGTTGTTTCCTATTTAAAGCGATTAAAAATCGTGGATTTATGGGTATTCATGGGTAGATCTACAAATATATATATCCTCTGATGCACATGTATGGATTTTTCTCAATAAATTATTGAATTGTAGAATTTTATAAATAACTGAGTATACCAGGCAATGCTTGACTCATTTTCCAAAGACATCCGACCAACTTAAACTTCCAGCAGTGAAAAACAAATGATTGTTTCCTTACAAAATCTCCAATAGGTGATTTTACTTAAATAATGTAAATGGCATCTACTTGTGGTTTTAATTCACATTTTAGTCTTCATTAATGGATTGAGCATCTTTGTAAGTTTATTGTACATTTGTATTTCCTTTTCTTTCTTTCTTTCTTCTTTTTTTTTTTTTTTTTTTTTTGTGGTGCTGGGTATTGAACCCAGCGCCTTGTGCTTGCAAGGCAGGCGCTCTACCAACTGAGTTGTATCTCCTTTTCTAAGAAATGAATCTTTATATTTTCCATTTTTCTATTGGGTTGCTTTTTCTATTAAAATTTTATATAATTTCTCTATATATTCTTGATACCAATCCTTTGGCAGAGACTCAAAGGCAGGCAGGGACATGGGGAAGATTATAGTGGGGGGAAAAAGGAAGTATGCTCTGATCTGAGGTTGTGGTTATGGGTGAGCCAGAAGTGGGCTTGCTAGAAGCAGGATGTCTTCTGTGATTGGTCTGGAGAGCATTTTGACTTTCTCTAGTTGGCCCTGAGTTGGAAGTGGGGACAGAGACTAGGGAAGTCATTAGTTCTTGACCAAGTCCTAACTATTTGGGGCCAAATCATTGCAGAGGTTATGGGTCAGAGTTCTCTTTATACATGGTCTGGCCATTGTCCATGGGTATAATCAGTCTCTCAGTCCCTCTCCACTTCCCTTGATCATTTTCTTGCTTGCAAGATGATAACCAACTCATGAGCAGCTGGGAATTCAGAGGTTCACTCCTCAAGGATTGTTTGGTCATCTCCACAGCAAACTCTCTTACAAGATCTTGATCTTTGGTATCATGATCATCTGATGAGAGTGGCTGTGCAGAAGAATTTAAAATTCTGGAAAGAATCCAGTGGACCAGGAGGAAGAACTGGCGTGGCTGTAGAGGAGACTGGACTGAAGATGGATCATGCTGGAGAGAGGGTATCAGTTTGCTGGGCCTACAAAACAGTCTTCCTGGTCCACCAGATCCAGCTGTGGCATTTCACCCTGAGCTACTGCAGAAGGAAGAGTTCCACCGTGTCATCACCTGGCAGCAGGGAGCGTATGGGGAGTTTGTCATCAAGGATCCAGATACAGTGACCCACCTCTGGGGTCTCAGGAAATGCTAACCACAGATGAATTACGACAAGCTGAGCCAGGCCCTCAGATACTATTACAACAAGAGGATCCCTCATAAAACAAAAGGGAAAAGGTTTACTTACACATTTAATTTCAACAAATTGGTGATGCCCAACTACCCATTCATCAACATTCAATCAAGGGGTGTGGTTCCTCGCAGTGCAACAGCCTCTTCCACTTCCATTCCTCACCTCTGGACACCCACTCTGCACCTGGTGATGAGTGCCATGGCAGTTCTCTGCTAGCTCCCTAACTGCTGCTGGCCAGGAGTCAAGTAATGGCACTGTTAGAAAGGTGGAGCTGCAGGAGTTAGAGGATGTCTCAGCTGCGGACTGGCGCTGGGGCGTGGATCTCATGTCCTCCTGGAATGCTGTCAGTGGAGGAGGGATTGGCCACCAGAAACGCAAGCCTGGCATAATGCATCCTCTGTTCACTAGGCCAGGGATGTCCCCTGACCCTCACAGTCCCTTCGCTGTCTCTCCAGTCCCTGGCCAGGAGGTGTCCTCTATGTCCCCATTTCACCAGCGCTCTCCCTGGCTCCCACCATCTTTTCCCTCCCTGTGTCTGAACCCCTTCCCCAGCAGTAGTTGCTTCTCTTTCAACCCAGAAGAAACGAACCACTACCTTCATTCTCCAGTCTGTTGCGTGTTCAACTACCACCCGAGCCCTCGAATGTTCCTGGTTACCCAGGGCTCATGGTTCCGCCACTGCAATACTAAATACAGTTTGAGGAGTTCGCTCCATTTTCTACCAAGTCGCTGCCACGCCACTGGCAGGGCGGAAGAACAGGGGGAGAGTAGAGAGCAGCAGCAAGAAGTCCGCACCTGCACCTGTAGCTGCACCGTGGCTCCTATTCCCCGGAGAATTAAGGTGGAGCCCACAGCCGAGAAGGATCCCGAGAGCCTCAGGCAGTCAGCCAGGGAGAAGGAGGAGAACCCTTAAGAAGAGGGCACTGTGCCCAGCAGGAGCACGGAAGAAGGGAAAGGGGCCATCTTTGCTCGCCCTGCCGCCCCACCTGGCCCCCTGGCCCCACTAGCGCTGTGCGCGTCAAGAACCCCTAGAGGTGACTGAAGACGGTGAGGACAGGTCTGGCAAAGAGCCCAGTGCACCTTAGAAGAAAGAAGATGCCTTGATCCCCAGCAAGCTTGCATTACAGCGGCACTGAAATGATGACCCTGAAGCCCAGGAGCTAAGGAAGAAGGGCAAGTTCCTCTGGAATGGGTCAGGACCCGAGGCTTGGCAACAGTAGCCTCAGTTGCAGATGCATAGAACTCAAGTGGGCCGGGAGCTGCTTATATTATAATCAGACACATGCATGCATTTATGTAGCAAGATCTAGGGTGAGGGGGCACGAGTTAGGCTGGTGTGATCGTTGTGGGGCAAGACTTGTACTTTTCTGTTGGGGATGGAATGGGTGTCTTCTGTTGTAAACTGGGTCAGATGTGAACACAGTTTTTTTTTTTTTTTTTTTTTTTTTTTTTTTTTTTTTTTTTTTTTGCTGGTGAGTAGTAGGACACACAAAGGGTATGTGAATTGAAAGGGGAAGACTGTTTTGCATTTGAGGCTTACCCTTCCTGATAAGGGAACTCCTAAAGGGCCCAGGTTACTTTTTGGGCCCATGGTAGTTCAGGTTCCAGACTTCTTTCTTTTCTATTGTAATTATATATGAAAGCCATTAGTGAGTTTATTTTGCTCTGAGAGAGATAACTTAAAAGGGAAGTGTCATGACTGGGAGGTTGTGTAGTGAGAGACCATTGATACTAAGTATTTTGCCTGAAATGTTACTTTATAATTATTTCAAGGGAGGAATAAGATAATTTCAGTCTTAAGAGTGGGGAGGGATGTCCAGATGTCAGTCTTTCTTTTTTCCTTTTTTTCTCTCTCTTTTATCTAGTCGTTGTTTGCCATTTCTCCCTTCTTTTTAAAAAAATGCTTTCAGGACACATGAGCGTACTTGCAGTTAGGGTGGGGCTGAGGCGCAGGAGAGGGCCAGCTCTCAGGGGCAGGGTTGAGGCAGGAAACCTTGCTGCGAGCTCCTTGAACATTTTCCCTACTTCACACACTAAGAAGCCGTGAGGGCCTGGGATTGTGACTCAGTGGTAGAGTGCTTGCATGGCATGTGTGAGGCACTGGGTTTGATCCTTGGCACCACATAAAAATAAATAAAGGCATTGTGTCCATTGACAATAAATTTTTTTTTTTTTTTTTTTTTTTTTTTTCGGTACTGGGGTTCAAACTCAGGGCCTTGTGCTTGTGAGGCCAGCACTCTACCAACTGAGCTATCTCCCCAGCCTGACAATAAAAAAATTATTAAAAAAAAAAAAAAGAAGAAGAAGAAGCCATGAGGAGTTGCAAACTCTTGTTCAGGGAAGAAAGAAAAGGGCAGGAGGAAGTAACCCAATGTCTTTAAAAACAAAACTATGAAAACATGATCCTCATTGTTCTTTTCCATTGTGGGTTTGGGAAACTAAAGTGTGATTGTGAGCAAGTTCACTGAGAGGGCCTGACAACATTACTGAAGATGTCTTTCCATTGTGTCTGGTCCTCTCATCATTTTCTGAAGTCAAGCCTTAACCATGAACATGCTTCAAGAGTTATGGGTCTGTCCACATAAACCTGCAAAGGGCATGGACAACTTTTCAGATAATCCAGAAATGGAGACACACTTAAATTCCTAGCTGATATTTAGTCATTCCCTCTTGATGTTGTTGGAATGGGTAGCTTGTAGGCAGGATTGTGGGAGCTAAGGGCAGATCGTACCTGGAAACACAGAAAGTAGCTAGGGGAACAAGTGAATGTTTGTTATGAGCAAAGGAAGAGTTGGAAAAACACAGAAGGCAGCCCGAGACCACAAGGCCTGGCGTGAGTGAAGGTTGGTGTCTGTCCTGTGATGGTGCCATTCTTGCCATCCCATCTGCCTAGATTGTTCTCAATCTCCTGATCAACGATCTTGCTTGAGACTCCAGTTTACAGACTGGAATTGTCTCTTTGTGGGAAAGTCTATTCTGACAACTTCAAAGGAATGGGAAAGTATTGATCTTATGTGAAGCAAAAGACTAGGGCTGGGATGTGGCTCTTTAGTACTGCACTTGCCTAGCATGCACAGGGCTCTGGACTTGATTTCCAGCACCAAAATAAGAAGAAAAGAAAAAACTAGGGGCAGAGAGAAAGTAACAGCAGCCAACCATCTGTGTGTGTACACATACCTCCTTAGTGCACATGAACATAAACTGACTGTGGCTCAGATCTACCTAGCAGCCAAGCAGAGGGAACGAAATAATGCCACATCTATTGAGGGTAAGGGGTGGTGTCTAGGAATTGGAGAAAATTCTGACTCCATCTTGGTCTGAGAGACTTTACTAGGGAATCTTTGAGAGTTGTCTTTTAACAGTGGGATGTTTTTCCTTTCAAAAGCTGAAGTGTGTGCATGAGACAGGGACTCAGGAAAGGTTAGAACAGGTGAGAGAGACCTGAGATGGCCTGGGATGCCTTGAGTCTGGCATGGTATTTCTTGGCATGCACCTGAACTTGATCCAAATTCCATGAGTGACTCATCGTTGCCCAGGTAAGGAACTGAGAGAGTGGTCCCTAATGACTCAGGCTTTGTATGTATGTATGTAAGCATTATTCCTTGTTTTCAGGAAAGTTACAGAGATTAGGACATTAACGTAACTTTTTTTTTCAGAGATGCAAAGTGCAATGTTAGGAACTCCGTGTAGCTCTCAAGGAAGTCCACTGTCCAAAGTTACTGTAAGGTGGGCAGGAACAAGAGAAGGGAGCTGATGAAACCCTGGTTATCTAGCAAAAGAATTCCTCCCTGCCCAAGAACTGTGTGTCTGAGATCAATGCACACATACCTGTAGTGTGTCAGAATTAATTCCTAGATGTTGCTTCTACTTGAACAAAAAGTCACTGCTTTTACATTTGAAAAACCATACTCAAAAAATGTTGAACTCCATGAAAAATGTGTTTTGGCTATAAGAAGTTGTTTGGTGTTTAACTGTTTTTTTGATTGCCATTCCACCAGTAACTGTTGATTGATTTGCACTGCACACTGGGGTTGGGGGTTGAGGGGAGGGGTCTTACATAGAGCCGAACTTGGGCTTGCTCAGGAAGTGGACTAGGGAATGTGGAGATTGTTGATATTTCCTGGAGTAGAGGAGTGAGAGTTTTTCTCCTCCCCAACTCACTCCTAGCAGCATCTGTCACCAGTCTGGTACAAAGCCAGACCTTTCTCTTCCATGAGCATCTCATCACTGTCCAACGGCAGGTGGAAGAAAGGGAGACAAAAACAGGACCTACTTGGTCTCTTCTGTTTTTTACAAGTTTTGCCATGCCAAATTTTTAAAATTTTACAAACCTAAATCTTTTGTAATTTCATTTATCAAAAACTTATTTATATAAACAGATTGCTTTTATAGCTATAGAAAACAGTAGAGATCTCTTAAGGGCATCTGACTTGCTGAGTTCACCTTTTTTAACCTGAAGAATGGGTAGGGGTGAAATATAAACCATTCACCAAGTCCCTCCACCCTAATTATCAAGCTGCACTGCATTAAACCCAGCTCACTCACATAGGGAATTAGGCACCCTGGTGACCCATGGGCCAAGAAACTTTCAGAAGCATTAAAAAGTAGTTGAAGTTTATCATTCATCACCAAGTGGTTAGAGTCAGTTGGCTGTTTATCCCTCGTTATTTAGTTATTCCATAATTACATTTGTGCTTTTTTATTGTAAACATTAATGGAACATATATATTTCTGTGTTTTGAAAGAAAACTTTGATTCAGTCTTTCAATTTTTAGTCTCTTCTTGGGGCAGGAGAGAAGTTACCAGTTAATTTGTTTTGAAGTATTTAGGCATTCTCTGAGTTATAAAATTGCGATGCAGGGATTTGAGGATAAGACAATCACATGTGAAAGATGACTTCACTAGTTATCCACTTAAGCAGAATAAAGTGTGTATATGTACATAAAATGTAAGTAATCTTAACTCCACTGTGCTGTGCCTTTTAGATGTTTCACTTTCTATAGTCTTCAAATTTTTGCATATATATTTTATATATAATGTAATGATATAGAAATATATGTATAGTATACATTTTTTCCCAGGGGTATCTGATAACTCTGTATTTGTTATGGAATTTGAAAGAAAAAAGTATTTTTTTTACTTCAGAAATTAAAGTTAAATGTTAAAAAGTACTTAAAAAAAAGAATCCAGTGGACCAGCATCAAGAGTACTTTAACAGTGCTTCTAAGATACCCTGAAACTAAGTCCCTAGGGCCCAACCCAGACCAAAAGAACAAATCCCAAAAGCCATGAGGATCAATCTCACACAACCAAGATTCCCGTCCTGTGAGCTGATTACATAGCCTGCATTCATTGCTTGTTTCATTGCTTCAAGTTCATCAGGAAGTGCTAGTAATGACACAGATGCTGCCATGGCTAACCAAGAAAAACTCTAGATTAATGCCACTGTCCATCACTACTGTGCCAATGATTGCTCTCACTGCTTGTGCTAATTTGTATTCCATAGGGAAGAGATAGCACCATTAATGACTTCTGTCAGAGCTAAGGATAAGGTTTCTCACATACATTCTATTTGTATGACTCCCACTGATGAGATTCCTCTTCTGATTATTTATATAAACAAGGAGTCAGTAATTCCCCCTAGGCAGTATCCCCAGATAATCAAGGGTGGTTTTCTTCTGGGTATCACACTAGAGTTGAAATGTCCCACAGTGGTGATTTATAGAACAAGGGTTTCTTTATGTAAGTATGAACAGTTCTCACAATACTTTTCCTAAAGCACAGGGAATGTTAGTCCAAGGTTTAAATTTTCCAATTGATTTCATTCCTGGCTCAAGAGAAGGATAGAGCTTTAGAGACAATTGATATTTTGAAGTTTCAGGAGAGTTGTAGGTTAAAGGTCAAGAGTCCAGACAAGTGAAAGAGAAGGGAGGTGTCAACTGAGGAGAGATGAGAGGGATAAGATGGAGGCAGGGAGGCAACTGGAGGACGGAGGCGGGCGGGGGGGAAGGATTTACCAAAGATATGAGCCTTATTTGTTGTTGCTTAAGTGTGTGCGATTGCTTCCTATCTTTGGGAAAAGAATCTTGTAGTGAAGCAATTTTTGATTCAGAGTTTCATTTGAGGGCCTCCATATCAACCCCAAACTGCTGCCCAGTTGGCCTTACAAAATCTTACTTAACCTTTTACTTTTCTGAGGTGCTTCTCAAATGAGCAATTTTATTCAAATGCTCCCCCAAGTGGTCATTAAAGGACCAAACCACCCTTGAAGTTAAGCTATCACCAAGGTGCATGAAGTAGTAGTGGACATATAAGAGCAGTTTTTCCTAGTTGAGCAGAGGATCTAGACTTTGAACACCTTACAAGAGCCGACGGCCATCAGTGGGAATGTAATGCTTATGAGCTTTGTGTCTCATGTTATCAACCTCACGGTTGGCCATCTGAATCCAGACCTGACAATCTGTGACCCCAGCTGGCTGGATCAAAGCCAAGGCCTCAGGACAAAAACTGAAGATAGGAGGAGAACTTTAATCTGGTTTTATAAATGACCCACAGTCAAATTTATCCTAATGGACAGTTGAGGGAGAATTGCAAACTCACTGGTCTGCAAGGCCATCTTGAACATCCTTCTAGGGTCTATGCCTGTGTTCTGTCTTGTGATTCTTCTTATGACAAGCACTTTATTTTTATTTTGCAGACCTGGGTGTGGAACCCAGGGCCTTGCACATGCTAGGCAAGTGCTCTGTTGTTGAGCCATATCCCCATCCCATGACAAACGCTTCTAAATGGAGCATCACAAAAAGGCTAATTGCGCCGTGGATGCCAGGCAAATGGGAATCAGGAACAAAATCTGAGTGCCAATCTGAGGATAAACAGCCAAGTCGACACAAGGAGAGAAAAGTCCAGAACTCGTGCTGACTTACCACATCAGTGCAGACTCAACAAGCCACTTGTAGTAAGGTGCAAGAAGCCTCTGTAGGTGCCATCAGCAGACCTCGAGGAACTCAGAGCTTGTTTCTTCTCTGCTGGTTGAAAGCAGGACTGCCTTCAGGCCTCCTGTCTGCACCCTCCCCAGGCCTTCAGATGAAGGGACTAAGTGATTCTGGGTGACAGGTGCTGGAGCTCACCCAGCAAAAAGTCACTGTCCTGCCAAAAGTCACTGAGGGCACAAAATGTTTCATCATTTTGTCACAAGTAGGATGACTTAAAGTTTCCTGCAGGAAAACCCAGAATAACTCTGTAGACCCGGGTAATTGGCCATTTCCCAAGGTCATCAAAAAACTAAGAAAACCCCTGGTAGTCATTTCCACCTTAGCTCAGCTCTGGAAGGCCACGTTTAGGGTCCTCTGTTGGCATATTTAATGTAGGTAATATGCCCATCTGAACTTATAGCTTCCTGGGGCTATTTTGGAAATTCCTAAGCAATCCAAAAGTCTGGAAAAATATCCTCTTTGTATCTTTATTTAAACCTTGGAACATCACAGAGAAGATAAATAATCATTTTGGATTCCCTGAATTCATGGAACAATTTTCAGAAAGGCAATACCTTGATTAGAAGCATCATGTTTGATTCTTTCCTTTTTATTTTACCACATAATAACACAACCTTCCAAATCTTCCTTCAAAGTCTTGGAGGAGAAAGGATTCTTCAATTCTGTAAGTACTACATATTTCTGGCTGAAATTTAATTTGAATGTCTTACTTTTTTTTTTTTTTTTTTTCTTTTTTTAGTCCTAGGGATTGACCCTGTGGGATGGTTAACCACTGAGCCATGTGTCAGATGATTTATTATTTATTTTCATTTTTTATTAGAGATTTATGGTTATACATAGTAGTCAGTTTCCTCCCAACAAACTCATACACACTTGGAAATCAATTTCAGTTCCCTCTCTCTTTTCCCTCCTGAACTCCCTTCTCCTCTTCTATTTTTTATTTTGAGACAGGATCAGGGTGTCACTAAGTTGCCTAAGGCCTGGCTAAGTTGCTGAGGCCAGCTTTGAACTTGCAATCCTCCTGCCTCAGCCTCCTGGATGACTGGGATCACAGATTTGCACCACCACCAGGCTGGGAGCACACTCCCAAAAGCACATATTCCCTTTTGTCAACCCAAAACATTTTTAGAGACAGAAATGGCTTATATTTCAGAGATGAAATATTATTTACATCGTATTAATTTTCATGTCATTTTATTCTGATTTTTTTATTTACCTTTGAATAATGATTTTCTCAATTGTAATTTGTTTTTAACCAGAAAGCATCATGAGATTCAGAGGTCTGAAGAGACTCTTCAGACTAAACAATGCATTTCACATACTTGGGCAAGTTTTAGAGACTGGTTTCTTTTTCATGACCACTCAGCTTATATATTCTTATTTTCTCCATGCCTGGAATGTTTCTTAAAGAGTTAGCATATTTCAAGGATAAGGGGTATTGGGTTAATTTCTTATTTTTTCCCCTGGCAATCTTGGAAACCCTCACTGCTAGATTTATATAAGCACTTAGTAATATGTTGTAACTAGTCAATAGACACCCATAGGATTGGAGAAAAACTAAGACCCTCTAAAGATAGGATGCTTTTCAAAGGATGCTGCTTTTGTACTTCACCTTGGTATTCCCTACACTTCACAAGGAATAAACAACTTTTACAATTGTGTTACTTCACCAGCTTAGAAAGGCTGGGATCCCTACTGGGGGCACAGAATCGCCCGGGACTCTTCATTGAGCCTACCAGCTCGCTAGCAGTACAGAAGAGGAAATCAGTCCTTTGGGCCTCAAGTATCATAAGAAGACACCCCACCATCACTGTGATCAGATCAATCATATTCAGATGATCTACCCTTCCAACCTGGAGTACTTACTTAAGGGGAGAGAACTACACTCGTTCATCAGGGTTTAATTTCAACACTGTTGACATTTGGCTGGAAAATTCTTTGTTGTGGAGTGCTGTCCTATACTTTGGAGGGTGCTTAGCAATATGCTGGCCTTTACCCATTAGGTACCATGAACAGTCCCCTGAAGTTGTGACAACTAAAAATGACTCTAGACCTTATGTACCTTAAAGGGCAAAATGTCCTTCCCCTCCACCCTGTTGAGAACCTCTGCTCTAGCCAAACATTGAACACATGATATTATTATTATTATTATTATTTTTTTGTACCAGAGATTGAAACCAAGGGTGCTTATCTGCTTATCCACTGCTCATAGCCCCAGTACTTTTTAAATATTTTATTAGAGACAGTGTCTCCCTAATTTGCTTAGGGCCTCACTAAATTGTTGAACCTGGCTTTGAATTCCCAGTTCTCCTGCCTCACCCTCCCCGGCCTCTGGGATTACAGGCCTGTGCCACCACATCTGGCCATACTCATTTTAATAATGAGAACACCAGTGTTGCTCAACAGAAGTATAATGCAAGCACATACATGGTTTAAATTTTTCCAGTAACCATATTTTTTAAAGGTAGAAAATAAGCAGGCTCTTAATAATATTTTAAATTTAACCCAGCACTTCTAAAATATGATCATTTGAACATATAATCAGTATAAAAAGATGATGAAGGGGATATTTTCATTCTTCACACTAAATTTTTGAATCCAGTGTGTATGCGTACTTACACCACATCTCAATTTGCACTAGGCACACTGCAAGTGTGTTGAAATTCATAGGAGAGCTTGTCCTCAGTAAATGACATCTGAATGTGGATTTGTTTAACCATCTCTAATCATTACGTATGCCTATATATGTTCACTGTACTGAAATTGGAAGTGAGAAGGAAAGTTTCAAGGACACAATGGTCATATTAGAAGAAACCTCAGCCAGGTGCAGTGTTGCATGCTTGTAATCTCAGCAGCTTGGGAGGCTGAGGCAGGAGGACTCAAGTTCATAGCCAACCTTAGCAAAATCGAGACACTAAGTGACTCAGTGAGACCCTGTCTCTAAATAAAATACAAAACAGGGCTGGGGATGTGACTCAGTGGTAGAGTGTCCCTGAGTTCAATCCCCAGTACCTCCCCCCGCAAAAAAGAAGATACTTCAGATTATAATCTTTGCTACCTGTGCAATTTTAGTTACCAGTGCTGTGTGCATAGTGGACAAGTTCTTCTGTGAAATATCTTGTCCTTCTATATATTTAGAAGGAATTGATATATTTAAAAGTAGAAGTAGTAAAACAAAACCTTTTGCTGGGCGCAGTGGCGCACAACTGTGATTCCATCTTCTAGGGAAGCTGAGGCAAGAGAATCAAGATCAAAGGCAGCCTCAGCAACTTAGTGAGGCCCTAACTATTTGGTCCAAGACTTAACATCTGTGCAGCCACTTTAAATCCTTACTGTCATTTTGTAAAATAGGTTTCACTTTCTCTGTCCTAGAGAGATACTTGCAGAGAAAACAAAAGTTAAAAGATAGCTTCCCCTTCCTGTCACCTGTTAACCTATCTAACTGAAATATCTGTCCTGGCAGCCCACTGCAAGCTTTTACATAGGCAGCTTATGCGACCTTACGAAAGCAGTCCAAACCTGCCCTATCAAATACCCTAGAGTTAAGTTCTCCCTGCCTCTCTCACTTTTCTCTGAGTGATGGCCTTTGTCAGATCCTGACTGACAAATACAACTCCACGTGTGGATCACTTTGCCTGGTTTCTATGTTGCTCGTCTGCATCTCACTTCCCTTTCACTAACCAACTTAGCAAGGCCCTGTCTCAAAATAAAAAGATAAAATGGGCTTGGATGTGACTTAGTAGTTAAGGGCCTCTGGGTTCAATCCATCATACCAAAACAAACAAACAAAAAAACACAAAAAAATCTAAATAGCCTCTAAAAACTGACGGGAAATACTGTGTTTGGAATGGTTAAACCACCTCTAAACAATGTAAAAAAGATCTTTGAGTTTTCCGGTGGTGTCACTTAGTAGGTGCTTGCCTAGCATGCCCAGGGTCCTGGGTTAGACCCCTACACACACATCCCAAAAGAAACTAGAATGTAAGCTCCTTAGGTTACATGACAGATTCTCATCTGAGCTCCACTTACTGCTGTTTAATGTTTAACAGTCACTTCAGTGTGGACTCATTCCTGACCTGATTCTTCCCCTTCACTTTGACAGCTTAGTGAGCCATAGTTATGGGCTGAGGGTTTGAATGTCCTCACTCCCACCTTCACATGCAGAAGCCCTAATGCCCAGTGTGCAGATGGGGCCACTAAAGAGGTCAGCTGGGTTACACGAGGTCATAAGGGCAAGACCCTGATCTGACAGGGTGGTGTTCTTAGAAGAAGAGATGCCAGGGAACTTGCTCCCTCTTCCTGTGTGCACAGACAAAAGGGCCTGTGAACTCGCAAGGAGATGGTAGCAACCTGCAAACGAAGAGAAGCAGCTCAGGGAGAAACCCACCTTGATCTTGGGCTTCCCAGCCACCAGAAGTATGGGAAATGAATTTCTTTTTTTTTTTTTCTTTTTTTGCGATACTGGAGATTGAACCCAGGGTCTTGTGCTTGCGGGAAATGAATTTCTGAAGGTGAAGCCATGGTGTTTCCTTGCAGCCCGGAACACTAATACAGCTATTTAATTATTCTTCCAACTAGAAACACTGATACTTAGTGTTAACACAGGGCTGGGGGTGTAGCTTAGTGGCAGAGTGCATGCTTAGCCTTAGCCTTTGTGAAACCCAGTAAACCTCTCCTTGTAAGAAGTGTGAACTTAAAGCTAGAATTGGTTCATTTCTGGCAGCTAGTTACAATATCAAGAACTTGACTTTTAAATTTTTTTCAGGAAAGCTTAGACTTAGTTGATTATGAAGTGATTTACAGCTAGGTTGGAATATATTACAAATCTCTTACTCCAGAAGTTCAGCATAGGAAAATTCTCTGGCTCCCACCAGAATCTAGGGTTGGAAATAATGACTATTTCAAAAGAAATTATCTTATAGGGAAAAAAATACCAGAAAAAGTTCAAGAAACAACACACTGGTGAACTATCAGCAGCAAGTCTTATAAATAGTTAATTCCTTGTTTATTTCAGACTTCCTAAGCTGGGGGCAGTGGTGCATGCCTGCAGTCCCAGTGACTCAGAAAGCTGAGGCAGGAGTATCCTAAGTTCAAGGCCAGCCTGGGAAAATTAGTGAGACCCTGACTCAAAATGAAAAGGGCTGGGGATGTATCCCAGACGTAGAGTGCCTCAGGGTTCCATCCCCAGTACCAAAACAAAACAAATGAACAAACAAACAAAATGTTTCTTTAAAGGGAATAGAAAAATTCTAGGATCCTGAAAAGAAAAATGGGCAAAAAAATGGGACAGGTAAAAAGGTATTTAGAATAGTTCCTGAACAAATGGAGACACCAATCATGATGGCAGAAATATCAATTGACCAAATAATTATGATTAGTACTGTTTGACAGGGAGAACAGCACCTTCATATTTTGTTCAAGTTAGTACTGCTTCTGTGAAGAACAATCTAGCAGCAATTGTCAAAAATTTTAATGTACACATCCCTTTCCCTAGTAATTTCTCTTTTAGGAATTTATTCTGTATAGATACTTAAACATGGGCAAAATGACTTCTATAGAGAAGTATGGAATTTCACTTGATTTCTAGTAGCAGAAAACAGCAAGATAGTAACTATCTACCCAGAGGGTGTAATGGATTATTTATGGCATATCAATACTAAGAAGCCATAAAAGGGAGATCTCCCTATGTATTGATGTGAGATCATCTTTAAGATGTATTGTATAGTGAACAAAGCAATATACCCAATAATATGCATCTCATGCTTATAGAATTCATATAGGTTTGTGCTTATGAATGCATAAGTATCTTTGGAAGTATACCTAAGAGCTAGTAAGTGTTTGACTCTGGGAAAGTGTAATGGGTGCCAGAGGGAGAAAAAGACAGCTTTTGCTTTTCATGAGTTTGTGTTCTGTACCGTGTAGTGATATTTTTTTGTCCAGAGGGTGGATACTAGGGATTGAACTCAGGGCCAATTGGCCTCTGAGCTACATCCCCAGCCCTATTTTGTATTTTACTTAGAGACAGGGTCTCACTGAGTTGCTTAGTGCCTCACTTTCGCTGAGGCTGGCTTTGAACTCTCGATCCTCCTGCCTTAGCTTCCCAAGCTGATGGGATTTCAGGCAGGTGACACCATGCCCAGCCCATGTAGTGATTTTGCTGTGTGTGTTTTTACTTGTAATGGTTTTATGAATTCCTTTCTCAGTTTTCTATCAACCTGCATCCTGAGATAAACCCTTCAATATCATAATGTATAATGCCGTGTAGGGAATGAAGACTGGTAAAATTTGAAAAAAGTGGAAAATACAATAATATAATAATAAATATTTTCTCTATAAGATTTATAAATGCTCATTATTTTTCACATTTGCTTCAATTTTTTTTTAAAGAAAAGACATAAAATATTGCAGCTAAAAAGGAATTCCACTTTTTTCTTTCCCATCCAATTTCTTTCCTGTTCCCACAGGGGCAGTAACTAAAGACTTTGCTGGATTCCTTTCATATCATTTGTTAGCATTTTATGCACATATGTGTTGGCAACAGATCACACCAATACCATCAGAATGATCTGTAGATGGAGGATGAGTTTTTTGGAATTCAAGTGCCCGTGACATTTGGTTTCTAGGGTTACAATAAAAATTATAAAGATTGTTGGACTGCAAAGGCAGTGAAAAACAAATTGAGATCAAAAGTGAAACTATCCGGCTGAGAACATCCATGGAAGGAGAATGCCTTGGTGATGGTTTTGAAGGAGTCCCTCATCTCCTATAGTTGCAGGACAGATATGTCTGAGTACCAAGCCAAGGACCTAGTTGTAAATATTGATGAATTTAAGGTCAATTAAATGTAAAACCATACCAGGTCTCTAACTCCAAGAGAAGGACGCTGATGTGGAAGCAGTTGGACCTTGAGACATGGAATAAGGCAGTTGGGCAGATTCTGAGAACTTTAATTCCCTGAACATCTTTAGATAGGAAGCCACACTTGTGCCTAAAGGACTGGACTGCCATTGACTGAATGCCTCTATATTTAGGTCAGATATCTCATAACCTGATATTGATCCTCCTTAGAACTCAGAGCCTTTTATCATAATGAGTTATAGCCTGGAGATTGGGAGTATAGCTCAGTGGTAGAGTGCATGCATAGCATGCTCAAAGTTCCAGTTTCAATCCCCAAAACATACAAAGAAAGTTAGATCCCAGAATAGCCCAGATGCAGAAGCAAAGACCATTTAACAAGGAGGTAGTATACCTTAAAAAATTGCACACCTCACCATTGTGCACTAGCAGAGCCTGGGGAACAAGCATGGCAATGTGTATTAAAGACCTTAAATGAAGGGGGATTAAATCAAGCTTGAGCTGGCTAAAATCACTGTCATTCAGTTGGGAGTCAGTGTGTTGTCCTGGGAGTGTTAACATTTCCAGGTTTGGCTGAGGCCTGCACTCAGGCTCAGACTGTATAGTTAATGCATTTGAAAGCCCTAGCTTCCTTGGCACTTTGTAGATCCTCAGTACTCTAAATGTGGCCTGTGGACCCAAAGCAGCTGCGTCTCTGGGAGATATGTTAAATTTCAGAATCTCATGACCCAAACCAGAACTTGTGAATCAGAATTTTACAAGATTGCCATATAATTCACAGGCACATTACACATTAAAATTTGAGAAGCATTGTTCCAGAAGAAGGAACCCCAAACTCAGTGAGAATGCTGAAATGGGGCTACTAGGTGCTACTTACCTTGAGACTACCCACTAGCCATAATCCCTGAGCATTTTCAGAGGATGCATCTACTCCCAAAGGATTAAGACATGGATTGGTGAGAAGGACACTCGCTGGGCTGGGAGGCTAGCAAGAGCCAGGTTCTAAATTTCTTCCATGTGTTCATTGGCATTTTGATCCTAGTTACCCTAACATGAATACTACCATATGTAGGATGGGCTTTCCTGGTGGGTTTTGTTATCTCCTGGGTCCAAGTGATTGACCTTGGCCAACCGCCTAGTCTTCTTAGGATCAATTGTCTTAGGAGTAATGGAAAGTTAGTAGTTGATTTCTGCCTAGTGTGACCAAGATAGATAAGAAGTCCCTCTGCAGAGCCCTCTTTTAATCCCATCTTCATGCTAAACTGCTCCGCTTTCTTTGCACGAGAGCTGACTGGAGTATGCAACAGAGAGTAACCCCACCTGAAAGACCCTAAAATAGGGAAGTCCTTTCCTGTGTGCATGTGGGTGCTGTTACTACATGAGACCTGGAGGGAGGACCGTTTACCTCTCTCTGGTCACTCTGCTTAGATTGAGGATCTGGAAGTAAAAAAAAAATTAAAACCTCTCGAATTATGTTCACATTGTGACGGTGTCATTGGAACGGTGCCTGCAGCCAATCCATGATGGTGAGGCGGCCCTGAAAGGACCCATGAGGTGGGTCCCCAGACGGTGCCCTTCTGTCTGGGCCTCTGATGTTGCTGGGAAGTTGTTTAAGCTTCCACCTAAATTTGTACAGAACGTTGAAGAGTTTTATTCAAAATGGTATCAATCTTTTTAAAAAAAAATCAGAGGGCATGGGTTGTGACTCAGTGGTAGAGAAATTGCCTAGCATGTGTGAGGCAATGGGTTCAATCTTCAGCACCACATAAAAATATAAATAAAGGTATATGTCTATCTACAGCAAAAAATATATATATATATATTTTAAATCAGAGAAAGAGTCCCCAAAGAATAAGGATATGTATTTGGGAACAGCAAGTATGATCACCCACCGCCCGCGGGGACAATCACTACGCATACGCTCTTCTTGATCACAGGAACCAAAAGGAAGTTTATTCCGCAAGTCTCAGACTTATATCGAGAACATAAGCCTATCAGAGAGTAGACTACCAGGAAAGTCAGCCTATCAAGGAACAGTCTCCAGGCAGATACCAGGATCGCCTCATGTACAACAGCCAACCACAGTTACTTCCTAAGACTTGTTTATGAGTGCAGCTATGTCTGGCAAGCTGCCAGGCGCCATCCTAGAGATCAGGCCATGGTGCGGCTCTGGGGCCCTCAGAGCCCGCCCCTGACAAGCAAGGCACAGCAATAGGAACTTATGAGCCATGTGAACTATGGGCAGATTCAAAGAGGTGGAGGGAAGGAGGTCTTTAAATACAAAACTGAGGATTACAGCAAACACTTTGAAATAATAGTCCTTGATCACAAATGATTAATAACAAGAATGGCATCAGTCTGCGGTTGGACAGATGGTTGCTGAGCACATGTCCTGGCAGAAGTACTCTTCGTATGAGGTTGTGGTGGCCTCTTTCATGTCCTAGGTTCTGGCAGAGTCTTTTGTGGTAGTTACTACCAGGCAAACATGCAGAAGAATGCTTCCCTTGTAATCTCCCTGCTGGGTTTACTTTTTTTGTTGTTAGGGCTGACACAGTGACTCCATTTTGATTGTCAACTTAGATATTTCTTTCACACAGGAATACACCAGGTTAACAGGATGGAGCCAGCAAGGCAGCACCTGGCCAGCACTTCTCAGGAGTGCATATCAGTCACCTGGGAGATGTGGTTGCACTGCAGATTCTGAGGCAGCAGATTTGGGATCCAACCAGTTTTAGGAGAAAGGAACTATTCTAGACCCTTTTTACTCTCAGTGAGGTCTGCAGAACAGCAACTGCTGCATTACCTGAAGTAATTTCCACACCTATAATAGGAAGAAGAACTGCTTTACAAAATGACATTCATCAACCAATGGGGGACAAACTGCAGGAGGTCTAGTTCAGGTGTGCTGGAGGACGCAGGGCTGTGGGGGCTAGCAATGATGCTTTCTGTGTGTTCCAAGGCTGTCACTGAGGGCAGCCTAACATTCCAAGCCGCGGGCTTATGTTTCATCATCTGTAGCACAGCTCTGCCTCTCCTCTGAATGATGACTCTGAGTCCTCACACTGACCTTGCAAGCTTGTTCACAGCTGGTCCTGTGCACTGAAACCTTTCATGCCTCTGAACTATGGGGAGTACTATTGGGTTTGGGAAAGGATTTAGGCTGTGCCTGTGAATGATCTCAGGAAAGAGGATGGATGTATGAGGGTCCTCAGAGCTCAATGCAGGACTGGCAGTTGGGTGGGAACTCACAGAAGGGGACTGGTCAAAGAGGTCTGTGTGTGCTGCCACCTCATGGCATCTTGAATATGACTCTATCTGGGACTGTCTTCTCCTCCCATCCCTTTCTCCATAAATTCAGTCCAGTTCTCTTCTCTGGCTCCTACAGTTAGAATACACATCACAGTGTCTAGTGTTCATGCAGGAATCCAAGAGCCTAAGGAACCTGTGGAGACTCAGAACACAACCCCTAGCCTCAGGACTTCCCAAACAGAATTGTGGACTGCTCCTGCCTTGGACTCCCCTGATAAAGCCTAGTTCTGGATTCTGGTTACTGATAGCTGGTTCTGGTCCCTACAGTAGGACATCTGCCCCAACCCACCTTTCCAAGCATCCTAATCCACTCTGCCCCAGTTGTTCCCCAGGCCCTCACAGCTTGTAGTTTCAGGGAAGCTACTATTGTAATTGTGGCTAATACGTTCAGAGTCCTAACCTGGAGAGGAAAGCTCTGGAAGCTACTGACCTCATGAAAGACATTTTCCCCTCCTCCCATTCTCCCAGTTTCTGTCCAAATCAGAACCAGACCAGACCCTGGTGGATGGGGAGAAGCTGGAGCTTTGGGGAAGGTCAGGGAGCTGGGACAATCTCCTGAGCATTTAATCTTCTTTCTCCCAAATTCAACACACCCAACCATTGAAATCTTGGGAGCAAAAAGGCAATTTTATCCCTGGGACATTAGAGGGTGCTCCTAATGTTATTGGCAAAGGTTCACTACCTAGGGACACAGAGGTCAATACTATGGCATTAGTTTTGGCAAAAAGAGCAAGCTTTATTGGGAAGTCAATCAGCAAGAAGTCAGAGCAGTAAGCTCAGATCTGCCTCTGGGATCAATTGAGATCAGTGGAATTTATAGAAATGGAGAAGGTATTTGTTGATTGGATGGCAAGAAGGGGAAGTTTTAGGGTGCTTTGGCACAGGTGTAGATAGTCCTCATGGCTCTTCACAGGTTGTATGTTTCTTTTCCAGGTAGTTATCAAGTTCTGTGGGGTGGCAGGGAGGATAAACTTTAAATGTCAAAAAAGTTGTAGACTGCAGGAGCTGGCTTTTCTGCATATGCCCATTTTGAAAAGCTGGTTTTAAATTGTCTTTAAGTGGATTCTGGAAAAAATAATGTAAGCATGTTGTTACTTAAGAAATGTATGTTAGGGTTTGTTCTGCCCTTAGAAGATTTCACTTCCATCCTATGGCCCTGGTGACACCTGGGGCAAGATTCTACACAGTGCAGGCAACACCAAGCCAACAGTCTCACTGGACCCAATAGGACAGCCTCCCTGGTCCCCTCCAGGTACATAGAAGAGATTTTCCCTTTTTCAAGGAGTTAAATCAATTCAATAATCTAGTGTTAAGATAAATTGAGCAAAGATTCTGTGTAAAGAGCTCCATAGGGTCCCTGTCCTGCCTGGGACTTGTGACCTTGCAGGGACCCCAACTTTTCCTGGGGTGGCAGCAGGAACACCACCACCCCTCTGCAGGAAGTGGTGCCCATGGCCGTTCTGGGACCACAGGACTCATTCCTCAGCCCAGCTTGCATTCCACCTGGAATGAAGTCAGTTTGATTCCATTGGATTCAGCAGAGAGGACAGGATTCCAGTTAAGATTTGGCTGGGGCAAACCTAAAAAAGAGTGGGTGATGGGATTTGGGTTTGGAGAAGAAACTGTTAAGAAGAAACTGCCTTGGTTTCTCTTCTCCTCCTCAATCCTGGCCATGGAGACCTGTGACTAAATTCACCTTCCAGAAGAATCTTCTGACCACACTGTCCTCCTGATCTGTCCTTGCTCATCATCCCCTCTGATTCCCAAAGTGTCCAGGTCTCCCCAGTTGCTCTGCAAATGTCCTCAGCAGCCACCAGCTTCCAGGTCATAAGCTGGACAATACATCTGTTTCCTTCCCCACTCCTACTCTCCTGCACCCTCTTCCTTCTCTCAAACTTTCTAGAACTTTGTGAGAAGGGAAGTGCCTTGGAAACACGTTACCCTTCCAGGTGTTTCCACGTTTGTTTGGCATGTGAGGGGGAGTGAGGGAAGACATGATTTCTTTCTGAATATTAACTCAAGTCTAAAGGTAAAAATCCTTGGGTTGGTTCTGTCCAAGAAAAGAGTTGGACATGCTCAGAGCCACAGCTGATCACATAGCACACACACCCACACACCCACACCACTGTTGGTTAATGCAATGTTTATTTTATCTTATTTTTTCTGTTTAAATGGCTAAATAGGAAGTGATCCAATGAGAAGGCAGGAAGTAGGTTAAAGGGACATATGGCCTTTCTAGGGTCAGGTGGTTTCCCACAGGGAGAGAAGGATGGTATCAGTATCAGGACACTCATCTGCCAGGACCATTTTCCTCCTCCAGTGTGCACAGTGAGGCCAGAGGCTGCAGGCCCTGGTCAGGAGGTCCTGGTCTACAGAAATCTCCCTTCAGTGTCCTCCAGAAGCACCATGTGAGATGGAGACTGGGCCCTGTGGCATTGTGGTTGGCCAGACTCTCGTGCAAAAACTTTTACTAGAGGACTGAGAGTTATGGAAGCCAGGAGTCAGCACAGAGCCTTATCAGTGCTTCTTCACTTTCTTCTTCAAGCCCAAGCAACATCTTCACTTCTTAGGCCAAAACATTTGTGCCACTTTCCATTTTTTACCTTTTCCTCATAACAAGTTAAAAATTGTTCACATGAACAAGTTTATGATGTTTCTTAAGAACAATGCTCATCATTTGAGAAAGTGGAGTGCAACTCTTCAAAACAAGATTGTTTGCAGAAGGAATGAGACAGCCTTTAGCAACATGCCTAAGAACCTTCAGTATCCAGAGGGGGTGGTAGGAGAATCTTGTTCTTTGGCTCTCACAGTCCTCACACTGAGATCCGAGAGAGTCCTGATGTTTTTCTTGTCCTCTTGAGTGAGTCTCTTCTGCTGAAGGAAGTTAGTTAGCTCATATGATTGACTTGCTTTTGAAGATACAGGAAAAGGAAACTGATAGAACTTTCTCTCTGCACCCTCCCAGAGAATGAACGTGGTTAGTTAGAGAATTGGCCTCCCAAAGATATCCACATCCCTAATCCCCAGCACCTGTGAATATGGACTTAACAATTAAGATTGTTAATCAGCTGATTTCAAAATAAAAGGCTTATGCTGGTGGCCACTTTACCCACAAGGATGCTTTCCATGTGGAAGAGGGAGGCAGAGAGTTGGCATCAAAGGGAGCGAATGTGGGCAGGGGCCTCACTGGCAGGTGCTGGCTTTTAAATTGGAAGGGACTACAGTACAGTTCTTATGGATGAAAACATTTTTACAGCCTTTGTGTTGTTCCATGTAAATAAAGGGGTGGGTGTGCTTTAAGTTAGGACAACACCATCAATATTAAGAAGAAAGCTGTTTCTCACTTTATTTTTATTTTAAAAGTAATAAGTTACTTAGAACATTTGGGGTTCACTGCAAAATTGAGTTGAAAGTATAGAGAAGCTCCCCCATATTGACACCCTTCAACAGAGGGATATATTTCTTATAATTGATGAATCTGCACTGACACCTTGTTATTCAAGGTCCATAGTTCACACTAGGGTTCATTCTGGTGGTGTAGCCTATGAATTTTGTCAAATGTATAATGACACAGATTCACTATTCTACTATCATACAGAATAGTTTTTCACTGCTCCTAACAATCCTCTGAGCCATGTCTCTCCAAGATCATTGTTTTGGTATTTAATGGGTGTGACACACACAGGAAGTGCATTGGTTAAAGTCAGTTTCCTTACTGAGAATTCAAAACTTTCTTCAGTTGTTGCAGAGCCTATGTTTTGTTTTTGCGTGAGAACCTCAGAGTAAAAGGAAGCATGTGGAAGCAAAACAATGAGAAAACCAAGTAAAGGGAGAACCCATTTCCAGTCCAATTTCTTGTGCCTCTTGATAAGCTTCCCTTTCATTCATAGACTCCCAACCATTGTCATTTCAAATTTGATGCAATCTTGGAATCATTTTCTTCTCTCACAAGTAGTTCATAAATTAAAACCTTAGTCACCTTTAATTCAGTCATATCTAATTATGTTCAATTACTTTGACTTTATGAAACTTATTTTTAAAATGTGTACTTCACCGATGAGTGAATCTCTTAATACTTGGTGAAATACAAGTAGAATCACCTTATAAAGTATCTTCTATGAATGCTTATATTATATATTTTGGGTTTCTATTTTTATCTTACTAAAAAAGAGTTGCTTAAAGTTTAGTTCTATTTCAAAGTAAATATCCGTTAAGTCCCTACCATTGCTTCTGTGTTCACTGTTAGCTCACTAAACCTTTACAAGACTAACAGGTGGGTCTGTATTGTTTACAGTGAAAGAAAGTGAGTCTCAAAAAAAATCAAGTGAACAGATTACCAAGGTTTCACAGTGGCCAAAATAGTTTGATTCCAAAAACCAGGCTCTTTGGATTACACCGAAATGTTTGGAACTTACAGACCAAGAGTTCCCAGGGAAACCTCTAAGTTATGTATTAACTGAAGACACTTCCTGCTATGACTTGGACAGTATGCTTTTGTGCTTACAATGGGGTTACAACCTGATGAGCTCGTCCTATGTTGGAAACATTGTAAGTTGAAAATGCATTTACTACACCTAAACTTGCAGACATCCACAGCTGCACAGGACACTGTGCTTGGCTGTTTATTCTCCTGGCTGCATGGCCATGTGGGAGCTGCAGCTACAGCTCTTGCCTGGCATCACCAGGGAGTATGTACTGCTAGCCTGATTAAAACATCAAAATTCAAAATGCCAAGCAAGAACCAGGCACAGTGGCTCACGCCTATAATTCTAGCGGCTTGGGAGGCTGTAGGAGGAGTACTGAAAGTTCAAAGCCAGCCTCAGCAACTTAGCAATTCAGCAAGACTCTGTCTCTAAAATTTTTTAAAAATGTTTTAAAAGGACTGGGGATGTGGCACAGTGATAAAATGCCCCTGCGTTCAATCCCCGGTAACAAATAAGAGAAAAAAAAAAAAAAAAAAAAAGAGGAAAGGAAACTGTGATATACATTGTTTATGTTGATTGATTAATAAATAATGTTCTGAATTCACCTGCCAGTGAGGTCTCTGCCACATTCCCTCCCTTTGATGTCAACTCTCTGCCTCCCTCTTCCACATGGAAAGCATCCTTGTGGGTAAAGTGGCCACCAGCATAAGCTCTTTATTTTGAAATCAGCTGATTAACAATCTTAATTGTTAAGTCCATATTCCAGGTGCTGGGGATTAGGGATGTGGATATCTTTGGGAGGCCAATTCTCTAACTAACCACGTTCATTCTCTGGGAGGGTGCAGAGAGAAAGTTCTATCAGTTTCCTTTTCCTGTATCTTCAAAAGCAAATCAATCATATGAGCTAACTAACTTCCTTCAGCAGAAGAGACTCACTCAAGAGGCTCAAGAGGACAAGAAAAACATCAGGACTCTCTCGGATCTCAGTGTGAGGACTGTGAGAGCCAAAGAACAAGATTCTCCTACCACCCCCTCTGGATACTGAAGGTTCTTAGGCATGTTGCTAAAGGCTGTCTCATTCCTTCTGCAAACAATCTTGTTTTGAAGAGTTGCACTCCACTTTCTCAAATGATGAGCATTGTTCTTAAGAAACATCATAAACTTGTTCATGTGAACAATTTTTAACTTGTTATGAGGAAAAGGTAAAAAATGGAAAGTGGCACAAATGTTTTGGCCTAAGAAGTGAAGATGTTGCTTGGGCTTGAAGAAGAAAGTGAAGAAGCACTGATAAGGCTCTGTGCTGACTCCTGGCTTCCATAACTCTCAGTCCTCTAGTAAAAGTTTTTGCACGAGAGTCTGGCCAACCACAATGCCACAGGGCCCAGTCTCCATCTCACATGGTGCTTCTGGAGGACACTGAAGGGAGATTTCTGTAGACCAGGACCTCCTGACCAGGGCCTGCAGCCTCTGGCCTCACTGTGCACACTGGAGGAGGAAAATGGTCCTGGCAGATGAGTGTCCTGATACTGATACCATCCTTCTCTCCCTGTGGGAAACCACCTGACCCTAGAAAGGCCATATGTCCCTTTAACCTACTTCCTGCCTTCTCATTGGATCACTTCCTATTTAGCCATTTAAACAGAAAAATAAGATAAAGTAAACATTGCATTAACCAACAGTGGTGTGGGTGTGTGGGTGTGTGTGCTATGTGATCAGCTGTGGCTCTGAGCATGTCCAACTCTTTTCTTGGACAGAACCAACCCAAGGATTTTTACCTTTAGACTTGAGTTAATATTCAGAAAGAAATCATGTCTTCCCTCACTCTCCCTCACATGCCAAACAAACGTGGAAACACCTGGAAGGGTAACGTGTTTCCAAGGCACTTCCCTTCTCACAAAGTTCTAGAAAGTTTGAGAGAAGGAAGAGGGTGCAGGAGAGTAGGAGTGGGGAAGGAAACAGATGTATTGTCCAGCTTATGACCTGGAAGTTGGTGGCTGCTGAGGACATTTGCAGAGCAACTGGGGAGACCTGGACACTTTGGGAATCAGAGGGGATGATGAGCAGGAAGGACCTAGCTCATACAGCAGTGACAACGAAGGATCCAGATACATGGATAAATCTAAAAAGCAAAATGTTAAAGCACAGGATCACATTCTACAGAGTACATACATGGTACCATTAACATATGGTTTAAATGCATATAAATGTGTGAAATGAAGTTGTGTATTGATAAGGAACAGGTACACATATAATAAAAGCACATAGACTGCTTGAGAATAGAAACTTCAAATTCAGAATACTGTAATGATTATGGTGAACAGAGGACAGGAGAGATGAGGCTATGAGACCAGCTGGGTGTACACAGATGTATTGTTAAGATTTTCTTGTTTTAACTGAATAGGGAATACATGGGTCTACAAGCCGCACAGCACCCAACAGTCCTCTGAACACAGGCTGTGAACCGGCTGAGAAGTTAAAAGTCCAGAGAAATAAGAAATAATACCAAAGACACAAAAATAGATGAAAAGGCAGTGGCTGGTAGGTGACCAGTTCTGGTAGAAACTGGATCTAACAAAGGAAAGAAAGCCAGTGTGTTTATTTTATAGGTAGGAACATCAAAGGGTTTCAATGTGAAGAACTTCTAGAGATAAACAGACAAGTCTGGGGAGATAGCTTAGTTGGTAGAGTGCTAGGCTCTGGGTTCAATCCCCAGCACTGCAAAAAAAAAAAAAAAAAAAAAAAAACTGCAGCGATAAACAGACAAAAAGGGGCGAAACAACATGGTTGGGCCTTACCAGGTTATGTATGCCCATCTCTGGGCAGCTTGGATTTAAAATCATGGCTTTTTGAACTAGTAAATTTCAGTACAAGCACAAAATTTCCCCTATCAACAGGAGTCATCTTGCAAATGGGCGTTCCCTCGGTGCTCTGCACGGTTCCAGAAGGAACACATATCATGCAAGGTTTCCCATAGTTCAGAGCAACAATTTATAAACTACTCATGACACATAGGCGATTAATTTATTGTTTTTGTACTTTCTGTACACCTTGGCTATTTGATAATGCATTTAAAAGTTGAACCCCAGTCCCCTGGGATGATTATAGAAGGTTGGGGTTCAATTTTCAAATGTATCACTCCCCTCTGCCCTGAGTTTCTAGTAACTGGCCAGAACTCTTGACTCCACCAGATGTATGGAAGTGACTACCAGGGAAAGAAGCAGGGCTGCACTGCTTTGGGCAGGAATTTGCATGTGCTTGAGCAGCCAGGTATCCTCACCAGAGACCTGAAGGGTCCTACAAAGAGCCTTTTAAACACAACTCCCTTTCGATGAGTTCAAAGCTTCACATTCTCTTTAGCCCCACAAGATCTGGTTGAGCCTGATCCTTTGGAGGGTCTTTCTGGGCCAGGTTCCATAGACCACCTTTTCCTCAACCAGGTCCACTGGAACTCTAAGGGGTATAGGGGGAAAGAGTATCCCTGGGGATGGCTCCAGGGATCCTAGGAACTCTGGGCACTGGAGTTGGAGAGATAAGATGAAGAATCATCTACTAACCAGAATTTTAAGAAGGGCGAGGGAGGGCAAGAAGAGGAAAACTTGGAGTCAGAACTGGACTGAATGCTCCGGAAGTCACCAAGTGCTACTTAAATCTTCGCAAGCTCTGCTCGAATCAGCTCCCAGGTAGCCCACTCCAAGTTGCCTTGGCCCCCTGAGCTGTAGCAGTTCCCACTTTGGATCCTTGGTTCCCAGCATGAGCCACCACCTGGCAGTAGCGTTAGCCATATTCACCTGCAAGTCAGGCTTGGGGTAGCCAGATCCTTCAGGAGTACCCAATGAAGTAGGACCGAAGAGACTGAAGAGCTGAGGAATTTTCAGGAAGCAAGTTTATTGACTGCAGGGACCAGAGGGGCTCTCACCTAAAAATTCTCCCCTGGACCATGAGTATAGAAATTCTTTGAACTTTATATCCAGTGGGGGTGGGGGTGGGGGCCAGGAGGTTCACATGACAAGTGCTTTTCCTGCCATCCTCTAGACAGAAGTTTCACACGTTTGGTTTTTTGTTTTTGTTTTTCCTGCAAACCTAGCATTTACAAAAAGAGGAAACCACTAACCTGCAGATTTTTGCTGATAGCTGATTTCCTGTGTAAAAAGCTCTCTGATAAGAAGAGGTACTTAAATGCCAAAAATATGGTGGGGGTTTCTGCTTAATTATGGTAAACATCTTCTGGTGTTGGAGGGGTCTCTGGTCTGCTTCACCAGTACATGTTTGGAAATAGATGCAAGAGGAACAAATTGAACTGAGTTCTGCACAAGATTGTGTTTTCAAGTCTGTACTGGGCGACCCATTCAAATGACAGTTTCTCTTTCTGGTCACCAAATGCCATTGACCTAGCATGCTGGTGTTGACCCAAGCGGTCACACTTGCACCCAGGCAGGCCTCAGTTGGAGTCCTTAGTAGCAGGCATTGTCCTTTTGCAAATTATAAAGAACCTGCAAAAGAAAGGAGGCAGAATCAACCTTCTCTGGTTATCTGGGAAGCTGGTGTGAAAGAGAAGGCTCTATTTTTTGCTTTCTGATCTGTCCAGTGCCTCCAACTACCTGCTCTGTTGTTAACTCATTTGGCTGGGAGCTGAAGCCACTGGAGTGGCAATTCTTGCAGGAATTGGGGGTACTTGGAGGTGGTGAGGGGAAAGGCCTGTGGAGGGCACTTAAGCCTAGGGCCCCCGGGGAAGGGCTAGAGGGGGTCCAGGGAGGGCTGGAGGTCGTGGGGTGACACCTAGGTTTCCTTCTCTGTGTGGGGATAAGAACTGCAAATCTAAAGAAAAAGAAGAAAAGGCAACCCACTCTCTCCCTCCTTGCAATCCACCCCATTCACCCATAGTCATCCAATATCAGATCGTCTTTGCAGGAGTGGGTTTCCCAGTCTCAGTAAACGGAGCTGCTGGGGTGTCCTTCTGTCTGCCTCTTGCACGATGCCCCGCCCTGTAACACATCACCAAACACCATATCATCAAACTGGGCAGATATAAGCACCTGAGTCTGCAGGGTCAAGGTCTCTGCTCTAGACTTGGGGGGTTGTGTCGCTAACTCTGGGACAGAGTCGCGCTGCAGAGGAGAAACACTGGTGGTGAATCCTCCGCGATCCCTTACACAGGTACTTACAAGGCGCCAGGTCTGTACGCGTTGCCCAGCTGGGCTGTGGTGAAGGCAGGGCGCGGTGACTGCGGCTCCGCAGGTCTGGGCGCTACCCACAGAACTCTTTTCTGCTCGGGGAATTTAATTTGTTACCCACTTAGTGCCACCTTTCAGGGACAGCGGGCTGTGGAGGACGAGGGAGCTGGGAGGCTGGGAATGTGGGAGAGGCGTGAGCAGCACAGGCTAAGGCTTCCTAAAGCATGCCTGGTAAGTTTTCCCACAGTTCAGGAGCACCAAGGACTTGAAACAACCAAATCTTGTACCGAGGACCCTGCGGATGAAGTCAAGAGAGGTTGTGGCCTGAGGGACGAATAAGGTAGTGTTCAGTCTATGACAAGAGGCTGTGTTCCCCAGCCTTGCCCATAAGCCCCTGTCTTGGAGCACAGTAACAGCATCAGCCGGGATGGGCAGGTCCCAGGGTAGCCCACGAAGCCCTGGGTCCTCTATAAAGTAGCTGCTAGAGCTCTGCAGAGGTTGGCAGTGGAGAGTCCTTTTATTTCCCTTTTGCACCTGACTGTCTTAAGAGCCAGAAGAGAATTCTTCCAGACTAGTACAGTAGGGAGTTAGGGGTTGCTTGAACGCAGGGCTCGTCGGGGCAGTAGCTCGTCGGAGTTTTCCTGCGCAAGGGGTTGGGGTGGGGTGGAGGCTGAGTGTGGCTGTCCAGAGCCATGCCTCTAGGAGGAGATGGGGCGGGGCCAAAGCTTCCTGTACTTCGCCCTACCAGAAGGGGGCAAAGCTGGGAAGTCTTGGTGGGGAAAAAGAAACTGATCTCTCATCTGTCTGTCACGGGTAGAGGTAAGAATTCTTGCTGCCAGCTATCAGGTGAGCAACTTAGTGTGACAGCACCCTCAAGTCAGAGTATTCATTCCGGTGTATTCACAAGACTGGGGACTCTTCTATTTAAATAAGACGAGTCATCCTAAGTTTTACTAATTCCTTCTAAATCAAAGAAGAGGGAAATGTCATGATCCATTCCTGGCCTGATTATGAAAATCTACAGGTGTTTATACCTATCAGAAAATAGAAATTAATTTCAGTATTATTGCCATGGTAACAGGACATTAAGTAAGCAACCATTCATAATGAGTATCCCTTTGGTAGACTAATGGACACGTTCACAGAACAGAAGGATAGACTCTTGAGACCTGGTGTCTTAAAGGGGTAGATTGTTGGGGGACTGGGAATCTACCTGGGTAATTCCACAAAGCACAGTAATTCCTGCTTTTTTGTGTGGTAAAGGAAAATAGAACACCTCGTGTTGGGATCACTTTCTCTGGAGGTCAGGACAGCCTGTTCCAGGCCACACACAGGGTTTCCACTGAGAGGGGACTTGGCAGTTCTGAGAAATATAAGTTTAAAATGTGCCAGGGATAGAGCAGGAGGATCATTATCAAAAGAATAATGCCAAGGAAAAGGTCTGAACATATTTAATACAGATAAAACTCTTCCTCAAATATTTTCAACTTGAAGTTTGTTGAATCCAGAAACTAGAAATGGAGGGGCCTTGGTATTTGCTGTTCATATATCTTCCTTAGTGAAGTGTATGTTCCAATCTTTTATTCTTTTTTAAATTGCATTGTTTGCTTTATTATTACTTGTGGGGGGCAAGAAAATAGGGTTATTCAAAGCCAACTTTGTAGAAAGATAGAGACTTTTTGTCCCAAATCATTATCCTCAGAGAACTCAAGGTGAGGACAGCTTTTTATAAGACAGGGCAAAGTGAAAAAAAGGCATAAATATACATGTCCAGATTCAGTCAGCAGAGAACCTGTCAGTCTCAACTTCCTTGGCATCTGTCCCCAGCAGGAGGAAGATTTTATTCTCAGCATGAGAAAGTTCAGAAGTCAAAACAATGTGAAGCTTTAATTTCAAAAAGGGCTGTTTCGAATCCCTTAGAGAAACAAGTTATCACAAAGTTGCTCTTAATTTTAGAGGTAGTCCATTTCAAATCCCCCTGTTTAGTTCATCCCATGGTCTCCAGGGACCCCAGGCTACATGAAATGTGTCTGGCTGCCCATCATCAGATGTGTGTGCATACCCCTTCAAGGAACTGGAACACAGGAGTCAAATGCTTATTCTGGAAGGAGGCAGTCTGCAATATTTAATAGCTCCCCCTAGAGGAAGGGTTTTCATGTTAGTTCCTGTAAGAACACTCTTTCAGCACTCCCCACTCCCTGTGTTTATTTTTGGTGGAGTTTGACAAGTGACTTCCTGTGAATTTCCTGCCCCCTATCTTTGAATGATTTCCTCTGAAAACATTCCTGATTAGTTACCCTGCATGCTTCTGCCTCACTACAGGAGCTTTGACCTGTTTTTCAATCTGAGTGGTCCTGAATTGTTCTCTCCCAAGACAAGAGATGTCTCTCAAGAAGGATCCAAGTAGCTCCCAGAGAGAAAGAGGAACTTAACTCAGGACTAGCGGGAAAGAGAATTTCACATGTCCCAGTTAAAGGCATAGACAGATATATTTAGGAAAGTAGATGAATATTCAAGAGAGAATGGGGACAATCTAAGAGGGAGAGATAGCATGTTTTCTTATTTTACTTTTTGAGTGTTCTCTATATAATTTAGATGACAAGTTCTTTTTCTCCAATCAGGGGCTTGTTTTCATTATTTTAACAGAGTCTTTTAAAGAAAAAAAATTTTTTTCTGGTTTTGGGTATTGAACCCAGGGCTTCACTCATGCTAGTGAAGTACTCTACCACTGACCAACAATGACAGCCTTTGTTTTTTGTTTTGTTTTGTTTCGTTCTGTTTTAATTTTGATACTGGGTTTTGCAAAGTTGCCCGGGCTGACTTTGAACTTGTGCTCCCCCTGCCTCAGTCTCCCAAGTAGCTAGGATTGCAGGTGTGCCCTCTGTACCTGGATGAAAAAGAAGTTCTTAAAGTTCAACGTTTCTTTTTTTCTTCTATGCATTTAGTGTCATCTCTAAGAAATGTTTGCCTCACCCAAGGGTGTACTTTCCTCTAGAAGTGTTTTAGTTGAGGGACTGAATATACATCCAGACAGAACTCTGACCTACCACCTCTGCAGCCACCAACCCAGGAGGCTAAACCATAACTGCTGGAGCTGTTGGTCAAAAGTGTCAGGACTTGGCCAATAACTGACAGTTTCCCTAATTTCTGCCCTCCCTTCCAACTCAGGGTCAATCAAGGAAGCCAAATACATTTCTCAACCTAATCACAGAGGATGCTCCATCTCTAGTTCCCTTGCCTCAGCTTGCTCCTTAATGACACCTCAAATCAGACCACACCGAGCTTTCTTTTTGGTCCCTAAGAAGACTTCCCACTGCCCTCCCTGTCATCAACCCTCTGCCATATCCAAACAATGGTGACTCATTCCCTTCCTATAGTAAACCCTGAATAAACGTTCTTACCTTTTTTCATTTGGATGGTTTTCATTAATGTCCACAGTTTTTCTGGAGTTCCACCAAGACATCATCTACACTCCTTGTTGTCAATCCCAGGCTTCCACCAGGTATGGTACCTACACAGGTCTCTTGTATCTTGCTACAAGTGGCTTGTTGAGTCTGCACTGATGTGGTAAGTCAGCACGAGTTCTGGACTTTTCTCTCCTTGTGTTGACTTGGCTGTTTATCCTCAGATTGGCACTCAGATTTTGTTCCTGATTCCCATTTGCCTGGCATCCACGGAGCAATTGGCCTTTTTGTGATGCTCTATTTAGAAGCGTTTGTCATGGGATGGGGATATGGCTCAACCACAGAGCACTTGCCTAGCATGTGCAAGGCCCTGGGTTCCACACCCAGGCCTGCAAAATAAAAATAAAGCGCTTGTCATAAGAAGAATCACAAGACAGAACACAGGCATAGACCCTAGAAGGATGTTCAAGATGGCCTTGCAGACCAGTGAGTTTGCAATTCTCCCTCAACTGTCCATTAGGACAAATTTGGCAGTGGGTCATTTATAAAACCAGATTAAAGTTCTCCTCCTATCTTCAGTTTTTGTCCTGAGGCCTTGGCTTTGATCCAGCCAGCTGGGGTCACAGATTGTCAGGTCTGGATTCAGATGGCCAACCGTGAGGTCAATAACATGAGACACAAAGCTCATAAGCATTACATTCTCTCTGATGCTATCGGCTCTTGTAAGGTGTTCAAAGTCTAGATCCTCTGCTCAACTAGGAAAAACTGCTCTTATATGTCCACTACTACTTCATGCACCTTGGTAATAGCTTAACTTCAAGGGTGGTTTGGTCCTTTAATGACCACTTGGGGGAGCATTTGAATAAAATTGCTCATTTGAGAAGCACCTTAGAAAAGTAAAAGGTTAAGTAAGATTTTGTAAGGCCAACTGGGCAGCAGTTTGGGGTTGATATGGAGGCCCTCAAATGAAACTCTGAATCAAAAATTGCTTCACTACAAGATTCTTTTCCCAAAGACAGGAAGCATTCGCACACACTTAAGCAACAACAAATAAGGCTCATTTCTCTAGTAAATCTGCCCCTCCCCGCCGTCCTCCAGTTGCCTCCCTGCCTCCATCTTATCCCTCTCATCTCTCCTCAGTTGACACCTCCCTTCTCTTTCACTTGTCTGGACTCTTGACCTTTAACCTACAACTCTCCTGAAACTTCAAAATATCAGTTGTCTCTAAAGCTCTATCCTTCTCTTGAGCCAGGAATGAAATCAATTGCAAAATTTAAACCTTGGACTAACATTCCCTGTGCTTTAGGAAAAGTATTGTGAGAACTGTTCATACTTACATAAAGAAACCCCTGTTCTATAAATCACCACTGTGGGACATTTCAACTCTAGTGTGAGATCCAGAAGAAGACCACCCTTGATTATCTGGGGACACTGCCTAGGGGGAATTACTGACTCCTTGTTTATATAAATAATCAGAAGAGGAATCTCATCAGTGGGAGTCATACAAATAGAATGTATGTGAGAAACTTAATCCTTAGCTCTGACAGAAGTCATTAATGGTGCTATCTCTTCCCTATGGAATACAAATTAGCACAAGCAGTGAGAGCAATCATTGGCACAGTAGTGATGGACAGTGGCATTAATCTAGAGTTCTTCTTGGTTAGCCATGGCAGCATCTGTGTCATTACTAGCACTTCCTGATGAACTTGAAGCATTGAAACAAGCAAGGTGAAGCAGGCTATGTAATCAGCTCACAGGACGGGAATCTTGGTTGTGTGAGATTGATCCTCATGGCTTTTGGGATTTGTTCTTTTGGTCTGGGTTGGACTCTAGGGATTCCTAGTTGCAGGGCATCTTAGAAGCACTGTTAAAGTACTCTTGATGCTGGTCCACTGGATTCTTTCCAAAGTTTTAAATTCTTCTGCATAGCCCCTCTCATCAAATGATCATGATACCAAAGATCAAGATCTTGCAAGAGAGTTTGCTGTGGAGATGACCAAACAATCCTTGAGGAGTGAACATCTGGATTTCCAGTTGCCCATGAGTTGGTTATCATCTTGCAAGCAAGAAAATGACCAAGGGAAGTGGAGAGGGACTGAGAGACTGATTATACCCATGGACAATGGCCAGACCATGTATAAAAAGAGAACTCTGACCCATAACCTCTGCAATGATTGGCCCCAAATGATCAGGACTTGGTCAATAACTAATGGCTTCCCTAGTCCCTGCCCCCACTTCCAACTTAGGACCAACCAGAGAAAGTCAAAATGCTCTCCAGACCAGTCACAGAAGATGTCCTGCTTCTAGCAAGCCCACTTCTGGCTCACCCATAACCACAACCTCAGATCAGAGCATACTTCCTTTTCCCCACTATAAATCTTCCACTTCTAACTGGTATCATTTTCCTCTTGACTGAAACACTTTCTTTAACATTTCTTATATTAACAGTTCTCTGATAATGAATTCTTTCAGTTTTTTGACATCTAAGAAAGTTTTAAAAATTTCACCTTCATTGTAAATTGATTTTTAAAATGAAGTTGAAATTTACATAACATAAAATTAGTCATTTTAGAGTGATTAATTCAGTGGCACTGAGCACCCACAAGGTTGTGCAAGCACCACTTTTATCAAGCTTCAAAACATTTTCATCACTCTCCTGTGACTCCCCACTAAGCCATTCCTTCACATTCCCACATTTCCTTGGCTCCCGGAGACCTTCCAACCCCCCTTTGGTTTTAATGACTGTCCATTCTGGGCATTTCATATCAATGGAATCAGTGTGACCTTCTGTGACTGGTTTCTTTTGCTCAGCGTATTATTTTCCAGGATCATCCACATTAAATCGTGTATCAGCACTTCATTTCTTTCTACAGTTGACTAGTACTCTATTACATGGATATAGCACAGTCTGTTCATGTGTGCATCTGTGGGTAGACATCTGAGTCGTTTCCACCTTTTGGCTGTCATGAAGAAAGCTACTATGAACTTGTTGAGTCTCAAGGACTTGTCTGAGTACCATTTCAGCTTTGTTGGTTACATATTCACGGGTGGAATTGCTGGGTCATATAGTAATTCTGCTTGACATTTCAAAGAACCTCCAATCTGTTTTCCAAAGAGACTGCACATTTTTACACTACAACCATCAGTGTATGAGGGTTCTAATTTCTCTACATCCTCACTTGTTACTTTCAGATTTAAAAACAAATTATGCCCATCCAAGTGGATATAAAGTGGTATGTGACTATGGTTTCTGTTTTGCATTTCCCTGATGCTTAGTTGAGTAACATTTCATGTGCTTACTGTCTATTTGTGTATCTTCTTCAGAGAAATATGTGTTCAAGTACTTTGGTCTCTTAAGAAGCTGAGTTGTTTGTTTCTTTGCTATTGGGTCACATTCATTTTTGAAAGATATTTTTGATGGGCATAGAACTCTCCTCTCTCCATGGTCCTTTTTTACTGGTGCATGATTGAGGTACATACTGATGGTATTTGTTGTTACATATTTGTACATGGGTGTAGAACTCTTAGGTTGACAGGGTTTGTTTTTTTCTTTTTTTCTTTCTTTCTTTTTTTTTTTTTTTTTTTACTTTTAGTGGTTTAAAATGTTGATTCCCTATCTTCTTTCTTGCCTTCTTTTTGAACAAAACCCAATATGATCCAACACAATCACTCCCTAAATAAAAAAAAAACAACAACAAACTAATGTCAACTTTTGTTCCTCCATATGTAATGTGTCTTTTTCCTCTTGATGCTTTTAAGATTTTCTCTTTATCACCTGTTGTGAGCAATTGAATTACGATGTGTCTTGGTATAGTGTTCTTTATCTTTTTAGTACTTGGAGTTTGTGGAGCATCTTAGGATTTTTGTTTTTATTAATAGGTTATAGTTATACTTAACAGTGAGTTTCATTTTGACATATGCCTAAATGCATATAACACAATTTCCTTCCTCTCCACACGCCCAGCACTTCCCCATTTCCTCCCCTCCTCCCTCCCTCTGATGTCCTTTCTACACTCTGTTGGACCTCCTTCTATCTATTTATTTATTTTTAATTGGTACACTATAATTGTATCTAAAGTGGAATCATTGTGATGGTTCATATATGCACATAGCACAGTTGGGTCGACTTCACTCCCCAGTTCTCTCCTGGAACATCTGAGATCTTGATCTTGATTTTTCATTGTGTTCATCAAACTTGGAAGATTTCTGGCCACTATTTCATCAGCAATATTTTAGTCATTCGAGACAGGAGAGTAATCATCTCTGATACTCTTTTTTGACTGGGAGTGGAGGCTTCGCAAATGTAGTTGGGAAAGTCACAGTTCCTTAAGACAGCAAGAAGGAGTGGCCCCTGCCCTCACGGTGGCCTTCTTCTCTCTAACCAAACTCTTGCCTCCTTCCCTTCTTCTTTTGGCATTTGTTTCTTTATTTCTAAACAATGTGCTTATATTCTCTTTACCTCCTCCTCCCCACCCCCAGTTTTGAATATCATCTGAGTCCTTTTGGGCTCCTATCACAAGACACCATAAACTGGGTGGTTTATAAAAAGACAAAAGTTTATTTCTCACAATGCTGGAGGTTGGGAGGTCTAAGATGAAGGTATCTGTTAAGGGTCCTCTTTGGTTCAAAGATGGCACATTTTCACTGTTTCCTCATATGGCAGAAGGGGTGAACAAGCTCCCTTTGACCTATTTTTTTTTATAATGTTCAAACTTATTTTTTATTTATATATTTTTATTTGTTCTAATAAGTTATACACGATGGTGAAATGCATTTTGACACATCGTACATAAATGGAGTATAACTTCTCATTCATCTGCTTGTACATGATGGAGAGTTACACAGGTCATGTAATCATATATGCACATAGGGTAGTAATGTCCAATTCATTCTACTATCCTTCCTACCTCCATGATCCCTCCCTCCCTTCTCTCCCTTCAGTCTAGTTCAAAATACCTCTATTCTTCCCCTGCCCTTATTGTGAATTAGCTCTGCAAATCAGAGGAAATATTTGGCCTTTGGTTCTTTGGAATTGGTTTATTTTGCTTAGCATAATATTCTCCAGTTCCATCCATTTACTGGCAAATGCCATAATTTCCTTCTTCTTTAAACTGAGTAATGTTGCATCATGTATATGTACCACATTTTCTGTATCCATTCATCTGTTGAAGTGCATCCAGGTTGGTTTCATAGTTTATCTATTGTGAATTGAGCTGCTATCAGTATTGATGTGACTGTGTCACTGTAGTATGCAGATTTTAAGTCCTTTGGGTATGAACCTAGGAGTGGGATAACTGTGTCAAATGATGGTTCCATTCTAAGTTTTCCGAGGAATCTCCATACTGCTTTCCAGTGGTTGCACCGATTTGCAGTCCCACCAGCAATATATGTTGAACCTTTTTCCCCACATCTCACCAACATTTACTGTTGCTTGTATTCCTGATCATTGTCATTCTAACAATGAGTGAGATGGAATCTCAGGATAGTTTTGACTTGTAGTTGTTAGAGATATTGAACATTTTTTCATATATTTGTTCTGTGAAGTGTCTTTGACCTCTTTAAATTTTGTTGTCTATTTGTGTCAGAGGGGTCCAGAATGACATCAAGGTTGTCTTTCTCTCTCCCTTCTTTCCTTCCTTCCTGCCTTTCCTTTCCTTCCCTTCCCCTTTTCCTGATTTTCTTTCTTTCTTCCCTTTCCCTTTCCCTTTCCCCTTCCCCTTCCCCCTTTCCTTTCCTTTCTTTTCCTTTCCCTTTCCTTTCCCTTCCTTTCCCTTCCTTTCCCTTCCCTTCCTTTCCTTTCCTTCCTTCTTTCTTTATTTCTTTCTTTCATCTGTCCTTCCATCCTTCTTCTCTCTTTCCCTCTCTTTTCTCTCCCTTTCTTCCTTCCTCCTTTCTTTCCTTTCTCTCTCTCTCTCTCTCTCTCTCTCTCTCTCTCTCTCTCTCTCTCTCTCTCTCTCTCTCTCTCTCTTTCTCTCCCTCCCTCCCTCCCTGCCTCCTTCTCTCTCTTTCTTTCTTCTTTTATTTTCGGTACTACAGATTGAACTAAGGGATACTTGACCAGAAGCTGCATCCACAGTCCTTTTTTTTCTTTTTATTTTGAGATGGATCTTGCTATATTGCCCAGGCTGTCCTCAAACTTGTGATTCTCTGGCCTCAACCTCCCAAGTAACTGGGATTACAGGTATGTGCCACTGAGCCCAGAAGTCCAAAGGTTTTAAAATTTTCCTGATCCAAATTACTATCCCTTAGATCTCTTTTATAAGGTCCCTGCTCTCATGACCTAATCACCTCCAAAAATACCCACCTCCTAATACCATCACCCTGGGGGCTAACACTAAATTTTCAACACTGAATTTTAGAAGGAGATGAATATTCTGATGTGGCAGAGATTACCTATTTCTGGAAAAAAAGGATATAGCTGTCCAACACTTTGATTCCTCCGTTTTCTTTCCCCACTTCCTATCAATACAATTGCATCATCATTTCTCATTGGAACAGTATTCAGAGTTTATATTATTATGACTGTCATTTTGTTGACAGCTACACTATATAATACCTTATGGCTATGTTGTCTCCTTGATGACTTTGATTTTAACTTTAGACTTGTCTTATATTTGTGTTTGCATATTTTCCTAAGTCTAGATTGCTAATTCATCTCCAAACTCTCCACTTCCTCAGTTTAATCCATTCAGTATCCTGTCAACTGTAGTCTCTGGTGCTATCCATTGAAGCTGCTGCCCAGTTACTCCAGTTTTGACTGCTGATCCTCTAGGCCTGTCATTCTGGAATGGACCTTCACAAACATCTGGGAAATTGTGTTTGTTTTTCTTCTGGGTTGAATCCAGTTTCACTGCATCCAGGTTTTTGAGAGAGGAAATGTGGGAGCAGAGTCAAGACAGTGTCCAGAGAGACTGAGATCCAAAATCTCAGCTTACAGTGCTACCTCTTATGATAGAGGGTTTCATGATTAGGTGTGAGTGGCTTTAACTGTGCCTTTTTTCTCAGCTGCCACAGGCTGGTCCAAGCCTGGCAGTACTGCGTATCCCTCACACCGGCTCTTTAGCCCTGCTCTGTGGTTGTAAAGATGCATGCTCTCAGTCAGTGTGCCCTCTGCTGAGGTTCCTTGTTTTCAGGTCGGTTAGGCTATAGGAAACGTCTAAAGCCACTCAGACTGTGCCCTCATTGTTCCAAACAACCCCTGATTTTCTTCCAAATTCAGCCAGCATCTCTAAGTTGCAGGCATTGTGTTTTGGAGTTCTCCACCACCCTGGTCAGATTTGCACTGCACTCGGCAATTCTTCTGCCTGTCTATTGGTCTTTACATCGCTGGATGTTTCTTAATGAGTATCATTTTTCGATGGTTTGTGAGGAGAGAGGGAAGCACAGATATCTTTCTTGGGGTTCTTAAAATGAAGTCACCTAATCTAATAGGAAAAATAGCAATAGCAAGAAAAATAATTCTAATTTATTTATAGCTCTGCAAACCAACAACTTTTCTCTTTTAAAGAAAAGTCCAGATGAAAATTCATCAGAAAAGGTTAATCTTAACATGGTAACACAATGTGTGTCATTTTTCTTTAATTCCAGCTTTCAATTTTTATTTCGAGATTCAAAATTTCTTCTTTTTCCTTTTTCTTTTCTGTGTGTGTGTGTGTGTGTGTGTATGTGTAGCACTGGGTTTTGAACCCAGAAGTGATCTCTCACTGAGCTACATGTTCAGCCCTTTTTATTTTGAGTCAGAATCTTGCTAAGTTGCCAAGGCTGGCCTCAAATTTGGCAATCCTCCTGCCTCAACCCCCTGAGTAGCTGGGATTACAGGCATGTGCCACTGTGTCTGGCAAATTTCTTTTTATATTGAGTATATATCACTGCTGGGAAAAATATTAAAATAAAAGCAATATAGGGAACACTGAATGTGCTTTCAGAAAACAATTGTGTGTGCATGTAATCCCAGCTACTTGGAAGATTGAGGCAGGAGGATTGAAAGTTCAAGGCCACCCTGGGCATTTAAGCCTGGTCCTATTTCAAAAAAGGGGAGGTTGAGGATATAGCTCAATGGTAGAGCACACCTGGGTTCAATCCTCAGCATGATTAAAGAGAGAGGGGGAAGAATGTAATTGTACTTGCATAGTTAAAAATATATTACATGGAACACCCATGTGCCCATCTGGATTAAGAAATAGGTTTCTAGAACCTAAGAAGCTTCCTGTATGTTCTTTCTCTATTTCTCTGTCCCTCCTTAATTTCAGCCTTTCTCTTTCACTAGTGATGACCACTATTTTGAATGTTTATGCCTATTATTCCCTTACTTTTCTTTATAATATACTATCTATGTAGGTACCCTAAGTTACATTAATTTTGCATATTTTTGAACTTCATATAAACAGAAGCATGCTACATGTAGTCTGTGATTGCATACTTTTTCAACATTGTGTTCTTAGCGCTCATTCAAAACGGTGCCTGTAATAACAGTGCAGGGTCATGCAGTTTTCCAAACCTAGTTCAAATGTACTATGGTTTATTTCTAAATAGCAATGATCACTGCATTCTTGTTCACATCTCCAGGATATAGGCTATTTTGTTTTCTGTTTTAATGCCACAAAAAGTATCGGTTTAGTTTCCTCTTACAAATTTTTTTTTGTTTTAATTAGTTGTACATGACAGTAGAATGTACATACACATTTTGAGAGATCATACATAAATGGAATATAATCTTTCATTTTTCTGATTATACGTATCGTAGGATCACATGGGTCATGCAGTCATACGTGTACATGCAGTAACAACGTCTATTTTTTTTAAACCTCTATTTCAGAACATATAATAGGCCAGGAAGTTAATTTTCCCAGACACACAAAGCAAATGCTGGGAGAGGAGTGTAAACGCAGGTTTCTCCCTCCACAGCTCACGCGATTTACTACTATGTTGTACTACTTCTCTTTAGTGATTAGTTCGTAGCACAGCTGCATGAAGTTATTGGATATTGAAGCCAGTCAAGTCAGGAGATGCCCCTTTTGATCTGATTCCATGCATATCAAGCACCCTTCTGAACTCTGGCTTCAGGGGTCTGCTACCTCCAGGAAGAGGGCAGCGTATCAGGTTGAAATAGAGGCTCCGGCTGCCGATGCTGCATCTCTCCCCAGCAGAAACCAAGTACCTGCATGTCTCACATACTACAGTCTGTTTTGAATTTGGGGTAGTAAATCATCTTTCCTTAGATCCATTAGCTTTGGGGTTCTAAAAAGATACTTATGATCCTATAAAGCCAAGGCTGGAATTGGGACTCAGATAAAATCTTCAAGGATTCGCCATCCCTGTGGCAGTTGTCAGTGTGGACACCTGGTTTTTCTTGGCAACACCCTAACATCAAACTGAGCTCATTTGTTCAATGTTTGCATTGTGTACCCCTAAGTTACTATCTACTGGATCTCAGATCCTCTTCTTCCACTCTGGTCATGTACTCTTTTTATTTTGCTTGTATCAGTGCTTGTTGGTTTACAGACATACTACAGAGCAAGCTAAATACGGACCAAGGTGCATTTTGGTGCTGAGGTCCTGTTCTGGTCTTGCCTATACCTCTTCTAGTTGAAACTGCCTTTCAATGGTGCCTGCTGACAGAAACAGAAACAGAGACAGAGAAAGAGATAGTGAAAAAGAGAAAAAGAGAGAGAGACTCTACCTCATAGGAACAATGATAAATTCCCAATTTGATCAAATTTGATCCTTCCCCAAGTTGGATTTAAAAAATTGCCCAAGTCTCAATAAGAAGAGAAAGACAAAGAACCAAGAAAAAGGATACCCCTCAGCACACTCCAGAGATACTTTTTTAAAATTAGATCTTGCAGTTTACATAGTAGTTGGGTTCATCCCAACAGAATCATACATGCCTAGTTTGAGGCATGATCCTCCCACTTTTTCCTCCTTCCTCCCTCCCACTCACTCCTGTTCTCCTTTCTCAACTTTACTAGACTTCCTCTTGCTCATCTATTTATTTATTTATTTTTGATTGATTCTTGTTACTTACACATAAAGGTGAAATTGTGGTATATTCATATATGCACATAACATGATTTTTGAAGAATTCGTTCTGCATTGTCTCCCCCTTTCTGTCCCTCTGCTCTTCCTCTGGATCTCCTTCAATACAACTGATACTCCCTCTATCTTTATATTATCCTATCCTTCCCTCTTTTCCTTTATTTTACTCTCGCTTCCACATATGAGAGGAAATATTTGACCTTTGACTTCTGGGTCTATTTATTTTGCTTAGCATGATGGTATCCATTTCCATCTGCTTACCAGCAAATGCCATAATTTCATTCATCTTTATGTCTGAGTAGAACTCCATTGGCTATGTATACCACAGTTTCTTAATCCATTCATTTACTGATGGGCATCTGGGTTGATTCCATAATTTAGCACTAGTGAATGGTGCTGCTATAAACATTCAGGTAGCTGTATTGCTATACTACGCTGGTTTTAGTTCTTTTGGAAAATTACCAAGGTGCGTGATAGCTGGATCATATGGTGGCTCATTTCTAGTTTTTTGAGGAATCTCCATACTGCTTTCCAGAGTAGTTTTACTGGTCTGCAATCCCACTAACAATGTACAAGTGCACTTTTCCCCCACATACTCGCCAGCATTTAGTATTGTTTGTATTTTTGATAATTGCCATTCAGACTAGAGGGAATTGAAATCTTAGTGTGGTTTTGATTTGCATTTCCCCACATGCTAGAGATGTTAAACACTTTTTCACATTTTTGTTGGCCATTTGTGTTTCTTCTTTTGAGAAGTTTCCATTTAGTCCCTTTGTCTATTCATTGACTGGGTTATTTGTTTTTATGGTGTTAGGTTTTCCGAGTTCTTGCTATATGCTGGAGATGAATCCCCTATTGGAGGAGTCACTGCCAAGATTTTCTCCCGTTCTGTAGCCTCTCACCCCAGAGATACTTCTGACCAGGGGAGCTTTCTAGTTACATCGTAACTGCAATCCATTAGCCTTGTTGTAAATTGTTCTATTTTTCTCAGGTAACCGGACAGAGAGCCCCTGCCACTCAGAGAAATTGGCAAAAATCATTACTCACAGCATTTCTGTGGTGGCAATGGCAACCAGCAGACTTAGCTCCTCCATCTGCCCTCCATCCTTCATTCATGAGTGAATGTGGCCTCAAGCTATGTGGGAATAAGTGACATGACCAACCTCAGCAGGGTAGACTTACCCCACTGATTTTCCTGCTTTTTCTGTCCTTGTCCTGTTCTAATGGGTCTATCTTTTAGGAGAACATTTCAGGGTTGTCATTCAAGGGCTGAGAAGATGAGTCTCCAGATTGATTTGGAAACAAACTTTGCTGAGTTTGTTATAGATGCAGGAAAAGTCATCCTTGGGACTAGGCAAAGAATGGAAATGAACCCTCTACTACGGAAAAAACAGAATGAAGACATCTTGCAAGCAGTATGTGCTCTGCTGAATTCCGGAGGGGGAGTGATCAAGGCTAAGATTGAGAATGAAGACTACAATCACGAGGATGATGGAGTGGGGTTGGACCTGCCACCGATTTTTCAAAGCTATTTAGATGAGATGCAACAGGGAAACCTCTTTTTAATATTTGTGAAATCATGGAACACAGAAGTTTCAGATGTACGAGTTGCCACCTTGTGCTTTAATTTGTGCTACAGATACGAAACATCTACTGATGTCATGGATCCTCAGGAAGCACTGGTATTCCTCAAAGAGAAAACTCAGCCTCTCGTGACTATTTTTTTTTTTTTTTTGGGTGCTGGGGAATCGAACCCAGGGCCTTGTGCTTGCAAGGCAAGCACTCTACTGACTGAGCTATCTCCCCAGCCCCATCTCGTGACTATTTTTGATTCCAATTTGTTAAGTCCACAGGAATCTCAGGTTGGTGTACACTCTGAAGACAACATAGAGGACTCGGCTGCTGCTTTGTTTGATAGAGTGCAGCTGCAGTACCTGGAAAAACTCAACTTGACAGAGTCCATGCATGTCGAATTTCAAATGTTCCCAGCTGATCTGTCCCAGTGTGTTAAGGAGAGACTCCCCATATGTGTTTCTGCATTTGCCAATGCTGAAGGAGGCTATGTATTTTTGGGTGTGCATGATGAGACCCATCAAGTCATTGGATGTGAAAAAGAGAAAATAAATCTCTCCATCTTCAAGAATTCTGTGGAAGGCTGCATTAGGAAGTTACCTGTCCATCATTTCTGCACACAGAGGCATACAACGCAATATGCCATCAGGTTCCTTGAAGTCCATGATAAGGGGGCCCTCCGTGGATATGTCTGTGCTGTCAAGGTGGAGCGATTCTGCTGTGTGGTGTTTGCCAAAGGCCCTAGTTCCTGGCAGGTGAAAGACAACACTGTGAAACAGCTGACCACAAAGGAATGGGTAGAGTGGATGATGCAAGTCAACCCAGGTGAGGGAGCAAGTCTGAAAGTGATCCTCAGGTTGCTGCAGGGGAGTGGGGCAGAGAGGAAAGGGCAGCGTGGTGTTCTTCAGAAGCTGAGAAGGTAGATTTCCCCCTGAATTGCAGCTGCCTGACATTGATTCCTATGGAGGCAGCTCGTAGGTCATTGTTCTTCTCTCCCTCTGCCCATCTTGAACATGCTGCATTGGACAGATGTCCCAGGCTGGTAGCCCCACTAGAGATTGGTTGGGACTTGGATTAATTAGTATTAGTTATTTCTATTTTCACAATCTTTGTAATGTTCATATTAAACTCTCTTCCTTTTCTTCTTAATTATGAACTTGTATTTAGTTATTCAGGAAATTCCTTTTTCACATGTATAGATGTTTCCTTTTTAAGTAGCTTCCACTTTCTTCTGACTTCTCATTCTTGTCTGGTAAATATACTCCCTTTCTGGTGGTCTTACTTCCATTATATTTTATCTCGCTTTTTATTCATAGATAAATATCGTGCATAAGTTTATGGGGTATCAAGTGATGTTTACATATATGTGTACATTGTGTAATGTTCCAATCCAGGTAAGCATGTCTACATCCTCAAACATTTATCGTTACTTTGTAGTAAAAACATTCAAACTCCTTTCTTCTAGATGTCTTCACACTTTACAGTATATGCCACTTCAATTTTTGAACCTGAGCAGACCATGGCTTTCTCTTGCCTTGCATATTTCTTCTTTTTGTGCCTCAACATGTGCTACTCTCCATAACTGCTCAGCTTAAGAGTAGGGTTGTGTTGATGCATCTACCTTGGGAAAGAAAAGCTGAGATGAAATTAGAAAAAAGAAAATCAGTGCTAACTTCTTCAGAAGTCCAGAAAAAATAAAGTTCATTTCAGAATCTGCTTAGAAGTCTATATCCATTGACCTTCATATCTTCTAATTATGTCTTTAGAAATAGCCTTCTAAAAATATACAGATGCTTTAAATATAACAAAATTAAAACTTACAAACTATTGCTCCCTACTATGTTTCCCCCGCCAAAACCTTCAGAAGTCTTTTCTGAATGGACCTGGGATACACTGGGGTTATGACTCAGTTCAGCAGTATGTTGGATTCTTTCCTTTTGCATATCAAACTCATGGTGCTTGTATCCTAAGATCTTTCCAGGTTGCCTGAGATGCGCCTTGAGTTGAGTTTGTCACCCTCCATACCCCACAGCAGGACTGTGTACACGCATAAGAATTTGGAACGTCTGAAAGAACTGCAGAAACGTTACTTTCCAGGTAATTTGTCGTCTCTGGTTTCTTGGGAACATGTTGAGTGTTCCTTCATATAGGACAATGTTTTTTGACTCCAATGTTATATTACATACAAAGACAACTCCTGGAGGTTTAAGGACTTAAATGTCACAAACCTTCAAAACTTTCAGTAGAAACTATATGTGGATAATTTCCTAAACCATATTGAAATATATTAAACAAAAAGATCAATGAATTTCATTATATTAAATTAAGAACATCTGTTCCTCAAAAGATACCTTAAAGAAAGTGAAAGATATAACTAAAACCTTGAGGAAGACATTTGTAATCTGTGTAACAGGCAAAGGATTGGTATCGAGAATATAGAGAGAAAATATACAAAATTTTAAAAGAAAAAAAACAGTCCAGCAGAAAAATGGGAAATATAAAGATTCATATCTCAGAAAAGGAGATACAAATGTGTAATAAACTTACAAAGATGCTCAATCCATTGATAAAGACTAAAATGCAAATTAAAACCACAAGTAGATACCATTTACATTGTTTAATTTAAAAAATCACATATTGGAGATTTTGTAAGGAAACAATCTTTTGTTCATCACTGCTGGAAGTTTATGTTGGTCTAATCTCTTTGGGAAATGAGTTGAGCACTTCCGGGTATATTCAGTTATAGGCAAAATTCTACCATTCAACAATTTCTCTAGTTTTCTAGAGAAAAATGCATACATGTGCATCAGAGGATGTGTATACTTGTACATCTGCCCACGATTCCTCCTGAATTCACTATTTATAATTGCTTTAAACAGGATACAACCAGAATGTCTGGGCTCACAACAATGGATAAATATATTGCAGCATATTCACATAGCAGAGTGTTACTTATCAGTGAGGATGGATGAACGTCAACTCCCGCAGGCCCAGGTTGCGTCCAAGTAGTGTGTATGTTCATCTTCTCATGACCTTACTCACTGATTTACCTGATTCTTTCTTTGATAATATTTCATAGTATTCTTCAACATAGCTTTTCGTAATTATACCCAGCAACTCAGAAGGCTGAGGCAGAGGATCACAAGGTTGAGGCCAGCCTCATCAACTTAGTGAGACCTTGTCTCAAAATAAAAAAAAGGACTGAAAGTGTAGCTCAGATACAAAGCATCTCAGTACTCCCCCAAATTTCTTAATTTTAGCTGTTTTGATTATGAGTATATTATGCACACAGAAAGAAAAAAGCAAAGGTATAATGAATAAGTATATAATGAAACCATTTGAATAAACCCATCCCTATTTAAATTTTTTTTTTTTTTTTTTTTAGTTTTAGATAGACACAATACCTTTACTTTATTTATTTTTATGTGGTGCAGAGGATCAATATCAGGGACTCACTTAGTTGCTGAAGGTCTCACTCGATTGTCTCAGCCTCCTGAGTCTCTGGGATTTCAGGCAAGTGCCAGCACTCCTGGCCTTTCTTCTGTTTTAAACAGCACTCTCTGCAGTATACACTTTTCTGAAGATAACTCAAATGTAGGAGAGATTCCGAGTGGTAACAAGTGCTTATGAATTTAGACTTACATTGCCAAATTGAACTCCAAAAGGTAGCTCCAACTAAGCTTTCAGCAACATACTATCACATCAGGGTATTTCTCTTTTAGAAGAAGATCAGAATCATTTTGTTCTACCACAAAGAGAAAAAGATAATATAAGACTATTTTGATGGTCATTATATGAAATCAGTTCATTGATTTGGAAAGCATTGTTGTTTACACAACAGTAAAATTTCTCATAGTTGAGCATGAAATATCTCATCATTAATTCATCTTCTTTTCCATGTTCTATTAAATTTAAAACAACATTGCAGTATTTTTTAAACTTAACACTGAGAAAGAAAACATTGGCCATTAAACAATATGTTGTATCCTGACTTCAGAGATATTGAAGTACATTTATAATGAATGAAATGTATTATATCCCTCAATTGTTTTCAAAGTTGTATGCACATTGTTAGTACATATTAAATTTTATTCCTAGACTAGGATTCTTTTTTTTTTTTTTTTTTTTTTTTTTTGGTATCAGGGATTGCACCCAGGGGCTCTTATGGACTGAGCCACATCCCCAGGCCTTTTTGATAGTTTATTTACACACAGGGCCTGGCTAAGTGGCTGAGGCTGGCTTTGAACTCATGATGCTTCTGCCTCAGCCTCCTGAGGCACTGGGATTACGGCATGCACAACCGTACCCAGTTTAGACTAGGATTTTTTAATACTAATTTCTGATTGTTAATTATTTACGTGTAGGATATGTTCTGAGTTTTAAAGTATACATTATGAAACTCAGACAACAATAAGGAGACTCAAAGCCTTAAAAACCCCAGATTCTGTAAGACTTATTCCATTCTCCAGAGACAGACCATATGGTGCCTGTAGCATGCATTTAAGTTACTTATCTCATTTTCTCTGATGAACTCCTGCCTGTTACTCTGTGATAAAAATAAGGTCGCTGCTATGCCACTTCTAAACATTTTACTCAATAGTCTGATAAATGCAGAAAGCAAAGATATTTTTCAATTAACCTTCCTATATTTATGCATTTTTTGTACTTGCTTTTGTACATTGATTAATTATTCTAAAACAATGTTAAATCCCATCAGTAGTAAGCAATATCTTTAGTTTAATTGGATTGTTTTTGTTTTTTGTTTGTTTGTTTTCTGAGGCAAGTTCTCAATATGTTACCCAGGCTCACCTTGAACTGCTGGGCCCAAGCCATCTTCCTGCCTCAGCCTCCAGAGTAGCTGGGACTATAGGCATGTGCCCCAGGGCCCTGCTAATCCACTTTTACAGAAAACAACTACAGCATTTCTCTGGGCCCAGACAAACTTTACTGGTGTTTTCATTTGCTTTCTGGACAGCTTGATGTACTGTGGGTATCCGCAACTAAGCAGTAACAAAATATCTCTCTCATTCTGACAATCCTCTAATTCTTCTGTATAGTGTGCATATTATTATATATGACATATGATTTTTATAGCATTTGTTCCAAATGATGGGTAGGGAAGTCCTCCTCCTACCACCAACCGCAGAAATCTGGACTCATCCTTGACTCTTCTTTCTCCCTTAAATGTGAAGTTCAAATTTTATGTGCAATGATTTTTTTTCTTGGAAGAAAAAAAAAGAAGATTCATAATGTTGGTTAGATTTCAAATTAGGGCTGTTACCCCCACCCCAAATTTTAAGAATTACCAATTATATATGTAATAACATTTTTTAAACACACCCATAAATACATGTATATCCCAAAACCTTTTAAAATTTTTGTTTGTTCTAATTAGTTGTACATGAAATTAGAATGGATTAATACATTTTGATAGATCATACATAAATGGAGTATAATCTCTCATGTTTCTGATTATACATATTGTAGGATCACATCTGTCATGCAGTCATATATGTACATGCGATAATAATTTCACTCTACTATCATTCCTTCCTCCATATCCCTTCCCCTCCTTTCACTCCTCTCTACCTAATGCAAAGTAACTCTATTCTTCCCTATCCCCGCCCCCCTTATTGTGAATTAGCACCCGCACATCAGAGAAAACATTTGGCCTTTGGTTTTTTTGGTTTGGCTTATTACACTTAGCATGGTGGTCTCTAACTCCATCCATTTACCAGCAAATGCCAGAATTTCATTCTTCTTTAAAGCTGAGTAATATTCCATCGTGCATATATATATATATATACCACATTTTCTTTATCTATTCATTTGATGAAGGGTACCCATGTTGGTTTCATGTTTGAGCTATAGTAAATTGAACTGTTATAAACATTGATGTGACTGCATCACTGTAATATGTTGATTTTTAAGTCCTTTGGATGAAAACCGAGGAGTTGGATAACTGGGTCAAATGGTGGTTCCATTCCAGGTTTTCTGAGGAATCTCCATACTGCTTTCCAGGATGGCTACACCAATTTGCATTCCCACCAGCAATGTCTGAGTGTGCCTTTTTCCACCACATCCTCGCCAATATTTATTGGTGCTTGTATTCTTGAAAATTGCCATTCTGATTGGAGTCAGATGAAATCTCAGGATAGTTTTGACTCACATTTCTCTAATTGCTAGAGATGTTGAACATATTTTCATACGTTTGTTGATCAATTGTACATCTTCTGTGAAGTGTCTGTTCAGTTCCTTAGCCCATTTATTGACTGGGTTATTCATTTTTTGGTGTTTTTTTCTTTTTGTTGTTGTTCTTTATATGTCCTAGAGAGTAATGCTTTATCTGAGGTGCATGTGGAAAAGATTTTCTCCCACCCTGTAGACTTTCTTGTTCAGAAGTTATTTTTTAAAAGTTTATATACATGAAGTAGATGGTTTGTTGTAAAGTTCTATAAGTTTTAAAATACGTGTAGGTTTTTGTAACCACCACCACACTCAGATACAAAACAGCTCCATTCCGCCCAAAATAAAGCTCTTCCATGCTTCCCCCCTTGTGGTCACACTCTCCCCAAACCCAACCTCAGGCAACCACAGGTCTCTTCTTCTTGCCTAGTTCTGCTTTGTGGAAAGTCCTTCATTGAAACCACACAGTACCCGGCCTGTGCCAGGTGTTAAGATGGCACTCAAAGGCCTTCCTGCCCACGTTGCCTCCCCCTCTTTGGCCCTCACAAACCCCTTAGGGGAACTTCGGTGGGCCTTGCTGTTTCTTTGGCCTGTGCTTTGTTCATGCACCCCATTTTGACCATCTCACCACTCTCCACCCTTCAGCTGGCTGACTCCAAGTCACCCTTTGAGAGTCTGTTCAACTGTCATCCTCTTCATGAAGACTTTCATATTGTGTCCCTTCCTGAACTCTCCCTGTCCTTGATCCTCACACAATATTTTATGGACTCTTTTCCAGTAGCTTTTATGACTTTGGGTCATAAATATTGTAGTCTCTATTGAAACAACATCATTTTTTTTGTCCCCTGTGTATAAGCTAGTATTGACACGTGGCGGGGCCCAAGTGTCAACTGGATCTAGTACACACATTGGTGATTATTCCTTGTCTGGGGATTCTCTAACTTACTCAAGTTCTTTCCTTGTCCAGTGTTATCAGACAGACTGGTGTATACTCCAGAAAGCATCTACAAGGAACTCTTCTCACAACATAAAGGACTCAGAGACCTAATCAATAGAGAAATGCGCCCTGTCTCTCAAGGGATCTTGATTTTTTCTCAAAGCTGGGCTGTGGATTTGGGTCTGAAAGCGAATCAGAATGTCGTCTGTGATGCCCTTCTGATTTCCCAGAACAACACCCCCATCCTTTACACCGTCTTCAGGAGGTGGGATGTGTGGTGCAGGGGCTATTCTGTGAAGCTTGCCCATTCCTTGAAGCAGAGGCTGGTGGACACAGGGGGCTACACTGGCAGAGTGGGCATCGTTCCCTTGTTCTTCCTGCTGAATCCTGCTGGAACGTCAGTGAGCCATCAGAATTCAGAAGCACAATTTTACCCTGAATCCTACAATGTTACCACCATCCAGTACGTAGAATCTCTGTTACAGTCCCTTGTGATCGTCCTGCTTGGCTTCAAATCCTTTTTAAGTGAAGAGCTGGGCTCTGAGATTTGGAACCTGCTCACGGATCAACAGTATGAGTTGCTTTCAAAGAACCTTCACAAGACCAGAGAGCTGTTTGTTCACGGCTTACCTGGGTCAGGGAAGACCATCGTGGCTCTGAAGATCATGCAGAAGATCAGGAATGTGTTTGATTGTCAACCAGGTGACATTCTCTACATCTGTGAGAACCACCCCCTGAAGAAATTTGTGAGGTGCTCAGTCTGACTATATTCACATTCTTTTCTTGGGTCACTTTGGTGGGACTTTAAGTTTATGTGGTAAGGTTTCTATTGCATTTACCAAGTCCATGAGAATCTAAGAATAGAGTTGGCTTCCTTTGTTTGATTGAAGAAATCTAACGGTGTTTTTTTTTTTTTTTATTTTTTTTTCTCACACTTTCAGCAATAAAAACATGTGCAAGGCAGTGACCCGGAAAACCTTCATGAAACATGACTTTGAAGAGATTCAACACATCATCGTGGATGAAGCTCAGAATTTCCGCACCGAAGATGGGGACTGGTATAGGAAGGTCAAAACCATCACTCAGAGAAGAGAGGGTGGTCCAGGAATTCTCTGGATTTTTCTAGACTACTTTCAGACCAACCACTTGAGTTGCAGTGGCCTCCCTGCTCTCTCAGACCAGTTTCCAAGAGCAGAGCTCACCAGCGTGGTCCGCCATGCAGATGAAATAGCCCAATACCTACAAGCAGTGATGCACGAGGTCAGAGAAAATCCTCCACCTAATGTCCCCGCTGAGTCCCTGGTGATGCTCCACGAACCTACCTGGGCTCAGGGTGTTCCAGGCAATGTAGAAACTGTTGAGTACTTGGGCTTGGAGGAGACAGTGGTCTACGTGGCAGAGAAGTGCCAGCTTCTCTGGAGGAATGGTTACTTTCCCAGGGATGTTGCTCTGCTTTTCGCCAAAGCAACCGAAGTAGAAAAAAATAAAGATAAATTTCTAATGGCAATGAGGAAGAGAAAGATGTCTCAGCTCAACGGGGAAGTGGATCCATTCGTCCAGATCAGGGATGCATTGGGTGTTCTGAGTGATGACTTTGTGTTGGACAGCGTCCATCGATTTTCAGGCCTCGAAAGAAACATCGTGTTTGGGATCATTCCACAGGCTACTGAGCCAGCCATTTTCAACAATCTTCTGTTCTGTCTGGCTTCCAGGGCGAGGAAGCATTTGTATGTTCTAAGGGTTTTTAACTGACAGGAAGATGTCAGTCTTCAGTTAGTAGATCTCACGTCTAGTTGACCGTGAAACTACTTGATCTGAGCATGGAAGCATCAGACATTTAAGAAGCTCTTGCTCATTCAGGCATGTGTCCTTGTAGGTATTGGAGGCTGGGGGTAGTGTGGCAAATAAGACCCATAAAATTCTTCCTTGGGGCAGACAGTAAACAAATACAGGTACAAGGAATTTCAGACAGAAATACGGGATATCAGAGAGAGGACCCTGAGACCCAGAGATTGTGCATTTGTGTGTGTGGAGGGAGGGGTTGGATATTCATGTTCGGGAAGTTCTCGGTGAGAGAAGAAGCCATCATGGGAAGACCTCTAATCCGTATGTCCCAGACAGAGTCGGGGATTATTTTTAGCACAATCATGTGCAGAAATGCTTAAGTATGGTGTGCAAGGAAAGTGAAGGATGGAGAGGGACGATGTGTCTGGCATTGTGGAGGCTGGGAATGGGCAGAGCGTTTCCCCATGTAAGATCACAAGCCACAAAGAATCATTTTGACTGCATGTTAGTGCTTTATTATTTTCACTTTGTCTTTTAATAGTGTTAGTGTCTTGTTTGATTTTTTTTCCCCAGGAAGCAGGGTTTTATTCTGCAACATGGAGGAAAGATGCTTTGCCCACCTGCACCAGATGCAAATGGTTACGGCTCAGGTACTGGCCAGAAAGGCCCCTTGTGGATCCCATGCAGGGTTCTAAAGACAAATCAGAGTCTGAAAATTCTGAGCTTTCTTCCCATAAACACATTCCTATCGTTATTTACAGAATTTACTTTTCAACTGGTATTGAAAATTATACAAAAAATTTATCACTAAACTTACTTTATTATAATTTTTCCTTCTTAAATTTCTTTGATAAATATTGTCACTATCCTGACGACTTCTGCTTCTTATTTTCTTGGTGCATACTCTGTCCTTATCCGTCTTTAGGTTTTCTGCACATTTCTTGGGCACCTTGAGTGACTCTCTGCTCGGATTCACTCTCCAGTTTAGGCTGCCTGCCCAGCTTTCTGGACCCCAGAAGCCTCAAGTTAGTGTTTTTTGATCTCTGTCTTTTAAAGTATGTTATGAATTCCTTTTGGTTATTGGAATCTCTGGTCTTTTAGCTCTGCTTTAATATTATTCCTATGGTGAGCAGTTATCTTGTAAGATAAGATTGCCACATCACTGTTTATACTAGGTAAATTCCCAACAGCTAAGCTATGAAATTAACCCAGGTGCCCTTCAGGAGATGAATGGAAAAAGAAAACGTGGTATATATACACAATGGAATGCTACTCAAGAAACAACAGGAAACAACACACTGGGGAACTATCAGCAGCAAGTGTCACAAATAGATAATTCCTTGTTTATTTTAAACTTCCTAAGCTGGGGGCGGTGGCACATGCCTGCAGTCCCAGTACTCAGAAAGCTGAGGCAGGAGGATCCCAAGTTCAAGGCCAGCCTGGGAAAATTAGTGAGAACCTGTCTCAAAATTAAAAGGATTGGGGATGTAGCCCAGTGGTAGAGTGCCTCAGGGTTCCATCCCCAGTACCAAACCAAAACAAGCAAACTGTAAATCAAAGAGAAAAATTCTAAGATCCTGAAAGAAAAATGGGCAAAGAATGGGACAGGGCAAAGAATGGAGACACCAATCATGATGGCAGAAATATCAGTTGACAAGGAGAATAGCACCTTCATATTTTGTAGAAGTCAGTACTGCTTCTGTAGAGAACAATCTTGCAGTAGTTGCCAAAATTTAACTGTATGTATCCCTTTCCCTAGAAATTTCTCTTTTAGGAATTTATTCTTTATAGATACTCAAACATGAGCAAAATGACTTCTGTAGAGAAGTATGAAATTTCACTTGATTTCTAGTAGTAGAAAATAGCAAGATAATAAATACCCAAGGGTGTAATGGATTAATTTATGGCATATCAATACTATGAAGCCATAAATGGGGGATCTCTCCGTGTATTGATGGGGGATCATCTCTGGGATGTATTTATAGTGAACAAAGCAATATGCCCAATAATATCTATCTTCTTTTTATAGAATTGACATAGGTTTGTGCTTGTGAGTGCATAAATATCTTTGGAAGTTTATCTAAGAGGCTAGTAAGTATTTGACTCTGGGAAAATACAATGGGTACCAGAAGGAGAAAAAGACAGCTTTTGCTTTTTCTGAGTTTGGGTTCTGTACCATGTGGTGATTGTGCTGTGTGCATTTTTACTTCTTGTAATGGTTTTATGAATTCCTTTCTCAGTTTTCTACCAACCTGCATAGTGAGAGAAACCCTTCAATATCATTATGTATAATGCTGTGTAGGGAATGAAGAGAGGTAAAAGTTGGAAAAACATAAAATACAATAATATAATAATAAATCTTTGCTATATAAGGTTTATAAATGATATCTTTTATTCACATTTGCTTCAAACTTTTTTAAAAATAAAAGACATAAAACATTGCAGCTAAAATGGAATTGCTCTTCCTTCTATCACATCCAACTTCTCTACTTTTCCCTCAAGGCAGTAACTATATGACTTTGGTGGATTCCTTTCCCATCATTTGTTATCAGTTTACACACATATGTGGTGGCATCAGATCACACCAATTATCATCAGAATGAACTGAAGATGGAGGGCAGTTCTTTTGGAATTAAAGTGACTGTGACATTTGATTTCTATGAATGATTGCAGTATAAATTATAAGGACTATCGGACTTGTTCTGTTAGCTCTAGGAAGCAAAGGCAGTGGAAAACAAATTAAGATCTAAGGTGAATCTAGTCAGTGAGGACATCTGTGGAACAGAATGCCTTGGTGAGAGTTTTGGAGAAGTCCCTCATCTCCTATTAGTTGCAGGGCGGATATGACTGCATACTAAGTCAAGGACTTATTGTAAATATTGACAAATTTAATGTCAATTAAGGTTATAGCCATACCAGGTTTCTAACTCCAAGGAAAGGGTACTGATGTGGAAGCAGATGGACCTTGAGACAAGGAGTAAGGAAAATCAGGCAGATGCTGACAACTTTAGTTCCCTGAACATTTTTAGACAGGCAGTCACACGTGTGCCTAAGGGGACTGGCCTTCCATTGACTGAATGACTCAACATTTAGGCCAGATGTCTCCTAACCTGATGTTGACCCTCTTCAGAACTCAGAGCCTTATCTCATAATAAGAGTTAGATCCTGGGGATTGGAGGTATAGCTTCATGGTAGAGTACATTAATAGCATGCCCAGGGTTCCAGGTTCAATGCCCACCACATACAAAGAGAGTTAGATCCCCACATAGGCCAGATGCAGAAGCAAAGGCCATTCTACCAGGAGGTAGTCTGTATATTAGAAAGTTGCACACCTCATCAGTGTGCACTGGCAGAACCTGGGGAACAAGCATGGCAATGTGCACTAAAGACATGAAATGAGGGATCATTAAATCAAGCTTGATCTGGCTAAAATCACTGACACTCAGCTGGGAGTCAGTGTGTTGCCTTGGGAGTGTAAACATCTGTCTAGGTTTGCCTAATTAAGGCCTTGACTCAGGCTCAGACTATATAGTTAATACATTTGAGAGCCCTAACTTCCCTGGCACTTGGTAGAGCCTCAGTACTCAAACTGGGGCCAGAGGACCAGTAGAAGCTGCCTCACTGGGAGATACGTTAAGTTTCAGAATCTCAAGGCCCAACCCAGAACTTCTGAATCAGAATTTTAGCAAGATTGCCATCTAATTCACATGCAAATTACACATTAAAATTTGAGAAGCATTGTTCCAGAAGAAGGAACCCCAAACTCAGTGAGAATGCTGAAATGGGGCTACTAGGTGCTACTTGCCTTGAGACTACCCACTAGCCATAATCCCTGAGCAATCCCTGAGGATGCATCTACTCCCAAAGGATTAAGACATAGATTGGTGAGAAGGACACTCGCTGGACTGGGAGGCTAGCAAGAGCCAGGTTCTAAATTTCTTCCATGTGTTCGTTGGCATTTTGATCCTAGTTACCCTAACCTGAATACTACCATACGTAGGATGGGCTTTCCTGGTGGGTTTATTATCTCCTTGGTCCAAGTGATTAGGTCTTGGCCAACCGCCTAGGCTTCTGTCAATTGTCTTAGGAGTAATGGAAAGTTAATAGTTGATTACTGCCTAGGGTGCCCTGTTGGGGTTGTGCCATGCGGACAGTGCCAGAACGGTGCCTGATCACATCGGCAATGAGGAGGTTAATTGACGTAAGCACACTCAGTTGATTTATTGTCCACGCACACAATGCATGCGCATGTGTTCTCCAGCACTCCTAATTGTGCCTGCTCAGACATCTAACTTCTTGCCTAATCTTTGCATAAGAGGCATGGCCCTACTCTCTGCCTCCTGGAGGTGATATAAGCAGGCTGTTGGTGGAAGGCGGGTCGTGACAGTAAGGAGCAGCAGCAAGTGAGAAAAGCGACAAGCAGAAAGAGAAGCAGCGAGTAGGGGCAGCGGCAAGCAGAGAGAAGCAGCGCACCTTTAGCACATACTCCTAGCACACACCTTTAGTTCACAGGATGCAGGACGCACCTTTAAGAAGAAGCTGCAGAAGCCTAAGAAGAAATAGATCTCTGATAAGCGTAGAAGCCTTTCTTTCTCTAAAACTTTCTCTCTATGCAAAGTCTCTCTCTCTCTCTCCCTAAGAAAAGCCTTTCTTCCTCTATAGCCCAGGGAACAAGCGAATAAGTGAGAAAGCAACCCACTAAAGAAAGATGGTTAAAGTAGTTCATTTCCCATCCACCACCCTTAAAGACCCGCGCAAATTGTTGCTGCAGGCGGTGACAAATACCCGCGGATTTGGTACCGCAAAGAGCCAGCGACAGTGCCCCATTAGTCCCTCTGCAGAGCCCTGTTTTAATCCCAGCTATTTGCTAAACTGCTCCACTTTCCTTGCCACCAGAGGTGACTGGAGTATGCAATAGAGAGCAACCACATCTGAAAGACCCTAAAATAGGGGAAGTCCTCTCCTGTGTACCCTGGGGTGCTGTTGGTTCATGAGAAATGAATGAGGGACTACTGTTCACATCTGTGGTCACCCTGCCCAGCTTGAAGGACTGGAAGTAAAAAAACAAAAGGAAAAAGAAAAAACAAAAAGAAACCTCTTGAATTATGTTCACTTTGTGATGGTGTCATTGGAATGGTGCCTGCAGCCATCCCATGAGGGTGAGGCTGCCCTGAGAGACCCCATGCAGATGTGTCCCCAGATGGTGCCCTTCTGTCTGGGCCTCTGATGGCTTCTGGGAAAGTAGCTTCCACCTAAATTTGTAGAGAACATTGAAGAGTTTCATGCAAAACAGGTATCAAACTTTTATAAATCAGAGAGAAGGCAGGGGTCGTGGTTATGTGATACAGAAATTGCTGAGCATGTGTGAGGCATTAGGTTGGATTCTTAGCACCACACAAAAAATAAAGATATTAAGTCCATCTACAGCAGAAATATTGTTTTAAAAACTCAGAGAAAGAGTCTTCAAAGAATAAGGATATTTATTTATTTGGAAACAGCAAAGCTTTACCAATAGGAGAATACAGGTGCCATGGTCAAATATGGGCAGATTCAAAGAGGTGGAAGGAAGGGGAAGTATTCAAATACAAAACTGAGGATTACAGCAAACATTTTGAAATAATAATCCTTGATCACAAATGATTAATAACAAGAATGGATCAGTCTGAGGTTGGACAGATGGTTGCTGAGCACATGTCCTGGCAGAAGTACTCTTCATATGAGGTTGTGGTGGCCTCTTTCATGTCCTAGGTTCTGGCAGAGTCTTTTGTGACAGTTACTACCAGGCAAACATGCAGAAGAATGCTTCCTTTGTAATCTCCCAGCTGGGTTTACTTTTTGGTTTTGATGTTAGGGTTGACACAGTGACTCCATTTTGATTGTCAACTTAGATATTTCTTTCACACAGGAATACACCAGGTTAACAGGATGGAGCCAGCAAGGCAGCACCTGGCCAGCACTTCTCAGAAGTGCATATCAGTCACCTGGGAGATGTGGTTGCACTGCAGATTCTGAGTCAGCAGGTTTGGGATTCAACCATTTTACTCACAGTGAGGTGTGCAGACCAGAATCTGCTGCATTACCTGAAAGAATTTTCCACACCTTTAATAGGAAGAACCACCACTTTACAAAGAAACTTACTGTAAAATCTCAAGAACTCCTGTAGACTTTAAAAAAATATATGTTACAATTAAGGTGGGACCTTTTGGGGACTGCATCATTTTGGGGTCTTCTGGAGATCACATCATTAACCTTTTCAGTGCTCGTCATTCAATTCTCTAAATCAGAGAACATCATTATCTTCTTGGCTTAAAGCTTTATACAATGTCACAATCTTAGTTGCTGTCTCTCTTTTTTTAAACAGTTGCTTCTGAGTAGACCCAATGGTTTTAATGTAAAAGTGAGACAAACATGAAAACAATAAAGAAGTTAAGAGCATCGTCCCTACTATGTCAATGAAGGTTTTGAATCCACTAGAAATAGAAAACCATCCTCCGAAGGGTGAGCTTGGATCCTAAGCCTTAATGCCCTTTCAGGTTTGAACTGGTACATTGGCTAGTTTTCTGATATTTTTAGTTATGTGTTTGATTGTTGTCAGTCCCATAGTGAAGACCAAAGAAAGAACTATGGATATGGCTAGAAGTAAGGGGTAGCAATACATCACAGTGTTCATCGTAGAGGATGAACAGTCCATTCGTCCTGTTGGTTAGTTTATCTTTCACTCTGCATTGCTCAGCCAACCCCCAAGTGGCTGAAGCAAGACCGATGTTCCCTCCAGCACTGGACATGCCCAGGGTAGTCAGCATCCAGAGTGAGCAGACCAGGGCTGGTGTCCCTCTGATGCTCAAGCTTCTCTGGTGTTACCTTCTTCCTCATGGTCTGCTGAAGGGTTGCAAATTAAGGGTAAATCTGCAAAAGAGTGCACATGAGAATATGAGAATATTTTCAGGAGGTCCCAAAACAGGCCCAGAGGAACAAGCTATTGCATAATGTATATCTATGTATGTGTACATACAAATATTGACATATTGGGTGACACTGTTAAGATGAGTAAAAAATTGTGGACATTGCTCCATGTGTGTGTGGTAGAGGTGGGGGATACCCCAGGAGGCTTAAACTACACAGATTTATCTCAACGCAACTTGAAACAAATTTGAAAACAGCTTATAATTTCATGAGCCTGACCCATAATTTCATGCTTTGCCTTATGATCTTCCATATATTATCATTTCATCTGAAAACATGCAGTACATTTCAACTCCCTACCTCAAAGGTCAATTGTGCTCCAAAGGTGCATTTCTAAGTGTGTCACTTTAATCCTCATACATTTCTCATGGAAATTATGCCAAATGCCTACCTGGCTCCCAGATTGATGTAATGCTCAACACCTTAAATTACCCATGGCTTACCACGCTCACCATATTTATTTTACAAGATGCAAAACCAAGGTTCTACCTAGCTCTGTACCCTGGTCAAGGTCACCCAGTTGGGAGGGATTTGAATCCGGCTCTACCAACTCTGAAGTCTTTGCCTCTCACTCTACCCATTAGCAAGACAAAACTTGCTCACTTAATTTTTCCTTTCTTGATAATGTCTGGAAGAAGTCAATGTCAGGCTAAATTTGGTACGTCTAGGAGGGTATTTTTCCAAGAGGCTGCTTTTGCCCAAGTCTAGGTGGTGGATCTGGCCAGTCTGACTGTCCCCAGATTGCTGCAGTGTACCTGGGCCTCAATGGCTGCCCAGAAGCTCAGAGCCCATTGGCCCAATGCCCAGACAGCCCTGTCTCTGGAAGCAGAAACAAGTTAACAGCATAATCCCTACTAATCCTAGAGGCCCATTCAGGGAGGAGTGGGGGTGTGGGGGAAGGGGACAGGGTGGGAAGTTCAGGAGAAAGGACCAGAAGGTGCTCCCAGGGCTGGGCTCCCAGAGCAGCCAGAGATCCTCTCCAGCTTGCCCACAGGGTCAAGATCCAGACCAGGCCAGCAGCCCCCAGGCTCTGACTGGCCCCCTCACCACGGGGCTGGACCCACTTAGCCCAGCCTACTGCGTGGGGTGAGGACTGCAGCCCTTATTTAAATACTCACTTGTTTTCCTTGGATGAGGTCCCTGAGTTAGCACCACAGCTCCTCCAGGGCCCAGAAGGGCTGGTGGCTGGTCCTGGGGGATGAAAGGCAGGTGGCAGGGGGTGGATGCTGGTGAGGCGACTCTGATGGAGAATGTGCAACTTCCAGCTCCGGCCGTCTTGGGTGGCTCAGCAGCAACCTCAGGGGACTCACTGCAGCAGCATCATGGACTGGCCGTGTCTAGTGGTGACAGCAGCAAGGCGCAGCTGCTTTGGGTGCAGGGCGTCAGGCTTGTGAGGTGGGAGTTGAGCATTAGCATGGGGTGGCTGTGGAGGTGTCGCATCCAGCCACAGATTGGGACTTCAGCTGAGGGCGGTCTCTGTGGTAGTGCAAGGGTCCAGAAGTGGTAGTGATGGAAACAGGTCGCTGCAGTTGAAATAAAGTCGCATCTAGTGCTAAGTGTCACAGTATGGCGTCATGTTGTAGTCTGGTGACAGCACTGAGAGTTCCAGGGTCTGGCCGTGGCAGCAATAAGCCGCAGCAGGACAGCTGCATGGGCGTCTGGCATCGGAAATAGAGTGTCAGGGTCCAGGTGTGGGGTGAAGCGCGCTGACCTTGGGGCCTGGGTGGGCAGCGTCTGCTCCAGCCGGGGTTTGGGAGTCCCGCTGCTTCGCGGTGGCGGTGGCACCAGTAGAGTCCGGATAAGGGGTGGCGGCAACAGAGGCGTCCACCCTAGAGCGTCTTCATCCCGCAGCAGTGACGGGAGTCCTGCTGCAGTGGCAGCGAAGGTGGCATCCGGCGGCCATGTGGGAGTCCGGTGACTGCGGCGAGGAGCCCCAGTCTGGCTGCGGCGATGAGGGCGTGGGGCAGGGGGCTTCAGAGCCAGGTGGCGACCAGTAGCTGGGATGGCCTCCGTGGTGGGGGCTCCTGGCCCTCGGTCTTGCTCCTGGCGGAGCCACCCTGGCTCAGGAGGAGGACTCAGGAGGCAGCAGTACCCAGACAGCTGCCCCGGACCTTATGCAGCCCAACTGGGCCTCGCCTGGTAGTGGCCTTGGGCCCAGAGGGCAGCTGCTCGCCCCATCCCCCACACGACCTCTGCAGGGACACTAGGCCATCAGCCAGGTGGGGCGGCCTGGGGAGAGGAAGTCCACCTCCCTAGCCTTACCCTACGGGGCTGTGGGGACAGAGCGCAGGACCTAGGAATCGTCATCCTCAGAGCGCATTTCTGCGGCAGAGGGCGGCAGAAGACCAAGACCGAGGCTCCTCGCCTTCGGGCTCCCTCTGCCGCCCATGCCCTCCACCTCCTCCCGCCACAGAGAAGAGCTTAGAGGCTGAAGATTTGCAAGGCCCCCACCTCGTGCTCTGCCCCCACAGCCCAGGGAGATGCGGCTGGGGAGGGTGGGGTCCTCTCCCCAGGCTGCCCCAGCTGGCAGCTGGCCTAGTCCCCCTGCAGAGGCCGCAACCCAGGGAGGGGCAGGGTGAACCCAGGGGTGGGGCGAGCAGTCACCCACTGGGCTCAAGGCCAGTGCCAGGCGCAGTGGCCCGGCAGCATAAGGTCTTCAGAGGCTGTCTAAGTAATGAAGCCTCCTGGGTCCTGCTTCCTGAGCAGGCAGGCTCTGCCAGGAAGACCAGTGACCTGGAGCAGCCACCACAGAGGCCACCCCAGCCTCCAGTTGGTATCTGACTGATCCCTGCTGCCCCACGCCATTGCCGTCGCTGCCACCAGAGTTCCACACTGTGGCCACTGGAGTCCCCACATGGCCACCTGCAATGCCACCACCACCACTGCACTGTAACTGGACTCCAAACACCACCAAGGATGAGACACTTACCTGGACGCCTCGCCTGCCACGCCACCGCCAGACTCCTCAGTTGCCTTTGTCGCCGCTGTCCTAACTGGACTCCAAACACCCACGCCTCCACAGGTACCAAGGCCAAGGATGGACTGCCCATCACCACTTCCTGTGGCTGTCCTTGAAGCCTGAGGCCGAGTCTCCATGCTGCCACCATTCATCCTGACTCCCAAACTGCCTTAGGACGGGTACGCTCATGGATCTAGGTCTTCCCCGCAGATCCAGGCCTCTGTTCCCGCATCCGGACGCTGCCCCTGCTTGCTGGCCACCTCCAATGTGGATCAACGCTGTGAAACACTGCTGTGGACTGCTGACCGTGGCCACTATGCACTTCCACCCCTGCACCACAGGCCTCTGCAGGGGCCGCCTGCACCCTCAGTCTTGGGGATGGTGGAGGGCGTCCCCTTCCTTGACAGCTGCCTCTTCTCCCTGCCAGGGGACTAAGTCACTGACTGTGTCAAGGCTCTCATAACTGAATCGCTTCGCTGAGATCTGAGCCTACACAGATCAATAGACAACAAGAACTCATGACTCTGGGTTTGTTGTCTCAACACCAGTGAACAGATTGGTACTGTATCTGGACAGAGGCTGCCTAACTACTAGGATCCCAAGATCAGTGTCATCCATTTCCAAGAAAGTAACCTCACAAGGAAGTAAGGTCACTTTTCTGAGGTCACTTCCTTGGGGACTCCTAACCTGCATCCTTTTCTCACACAAGATGGTTCCCAAGGCATGCTGGGATGTGAGCTATTTCCTTCTTCCCATGACACACGCACAAGTGGACACGGTTACACCAACGCACCCAGAATCAGATCCCCAGACAGGCCTGGGTATAGCCAGCTCCCTGGTTTGGGGACACAGAGCTTGGTTCAGAACCATCCCCTCCTTCTGGTTGTGTGTGTGACCCTGAAGAAGTCATTGTGCCTTGCAGGGCCTCCACAGCTTCCCAACACGTTCACCAGGGATCATTCCAGCATCTGCTTTTGAGGTTGTCATCCAGTGTATGTGCCCATACATACATGGACTCCCTGACAAACCTAGATTTCACATGTGCTGATTTTGCCTTACTGGCACATGACCTATCAGGAATGGCTTCCCTCACACCACAGCAGCTTCACCCAAGCATCTGGATTTACACAGCTGGAAATTTTGAAGCATAGCACTATATGATGTCTCTCAAGATAAATAGGTTCTCTCATCAACAAATACTTAAATGAGATAAAATTCTACAAGAATACAAAAATGTAGAAACTAAGTTGACCTAACAAAATATTTATTAAAATGTTAGCATTGTGTTTATTGACCCAAAAAACATATCCTAACACATTTCTAAAGGACACCATCCTTATTCGTCCTTGAATTGCTTCTATCCATCACAAAGATGCCATGTCCTTAATGACTGGTTGATTAGTTTCTTCAAATGTGAATTTATTCACACGTGAATGAAATGTCTTAAATTAAGAAGTCCAACCAAAACATTTCACAGAAGCCTTTATAAGAAGAAAACATGGCCTCCTCCACTGATCACTAAACAACATGACTGAAAAACATCCCAACCAAACCAGAAAGAGCCTATGAAAAAGGTTTCCTAGAGTGGTGACTGATTATATACTGATACACAGAATCTGCTTTTTAAACACTCACAATTGCTCCTCAGTCACATGAGAAGGAACTAAGGTATTTATTCACCACCTTAGTAACTCACTTCCACAGGGAAAAATAAAATCTCCCTAGTGCTAAACACAATAGGTGCAGGGAATGCAGTGTCAAGGAGCAACTCTCTTTTGTCATCACCTCTGGGTTTTCTAGCTCATCTTGAGGTTGACGTCCATCCTGCCCATGTGGACCAGGCCACTAAAGTAACAGGGAGCCTCCCCCAGAAGGCTATTGCTTCCCAAAGACTAGTGCAGGTGCTCCTTTGGCTTTAGGGACATTAGCACCTTGTGAACATCCTTTGTTCTTTTAAAGAATAGGCTGAGGAAGCACATCAGCTGCTTCATGTGAATACTGATCCCTATCAGTTATTGAGAGCCACCCCATTCCCAGGGTACCTACTATAAAAAAATCAAGGTCGCTGGGGAAACACTGAGCACCCCACCACAGCTTCCAGCTGATACATTCATGGTACTCATGGTTCAGTTTTAAACCTGCTACTTTCCCAACACATTCTATCAGATGATTCTACAAAGAGGAGGAAATGAGGAAAAGCGCTGAGGAGCTGGAATATCTGAAGAGGTATGGCCAGTGACTGTTCCTCTTCCAGTCTGACCTCTTTGGAATGATTTGGAAGAAAATAATTCCTAGACAAAACCAGTCACTTGATAACAAATTTATGGATCACATTTGAAAGCCCTACTGACAAAAGCTTTAGTTACCAGTCAAGACCTGCTGTCCTGGGTGTGTCATTATAGAAAGATTGATCCCAGTCTCAGTAAGCAAGAAAATTTGTGGCAGAACTCAGACCATAGAAAACGCTCAGTGATCGATAGCAACACTGTGGGGAGAGGTATGGACAACGTGGTTAAACAAAATGCTCAGGTCACTATTATTTAAAACTTAGACTAATTAAAACTATAACACTCAGCCCTTTTCAACAACAAACAATCCATTGATGACCCACTCTCTCTCCTCCTGGCCATTCCCTAACAAAAATACTAGCCGGCAGATATCTGGCCAAAATGCAATGCCCAGCAGGGGGTGGAGTAACACACCTGCAATCCAAGCACTGGGGAGGGTAATGAAGCAGGATCTTGAATTCAAATACAGCCTCAGCAATTTAGCGAGGCCTTCAGCAACTTAGTTCGACCCTGCCTCTAAATAAACATATTCTTAAAAAGGCTGGGATCATGGCTGAGTGCTGAAGAATCCCTGGGTTCAATCTCTGATACAAAAGTAAACAAATGACTCATCAAATTTTCAGTCCTCCAGATGGATCTGTATCTTCCGCAATGCCCATCAGGGACCATGGCACTGAGGTTTCCTTCTAGAAAGTCAACAGCTTTAAACATCTCAACATCCACTCCTGCTCAAAACCTGCTACCCTGGTTTTCATTCATCTAATGCAAGGTCAACCTGTGCCAGCAAAGCTCCTGCAAAATTTCTGTGAAGCACATGACAACAATGGCATGCAAAGTGGAAAAGGCTGGATCCAGCAACTTTGGACTCAAAAGATGGTGACTCTAGGCCCAGGTAGGAGGCTGCACTTGCTTTCTCTCTCTTCCCTGCAGGTCTTTCTGGGCCTTGGGCACCATGGGTCTGGCTTAGGGCTGCCTATGACACCCTGACTAGGGGTGATTCCAACTTTGGTCCCTCTCCTCGTCCTCCAAAGAAAAATCACTAAGTTCAACTTAGGGAATCTACATCACTCCAGAAAGGCCATGTGCACATGTCAGTCCCTTCCCCTGGCATCACTGGGATCTGGGGGTGCAGACTTGCCTCCAGATCTGATACTGGCCTTTGGAGTACTGAGTGTCTGCTCCAAAAGGAGAGGGTCCCCAAGCACCACAGTGTTAGGTGGCAAGCCTGGAGCATGAAAACCTGCAGCACCTCTAGCCACAGCACCTCCAGTGACCAAGGGACAAAAGACAAACAGCAAACCTGTGCACAGAGCCACTGGTACCCCTACATTTAGTGCTGGTCAGTAAGGCCCACCCAAGGGAAATGCCCAAGTTCAACTCAGGGGCCAGTACCACCCACAGAAAGGCCACCTTGCATGTCTGTGCCCTTTGCAGTGGCCTCAGTGGAACATGGGGACAGAGACTTGACCCCAGATCTGATACCTGCCTTTGAGGAATGAGCATCTCAAAAAGAGGGACACCGAGCACCAGACACAGCTATGAGGCAAGCTTGGGCCTGAACATCTGTGACCCCACCAGCCAGAGCATGTCCATGGAGACCAAGTTACACAGGATAAAGAGCAACTGTGTGCTTGGAGTCACCCAAGGCCCTCCTTACAGTGGGCCACCCCTGCCAAAATGCACAAGTTCCTATCACAAGCAAGGCTGCACCTAGGGGCACATCTAGGTTGGCCTCCCACCCTGGCAGCTCTGCTGCTCATGGGGCACAGTGAAGAGGAGCTGGGACTTTAGGGCCCCTTGCTCATCCACCCAAGGCCTGCTGGCCCAGCCACCAGACAGTCCTCCTCCAGGACAGGACACACTCCTGTGGGTCCAAGAGATAAATGTTTTCCTGAGAACATTCACCTTCTCCCTCACGAGACCAGGTGTCAGTCCTGTTTAGACGCATTCCACAGGTCTCACCCTGACCTCTGTGATCCTGGGGCAAACTGGAGCCTCGGACATGGCACCCCTTTCCCACACACTTTCTGTAAGCTTTGTCCTCAAGCTGGGTAGCAGGAGGCTGTCATTTTCTTTGGTTCTCTGTTAAGGTCCCTCACTACTACACAGGACTGGCCCGGCTCTCTGGTTTCCTTGTTGCTTGAGCTCTTTGAAGTTCTCTGACCCTTGGCCATTTGCTTGGATGGGGAAATTTGAAATTGGCAGACTTGTGGTCCAGATAATGAGAAGAGGTGTGAGGTGCACAGAGGAACCAGAAAGTTTGGGACATCTCTGTTATAAATGTGAGTGTGTGAAATACTAAGCCCGTGCTATCTCCACAGAAAGAATTTTCACTGACTGCTCTGCTGGTAGCTATGAGACTCTGACCCAGAAAAAATGATTTACCACTGTAACAGAGCACAGCCTCTGAATGTGCTAGAGTCAAAGGGAAAATGGCCTTTAAATGGGTCACTGAATTTTACACTATGATGCAACTAGAATTGTTGGGTCAAAGACCAGGAAAATAGTGTGAAATACATTTGTTGGATTTTTTAAATTCTTCTACATAAACAAGCATGTTCTCAACTCATGATGCAAAGACCTCAAGCACCAAAACAGAGGCCTCTGCCACCTGGTGGGAGAGAGTGGAAGAGCCACAAGGCAGTGGTGAGTGAGGCTGAGCCAGTTAGATTCATGGCCTCCATCCTCTGGGACCCTGCTTTTAAATCCACAAGAGAATGACAGACAGCAGGGTGACTAAATCAGGAAGGATGGAGGGCTTTGCAGGTGACTTAAATATAAATCTCACTGTGGGGACGTGGGGCAAAGAAGAGGTGAGTCAATGCCCCTCTGCAACCACTGGAGGAAGTGGGGCGAGCAGAGGACAGGCATGCCACCCTGGTGCCTCAAGGTCACATGGGGTCGTGGAGCTAGGGGCAGAGGCCTTCACAGGCCCACATTCCCAGCTACCTGGACCACTGGATTGAACCCAGGTTCCGGAAGGTGGCAGGGGCCAGGGGTCACCTCCATGCTTTTGCTCATGCAGGGCCTCCCGCCAGGTCCCATCCTGCATGTTCCAGCTGCTACATGCAACTCAGGTTTCAAGCTCCAGCCAAGTCATTACCTCCTTCTAGAAGCTTCCCAGACTCTTTACACCCCAAGAGGGGACCATGTGGTGCCCCCTCCATGTTCCACTAACACCTCTTCCTGGCATTCATCACGAGAACCCAAACTGTCCTTCATCACTCAGTGTTTCTCCCGTGTCTCCTGCGTGCCCAGTGAGATGGAAAGACGTAAAGTTAACCGTGTGAATGAATGAACAGTGACGCCTGAGGCCAGGTCTCCACAGCAAAACCTCGGTTCTACGAGAGCAAATAACCCAGAACCCAGACCTGAGAGGGAGCAGGGAGGTCAGGGAGGGCTTCCTGGAGGTGGGGATGGCTCCAGAACCGACACAGAAGTGGGAGTTACTTGTCTAGGCCTCAGTTTCTCCAACTCAACAGCACAGAGAGCCTGTGAGACCCACGACTGCCCCTATAGGGCCGACTCTGAGTTCAGTTAAGAATAGATGTAAGGGCACGGCGACAGAAAAGCTCTGTATGGAAATGGCCGGCAGCTGTGAGCTTTCAAGCTGTTATGGGTGAGTCAGGGCGGAGGTGAGGGCTGGGAGGGGCTGGAACAGAGCCAGTGGTGGCGCTGAGGACGGGAGCATTTTGGAAGCTGAGGCACAGACACAAGCAGACCTGGAGGATGGAGCGGAGGGAGGACCTGGCTCTTCCCTTGTGTGGCCCAACCTTCCTTTCCTCTGAGTCCCTCCCGCTCCCGCCCTGCTCCCTGAGCTGCTCACTGGAGTCACGCCTTCTGCCTGACCATGGGATCCCGCTGCCTGGCCCTCCTCATGCCCCCCCTCACTTGATCCCCTCCCACTCCTCTCTGTCTCCAGCTCTGGGTGAATGCCCAGCCACACCCATCTCCTCATTCTTCTCTGAGCCCCCACCCCAAGGTGATGGGGTCCCCTCTTCCAAGCTCCCCACATCAGGCCACTGGATGGTTATGCACATCGGGCTCTGGAACCAGACTTCAGGACTCCAATTCCAGCTCTTGGGGCAGGACCTTGGGTGACGCATTCCCTGGGCCTCGCCTTGACCACCAGTGAAACGGGCGATATTATTTTCTGTATCACAGGCATAAGATGATCAAGTGGCCCTCAACACCCAAGGCTTCTGTATCTGCAGATTCAATCAAGTGTGATTGAAAATAGTTTTTAAATTTCTTTTTTTCATCCTCATTCCCTAAACAACAGAGCACAATGATTGTTCTTACAGCACTTGCACTCTATTAGGTATTATAGGGTACTATAATTTACCTAGGAACAATTTAGAATAAACCCAGGCTACATGTAAATATTCTGCTCTTTCATAATTGGAACCTGGTCACTATGTTGCAGTTGTCACTTTTCAGAGAGGTCTGGGCTCTGGAGCACAAGTGTCTTACTCTCAGTTTGTCTTAAGCTCAGCCTTGCATCTATGGTCTTTTATTCTGTTTCATGTGATCTTTCTGTTGGGAGAAATCTGACCTTGGTGGGGCCCACGTCTCCTCTCTGCCTACCCAGCTCTTTCCCTACCTCCATTTCAGGGTGTGGCTCATCTTTTCTGTCTTCCATGCTGTTTGAGGTCTCCTGGAAGTACACAGTCCCCAAAGAACTCCTCAGGATTTGGTGAATGACTGTGGAGACAAAGGCAGCAATGTGATTACTTTGAATGAAGGCAGGTACACTTTACCTGGGGACACTGTCTACAGTCGGTCACCCTCAAGACACTTCTGAGGCCCTGTCCATTATGGGGCGATGGCTCAAGCAAATAGGAGAAAATGTTCCTGGAAGTTCTTAATATTTAATTTTTTTCTACCACTCTTGGTCATTTAGGTGAAGTTCATTGCCAATCTTCCTAACAATATGGCCCTCAAATTGGGCCCAACATTTTGGGCAGCACCTTATTTAGGCTATTTGGGGAAGAGAACTGGCACCTTTGGGTCACCTCCCTTATTGCCATAAGCAATCCCAGTCCTCTGAGGATGGTCTGGAATATTGTATAAATGTATCTGGCCCAAAATGAGATCCTTGGTGAAGAGACCCTGTGTTTGTGATAAAAAAAACAAATCTGTGGGGATTCACCTTGCATTGGCAGGAAGTTCCCAAATCCTGGAAACCCCAGTCTTGAGCTCTATTAGCTCCCAAATATTCAGGGGAAGATGCAGTTGGAGGAAATTCAGATGAGAAGGACAAGATGGTGGATTCGAGGCACCCACCACTTCTCTAGTCCAGAGATGAAATCCAAACAGCTCCCTGAGGTTTCTGACCACGGGGGAACGCTGGAATTCAGCGGAGGACAGACATGATCTGAGGACCCCTGAGCATGGGCTGCATTGTGAAGTGAGTGCCTAGGACTGAGGGCAGAGCCGGCAGCATGACTGGGGCAGGGCCTCCATGGCAAGGGTGGAGGTGGAGGAGGGAAGGTCCAGTAAGCAGCGCAGGCAGACATGCAGCAGCCTGCAGCGGAGTCATCTGGGCTGTGCGTGGTGAACTGGCTCTGGAGATGGTCTCTGCACTCCACTGCACATTCTCCTGGTGCCATAACTGGGAGCCATCTCAAGGGACACCCTGTTGTCCAATATTACTGCTCTGGAAGTCAAAGTCCCCGGATTTTCAGTCTCTGGAACCTCATGGACATATTGCTGCAGTGGCTCAGTGGAAGGCCTCTCAAATTCAGATCCACCCTGGAGGGAAAGGCTCTGTCACAGGCTCACTAGGAGTGCTAGAGCGGTACACAGAGGGAGACTGGCAGGTGGCACACGCTTTGGAAACTACTGTGATGCCCACGGCCCCCGAGCACAGACTCCCTCCTCTCCAACATCGGAGGCATCGTGGTCATGGCCCCAACTAGCTGGAGCCTGCTCCCCTTCCCCATTTTTTTGGTCTGAGAGTCATTTCTCCAATTCCCTATGGCTCCTCTCTCCTCTCTCGGAGTGTTGATTCTTGTCTGGCTTCTTTCCTTTCTGCCCCTTTCCCCAGTTTTCCTTTTCTCCAGCTACCTTTGCTCCTTGGAAAGTTTCTATGCACTCTCTTAGGTGTTAACCCCGTATTTCCCTCCATGTGATCGCCCCCTGTGTTTTCTCCTCCGAAAGGTGTCGCCAATGTGTTTTTCATGGCTTTTTACATCAGCGTTTCACCTGCAGTTTTGCATTTCCCCTGTGCTTTCCCTGTCATGGTGGGAGTGAGTGTAGACCTTGGGTCACGTTGGGTGCACACCTGACCCTGGGCTCTGTTCCTGGGTTAGCAGAGAGGAATTGCACCTTGCTGCAGTCATGACCTGGTCCTGCTCACTTGGTGCAGATTTCAACTTAAAGAACATAGGGAATATTATCCTCCAGGTGACAACCCATCTCTGGTGGGCACAGTGAGGTGAGGCCCACTCCTGGACACCACCACACAGCCATGATGTTAGGAGTTCTTGTGGGCGCTCCTCCTACAAGGGCCCTCACAAGCACTGCCCTTCACCCTGTGAGGTTGCACATCACCAAAGAGACCAGAGACGAGTGCCACAGAGGGGCTGCTGGGACCCCCTTGTCAGGCTCTCCCCGTGTCCTGACTGGAGCTGCACCCATGTCAAAACACTGCATCACAGCTCCAGGCCCCTCACCACAATGGAACAGCCAGTATCCACACTGCATTCAAGGATCACAGCCAATGGCAGCAGAGCCCAGGAAAGCCCCACTGCTGGTAGGTGCTTCCCGTCCCAATGGAGGAGGAAGTACCGAGGACACAGTGCTCAGACCCTTCTGTCTACATCACACCTCGGGATTGCCAGCGGGTCCTCACTCTCTTGACAGAGCACTTGGGTCACTCACACTGTGGAACTTGATGCCCAGCGTCAGTCCTCACTCGTCACAGCTGGAGATGCAACAGGGAAAAGGGGCCATGAGGGCATCTGGAGTGAAAGCCAACACTCCACACCAAACCACCCCCGCCTACAGCCCCAAGAGAGGGCTGGTTACTGAGAGTGGATCAAATGGAAGTGGGGGGTGCTGCGCTTGGTAATGCATGCCTGCAACCCCAACAGATGGGAAGGCTGAGCAGGAGGATGGCGAGATCAAGGCCGGCCTCAGTAACTCAGTCCTGCCCTGAGCAACTTAGTGACAGCTTGTCTCAAAATGAAAACAAGACAAAGTGCTGGGGATGTGGCTCAGTGCCTAGGCTCCTCTGTGTGCCATCCCTGGTTTAAAAAAAAAATGCAGAAGACACATAGATCCCATCAGCAGCGCAAATTTCACCACAAACACGAGAAGATCCATGAAACGCCTCCTACGTTCCATAACGTTATTGACATTGACACTGATACCAGAGGTATTAAAGTAAGTGAAATGCCAGAAAAACCACTCAAACAAATGTTCTTTTAAAGAGATCAATGTAATCCAAGAGAATGCAAAGAACAGCTGAAAGAATGAGGGAGGTTAAGGCAGAACACGAATGAGCACTTGAATCTAGAGAGAGAATTTGAAAAAGAACCAAGTAGAAATCTTGGAAAGGAGAAGCTCAATATGTCACATAAAACCTCAGTTGAAAGACTCAGTGGCAGTCCATATCAAGCAGACGAAGAAGGTCAGTGCTTTTGGACAGTGTTGCCAAACTATACCTTCATGTAAGAGTGGTCCACTTGCCCTTTTGAATGTAGCTCTGAGGCTTATTTTTAAAAGGGACACATTTTCCTTTTTCTCTTCTCCCTCTCCCCCTCCCTAAACTGGCCCCAGGGAACAAGATTACCCTGCGCTACCTGTGCTCTACAGGAAGAGGTTCTAGGAAGTGAATGTCTCCCAAGTTAACCAGTGAATCCTAACACATCCTCAGGGCCCCCTGTTAGGGCACACCTGGAATGTAGCCTTTGAAGAGGTTCCTTTAGAATCCCCTTGTCTCTCCTGATGGGGAGAATCACATTTCTGGGACAGGAGTCCCCTGTGCTTCTCCTGTGCTAGCAAAGCAATAAAACTCTTTCCTTTTTCTCAAACCTGTGTCCTTGTTTTCAGATTGGCATCTGGGACAAGGACCTAGCTTTCATTACAAGCTGAGGGGAGTGGAAGACTGTTGGGATTGGGGAGCATCAGGGTTTAAAGCAGTTAGCATCATTTATCTTCTCCTTGGACAACTCTGCTGTCATCCAGCAGAGGCCTCTCTTTTGGTGCCTGATGCCTTTGCACCCCAAGAAGTGTCTTGATTGTGTAAAAGTGGGAAAGGTTGAAACACGTCATTCCATCCCACTTTCCTGAACTTTGACCCAAAATTCGAGCTATAAAATAGCTCCATTGACCCGTGCCTATCAGTCAGCACACACCTGCTGCGTGCTGTGTTCCAGCAGGCGGTCACCTTATTCTTGCTCACAGCGTCAGGGCTACAGGCAGAGGAGTCAGTGCACCTTCTCCCCAGGGGGCTTCCTGATGGTGTGGGCTCAGCATTGACCACAGTTACTGGGGACAGCAGAGACCTCCCCAGAAGCCTGCTTCCTCTGTGTACCTTCCATCCCTCTGGCTCTCTGGTACCACAAATCCGCCAACTTTCACTTTCCCTGATCCAGCAAATGGCCAAAGCCTAAAGAAGTCCAAAGGACTCCAAACCACAAGGAAACCGGAGGCAGGCCAAGGACCTGTGTCTAGTGGTGAGGACCCCAACCAGTGAGCCCAAATAAGACCCAGCCTCCTCCTAACTTTGAGGACAACGCCGCCTAGGAGGTGGGTGGGAATGGGATTCTGTCCCTTTTGCCCCAGGATCAAGAGGGCAGGGCGAGGCCTGTGCTATGCATCTACACAGGGCTCCCACCAGGTCCTGCAAGCAGAAGGCAGATGTTGGCTTAGGGCAGCATTTTCCTCCTGGGTCCCACAGGAGTGGGTCCTGACCTGGAGGAGGCGGATCTGGTGGCTGCCATCTCATCTGGAGGAGAGCCCTGGCCAGGTGAGGACGGGGCCCTAAAAGCCAAGTTCCTCCTCACTGTGCACCCATGAGAAGCAGAGCTCCAGGGTGAGAGGCCAGGACCCAGGTGTAAATACATGCAGCCTCGCCCATGGTGGTCTTGGTGTCCTGAGGTGGACCTCAGGGTTTCTGCAAGAGGGGGCCTTTCGGCCTGTAAAGGAGTTTCCCCCATGGCTCCAAGAACAGAGTTGTTCTTGTCCTATGGAAGGTGGTCACTATGGGGATGGTGTGGTTGTGGGGCTGAAGGTGTTGAAGCCCAGTGACCCTGGTAGCCTTTCTTGCCCTTCTGCTCCACTTTGGGAGGAGATGAACATGGCCCCAAAGTCAGTTATGAGATCCAGGAGCTAGTCTGGGTCCCCAGATTCCTTTGATTGCATGGGGACAGAATGCAAGTGGCCTTTCTGGGAGTGGTGCTGTTTCCAGGAGAGCTGAAGGGATTCTGCATGGGCAGGCTTTGGGGGATGGCGGTAACTGAAGGCACACCAGTGGTTGCTTGCCCTGGTTTGCATTTTGCCTGGTGTCCCTTGGGCCCTATGGGGATGCTCTGCCTAGGGACACTGGAGCTGTTCTGTTCCAAGCTTGCCCCATTATGCTCTCTGGTTTGGGGGTCCCTCTACTTTGTGAGCAGATGCTCATTACTGACATGGCAGATGTCAGACCTGGGGACAAGTCTGCCCTCCCAGCTGCCATTGAGGTAATTGATTCTGGCAGACTTGGGGGGATGAACATTGGTTGTCCCGTGTTGACTGGGGCTGCCTGTTCTTGGGACAAACACTGGCCACAGGCCCTGGTCTCTGGGTGGCAGCTACAGAGGCAGAGGAGATGCACTAGATGCACCAGTGGACCTTGCAGCCCGGCTGGCAGCAGAATGTGTCTGGGTGCTGGCATGGGCACCCTGGTGGGGTTTCTATGTTTGTCAGCCTCAAGGGCTGAGTGGTTTGGGCTGCCCAAGATTGGGGAGCCTGCAGACAGGGGTAGCATTGGGGCTGCACGTGGACCTGGAGCTCCCAGGTGTCCAAACTGCTGACAGCTGGCCAAGGTGGGGGCTCGGGGCTTCTTCCTGTCAGGAACCCCAGGGACTGTGGGATGGTGGCTCCAGGGATGAGCCGCTGCTCCCCATATGGAGCGTGTTGCCGCACCCTTCAGCTGACCGGCTGCAGCTGTCTACACGTGAGGCCCTGTGAGTCCTGTTGGGCTTTGTGCCCTGGTGAGAGGGGAGGAAGCCTCGACCCCAGGTAGATGGAGGCCCCAGATCAGGGGGCTGTGAGGGCATAACAGTGCTCATGAGGGTGGCCCCAAAGGGAGCCACCGGCTGTGGAGCCAAGCCTGCCAATGTGCTTGAAGAGGGCCTGGGAGGATCAGCTGAAGCCGCAATTTGCAGGTTGGGGAACATGGAGACGCTCAGGTTGGAGGTGGAAGGGTGTCTCTGGAAGGAGAGAGCAGAGCCCACCCACATTGGAGTGGAGGCCACCATGGTGGCAGTGCTGGGATGTTGGGGAAAGGTGTGGCTGAGGCCCACTGATGCCAGAGGCCTGGTTCCTCCCCTGTAGAGGGGCCTACGCATGGGCTTGGGGGCATGGTACCACTGTCCCAGATGGCCTGGGACCCACCCATCAGAAGGCAGTGGACAGGCTGCAGAGCTTCCTCCTTCTCCTGATCTAGGTCCTCAGTGGTGACTGGACAGGCCAGTTCTGGAGGTGGTGGCAGCCTCAGAGGTTGCCCTCAGCAGCGTGGCAGCAGAGGAAACTTTCGTTTGCTTGGTCTACCAGTGTCCCCCGTGGATGAGAACTTCTTCCTTGGCAATGGCTGTCCCGCCCTGCCTTCTGCCACCTTCTCACACTGGGCCTTCTCTTGGGGAATCCCTGGGGATAAAGAGCATCCCAGGGGCAGCTCTCTGTGGACAGGCCTGGAGCCCTGCTCTTCAGGGCTGGGAGCCTCGATGGAGCTGTAGGAGCTGCTGATGGCATTTCTCTTGCAGCAGGAGCTCAGGCAGGAGGCCCGGAGATCTCAGCTCTGTCTGGGGAGCTCTGGGTGCAGAGGTTTCCCTGCAGAGCCCCAGGCCTGGGCACAAAGGAAGGGAGGCAGCTGTGGGACACCAGGGGCCTCAAGGCAGATTGTGCTCCTCCAGTGACAAGGGGGCTTCCCCCCCCCCCCCAATGTTCTTTGTCTGCAGGATCTTCTACTTGCTCAGCCACTCCCTGGCCACTGTCTGCAGGGCTCTGAGCACAGTTTTCCCTGGGCAGGGCTCTTGGGTGTGCCATGGTTCTACAAGGTAGCAAGGAGCGACTTCCTGCTCCTGGCCTTACAAGGCTTGTGTTTGTGGAGTCGGTGGTCTGGGCCACAGGGATGGGTGGAAGGTGCAGCTGACAGCATCATCTTCTTCAGGATACCAGGCATGCGGAGGAGGGAGGTCATGTCCAGGTCTTCCAGAAAGGATCCAAGGGTTCCAAAGGATCCGGGACAAGCACCTAGGGGGCACTGTTCTTAACTGCCAATGTGGCAGTTGCAGCATGGCGTCAGGAAGACCTGAGAGTAGTCCCATGAGGACCGGGCAGCCCAGAGTGGCCAACCACTGTAGGGAAGTCAGTGGGCCCTGTGACTGGGTTTCATGTGGGACGCTTCTGGCAGGTCCCTGCCCCCCAGAGCCAGGGGCAGATGTGAGGATAAAGCTTGCCCTGGGAAGTACCCATGGCAGTGGTTAGGGAAGGCAGGATTCAGCAATTCCAACGGCCAGGGCAAAGGATCCTTCTGCTGCTGCTATCGGCTTCAGGCAAAGTGGCAATGTCAGACCTGTTGCCAGGAGGCAGCTTTGGAATGTACAAGTAGAGAACCCGTGGGCACGAGCAGAAAATCATCAACACAGGGCACCAGGCAGGGTCGCGCCAGGATGGAACATGCGCACGCGCAAGGTCTATGTGCGCACACCAGATCCAGGAGAACCGGGACCCGAGTGCCTGGTGCGAGCATGGGTTCTGGGGAGACTATGGAGCCCTGGCGCTTGGGCTGTGGATCCACCTCCCTCTGGTTCACCAGTTGACCCAGTGAGGTTTCTCATTCCTCTAACTGGGTTGTAGAAGTTGGGTTTGAGGGTCATCAGCTATGGAATGGCAGGGATCCCCCACTTGTGGCTCGTGCAGCACCCCAGCCCCTCCCCAGAGGCGGACAGGATGGCTGCCCAAGTGGGCTGCAGTTCAGTGCTGGTGGAGAGTGGCGCGACTGAGCAATCTCTGGCAGGTAGAGGGAGGCTCTTGGGGCGCTGAGCAGGTGGGGACTAGGGTGACACCCGCAGTATTTTCCTGAAGGTACCTGCGCGGTTGATACAGAAACATGCTACCCGTGCCTTCTCGGGGACCCTCTCCTTGACTAGATGGGTTATGGCACAGGCCCCAACATGAGCGCACCAGATGCCACGAAGGGTGGAGCAGGATTTCAGCGAGATCAGGGCAGTGGAAGGTAGGGGCGAGCCCGGACCTGGCCTCTGAAGAGGGAAGCAATGACAGACAGGTCATAGGCGGTATGCCAACCAGCACAGGGCTGGTCCCGCACTTGTGCGGCCTGTGAACACAGTGAGTGGATGGCTTCACCAGGTCTAGGACAGGACGCTCTGTCCTCCCCTGTCGCAGTGAAGGCGTGAGCTAGCGTTTTCTTCTAGCCTCTCTCTGGTGAGGGCGGGTGCTGTGGGATCTACAGCAGCTCTCCGGAATCCCTCCGCCCACGCGCCGCCCCAGAGCCGTCAGAGAGCTGTCTGCTGTCCCCCATGGGCCTGGCCAGACTGAAGGGGAACTGCTGGGGAGCAAGATTCCTGGCTGAGCGGCAGCTGCAGGTGGTGGCAGCTTTGGGATCGTGACCTGTGTGTCTTCCTGCACTTCCTCTGGGAACACAGGAGGGAACTGCCTCTGAGAAAACAGCGTGGGCGCCACCCAGCGTCGGGCTGAGGTTTTACCAGGGCAGGCTGGGAGGGACTGGTACCCTGGGTACACAGTCCTTTCTTGGGTATGGAAGCCAGGAAAACCCAGCTAATATGCTCACAACATCTGGTTTTATTCATGTTTGAGCTGCTTTCTTTGAATTTTGGGGTCAAAATGCTCCAATTTTTTAAGTATGTCTTCATTGCTTAGATGCTCTGGGGACAATAGTTGACCTACTGATTCTGCCATGTAAGACCTGTTCACCTTGGACCAGTTCAATCCAACACAGACACCCCACAGACCTGGAGATCCCCTCAGAGTTCACTCTTGGGAGTTTCCAGCTGTCGTGGGTATTGGCTTTCTCTAGTGGAGGGCACCTGCCATAATTGTGAAGTTTCATGATCAAGCTTCCCATAACCCACCAAGCAGCCTCGCGTGCTCCACCACCCTCAGCTGTCAAGAGCTGCCACTCCTCATTGCAGGTGGAGTGCTGGGCCTATTTCAGACTGGACAAAATATCAGTGAGCCTGGACCTGAAGGAGAGAGGTGGGAGGGCACCTCCGTTGGGACCAGTATCCAAGATGGGCGCTCCTCTCACCCTCCCATTGCCTGCAGGCTCTCCTGGATCCACTGGACCTGCAGAGATCCAGGTACCAAACACCAGATGGGGGTGTTGTGGTGCCCAGCTTGCCCAGGGCTGGTGGATCCTCCTGACCCTGGCGGGTGGTGCTTGCCAGTGGCTGCAGCAGGGTCCAGGGCTCTGGAAGGAGCAGATTCACATACAGTCAAGAAGGGCCACTTACAAACACAGACCAGTGCTCCTCTTCAAGTGGCTGAAAAAGTTGGGGTCAGGTTGCCAAGATCATGCTCCTGGGGCTCAGTGTCCAGGTCCTCCAGCACAGCCGAGCTGGTGCTTATCTTGAACCTTCTTCTGGGGTGGCCAAGACCTGAAGCTCCTCTGCTTGCCTGAGTGTAGTGAAATCCTAGTGCTGTTGGTCAGCCTGTCTGTGACATCAAGCGTTAACAGGGAGCAGCCTGGGATATCATAACAGGCGGTAAGTGGGACCCTCACCGCCCAAGGCCCAGAAGAACCCACAAGAGATAAAAAGCAAGTGCAGTCTCCTACCAGGGCCTTTTCCACTTTGAATGTCCTGGTTCCAAGTGTTTGCCATCACTTCACAGGAGCATTGCTAGCACAGGTAGGCATTTCATTGAGAGGAATCAAAAGCAGGGCAGGAGGTATTGGAGCAGGAGGGCATGTTGGGGTGATCACTGGGAGTGACTTTCTGAAAGCTAAACTCTCAGTGTCATGGTTCTGCTAGGAATTGCTGAAATCAGAACCATCTGGAGGGCTGATAATTTGACTTTTTTCTCTTTCATTTGTTGTTGTTGTTGTTGTTTACAGTGCTTACTGAACCTGGGGGTGCTTAAAAACAGAGCCATATCCCCAGTCTTTTTTTTTAGGGGCCTGCCTAAGTTGCTGAGGCTGGCTTTGAACTGGTCATCCTCCTGCCTCAGCCTCCCCAGCTGCTGGCATTACAGGCATGGTAGCTTGGCCTATCACTTTGGCAAGAAATCTGCTGGTTAAGTATTTTTCTTCGGGAATGACCAGGAGGAGGGAGAGTGGGTCATAAAAGGACCTTTGTTATTGTGAAGTGCTGGAGGGCTGTGGTTTGAATTAATCTAACATTCTTGTTAAATAATGATGACCTGAGCTCTTAGTTTATCCAGTTGTCCCTGTCTCCTGCCGCCCCATGCTATCATGGATCAGAGTTCAACCACAACCCTTTTTTTGCTTAATAAGACTGGGCTACAACTTTCTATAATGACCCCTCCCAGGACTGCAGGTCTTGACAGGCAACTAAGGCTTTTGTCACTAGTGATTTCAAATAGGAAACTGCATAAACTAGCCGGTGATTTGTTTTGTCTAGTGAAGGTTTTCTTTTAAAGTTGTCCAATGAGGTCAGACTGGAAGGGAATCTAGTCACCTGCTATACTGACCTGGTCAGGTATTCCAGCTCGTCAGCACTTTTCATCATTTCCTCTTCTTTGTAGATGAAAGTTTTTGCTTATGCTATTTTGAAGTTGATGAATCTACTGGTATTTTTCAGGGAACCATTAACAATTTTTAAAACATTCGAATGTCAGTTAATAGAACTTTTCCTTCATTTCCCACTCTTTTCTGTACTTAATGCTACACAGAAAAATCTGGAGATCTTCAATATTTTAAAATATTCAGCCTCAGAAATTTGTACGTGTCCTCCCCTTACAGGATGTATGTGTAAAGGTAAAACTAAGCCCTGGATAATGCGCTTACAACATCACTATAATTCACTTGTTTCCTTCATCCCACAAACATTTTTGTACCCTCTTTGTGCCAGGGATTGTGAGTCACATGGAATCTCTTTTCTCCAGGGTCTCCTGCAAGAACCCTTGGCATGGTCACAGAGGGCCCTAGGTCTGAGAGGCTCCAGTCAGGCCAAGGGGATGAACCATATGTTAAGGCAGATTGACCAGGTATTTTTTATCTAAAGGTCACTTTAAGGGGGTGTGTTGGAAACACAGGCAAAAAGAATAGGGAATAGGTTATCATGGTTTGAGTCAGACAAAGGACCTAGAATCCCCCATTAGGCTTGTCCTAGAAGGAATGGAGCTTAGTGAGCTTGAAGCAATTTCTCTGAGGCAAGAGTAAGGGCTCAATTATCTTCAGGGCATATAAAGAACTAAAAAACCTGAACACTAGAAAAACTAATAATCCAATCAATAAATGGGCTAAGAAACTGAACAGACACTTCACTGAAGAAGAAATACAATTGATTAACAAATATATGAAAAAATGTTCAACATCTCTAACAGGGAAATGCAAATCAAAATTACACTGAGGGGCTGGGACTGTAGCTCAGTGGCAGAGTGCTTGCCTCACATGTTGGGGCACCACATAAAATTATAAATGTTAGGGGAAAAATGCAGCTCACCTTGGGCTGCCGCGGCGGTAGCCACCACTGCGCTGTGGGATCCCGCTGAGCTGCTGCTGGGTCGCTTGGCTCAGTTGTGGCCCACCAATAGCTCCCAGAAAAAATGCTCCGCAGACACGAGGTCTCATGCAAGAGACTTTATTTATGCGGACGTTTGGCCGGTCTGCTCAGGGCGAAAAGAAGGGGCAAAAGAGAAAGATGGCATGTGGCTTCTCCCAGATATTGGAATCTTGCGGGCTGGAAGGAACCAATAGTGGAGGAGAATTCTTGCCAGCTGACTGATGAACCAATAGCATGTTAGGACGTAACGTGGGAAGCAGGAAAATGGCGGCAGCGTAAGCCGGAAATTCATGTAAGGTAAGAGGCGGTCTAAGCCCAGATTGACAAGTGGTGGGGAGGCCGAAAATTCCTGTAACAGGAGAGAAGGGCGGCTTTATACATTACAATAAATAAAGATATTGTGTCCAAATACAGCTAAAGAAATTTTTTTTTTAAACTACACTGAGATTTTATCTCACTCCAGTCAGAATGGCAATGATCAAGAATAAGCAACAGGGTTGGGGATATAGCTCAGTTGGTAGAGTGCTTGCCTTGCAAGCACAAGGCCCTGGGTTCAATCCCCAGCACCACAAAAAAAAAAAAAAAAAAAAAAAAAAAAAAAAACACGAATGTAAGCAACAATAATTGATTAAATGTTGGCAAGGATATGGAGAATAAGGGCCACTCATATATTTCTGGGGGGACTGCAAATTGGTAAAACCAGTATGGAAAGTAGTATGGAGATTGCTCAGAAAACTTGGAATGGAACCACCATTTGAACCAGTTATTCCCATATTTCCAGTTTATTCCCAATGGACTTAAAATCAGCATGCTACAGTGGTGCAGTCACATCAATGTTTATAAAAGCTCAATTCAAAATACCTAAACTTTAGAACCAACCTAGATGCCCTTCAATAGAAGAATGGACAAAGAAAGTACAGTATATACACACAATGAGTTTTTCTCAGCCTTAAAGAAGAATGAAATTATGGCATTTGCTAGTAAATGAATGGAGTTGGAGAATATTATGCTAAGTGAAATAAGCCAATTTCAAAGAACCAAAGGATGAATGTTTTCTCTGATATGCAGATGCTAATTTACAATAAGGGGTGGGCTAGGGAAGAAAGGGGGTACTGTTGATTAGACAGAGGCAAATGAAGAGAGGTGCCCGGGTATCCTTCATGAGGGATAGAATGTATCAGACATTATTACCCTCTTTGCATATATGACTACTTGACTAGTGTAATTCTACATCATGTAAAACCAGAAGAGTGAGACGTTATACTCCATTTATGTATGATGTGACAAAATGCATTCTACTGTCCCATATAACTTATTAGAACAACGACAAAAAAGAGTAAGTGCTCAAAGCCAGAACTAGTCTGCATAGGCAATGTCAGGTTAGAGGTGGAGAGAAGAGGGACAATCTAATGCCTGTTCCCTTCCTTCCATTCTCAAATATGTGTGTGCTTTCTCCGTGTTGAAAGTGAATTTTTTTACAAACTTGAGCAATCCCGGTGTCTCTCGCAGCCTTTATTTCTAGTCTCTGCTTTCCTTTGCTAATCTTGGATAGTGCAAGTTCTCTTACAGAAGAGAATGAGTGCCTAACGCACCACCTGCATTCTGTGATCACTTTGTGCTGTGTTTGCTTGACCCCGGTATCTCCCCTCTGCCCATCTGTCAGTCTATCTTCAGTTTTCATGGTGTTTGCATCTGCACACGGCAGCACGCCTATCAGAACCTGTCTACTTGGCTTTTAGAGGAAAGAGGCTTTGCGTTCATTAAGGCATTTAGTTAAAATGGCTTGCAAACTGATCAACCCTGACCCCTTCTGTGGCCTTCCTTTATTCCTGAGGTTCCATGCTTCTCTCTTGTGTCATTTCTCTTCAGCCTGAAGAAGTTCCTAGCACAGATTTTGGCAGCAGGTGGCCTAGGAGTGCATTGTCTGAGTTTTCTTTTATCTGCATTAACCTTCCTACTTGTTTTTGTTTGGTCCTCAGTGAGGTACCAGTTGATCTGGTATCTCAGCCCTGCAGGGTCTTATTACAATCTCCTCTGGCCTCCGTATTTTTGGGTGAGAAGTCACAGAACCTCAAACTGATGTCCCTTATATCAAACTTGTTATTTTCTCTGTTTTCAGGAGTTTCCTTCCTCTTTGATTTTCCGTGGACTAGGCACAGGTGAGAATGAGGCTTTTGCCGCTTCCTGGATCTGGGTTTCCAGCACTCGAGGGGTTCGCAGCCATTCTCTTGTGAAACTCTTTCCAACACCTTGTGCTCCTCCCGGCACTGCTGTGGGACAGGAGGTACGACGCTGGCTGTTGTTGCACCCATCTCTGAGGTTCTTTTTGTTTTTATTCAATCTTTTTTCTTGTCCTTTGACAGACAGGGTCATTACTGTTGGTCTGCAGGTGCTCTGGTCCTTTATTCCTGTGCTGAGAAGTTACTTCTTTCATTGGAAGAGTCCAGCTCTGTGGGAGTGGTTATAACGGATGCTTTTTATGATGATTCCTGTTAGTGGGTCACGTCAGGGATGGAGTGTTGCCAGATTTCCCTCATCCTCTGTGTGCTTTGGTGTGTAATTGTGCATGGTGTCCTAAACAGGTGGCTTGTGGTATGGTGAGATTCTGGCTCCTATTAAAACACAGTCAAGGTCAAAGGACATGTGTGTCTTGCCTTCAGGAGACCTACCTCTGTTGCACTCACTCAGTGCAGATTTCAGGCCCTCACAGTGTGGTCATGTCCCCGTGGCTCCTGCACCACTCAGGGGTTGATGTGGGGCTGAGTGGCAGTTCATGGTACAGTTCCGTTCTCACTCTGCTTCCTGTGTGTGATCTGTGCATGTGCAGCTCAGGGTGGTTCTGGGAACCGTGTTGGTTCCCTCTCCTCCTCGCTCCTCCTCGGGATTCTAGCCCCATTCTCAGCTCTCAGGGCCCCTCCTCATGTTGCTCCCAGGGATATCAGCCCCCTGACTGCTGTGCACTTCCACATGACCAGTTCAACTCCCAGGCACAACAGCAAGAGGAAAGAAAAGGAAAAACCTGCGGTGCAAATTTCCCTCACACTCGTCAGATAGCCAAACTCTCTACCAGGTCCTTTGCCTGGAGAGAGAGGCAATTTCTCAGTGTCGGGTCCCCCTGCCACTGTTGGGGCTGCAGGACAATTTCCTAACTGTGGAGAGAAAAAGAAAGCAAATAGGGGTGACCCCTCACTCCTCAACATGCAAGGCCCCTGACCACTTGCCTGGGTAGAAACAGGACTTTGGTGCCATGAATTCTTCCTTTCAGTGCCCGCTGGACTTGACCTGCCCACCTGCCCGGGAGGGAGCTGGGAGACATGGGAGGGGAAAAGTCTCCAGAAGTAAAACCCATTGTGGGTTGTTATTCAGCTTAGTCCCCATTTACTTCTTGGTGTTTTCAAGTGCAGTGCCTGATTTTTGTTCTCTGTTTAGAGTTCTAGCTGTAACCTGTGTGTGAGACAAGTTGTCCAGCCTCACTGTGCAGATTGGAGGAGGAAAATCATCCCGGCAGATGACCTCCTAACACTAATACAGTGATTCTCTCCCTGTGGGAAACCACCTGACCCTAAAAAGGCCATATGTCCCTTTAACCTACTTCCTGCCTTTTCATTGGATCACGTCCTATTTAACCATTTGAGCAGAAAATAAAATAAAATAAATAAAATAAACATTGCATTAACCAACAGTGTATGGGTGTGTGAGGCTGTGTGCTGTGTGATCAGCTGTGGCTCTGAGCATTTCCAACTCTTTTTTTTTTTTGGACAGAACCAACCCAAGGAGTTTACTTTTAGACTTGAGTTAAAATTTAGAATCTTCCCTCACTCCCCCTCACACTCCACACAAACATGAAAAAAACTGGAAGGGCAACCTGTCACCTAGGCACTTCCCTTCTCACAAACTTGTAGAACACCTAAATATTTTTATATAATATTCAGATAATATGAGTTCCAAATGGAGGGAAAAAAATTTAACAGGAAAGCAGACCTTTCCTCCACAGTTCTAGGCTTGTCTAGGGGGAATAAAAGCACAATATTCATGAGGAAATTGGTGAAATCGAATAAGATCTTCACTAATATTATACCAATGTCAATGCCCTTTTCTTAACTCTTGTACTATGGTTTTGTAAGATGTTCCCATTAAGGGAAGTTAAATGGAGGATATAAAGGAACTGCGCTGTTTTTACAAATTTTCTTTAAAGTCTTACTTAAAAAACAAAGTATTTAAAAAATTCAGAGCTTCTTATGCTTTGCAAGTCTGTTTCATTTTCTCCCATTGCTAAATATATACTGTCAATATTGACATTTTTGGAAGTTCTGGGGAAATATTCAAAAGCAAGAGGAAATACAAAGACTTACTGTCCAAGACGGTTATCACTGTGATATAATTCATCTGGACTTCTTTTTCTAGAATTTCTTTTTTGGCAGATCATTAACTAAATGATAGTGGGTCTTTATTTTTTAAAGTAGTAGGAAACTAAGACATCATAATAAAGGACTGGAGATGTGGCTCTGTGGTTGAGCCCCCTGGGTTCAATCTCTAGTACCGAACAAATAAAAATTTCCTTGAAGGAAGCAGAGAATATGAAGATAAATTAGTGTTAGATTTACATTGAAAATGAAACCAGAGGATATAAATCCTGAGGAAAGCAGAAAGTTGTCTGAGAAATGAAATTCACTGGTTGTATATCACCTCACACAGCTGTGAACCATCATAACAAATGATCACTTCTAACCCCAAACCATGATAACATCACATTGGCAGGATGTGGAGAGAGGACCATGGGAGGGAGTATTAATTGAACTAAATCTTACTGAAACAAACACTATCTAGTTAAAACCCCAAAGTGCACAGAGGGAAATTAAAAAAAAAAAAAAAATTCTAAGTGGTCACCCCTGAAAGTGGAAAGAGAAGGGACACAGGAGATTGCTGATTTTATATCAAGGCTCACAGACTGATTTGACATTCAATATTATTTGTATGTACAAATTGCAGTTTTAAAATTTATAAAAATTCTTACAACAATCTGAAACATACCATGACAAGGTATACCTCCTAAGGGATAGCTTTAAAAACAAAACCCTCCATCTGGTAGAATCTGTGTGTTATAAATCAGCGTTTATGGTCCTCCTATGGATCTAAAATACCCCATGCTCTACATTCCACAAATGTTATCCATTCTGATCTTCTTCCTTGCATAGTCTAAGTTTTGACTTTTGGTGGTTCTGGCATTTATTTTTTCCAAAATTTGTAGTGCAATTGCAGTGATTGAATCTAAGAATTAGAGGTCTCAGGTGGGGAAGAGAAAATAAAGCCCAACTCAGCAAGATAAGCAGATAATGTCTCTCTGACCCTCTACAATTGCAGGAGAGCTTAGCTTTGTAAATTGTCTTCCCAAAGGTTATGTCTAGCAAAGGAGAATTGTATGAAACATCTTGACCACAGCGATGTTGCTGTGTCCTCTGAAGGCAGTCACTCATTGCTCGCAGCCTCTCACCCTGAGGGTTCTTTAACTCCCTGACGTGCTGCTCTGACAACATTGAAAATGACACTTTTTTTTCTTGGAAGGCGTGTACACTTAAGGGCCTGCTTAGTTGAGAAAGGAGAATGGAAGAAAAGCTCATTGCTGTTCTCCAAATGCATATAGAGTCACTAAACCTAAACTTCTGCTCAACTTCTTAGGAGTTTATGTTTCATGGAAATTAACTTTGTTTTTACACCCAGAACTGCTGCCACACTTGGAGGTGGGCCTTCCCTCCTGGCCTGGGGGCAGAATTCTCACTCTGACCCCAGGAACTCTGTGGAACAACCCCACTTATCGCAGGCAACACACTCAGGTAACTGCCACCTGCCAGGAGCCCAGCTCCACCCGGCAGCTGTAGCTCCATTCTCGCTCACAGCCTCCACTACTCTGCATATGGTTTTTAAAAATGTATTTTATTTATATATATATACACATGTATTTATTTATTTATTTGTTCTGATTAGTTATAATGATAGTAGAATGCATGTTGGCATATCACATATAAATGGAGTTTAACTTCTCATTCTTCTGGTTGAACATGATGTAGAATCACACCAGTCATGTGATCATATGTGCACATAGGGTGATAATGTCCATTCATTCCACTATCCTTCCTACCCCATACCTCTCCTCTCCCTTCACTCCTCTGTCTAATCAAAAGTCCTTCTATACTTCCCTAGCCACCTCCCCGCCACACACACACCTATTGTGAATTAACATCCACATATCAGAGAAAACATTGAAACTTTGGTTCTTTGGGATTGGCTTATTTCGCTTAGCATGATATTCTCCAGTTCCATCCATTTACTGGAAATGCCATAATTTCCTTCTTCTTTAATCTAATAATCCATTGTGCATATATAGCACAGTTTCTTTATCCATTTATCTGTTGAAGGGCACCTAGGTTGGTTCCATAGTTTCGCTATTGTGAATTGAGCTGCTATCAGTATTGATGTGACTGTGTCACTGTAGTATGCTGATTTTAAGTCCTTTGGATATAAACCAAAAAGTGGGATAACTGGGTCAAATGGTGGTTCCATTCCAAGTTTTCTAAGGAATCTCCATAGTGCTTTGCATACTGGTTGCACCAATTTTCAATCCCAACAGCAATATATGAGTGAATATTTTTCCCCACATCCTCAACAACATTTATTGTTGTGTGTATTCTCAGTACCAAAAACAAATGAACAAACAAACGAAAAACTTAAAACCCCATTTTTTGGATCCTTTGTGGGAAGATAGCTATAATAGGTGTGATACCAGGCTATGCTGTAGTCACAGGAGCCAGAGCATCTTCATGACAGAAAGGTCATTTCTTACTACTACAAAGTCTCTTCCTGGTGGCAATTTGGCATCTGGGCTGCTTTCAGCTCAACTGGATTCTACCTCCCACCACAAGGTCCTCTGGGTCACAACAGGTGAAGAACCACAGGGTGGTCACGTCCTAGTTCTTCCACACTGTAGCCTGTAAGTGACGCATGTCACCTTACCCACAGCTCACTGGTCAGAGCCGGACATGAGGCCTTGGCTGACCCAAGGCGGTTGGAAGTGTGGGGTTATTCATGGACAATTTGATGAATGCAGCTATTTCTGCCAACTGCCCCTGCCCTGCCTCACCCTCAGGCACACAAGGCTACCTAGGGGGCTGGGGGACAGTTGTCCAGAAACTTGAAGGGCAACCTGCCCTGTAAGAATCAAGCTAGGGTAGGTGGGGCTGGAAGGCCCTAGAGAGCAGCTAGACCTACTTCCTCCTTGCCCCATTTTATAGATGATTCAAGTGCAGCCCAGAGAGACTCAGGGGCTAACTCGAGGTCACGCAGCAAGTCCAAGGCAGGGCTGGCCCAGCCAGGGTCCCCAGAACCTCACAGTTCAGCATTCTTATCCTCATATCCCTTCTTGACCTGGTCCTATGGGGCAGCAGGTGCGGGGAGCTTGCAGGGGGTCACACAGCTCGAGGTTCTAGGGCCAGGACTAGGCCGGCCTCCGCCGCCTGACTCCCTTCATCCTGGGCACGAGGGCCCATTAGTCAGCCACCGACCATTATGCTGCCTTAACAACAGCTCTAGATGCGGCCAACAGGCCTGCGTGGCAGCTGCGCTGGACGGTGGCGGCGGTTGTAATTAGCAGAGAAATCAGCGAAGGAGGAATGTGAAGCTTTTATCGTCTCGCAAACCTCAGAATTGAAATAACCCTGCTAATCGTGCTCCATGTGCTTGTTAACATGACTCTAGTTAGTAAACAATGGCCTGTGTCTGTGGCTTTCTCTTCCCTTGTCTTTGGGGCTGAGAATAAGAATGAAAGCAGCTTGTCCTTAAGACGCAAGCTCTGACGGGCCAGGCACACGCCTAACTGCTTTTGGTGACACTCACCGAGGTCTCACAATTTCGAGGACACTGAGGCTGAGTGAGCCCGTGTCCTGCTGCAGTGACAGAGCGGGCCGTCTGGCTGCCGTGCTCCTCACCGCTGAGTTATGGGAACAGAGCTGGGTCTTGGCGTGAGGTAGGGATGTCTCTCCTGGCATCCTGAAGACCCCAGGGGGATGTGGAAAGAATTCAGGGAGGGGATCCATGAACTTGGCTGGGAAAAGTCACATCTTCATCTCCACTGACCTTGCGCTGGTTTGGAGTATTTCCTTACTGTGCGGAAAAGCACAGGACCAGCAGAAGTAGTAGGACTGGGATTTGTCTGGCAGAAGTCACGGGCATGTTCCTATCATAGGACAGATGTTTTCATACCTTATGAATGATATTCGCTCATCACTACTTCTGGCCACTCGATCACGTCACCTTCTACATTCAAAATAGGCACATTTATCACTGTAACACGCATTTGTTTAAAACCTCTTCGGGAGGTACTTTAATAAGTCAATCCCCTTGCAATCCTGTGTATCTGAAGCTTTAAAGGCCTGGTTCTCAGAGGGATCCCAGAGGCATCCGCAGAATGCCGAAGGTGGCCACAGTGTAAAGAACGTGGAGACCCTGCTGGAGGGCCTCCTGGGCCTTGCTCGCTGGCCCCAGGAACCATTCCACCTGCAAGCTCATGAATTAGGCCCTGGCTGGCCCCGTCCTACCTTGTCCAGAGCTGCTGGCAATTCCCGGATGTGCCACATTCACACCTCCGTGCGAGCTGCCCCATCACCTGGCTCCTTGCCACCTTTTGGGATGGAGGAAGTGTGGTGCCTCCCTGTCCCTCAGGGAGAAGCCTCCCCGGCTACCCAGTCTGGGTGAGGTGGTCTCTAGTGCTTTCCCGGGGTGAGCCCCAGAATGGCATCTGTCCCGGGAGGCTGGCCTAGAGAGCAGTGCAGGGTGATGGAGACGCAGGCTTCCGGGACGATGCGGTGCTGGGACACCCGGCCACCCTCTCTGCATTCTCCTCCGGATGAGGCTGTGGGCCCGTGAGTGTGCGGGATTAGCCTTATGAATCTGGAATGTCAGCGAACAGTCTCTGAAACATTCAGACTGCCAGGGCAGGGGTTGGGTTGGTGTCACGAACCTTCTGCAAGAAAGGGCAGTGTCATCTCTGGAGAAGGACCCGCCTGTGTGCAGGAGGTGGGGCTGCCTACACCCCAGGGGCTGGGGACGAACAAACCAATGCGGCACCTGCCTCCGCTCTGGGTGGCAGGTGGGTGCCATCCACAGTGTGTGTGCCGCATGCCAGTGACTTTCTGCCACCCCTCAGCTCAGAGAGGTGCTGCCAGCATCCACTTGCCCTGCTGGCTGCAGGCACCATTCCAAGCTCACTGCACGCAAGACCCGCTTAATCTTCACGAGCTCCCCGGAGGTGGCGCTGTGCGTGGAAACTGAGGCAGGGAGGGCTCCCTGCTGGGCCCAAGGTCCTCCGGTGGTGGAGCCAGGAGGGCAATCCCAGGCTCCGACTCTGGAGCCCGCACTCTGCACGCCAGCCCTGTCGGCTCGGGTGTGAGAAGCACGCTCCGGAAGGTCTTGTATAATTCAGAAACCTGCGTGATTTAGGACAGATCCTGACCAACTTCGGTAGGTGCTTCTGTTTATCAGTGGAAGTGGTGTCTGTGCGGGGGGCGGCAGACACAGCTGGCAATTCACCGGTTGACGGCTTCAGCATTCTTCATGCTTAAAAACAATGTTAGGGAAACATTATTTCAAATTTTGCATATAAAGTGAGACTTTATTAATATCTTTATATCACAGTGTCAAATCCACATGATGCAAATTCTCATAAAACATGGAGACGCTTATTGCCGGGCAACTTGAATTTTCATCTCTCTGGGGAGGCTAGACCGTGAGCCGCTGCATGGAAGGCTCGTCTCTGCTCTGGTGTGTCCCCTGTGCCTAGCACAGTGCCTGCACCTGCTCAGAAGGGCGGTGGTGAACTGGATCCCACCTGCAGCAAAGGTTTGGTTGGTGGCCACGTGGGAGGGGGAGGGCTCCCTGAGGCTCGGACCTCTGAGTAGTTCTGTTCATCCTGGGTTTGCAACGCCTTCTTTTCCTCTCAAAAAGGAAAGACGGCTGGGCGTGGTGGCAGCCTGTAATCCCAGAGGCTTGGGAGGCTGAGGCAGGAGTATCGAGAGCTCAAGGCCAAACTCAGCAAAAGTGGGCACTAAGCCCAAAATAGGTCTGGGGATGTGGCTCAGTGATCGAACCCCCCTGAGTTCAATCCCCAGAACCAAAAAAAGAAAAAAGAAAAAAGAAAGGGAGGCTCTGGTGACCGATAAGGACAGAGGGGCAGGGGCAGGGCAGCAATGAGGGATGAGCCCAGGATGAGAGGTCCGTATTGAAGAACCGTGTTCGGGGCACGGAACTGACTTGCTCAGGAAAGGTCAGGGCGTTGGTCTGCCAGCGGGGAAACCAATTCTGGTTCACTTAACAGAAAGGGGGCTCAGTTGAAGGTTCACACAGCCCCCGGTAGGAAACGAGGCTGGGAGGGGAGTCTCAGGACTAGAGGAGCCACGGGGCTACCCCGCAGCAGCGTGGCCAGGAGGCTGCAGCAGAGGTGACACTAGGGGTTTCCTAACAGGAAGGCTGGGCGCTGACTGGCAGGGGTGTGGGTGCTGGTGCCAGAGGGGACGGGGTGTCCCTCCTGCAGAGGTAAATGGTCAGCCTGGAGGGACAGTGAGGTTACTTACTTTCTCCTCCTATGTCCCCTTGAGGGAACTGAGGCCTGGCCAGTGGCAGTGATCCGAGAGAACAGAGCCCTCTCTCTGGGAGCTTCCCCTGAGGGCGCAGAATGTCTCAGAGCTTTAAAGGCCTTCAAAGCCTCAGTCTCTGTCACGCTGGGTCCACGCATCTGGAGTGGCCTCTCTCCCACTCTTCCCAATTCTCTCTTAACCCAGAGAACCTGAGACCCGGAGTAGCACTGGGAGGTGCAGGGACAGAATCCTGATCACCTCTAGTGGGGCTGGCTCCATGACCTTGGGGTGGGCGAGGGCTGGGGGACAGAGTCCTGTGGCCCAGCCCAGCCCAGCCCAGCCTGCCCGGCTCCTAGGTGAGCAGGAATTAAGATGGGAGGGGCGCCCTGAGGGCAAATTAGGAGAGAAGATATTCTGGAAGTGTGTGAACCCTGGGCTGGTACTGGAGGGGCATTTTTATGTCCTTCCGTGGGCCACCAGTGTGTGAATATATGAACCCAGGTAATTTTTCAGCCAGGAGGATATGGCTACTGCCTGCTCTTTTCGATTCACTGGGCTTTATCCATGGACTTTTGCTGCTCCGCAGCCTCTTGCCTCATGGCCCAAAGTGGCTGCTCCAGTGCTAGTCATCACATCAACATTGTACCCCACAGGAAGGAAAAAACAGTGGAGGAGGAGCCCCTACTCCTTTTTTAAGGACACTTGGGACATTAAGGTCAACTGAGCACCTACGATGTGCCAGGACTTTGACTTATGGGATCTCAGTTAGTCCAATACTTACCCCAACGTCACCAGGCAGTTTTGGTGGCCCAGTGTCACAGGCAAGGAAGCCACGGCTCAGGCACCGTAACCACCAGGGTGCTGAAGGTGCTTGGCTGGCTTCGCAGTGGAGGCCGAGCTGGCACAGGACTCTGGCTGGCCAGTCCTCAGGTGGATCCCAGGTTCTGCCTGTCCGTGGAGAAGGCCGTGGGGAGCAAGCGAGGGAGGGAGGAGACTCTTCTCATCTGCACAGAGACCAACCCCTCTGACTCCCCAGAGGGAACACAGACAATCCTCTTCTGAGATTAGTCATCAGTCGGTCCCCTGCCTGGGGCTGAGTTCTTGCCAGAAATATCAGCCAGGGCTCCTAAGAGGACGGAGTCAGCAGGGGACCCCTCTCTCCTTATCGAGGGCCTGTGCCAAGCCCGCAGCCCCATCTGCATTTCTGCAGTGCTGCTACTGCCCCGTCGGTGCTCAGATCGGGAGCTGGTCCAGCTGCTTCCAGGACAGAGACTGCTGTGCATTTTCTTCTTCTTTGTAAGAGTCCTGCATGTGACCACCCAGAATAAAGACACTGTTTCCTAGCTTCCCTTGCAACTAGGCATGGCCCTATGAGCAAGCTCTGGACACTGGGATAGAAGCAGAAATGGTAGGCACAGCTTCCAGGACGTGTCCTCAGAGAAGGGGGCCAGGGAGTCCTCAATTGCTTTTTTTTCCTTTCTGCTGGGTACAAGGTGGATGTAATGACTAGCCCTGGAGCAGCCACTTTGGGCCATGAGGTGCACCTAGGAAAGAGGCTGTGGAGCAGTAACGGCAATGAGCCTGAAGGGTCCCTGACCCCAGGGGCACTGGAACAACGCTGGACCCTCACCTGCGAAGCTAGGACTGGACCCAGATCTGAATTATATAGCCCCTTCCTTGCTGTGTGACCTGGTTCTGCCCCTGTGGACCCTGCTGGCAGTTGACAATGACAGCGGCACATGCGAGCACCTCCTGCTCAGGGAGTAAGGGGGAGTGGGCAACTGGGGGGCTTCAGTTCTAGGGGGACAGACAAGAGGAGGGCGGGGCCTCCGTCCTGAACACTGTGGAGAAGGAGGTTGGTGCAGTGACCGGGAAGGCCTCGGGGCAGGGCAGCTCCTGCCAATCCCCTTGGGCAGGTGGCTTTCTCTGAACCTGTAAGACAGGCAGCTGCTTCCCAGGGAGCTTTGAGAAGCAGAGGCCCCGCAAGCCTGGGGCTGTGGAGGCTGGTGCCCGCGAGTGGCAGCGAGGGTTTTGTCGTTGGTTTAAGAGGCCAGAGCAGAGATTCTCTAGCTGCAAGCTGACCCCACAGGTCAGGCCCCTCTCTAAGCAATGGCCAGGGCAGTAGTGGGCTGACCCCTCAGAATGGCGGGGACAGGAGCCCAGGTGAGGTGTCGGGAGGGGCTCCTGTGAAGGGGACATGGAGAGCTGGGCGGGGCCAGAGCCCCCGGAGCCCGGCTCTGCCCCCGTTTGTGAGCAACCCCACTGAAGTCAAAGGGCACTGGGCAGTTAGAGGAGCAGAGACCAGAGCCAGCAGCCTGCCCTGCAGCCCTGGGAGTGCTTTCTGGAAGCCACGCCCTCCCCTCTCTTTCCTGGAAGCCTGGGATCCCTGGTCAGGATGCTAATGGAGGGAAGGGGGGCCGCAGAGCCAGAGAAACACAGGGGACTGGCAGCCAGTGGCTAATTAAAGGCTCCATGTCAAAGAGGAATGCCAAGTAGGTAATTTCCATGCCATTTGAATAATGGGAAAAACGTTCACCATTTCTGCAGTTTGCTTGCTGAATAGAGAGAGGGGAAGAGAGGAAAGGGAGGGGAGAAGGTGGTGGTCAGAGGGCCCAGCCCGCTGCTGAGGCTGGAGGCGGGCGGAGCTGGCGGACTTGCTCTAAGGCGGGAGGTGGAAGGCAGAAGGAGCCATCCCTTCAGCTGGGAAGGTCCCTGGAACCTGGGCCGGGGGAGAGGGCGGCCACGCAGGATGGCCTCGCTGTGAGGTCCCGATCTGAGGAGGGCCCTCCTGTGAGCACGGACTGCAAGGCCCCTGCTCCCCTGCCTCCCAGGACAGCAGGGTGATGATGACAGCGACCATGATTCCAGGTGAAACCTGAGCGCCTCCGAGCGCCAGTCAGTGGCTCACAGCTGCATTTGTTCATCTCTTCACTCGTTAATCTAGCAAAGCACTATGTTGGGGACAGGTGGTGTGCCAGGCCCAGGCCCACGTGACAGAGACCGGAGGATGAGTCCCACGTGACCACAGGGAGAGCCTGAGCAGAGCCCCCTGTTGTGCCCAAAGGCTCGAGACCCCGCAAAGACCACCAGAGACCACGATCAATGCAAGCAACAAAGAGTCATTTATTAGCAAGCTCAAACCTGGTCCTCTGCATCCTCGAAAACCGGTGACACTAAGAGCCCTCGTTAGCAGGGTTTATATAATGAAAGGCAAGCAGTTATACAGTGTTCTTCCTAATTGGTTAACATATACAATTGTAAAGCATGTTATCTTAAGTTCTGAGTCGCCCTGACCTCCGAGAGGAGGGTTGGAGAGGAGGGTTGTCCTTAGCAAGGTTCGTTCTTGGGTCAGCTCCCCTGGCCTTCACAGATAAGATGAGAGAGGTCTGTGTTTATACATTCTTTACTACTTTTACGAGCAGGGCTGAGGGCAATTTGGGGAAGCCTTTGTTTACGCAGGTGCGGGCTCCCTCTATCTTTCATTCCCCCCTCCCCAAGAGCATTTAGAGAGCCAATCTTGGGTCTCTATTGTTTTAACCCTTGCTGCTGTTTCACGGGCTGATATTGGGCCCTTAGCACCATTAGCTGTACTGTATTTATTCTATCCTTAACAAAAGCAATTAACTTATTGACTATACAAGGTCCTATAGTTAAAGCTAGTAGCAACAATAATAGGGGTCCCACTATAGCGGACACCAGAGTAGTTAACCAAGGGGAAAAATTGAACCAGGATTCAAACCAGCTCTGACTAGCTTCCCGTTCTTTCTTTCTGTTTGCTAGTCCTTCTCTGACTTTTGCCATGTTATCCTTGATTATCCCAGAGTGATCTATATAAAAACAACATTCTTCTCCTAGGGCCACACATAGGCCTCCTTGTTGTAAGAATATTAAGTCCAAACCTCTTCTGTTTTGTAAGACCACTTCAGCTAGGGAAGTTAAAGATTGTTCTAAATGAGAGATTGAATCTTCCAAACGCTCCATGTCTGCATCTATTGCTGCTCTTAGATTGGAGTAATGTCGGTTCTGAGTAACTAAGGAAGCTACTTCAGTTCCTAACCCTCCCAAGCTAGCCCTGAGCAGCAGACTAAGAGTTAGCGTGGTAATAGGTTCCCGTTTTTGTCGAATGGGGTTCCGTTTCAGGCTCCATCCTTGTTCAATCATAGTCATAAAACTTCGGTGCCCATGGTAAATTAGCCGCGGAACCAATCTGACTAGAACACAATAATCCTTTGACTGTTTTAACACACTCCAGTGGACGCAGGGGGTGAGTCCAGAGGAGCAAGCCCACCAGGTATCATTGTGGGGGATTATAAAAGAGTTTTCTTCCTCCGGTTGGATTTCCCATGTCGAACGACAGAGGGACCGGCTGGCATAAGGCACTGCTCCTAAACAGAGCCCTTGCCCTGACACCTGCTCTAGGGTTAGGGACTGTGTAGATCGCCAGCGGCAATCCTGGAGCTTGGTGGAGATAGCAACATACGCTTGCACTGCTACTCCCTCATAATAGGGGGGAACAGTGTCATAGCAGAGCCAGCAGGACCTAGTCAAATTAGGATAGGTGGCATTGAGCACCAGGAAGGACCAAGACAAAAGGCTCAGAAGGGGATGAGCTTCCGTTTGAATTGGATCCACAATTGACTGTTCATGGGGTTGTTTAGTCCTTAAGTAGGGGGCACTTAAGGAGTGGGTGGTCGGTTGTGGGGTATTTGGGAGGCTAGTAACTAATTTAATAATTTTTGGACCTCGGGTGGGGGGGATAACCAGAACTCTTTGGGCTGGAGGGCGTAAAATTGGGTTAGGCCCTAATTGCTGGGTGAAAAACTTTATAATCATCCGAACAGTGAACACTACCCCCAAATCAGGTCCCTCAGCATAGAGGCGTAATCCCCATGATCGGGTTCTTATCCATTGTTTATCCCGCTTTCCCTTATCGGTGAAGGTGATGGAGAGGGGGTTACACCTATTGTTACATGAAACGGGTTTTTTTCCTCGCTTGACTTCAATTAAGTCACGAGAGGCTTTTATCCAATAAGCCTGCCCTGTAGTTTCACATCCCCATTTAGCACAGAAATAAGATTCTTCCCCTCCACATTCTTTCTGGTGAGAATACCCAGGACACACGTAGAAGGGGAGACGCTGAAGTTCCTCCCTCCCACGGGTATAAGCACAGTTAAATTTCCTTGTTCTCCCACTAACTGTATCTGTAAGGGCCCGCTTACTTAGGTGTAATTCTTCATTAACACTAATAGTGCCTGTTCCCACCGAAAAAGCCCCATTTGCTAAGGTGCAAAGGTCTACTTGCAGTTCAGGCCACCATGTCCATAAAGGGTGGTGTTCAGTCACAGTTAGGCTGGGAACTTTTGCCGTTGGGTTTGATATCTCCCAGGTGATTTCATAAGGCTGATATGGGCTCAAGTTGGTGGCTCCAAAAACTGGAGCCACAGCTGTGGTTGTGGCCAGAACGGAAGAACAAAGCAAAAGCAAGAACATAGTCACAGTCTGTGGCAGCGAAGCTTGATCTTTAGCGGGTTGTCCTTAGACCTGTCCACTCTCCAGGCAGAGTCGTCTAGGGCAGGAAGCACGATGTCAGAAAGGGGTTCAGTCAACTTGGCGTGGGTGTGATGAATCCAGGAGGCGACGCCGTCGACTTTGAGAGTGGTGGGTGTAGTCAAAATGACCATGTAGGGGCCCTTCCACCGTGGCTCCAAGTTACTCTGTCGATGTCGCTTCACTAGGACCCAATCACCCGGGTGGAAGTTGTGAGGAACAGGAGGCGGGCCTGACTCGGACAGGCTTTTGAGCTTAGGCCAAACTTCTCTGTGGGCCCTCTGCAGGGCCTGGAGGGAAGATAAAAGTTCAAAATCATCTACATTTTCTTCTTTTAAGAGCCATTCAGTCAGATCAGGGAGTATTGGAGGTGGAGTCCCAAACATGATTTCATAAGGGGTGAGTCCCATCTTATAGGGAGAATTACGCACCCAATATAAGGCATAGGGAAGGAGAGCCACCCAGTTACCGCCAGTCTCCAGGGTTAATTTGGTTAAGGTCTCTTTTAAAGTTCTGTTCATTCTTTCTACCTGTCCTGAGCTTTGGGGTCGATAAGCACAATGCAGTTTCCAATTTGCCCCAAGTACTGAAGCCAGCCCCTGACTTACCTGTGAAGTAAATGCTGGCCCGTTGTCAGGCCCTATCATCACGGGAAATCCATACCTTGGCAGGAGGTCCTCTAAAATCTTTTTAGCCACTATCTGCGCCGTTTCCCGCTTGGTGGGAAATGCTTCGACCCATCCTGAAAAAAGTATCTACAAACACTAATAGATATTTATACCCATACCTTCCAGGTTTTACTTCAGTGAAATCAGCTTCCCAATAAGCCCCTGGCCTATCCCCCCTTAATCTATTTCCTGATTCCCACTTGCTATATCCTGCATTTGTTAACTTACAAACCCTGCAACTTTTGACGATCTGTTCTATCTTATTTTGCACACCTTTAATTCTAATTCCTGCTTGCAGCATCAAGTCCTGTAATTTTCTTGACCCCATGTGGGTGGTCTGGTGGAGCCTGCGCAACACTTACTGCCCCATCAGTTCTGGAAGTATTATCCGGTTTTCAGAGTCTTTCCACCATCCATCTAAGCATTGGGCTAGTGGTTGCTGGTGAATCCATGATAAGTCCTCTTCCGTGTAGGTTGGGTCTTTTGGGAGGGTTCGTGGGCCAGAGTCTGGGAGTTGAGCAACCGTGATCAAGTCTCTCTGGAGGGTTATTTCACGTGCCACCTTATCTGCTAAACAGTTGCCCCTGGATATTGGATCAGATGGTTTTTGATGCCCAGGGCAATGTACGATAGCCAATTTCTTGGGTAACCAGAGGGCATCTATCAGGGACACAATTTCTTCCTTGTTTTTAATAGATTTCCCTTCTGCGGTTAGCATTCCCCTCTCCCTGTAAATAGCCCCATGAATATGGGCAGTTGCAAAGGCAAAATGTCCGTGTATACAGTCAATTTTTTGTCTTTTCCCATCGTTAGAGCCTTAGTCATGGCTATCAGTTCTGCCTTCTGGGCAGAGGTGCCTATTGGTAGGGGCTCAGCCCAAATCACCTCTGTCTCAGTCACTACTGCTGCACCCGCATACCTTTGACCCTGATGTAGAAAGCTGCTCCCATCTGTGAACCATACTGCACTACATCGAGCAGCGGATGATCTTGCAGATCTTCTCTAAGCCCATGAACCTGGGCTAGGATTTCCAAGCAGTCATGTATGGGTGTGTCCAGGTCAGGGTCAGGAAGCAGTGTAGCAGGGTTGAGAGCTGAGGGTGCCTGAAAAATAATCCTGAGAGGATTAAGCAATAGGCTCTGAAAATGTGTGAGCCGAGCATTACTGAGCCATCGATCTGGAGGTTGTCTCAGGATTCCTTCAATAGCATGTGGAGTGATCACATGTAATTATTGTCCCATAGTCAATTTATCAGCATCTTTTACCATTAGGGCTGTGGCGGCGATCATACGTAGGCATGGGGGCCAGCCGGCAGCCACCGGATCCAGTTTTTTTGACAGGTATGCTATTGGTCTCCTCCAGGGGCCTAGGTATTGAGTCAAGACTCCTTTTGCTATCCCTTTACTTTCATGTATATAGAGAAAGAACGGTTTAACGACATCGGGAAGTCCCAGGGCTGGGGCTGACAAGAGGGCATCCTTGATTTGTTGGATGCTGTATCTGCTTCTATTGTCCAATTGAAAGGCTGCTTGTCTTTTGTGCCCTCATACAGTGGTTTGGCTAATTCCGCAAACCCAGAATCCAGAGTCGACAGAAGCCAGCCAACCCGAGGGATTCCCTTACTTGGCGTGGAGACTGGGGTTTGGGGATTCTTAGAACAGTCTCTTTGCGGGCTTGGGTCAACCATCATTTACCTCCCCTTAGGAGATAGCCCAAGTATGTTACCTCAGGTCTGTAGATTTGAGCTTTCTTTGCTGACGCCCAATATCCCAAGGTGCCCAGTGTCTGGAGTAAATTTTCTGTTCCTTGGATACATTCATCCCAGTTTTCTGCAGCTATAAGGAGATCATCTACATATTGTAACAAAGTTAGGTTGGGATGATTTTGCCTGAACTCACCCAAGTCCTCATGTAGAGCTTTGTCAAACAAGGTGGGAGAATTTTTGAATCCCTGGGGCAATCTCGTCCAGGTAAGTTGTCCATTGATACCTTCATCAATGTCTGTCCATTCAAAGGCAAATAGCTCTTGGCTCTTTGGAGCTAGAGGCAAGCTGAAAAAGGCATCTTTTAAATCCAGCACCGTATACCATTGTCTGTAAGGAGGAAGCGCACTCAGAAGTGTATACGGATTAGGCACAGTAGGGTGTATATCCGCCACACTTTTGTTTACTTCTCTTAGGTCCTGAACTGGGCGGTACTCGTTGGGCTTCCGTATTGGAAGCAGGGGGGTGTTCCATGCCGATCGGCAAGGTCATAGTACTCCTTGGTTCAGCAGTCGCCTGATATGGGGGGTTATTCCTGTTCAAGCTTCCCTGGTCACGGGGTATTGTTTAACCCTAATGGGGTTAGCTCCTGGTTTTATTTCTATATAGAGGGCGGGCCGATGTTTAGTTAACCCAATTCCCCCAGTCTCTGCCCAAGCATCTGGGAACCGCCGTACCCAGTCTTCAATGTTTTTATCAGGGGATTGAGGCTTCTGGTGTAACCGATATTCATCCTCCAAAGTAAGAGTTAGCATAGGTAACAATTTTCCTTGCCCATCGGTTACCTGGGCACCTTCGGGGTGAAAATGAATTTGGGCCCCAATTTTGGTTAATAAATCTCTTCCCAACAAGGGATAGGGGCTGTCGGGTATGACTAAGAACGAGTGGGACACTTTTCCTGTTCCCAAGTCTACTGTTCTTTTGGTTGTCTAAGGGCACTTTTTAATCCCCGTAGCCCCTTGCACCCATGAGGTGCTTGTTGATATCTTTCCTTGAGGGTCAGTCAAAGCTGAATATTGAGCTCCTGTATCCACCAAAAACTGCACTGGAGTTCCCTCCACTTTCAGAGTTACCCTAGGTTTGGGGAGGGGTTCCGAACCCCGTCGCCCCTAATCGTGCATTTCCTCTTGGGTGACCAGGACCGATGGTCTCCTAGTTGTCCATTTACCATCTCTGGTTCTATGGTTTCTTTTTTTAGGGCAATCTTTAACCCAATGGCCTTCCTCCTTACAGTAGGCGCACTGATTCTGACCCAGATCATGCACTCTGGAGTTCCCAGGTGGTGGTCGATTACTTGGGAGTCTGTTTCCTTCTTTTTCTGCTCTCCCTCCATGCACTGCTACTGCTAATGCTTTGGTTATTTCCCTAGTAGCCCTAAGCTGCTTTTCCTCTGGTGCATCTCTGTTATTGAATACCCACTGGGCTATTCTCATTAAGTCTTGAATACTTTTCCCTTTTAAATTCTCTATTCTTTGTAACTTACGCCTATGTCCGGTGCTGCCTGGTTAACAAAGCTCATTACTACTGCTGCCTGATTCTTGGGGGACTCTGGATTCATAGGAGTATACTGTCTAAATGCCTCCATTAATCTTTCTAAATAAGCTGAGGGTGATTCCTGTCTTTCTTGCATGACTGAATACACCTTGGCCAAATTAGTGGGTTTACGAGCTGCTGCCTGGAGACCCCCCATTAGAGTCTGGCGATAAACCCGGAGTCTCTCCCTACCTTCAGCCGTATTGTAGTCCCATTCATCTTGTGGAGGCCTGGACAAGGGGAAAGAAGCATTAATTAAGTCAGGGTTTACAGTGGGTTGTCCGTCGTCCCCTGGGACTAATTTTCTGGCTTCCATCTGGATTCTTTCACACTCCTCAGTTGTGAACAGAATCCGGAGTAGCTGCTGACAGTCATCCCAAGTAGGTTGATGAGTGAACATGACGCTATCTAAAAGGGAAATCAAGTCTTTAGGGTTGTCGGAAAACTTAGCATTTTGATTTTTCCAATTATATAAATCACTTGTAGAGAAGGGCCAATATTGAAGCCGGGGATTGCCAGCATTGTCTGGCGGCCCAGTTTCTCGGAGCGGCAGAGCGACCGTGGAATCTGGAGCTTCTGGTCGGGAGGGGCCGGCTGCCCGCTGGGCTCGGCCCGCGTTCTCCTCGCCAGCCCTCCCGAGCCAGTTCTTTCTTTTTCATTTCTGGCTGCGGCAGCTTCTCTCTCTTCTGCAGCCTCCGGTCCTGGGTCCTGAGGAGGAATAGGGGCTTGCATATAAGGAGGGGGGTTAACAAGAAGGGGGTCTGGATCTTCCTCCGGGAGAATAGGGTGGGGAGCTGTGGGCTTTTCTGACGAATCTAACTTCTTTAGGGCAAGCATCTTAGTTGTGGGGGAGGGCGGCGGCAGTAGGAAGGGAGAAAGCCAGGTTGGAGGGTTATTATCTAACAAGTTTTCCCAGGTTAAAATGTAGGGAATTTGATCTGGGTGGCCAATTTTCCCTGATTGGAAGATTTTATCTTTGACCTTTTGGATAGTTGGGAGGTGGAAGTTTCCCTCTGGGGGCCATCCCACTTGGAAGGTGGGCCAATCCGACCTGCAAAAGGTTACAAGTTTTCTTTTACTGATTTCAACTGACAAATTACGTGCTCTGGCTTGAACCTCCTTAAAATGGCTGACCACGATAGCCAAAGGGGTACTTTGAGTTTGGCCCATCTCTACAACAATTAGATATCAACTATCGAGAGGAGGAGAGATGTAAAGGTTAGATAAAAAAGAAACTGGGCCAGACGACGCCGATGTGGGTTGGAAATGTCACAGCAGAGAGCCGCCGCTGGTCATCTATCCGGTTGAAAACCTGTTTCCTGTATAATTCCAAAAGGATGAAATGAATTTGACCATTGATTAGTATTGCTCCCTTCTATCAGGAGATCTATAGACCCGTTTTCCTCCAGATTGGAGATGAGAAATTTAAGAGTGAGGAACGGTGGGAATTATAACAGACTAACACAATGAAGAACTTAATAGAAGGCAAGAGTAAAGACCATATAGTACAATACACAAACAGACAGACACGTAGCGCGCTAAATCAAAAATTGGCTAGCTGGTACTTTGTCAACAAAAACAAACAATTTCCGATTGTGACAAAGAGTTGCTCAGATGCAACACAAAGGCTGCCCAGATGGGACAAAGAGTTACCCAGATGCGACAAAATTTTGTCTGTTGGGGTCCTATAGCGTGTCCACCAGGAATATGCCAGCCCAGAACCAGAATCTGCAGGCAATCCAGACCAGAAAACACACGACAATGCTTTACTCACCAGCCGAAGGTGTCACTTATGACTCTATGATCAGGTGTCTGGGTGGGCTTGGGGCATCCCGGACAAGCCCCCATATATTGTGCCGAAGGCTCGAGACTCCGCAAAGACCACCAGAGACCAAGATCAATGCAAGCAACAAAGAGTCATTTATTAGCAAGCTCGAACCTGGTCCTCTGCATCCTCGAAAACCGGTGACGCTAAAGGCCCCGAGTCCTCGTTAGCAGGGTTTATATAATGAAAGGCAAGCAGTTATACAGTGTTCTTCCTAATTGGTTAACATATACAATTGTAAAGCATGTTATCTTAAGTTCTGAGTCGCCCTGACCTCCGAGAGGAGGGTTGTCGTTAGCAAGGTTCGTTCTTGGGTCAGCCCCCCTGGCCTTCACAGATAAGATGAGAGAGGTCTGTGTTTATACATTCTTTACTACTTTTACGAGCGGGGCTGAGGGCAATTTGGGGAAGCCTGTGTTTATGCAGGTGCGGGCTCCCTCTATCTTTCACCCCCTCGCCAGACGCTGTGGGAGCGGGCGGGGGTCCCAGGTGGGTGCTCCCAGAGGCCTTCCGCTGAGCCAGTCAGGGGACTAAATGGAGCAGCATATTCCAGGCCAAGGGAACAGTGTCTGCAGAGACGTGGTGTCCCTGGAGGGGTTTTCTTGCTCAGGCCATGGTGAGAGCCCAATGGGAGAGGATGGTAGGGTCGTGGAGGGGTGGAGGCCACGGGGCCTCAGATGCAGAACCTGAACAGATGGCAGAGGGCCTCGTGGGCTTGGTCTTCAGGCTAAAGGGCCATCGGGTGTGGCTGAGGAGGAGCAGATGGGCATTGGTCACTCCATGTCCATGGCTACTCCTGTCTCTTTGGAGCCACCGTGAGGACCCAGCCTCCCTCCCCAGCCTCCCCAGGGCCTCCCAAGAACAGGAAGCTGCCTGTGGGGTGGAGAGTGCCTGGAGCTCTGCCCCCCGCCTCCATTGCGCCTTCTCCTTCCTGGATTTCCATGCTTTGACCTCTGGGCCTTGCTGACCCTGGGGAAGCCGCCCTCTCAGGGCTGCCAATCCCTGGGGCCTGTTGTATGGAGACCACCCCTTCCAGAGCCCGGAGGCCACAGATTCTTGTCTGGGGCCCTCATACTCTAGGCCACTGATCCTCCCTTTCACCAGGCCCCAGCCCCGGACAACTAGAGACACCCTACCCAGCAGAACCCACTAAAGTGACCACCTGGCCAGTCCCAGCCTGCTCCCCCCACTCACTCCTTCCTGTGGAGGCCATTGTCAAGGCTCCTGCCCAGTGTCCCTCTCCGTCCCTCTGCCTCCTGAGTGACCCTGCTGCAGCCCAGTGTGGCCCTGCATGGTGTGGTGTGTCCCCCCCCAGGACCGTGAGTGGCAGACTGTCTTCAGTGGCAGTCCTGCCACACTGATCATGAGGACACTGCCTGTGTCCCTTACCTACTGGTGTTCGACGAGCTCCCCCAGGCTCAGTGGTTAGAACAAGAAGAGTCACCGCCTCTCGTGACTTCTTCAGGTGCGGCATCGGGCAGCCCAGCAGGAGCCTCTGGCTCGGAACTTCTTGGGAAGCGGGTGCTGCCCGGGCATCTGAAGGTGTGACGAGGGCTGCCAATCTGCCCCAGGACGCCGCTTTCCGAGATGCCTCACCCGCGTGCCTGGCACGGTGGTGCCCGCGGGGTAAGGAGCCTCAGGTCTCTGCTGTGGGGACAGCACAGAGGGCTGCTTGCGTGTCCCCACAACACGGTGTCTGCTTTCCCCAGAGTGCACAGGACAGAACAAAGGGAGGCAGCAGAGTCCTCAGTGACCTAGCCCCGAAGTCACACGCCTGCAGTGTCCCCTGGGTGCCACGTCTTGGGGGAGAACCACGCAGGGGCATGAACTGCAGGAGGCTGGTCGCTGGGGGCCACCAGTGGAGCTGGAAGCCACAGCCCTCCCCCCGGGGAAGAGCAAGCAGAGCGGCCCTGCAGCAGGACCCCGAGCCCAGGCGGCCTCCCCGCCCAACAGGGCAGGGCTTCCCAGGTCCCCAGGCACGGCATCCTCCCCGTGCTCTGCCCCGTTGGAGGGGGAGGAACGTGCTCTGCTCCCAGCCTCCGAGGGGCTGGTCCCGAGAAGGCAGAACATGGCTTCCCCGTCTCACCCTTAATCCTGCTTCTCCACATGGCCGGGCAATCAGGTTTCCCAGAGCTCTTTGCAGCAACCATTTGCATGACCACCAAATAAGCGCCCCTCTTTCCTCTCAGCTCGCTCTGGGCCCTCAGGTTCCACCTGGCCTGGTGTGGGGCTTCCCTCTCCTGCGCCCGCGGCCACCTTTCTCCCTGGATGGCCGGAGCAGGACGCGGCCCTGGGGAGACCCGCGTGTTTCCCCACACTGACCAGGGCTGTCCAGGCCAGCTCTTCTTCTGCTTCCTTCTTGGGTGAGGGTGAGGGACTCGGGGTGTCAGAGCCAAGGGTGTCTTGCGCCGTGTGGTGGAACCCCTACATTTGGCAGATCAGGCTCAGAAAGAGACAGTGAGAGCCTGTTTAATCAGCTCTTTCACTGCTGGGACTGAATCACGCGACCAGCACAATTGTGGAGGAGGAAAGGTTTATTCAGAGTCTCAACCTCTAGAAGGCCGGCTCCATTCCTTGGGACTTGAGGTGAGGCTGGACATCATGGTGGGAGAGGGTGGCAGAGGGAAGCAGCTGGCGTCATCAGGAAGCAGGGGGTGACTCCAGCCTCCAGATACAAAATGTATGACCCCAAACGAGGCCACAGTCCCCACCCCCTCCAGCCACACCCCACTGCTTCAGTTAATCCCACCAGGGATCAATCCCTTGGTTGGGTTTAGACTCTTACAACCCAATCATTTCTCCTCGGAACCTTCCGCAATGTCCCACATGTGAGCTTTTGGGGGACACCTCACATCCAAACCATAACAGAGCCCAAGATCACACAGCAATCTGGTGACAGAAATGCTGGGCCGACGAGGACCAGGTCTCCCGACCCCCATGCAGGGCTTTTGTCGGCGCAGCTGGACATGCTCAGGAGCTGCCCCGACCGTGGGTGTTTCCAGATGGGTCCGGAGCCAGGGAGACGTGCAGAGAATGGCGGGGAGGGGACGCGTGAGTGTGGACTGGCCAGATGCCACTTGCTCTGGCAGCGAGTGTGTGTGCGTGCGTGTGCGACGTGTGCAGAGGAAGCGCAAGAATCAGAGCGCTGAGACTCGTGTGCTCAGGGAGGAAGAGCGGGCGAGCAACGATCAGAGGGCGAGTGCAGAGTGATCCGGACACTGGCCCTGGGGCCTCCAGGTGCCGGCAGGTTGGTGGACACAGAAATGGGCCCAGGCAGGGAGGGCCAGGAAGGCCCGGAGCTGCCCCCAGCCGCTCCTGCCCGGCTGCCCACGTCCCCCGGCTCACAGCAGGAGGAGGCCCTGGTCCTCTGGCCAGTGCTTTCTCCTTGGCCAGCTTACAGGTGTCCTCCCTGGGTCCCCTTCTGGCCGTCACTTCCCTCACTGCCAGATGGAGGAGGCTGGAGCTGGCCACCGAGTATGGCCAGGTTGACTCAGTCACCTCTAAGTCTTTATTTGTGGCTCTCTCCCAAGATTGTCCTCCGTGCTGAGCTCAGAAAGGTAGACCTGTGTTGATCTTGGCTCGAGTGAACCTTAACTCCATTTAAAAACGGAAATCTTGGGAGGTAGCTCAGTTGGTAGAGTGATTGCCTTGCATACAACAAGGCCCTGGGTTCAATCCTCAGCACCACAAAAAAAAAAAAAAAAAAAAAAACAGAAATCTGTCGGCATTGGGAACCCTCTCCAGGACCCCATCTGTCAGCGTTGGGAACCCTCTCCAGGACCCCATCTGTCAGCGTTGGGAACCCTCTCCAGGACCCCATCTGTCGGCATTGGGAACCCTCTCCAGGGACCGCATCTGTTGGCATTGGGAACCCTCTCCAGGACCCCATCTGTGGGCGTTGGGAACCCTCTCCAGGACCCCATCTGTGGGCGTTGGGAACCCTCTCCAGGACCCCATCTGTGGGCGTTGGGAACCCTCTCCAGGACCCCATCTGTGGGCGTTGGGAACCCTCTCCAGGACCCCATCTGTGGGCGTTGGGAACCCTCTCCAGGACCCCATCTGTGGGCGTTGGGAACCCTCTCCAGGACCCCATCTGTGGGCGTTGGGAACCCTCTCCAGGACCCCATCTGTGGGCGTTGGGAACCCTCTCCAGGACCCCATCTGTGGGTGTTGGGAACCCTCTCCAGGACCCCATCTGTGGGTGTTGGGAACCCTCTCCAGGACCCCATCTGTCGGCGTTGGGAACAACTCTCCAGGACCCCAGAGTGCACGGCTCCTGAAGCATTCACTCCGAGGTGAAGTTTTGCTCCCTGTCAGGCTAGAACCGCCCTCCGCACAAGGGCAAGGTCTGCCCTGGTCATCAGATGGCAGGGGAGAGGGCAGGGAGCCCCGTGCGATGAGGGCCAGGCACAAGCTCTGCCTGCGAGTGGCTGACTGTTCCTGGCGTGGTAGAATCTGTCTCCTTTTATAGTCAAGGAGCCAGAAGACCAGAGTGGGGAGGCCCTGGCCGAGCCCACACAGCCAGGATGAGCTGAGATGGCTGTGGAAGCTGGACAGGTGACCCCAGTCTCGGTACCTCTCTGGTACCTCTAGGCAGGCAGAGGTGGCAGGCAGACTCCAAGCCTGCAGTTCTTGGCTTTGGCAAAACCCCCAGGGATCTGGTGAGGAGGGGGGCCCCCAAGGCAGCCAGACTTGCCACCTGCAGGGAGCGGGTTAAGGAGAAAGACTAACACTAATTGGGGAGCAAGAGCCCAGCATTCTTATTTCCTGTTTTGGCTGCTTGGCCCACAAAAGGGCTTTGTCTTTTGACAAAGACAAAGGCCCAGTGACAGTATCTTGTCATGCTCTTCTTGCCTCCTTCAGGTGGCTCCTTAGGATTAAAAGTACTTTCCCCACTCCCTGTCACCATTTGATAGAGTCATGGACAGGAGACCTGGAGTTCTACCCAGAGGTTCATCAACTTGCTGTGTGATCTTGAACAGGTTGCTTAACCTCTCTGGGTCTTAATTTCTCCACCTGAAAAAAATCAGAGGGAGAGGTTTGGAGTAGGTGGTTGTGAAGGTTCCAGGATGACCTCCTTCCCACCTTGAGGACCAGTGTTTGTGAGGGCAATGGAAAGATAAGGCCTGGAGCTCCTCTGAAGCCAGGTGGCAGAGACGAGAGACGTTCTCCAGGAGAGGCGTCTTCGGTGAGTTATATTCTCCTTAGAGAGATGCTGCTGCATGTAATTTGCACTTTCTTTGATTGTCAAAATGTTCCGACACGCCCCTCTGATGTCTTCCTCCCATCGCACTGTCTCCTACCACCTGCATCCAGGTAGACCCCAAGCTGTGGAAGCAGACAAGGTCCTCAGAGGTCTCCGGGCTGGTGGCCTCACAGTCTGCCCTTTGTTGGAGCCTGGGGTTCTCGGAGGAGTCTGGGCTTCTCTGCTTTGGGGAGTCCGAGCCCCGCCGGCAGCATTTCCGATACAGTCCGAGCCCTGGTTGGGTCACAGTGATCCCACGTGAAACACCATGTCGTTGCAGGGACGGGGGATCAGTGTTTCAAAGAAGTGTCTGAAAAGCACGGTTCATTCTGCTCATCTGTTTTACAGGTGAGGAAATGGATGCATGGGCAAGGGCAGGGAGCTGCCCACCCCCACAATCTACAGCCAGAATCCAGGTATAAAGAGTGGTAAAAGGAGCAACACGGAGCCCAGGTGTCAACCGTGAGCACTGGAACCACAGCAGCTCCACCTTGCCTTGGTGGCCCAGCTTCTTCCAGTTTCCATTCTGTTATCTTAGCCTGGCGCTCTTACCCTAGCAGGAGATGGCTGCTGCTGCTCCATCCCTCACATCCATGTTCCAGGCAGGAAGAAGAAGGAAGGAGGAAGGGGCAGAAGACATTCTTCTAGTGTAGCCTTTTTTATTGAGGGCAGGATGCCATCCCCAGAGGCGTCTCTGTTTTAGTCAGAACTGAGTTACGTGGTCTTTCCTAACTGGAAGACAGCAGAGGAAGGGAGGTAGGGGATGGGCGGGGTGCAAACCCCCGTTGGCGACTGCCTCTCTGTCTGGAGATCCTTGCAGAAATTCTTCAGGCTCCTGGAATTGCAGCCTTGGGATGGAGCGGGATGCCTTTGAAGCAGAGAGGCCCCCTGAACACTCGTGGTTCGGATGTACCACCCTTGAAAGGGTCTGAACTGTTGGTGCAGGGCAAAGCTTTGCAAAACACAGCACCTACATCTTCCAGGGCTTGAGACAGGGGACCTGGATCAGGACAGCCACTGGGGCTAATTCTAATTCTCTGACTCTCTCTCCTGCTCACAGACCCTAATGAAAACATGTGTAAGAAACCCGCAGGGTTAATTTCGCCGGAAAAAAAATTCCAATAAAGCTCCATTAGATTTTCACATTAAATTAATGTAATGGATGCTTAAAAGCAATGCTAATTAGGCTTCGTTATTACCAGGAATGTCAGGTGGATGGGATGTGGCCTGAAGCTGACAGTTTACATCCAGGCAACCTGCAGGAGAGGGTTCCTCTGTGGTCGGGAGACACCACCTCATCTGGCCCCGGCTGCTGCTCACGCCTTGGAAAGTCTTTAGTCATTGAAGTTCATTGCCTGGGGCTGGAATATTTTCCTCATCAAGATGACAGAGAATAAATTGTTTTCTCTCTGTTTATTTTGTTTTATTTCTGTCTCTGTTTGCTGTTGGGTTTTATTTTTAATTTTTGCCTGTTTCCAGTTTTCCCTTAATGCCTCTGCCAAGGTCCAGACACATAGACGCCCTTGCTCAGAAACTGCTCAGAAAATTCAAGGGCCCCTAGTTCCCATCAGATAAGCCCAGAATCCTTGACCTGGCCTTGTGGCATTTGGCCCCAATCACTTGCTGGGCTCCCCTATTTCTCCCCATGGGGACCTAAAGCTGTCTTTTCCATGAACACAGCTGTCCCTGTCCCTGCTTGACTTTGGTGATAGCCCCACAACCCCTTCATCTCACTTCCGACACTCGTCCTTTCCATCTAGTAGACAAAGAAACAGACTGGCCCCGACCATTCAGCCCTTGCCTCCCTCACCTGACACAGGTGGCACGTGCCGGTTGACCTCCGAGTTCCTGTCCCCCTTCTCCCGTGTCCTTCCACCTCTCTGCTGGGCCAGGCAGAACATCTTCAGGGTGCCTGTGTTCTGCACCAGGGCTTGGAGCTTGGGACCTCCAAGCCTCACGTGCACTGGGAGAAAGCTCTACTTGACCAAGGGCAACTTCAAAGACCAGGGGCAGAGAGAGTGGGAGGGTCCAGACCCCTCCCCTCCCATCATCGTGCGCCTGGAGCCCAGGCTGTGTGCTGGATATGAAGTGGGTTTGTGGACCTCCCTTCTTGGGTCGCTGACCTTTGGCAGGGGAGAATGCATGCTCCCCGCAGTCTGGACCTGGGTGCCAGCTGTTGGTGGGAGCTGGCTGTGATACCGTTGCCTGGCTGCTGGGGTCCTTGGGGCTCACGGGGCGTTGCAGTTCAGAGGTGGGTTGCAGGGAGCCATGAGGCCCTCGGGAAGCTGAGCCTGAGGGCAGCCACCCGAAGGAAGAAGGAGAAGCCGGGGTCACTTTCCAGTGCCCCTCTTCCTGCAGCACAGTCCAACCCCGGCCCTGGAGGCCCCAGGATATAAACCTGTCCTAGGGGAGCTCCACATTGAACTTGGGGGGAGTCTTTGAACCTGTGCTTTTCCTGTTCTTAGGGGTCTGTGATGTTTCTGTGCAATCCCTGGGGCTGGCCGTTCCCCCTGGGGTCCCCACCTGCCAGGCACCCAGTGCAGGGTGGATTCCATGGCATCTTATGGGAGGCTGAGGAGCGGTGACTCCCGTGGGGCAAGGGTCAACAGGAAGGGAGGGACACAGATCTCAGGAGCATCTTCCACAATCCAAGTCCTTGTGGCTCAGAGCAAGGAGGACGAGGGACCCCCAGGAAGCACCTGGAGAAGCTGAGGGCTTTCGGAACCATCAGAGGTTCCAGTAGTGATGGGGTTGGGGTAGCCCAAGGAAAGGAAGCGGGTCCTCTGAACCTAAAGCTGGAGGAACTGCTGGAGGAGGATCTGTTTGCTGGTGCGGGCAGCGCGGAAAGCGTGTGTGCGCGTGTGCGCATGTGTGTGCGTGTGACCGTGCATGTGCATGTGTACCTGCGTGTGCGAGCGAGCCTGTAACCCCATGCACGGCTCTCCCCCTCCTGCCCCCACGACTGTTCCTCAAGCCAGGCTGTGCGGAGTCTGCCCTGTGCCTCTGCAGACGAGTGCACCCAGCTGGGACCCCCTCGTCTGACGCCTTTCCCTGAACCTTCTTTGAATGCCTGGGTTCCCTCTCCACCCCCACAAATCCTGCAGATGGCAGGAAGGAAGCCCTGGCAAGGTGCAGGAACCCGGATGCCCAGGGGCTGAGAGAAGCGGCGTGTGATTCCACGTGAGTACGAGGGGGAGGGGGCGGGAGCCTGGAGGCCGAGGGGGCCAGCGGCCCGTCGGGGCAGGGGCGGAGGGGCGCTGCCATGTGCCCCAGGACGTTCCCTGACCACCTGGCTAAGGCCATCAGTGCCGCCACCCCAGTCCTGCCACCAGTACAAGTGGGCGGGGCCGAGCACCTCCCCGAAAGGGTGGGGTGGGTCCAGCCCAATCCCTGGGGCGACTCGGGCTCCACTCCCGGTGGGCAGCTCGCGGCTTATGGGTTCATTGGCCACCGTGGCACGAGAGCCAGAGGCAGAGGATCACGGATGCAGGAAAGTGCTCAGGAAAACCGTTGCCTTTCTGGGCCAGGCAGAGTGTGGGCAGCGGAGAGAGGACCCAGGCTCAGGGGCCTCCTAGGGGGATTTGTGCCCATGCTGTGGATCCACTGGAGGCCCCGTGGCTGGGGGATGAGCCCACTGCCACCACCTGCAGGCAGAAGCCCCGGGCACAGCAGGGAGATGCTGGGCCTCCTGAGCTTCCCAGACCTCGGGGTCAGGACTCTCCTTGGAACCCCCGGAACAGGAACCCTGCAACTCTTCCTGTGCCCCCCGCAGCTCCTTCTGGCTGTCAGAGCTCAGACGCTGGTGGCCGCGAGTGAGGGGGCCTGGGGTCCTGTCTGCCCCCGGATGGATCCTGAGTTTTCTAAGCCACATGTACTAATCCTGTTTCCTTGGCTGCTGATTAATATCATGGGCCACGTGGTCACTGCAGAGACTACCAACACTCTTGCTCTAGTTTATAGTTTATAAGCTAAAGTTCTTCAGTGGAGAGCAAGCTAAAACACACTTAGCAAGTAAATATTATTTATTCATAACACAAGTATAAATGGCACGTCTGTGTTCCCATAAAACCTAATTCACAAAAACGGGTGGCAGCACATTCAGCCCCCAGGCCACGGTGTGCCAGCCCCTCGCTGAGTTCTGAGTCTCAACTTCCTCATCTGAAAAATGAGGCTATAATTTCTGTTTTCCTCATGGGGCAAATTTGAGCCCCAAATGAATTGATTTAAAACTATTACTACTGTAAGGGATCCCACGGAAACCACGCCGGACTGGGGAAATCACATAAGGGAGTTTATTAAGCAAACAGAGTGTCTCCCTGCAGGGTAAGAGAGAAAATGAGAGGAAAAGAAAGGGAACGAGAAAGGAAAAAAGAAAGGGAATGAGAAAGGGCACGTGCAAGGAAGTGTGAATATCGAGGAGGATAGAGAAAGTGAGTAGGAAAGAGAGAAAGATGAGGAAAGATGGCCGGGTAGCTACAGTAAAGCAGTTGAATTCTGCCGGGCTAACAGGACACCAATATCGGAGAAGGATACTTGCAAGCTGACTGATGAACCAATAGCTGGCTAGGATGTTCAGACTGACAGTAGTTGGGAGGCGGGGAAATGGCTGCAATGGGAAGGTCAGGGGGAGCAGCTTTGTACATTACAACTACATAAAGCATAGTGTACGCATGGTCCCCTTTCCCCTGAGAAACAAAGGTCCTCGTCTTCGGGAGAAGAGAGGTGCCTGATTTGCCCTTTGCCCTTGCTGTGCAACTTTGGGAAAGTCTATTAACATCTCTGAGTGTCCGTTTTCTCCTTTATAGAGTGGGGATGATAAGGCCTACTTGGCGTGGTGTGAAGTGACTAATGCTTGCCAAGTGCTTCCCTGAATCCTCAATGAAAGGTAGTGAGTGTTGTTCAAGAGCAGGCGCTGTGGTGTGTGGCTCTAATCCCAGACACCGGGTAGGCTGAGGCAGGAGGATTACGAGCTTGAGGCCACCTGGGCGACTTAGCCAGACTCTGCATCAAATTTAAAAAAAGGCCTGGAGGTGTAGCTCAGTGGTACAGCGTCCCCAGTATGGGGAGGGAGCTCAGCCCCCTGCTCCCACGGATTCCAGCCTGTCACCCACCTGTCTTGACATGAGGTCAATCCATGCTACCTCGGGTTCCCATGGGCCCAGGAGCCCTTGGGGTCTCTGCCATTCCTGAGTGCTCTCTTCCTCCCCCGCCCACCTGGTACCCTCCCCACCACACTGGCTTCCCCATTTAACAGAACAAGTAATTAACAATGTTAATTCTAATCTCATTTGCTAATGAAGGCAGTCTAATTGCACCATAATTGGCAGCAGCAGCAGAAAAAAGAAACACACACACACACAAAATAAACACTGCGTGTGTAATTCGGTTTAACGTCTTTATAATCACCTTGCGGGTTGGGACCGGGTGGTCTGGGTGTGGCCTGGAGGTTGGGGAATTAAGAGAGGGAGGGGGAGCCGACGCCTGAGGCGGGAGGAGGAGTCCTGGTTCTCCCAAGGGTGGGAGAAGCTTCTCCCCTCACTCCCCTTTCCTCCCTCGCTCAGGGTGGGCTCAGGGTTGCCCATCCAGGGGGCCCCAGAAGCCTTCCTTCAGGGTCTCAATCAGCTAGCTCGTCCTTCCCCAGCTGCGGCTCTGCAAGAGGGGAAGGCCAACCCCAGAGCGGCCTTCACAGCCTTACCTCGGCTCTTACCTCATACATCTGCAAGGGAAGGGAGGCCGGGTCCTGCCTCTGCACAGCCTTACCCTCATCTGAATAGTGCTTCCCCACCCTTGAGGCCCTGGGAGCCTCCTCTGGCCCCCTGAGCAGACCTGGCCCGCCCTCTGCCCCACCTGTGGGAACCTGCATTAGGCCACACAGCCGTTATTCCACCTGTCTCTCTGCTTATGCACTTTCTCATTTCTAGATTGTTCTTTTGACCTAAGTACTCCCAGTGCAGAGCATCAAACAGGAGCTTGATCCTATTTGTGTAGAGTTCTTGAATGAGAGGGAGGTGAGCATGGAGAAGTTTCTGGAAGCACTTGGCCAGGAGAGTGAAGAGACCTGGTTCTAGTCCAGGTTCTCCTGCTAACTTGCTGTGTGACCTTGTGCGTCCCTCTGTGCAGCGAAAGCCTTGCATGCCATCATCTCTCATTTTCCATCTGTTCTCCGTGGCGAGGACTTTTCAAAATTTCATGGTTGAAATTCTTTTATCCCTTAAGAGAAAAAAAAAAAAAAAAAAAAAAGGCAAAAAGCAAAACAAACCAAAAAAAAGTCAGCCGACGTCCTAAAGCCCAGACAGCTCTCTCTTCACCGGAAGTGAAGTCTCACACCTAACCCTCGAGTGCAGGCTGCTCCCACCTCCACTGGGTAGCCTCACTCTGATGCAGATGATGCTGAATAAATAAGGAAACATCTCTGAACCCTGATATGATGTCGTCCACGTCTTCTCCAAGTAAGTGAAACCTGAGTAGCTTTCCTTGCCCAGTTTTGGAAAGAAAAGCGTGCCCAAGGTATTTGTTCTGTTTAGATGCATAACCATTTCCATAGCAACCAGCTAGATGGAGGCTAGCTGCAGACTGCTTTGGTTAAGGGGTGGCAGGTGAGGGGTTTAGCCTGGGGCTGGGTGGCACTCTGGAGCCCTTCCTCTGACTTGGATACGGGCTCACGGCAGAGCAGGTGGCAGCGGGGCCTTTGGCTTCATTCTGTCCTCAGCAGCATCCCTGGTGGACAGACCCCCGTCCTTCTCTCCCACACCCTGGCAGAGTGGCAAACCTGGGGTTCCTTCCCCACCACCCCAGCAATCCTCCTCGCTCCTCTCCTAACTGGATATCCTGTTTCCCGGATTCCACAGCTCCGCCTTTTTCTGAGGATATGACCTTATTTTGTTGGAGTCTGGGAGACAAAATTTCTGAGACAGCTTCTGAGAAGTTTCACGCCATCCAGGTTCGGTTTTTTGGCCGGTACCTGGCTCTCAGTGGTTGTTTGTATAGGAGCAGGTTTTATTTTCCTCTTTCCGCGCTGGTGGCTCTCTTACCTTTTCTTTATCCTGGGTGTTCTGAAGTTTCCCAGTGAAGACCAGGGGCCCACTGGGCTGGAGACGCGTCTCCTCCTGGCTGGCACATTTCCTGAAGTCTCTGGGGATATCCGAGTCCTCCACTCCCCTCTGTCTGGATCCCCATTAGTCGGATGTTGGGTCTCCTGGGCTGATGTTCTGAATTTCCAATCATTTCTTTCTCATGTTTTCCATTTTTATTTGTGATCTATTTTGTAGTGGGTTGCCTCAATATTATCCACCAGCTCCTTATATTTAATTCCCAGAGCTTTATTTTTTATATATATTTGTTCCCTGAATTGTTTTTAATAGAAGCCTATTCTTTTTTTTTTTTTTTCATGAATGCAGTATCTTCTTTTAATTCTCTATGGATAATTTTAGGATTTTAGATATCCTGCTGTTCCTGCCTTGCTTCTGTTTAATCTGAGCCTTCTCTTTCCCCAACCCCCTTTTTTCCTGGTACTGGGGATGGAACCTAGGGTTGCTTTATTGCTGAGTTTCATCCCCAGCCCTTTTATTTTTATTTTGTATTTTGACAGAGTGTCTCTAAGTTGCTGAGGCTGGCCTTCAACTTGCGATCCTCCTGCCTCAACCTCCCCATCCCTGGGATTGTAGGTGTGCGCCCCTGTTTTTTTGTTTTTTGCTTTTGTATGTGTGTGTCTCCATCTTTCTTATGGCTGCCTGGGCTGCCTGGAAGCTCCGTGGGCTTGGCGGCTGACTGGGGCAGTGTCCCTGAGTCTGCGCTGACTCTGCAGAGGCCTCCCCGACGCTGTGCATGGTGGTAGGAGCTGGAAGGCCGCTAGGAAGCTGAGCAGAGTGGGAGGCGTGGAGCGATTGCTTAATACTCTGCTCCCGCCAGCACCTTCGCCCAGTCAGGCCTGCTGTGGCTCTGGGTTTTGAAGTCCCACAGACCCATTTCTCTTCTCCCTTCTGCTGGGGAGTGGGGGTGGCCTCTGGAGGTGGACCTGCTTCCTGAGCAGAATTTCATTCCATCCTTCTCTTTTTAGCTGCCTTGAGGTTTGCTGGGCCTCTGTCCTGGGAGCCCGTCTCTTCCCGGGCTTCCCTCAAGTCCGCCCACCTTTCAGCCTCTCTGGTTCCTGAGTTAGTATGCTTCCATCTTCTGCTCAGCACTGAAAATGTTGTTTGGGTCACCTCCTCCTGTTCTCTTGTCCTGTGGGTTTCTGTCTGACTGCAATCCCTTGGAGTCATTTCAGTGAGGTGTTAGGAAGGGGAGAGGGAGAGAACAGAGCTCCTCTGTGTGCAGGGGACTTTAGAGTTCGCAGAGCCCAGCCATATCCAGCCTCTCAGGATCGCCACAAGAGCCAGCGGCCTAGGCGGGGAAGGAGATTTTCTCCGCCACGTGTAACCAGAAACCTGAACCTGGCTCCTCAGGCAGCATTTATGCAGAAGTGAACAAGTGTTGGCCGCGGAGGTGAGAGGTGCCTCTCTCCCGCCCCTCTGCCTCCTGATGCTCCCATGTGGAATTTAATGAGAAGTGAAATGCCGTTGGCAGTGAGGGCCCAGTGGGGAGGAGCATTTGGAATCAGGGCTGCGAGGACAGCCTGAGTCCAGGGCACCTGTGGTAAAACTGCTTTGATGTAGCGACGGATGATGTGAAAATTAAAAGGCGAAAATCAAAGGCAGAGGCTGGCGCTGGTCGGAGGACACGCAGGGAGGCCTTGGGGGCTCTTCCCACCCTGCTTTTCTCTTCAGAACTATGATTCCTGCTCACGTGTGTCCCTTGTGCATACACACGCGAGCCCCTGTGTCCGTGTGTCCGTCTCCGTCTCTGCGTGCACGCATCTGGATCTGAGCCTGGTTCCTCCGTGTGTGTGAGTGCGTGCACATGTGGGGGTGTGACCAAGAGTGAGACTGAATGTCGCGCAGTGGGGGAGCCAGACTGGGATTGGGCCTGACTGAAGGTCGCTCCTTGCTTCCCTCTGTTCCGGCTTCCACGACACAGAGCACGGGCTGGGTGGCTTAGCAACAGACGCTTACCTCTCATGCTGGTGGTGGCCGGGAAGTCCAAGACCAAGGTGCTGGAGGACGTGGTGACTGCTGAGGGTCTGCTTCTGGCTCAGAGGTGGCACCTTCTCATTGTGGTGAGGCAAACAAGCTACAAGGGCGCTAATCCCCCCAGGGGGCCCCTGATCACTTCCTGGCGACATAAGGATTTTAGGGGGACACATGTTCAGACGACGGCACCCGCACTCCTATTGTCTCGGGTCACCCCCTGGCTTTCTCTGAATCTCTTTTTCTTATCTCTAAAATCAGTGGATGTTGTCAAAGCTGGTCCCACCCAGGAGACGTGCCGGACAAGGAGGCGCTTGGATCGGGTCGGGTTGGCGAGGCTGCTCCTGTGCTCTTGCTCGCTCATCTGAGGAACACGCGTGCGCGTTTCCTAGTGGGGTCTCCGTCCTGAGGAGCTCACGTTTGCTGGGAGGAGACAGACACAGGCACCTACTGTATACTGTGCAGAGCCAGGAGGAGCACTGGCCTGACCCAAGGGGACGGAGGGTCCTCTGGAGTCAAGACTGGGAGTGAGGAGTGGATGTTGGACAGGCAAATGGAGGCTGGTGGCCTCAGCTGAGGAGAGCTGGTGGCCCTTCAGGCAAAGGATGAGAGAGCCTGACATGAGAGGACCTGGGAGGACGTGGCCTGTCAGTAACGTGCGGGGTGTTTATCAAGCTCCACCAGCTGCAGGCTCAGGGACCCATGTGGCCCCTGTGAGCTGCCCACCTCCAGTTACCCCTCTAGATTCTCAGGCTGGCTGCAGAGACTCACCCAGAACAATGTCACTGCAGAACTTTATGCTGTTTTTCCCCTTCCAGCGGAACGTCTGCCAATAGCTTTTACGATCCCGAATAACAAGCCTTTTCTTTCCCCTTTAGATATTTTTATTTCACCTTTAAAGGATGTACAGTAAGGGTGAGAACATCTCGATGAAACCTGCGCAGTAAATAACTCTCGGATCCTTTCTCATGCAGGCGGGAGGACGAAAGGACACGCACCCTCAGCGCCCTCGCTGTGCCAGGGCTGGGCGGGGCTCAGCTCGCTCACCACCGGGCGGGGAGGGTCTGCAGGCGTGGGCTGGGGCTGTCTCTGGGGCTCCTGGGGTCCCCGTGTCCTAGCCCTTGTCCCTTCCCTGCAGGAGGGTGGCAAGCAGCATTGGCCACCCACGGTGAATGTCACCCTCTGTGCACCCAGTCACCTGGTGTGAGAGTGTCAGGACAGGCATTGGATCTGCCCCACCTCCCCTGGGCTCCTGCCTCCTCTGCTGGCAGCTGTGAGAACCTGGCCACGCCACCTGACCCTTCTGTGGCTCAGTTTCCTCATCTGTAAAATGGGAATAACAACGGCCCCCTGCAAGTGCTGTTGGGGTGAATAAATGAATCCATGCAGGTAAAGCACATGGGGAGTGTGGCTGGGATCTGGAAAAATGCCAATAAACGTGAGCGCTTTGATTGTCCTTATTTCATCTTTGCATCAGCTGAGCAGGCGCTGGCCGTGTGCCTGCCTGACCTCTCTGTTGGGTGTTCTAAAGCCCAGGGAGGCCCAGCCTCTTGTTTGAGGCCAGCCTATCAGAAGGGGGAGGCTGGGTGAGGTCCAGTGGCTCTGCAGTGATTCTGCTAGATCTGGACCCACCCACCTGGGGACCACAGACTTAGGAGGTTGCCCCGACCCTCAGCAGCAGGAGGGGAGGAGCCCCCCTGTTGGGACTAGAGGAGATTCAAGTGTAAACTGAGTCGTCGGGTGTTGTTGCTGGAGGGGGTGGGGAGGTGACTGGGGATGTGGGGTCAACAGTGACACATGCCCACAGGCTCTGCTGGACTGAGAGGCGCCACCACAGCCGTACTTAATGAAGCTGTCAGCTGGGCCACCAGGACTCAGGGAGCCGACCGGGCAGGAAACCATCAGAGCAGCCGGATAATGAGTCAGAGGCTCGGGTGGGGTGAGGCCCGGGGTCAGCGGGGCAGCATCGGAGACTGAGGGGAGATCGGGACACAGCCAGGCTCAGCTCAGCTCCAGAGCCCCGCCTCACCAGCCCCGCCTGCCACAGGGCCCCCTGTGAGGTCAGGCCAGTTCTGCAGACTTGTCCCCAGCCTCGGCTCCATGCCAGGCACTGCACTCGTGCTGAGAATAAAGAGGAGACAGAGGCGATCCTACCCCAGATGCTCAGGCTTCTGGTGCAGACCCGCAGCTCAGGGGCCAGTAACCACGAGATGCTGGTCAGGAAGACAGGACACCAGGGACTGGCTCTGGCACCCCATGACCTGAGCTTGATCTTGGCTCCTCTTCTTAGCTTCAGGAAATCGTGCAAGTTACTTACCCACCATTGCCTCAGTCTTCTCATCTATAAAATGGGATGCACTGTGAGGCAGTGTGAGTATTTTGCTTTGCAAAAATCACCCTGAGCTCCATGGTATGAAACGACCATGAATTTTCCTTGCATCGGCAGATTCTGTGGTCAGGAAATGGGAGCTGGGAAAGGGCCCAGGCAGGGCTTGTCCCCGCTCCACGGAGTCTGGGGCTTCTGGAAGACTTGAGTATGTGGCGATGTGAGTGGCTTGAAGCATGTCACTCACTCCTAGCTCCAGGGCTGGGTTCAGTGAGGACTGTTGACCAGAGCACCCATGCAGTACCTGTCTTCTCTGTGTGGCTTGGGCTCCCCCAGTGCTGGGTGAATTCTGAGAGGAGCATCCTGGGAGGACATGTCCCGAGAGTGAGCATTCTGAGACACCCAGGCGGAGGCTGCAGGGCTTATTGGTATTATTTATTATTGGTGATACTGGGGATTGAAATTAGGGTGCCTTACCACTGAGTTACATGCCCAACCCTTTTTATTTTGAGACAGGGTTTGCTGAGTTGCTGAGGCTGACCTCAAACTTTCAATCCTCTTGCCTCGGCCTCCCAAGTTGCTGGTATGACAGGGTGCGCCCGTGTGCCTAGCCGCTGCAGACTCAGAAGCCAGGTCACAACACTTCTGCTGCACTGCATGGGTGGGGGTATTTGCAAACCTGCCCAGATTTAGGGGGAAGGGACAGTTTAAAAACACTGTCCATAGCTGGTGATAATTAAATCAAATGGGACAAGTATGAGTCTAGATGCCTGCCCGTAGTTCTATTAAAGTAGTTAATAAGTGTTAAGTGTTGTAAAAACATATACACAGTACTTTAAGTGTTAAGTTTTATTGTAATTAGTAAGATATAAATAGATTTTAAGTGTTATTACTGTAATGCTATGGGGGGAAGGAGGTGGTAAAGAAATGCTTCGGGAAGAAGGTGAGATCTGCAGGGTTTTGAAGAATGAATAGGAGTTTGGTGTGTACCTCTTAAGGAACACGATTCAGGTAGAGGAAACAGCTTGGGAAAAGTGGCAGAAGGTTGAAAGAGTGATGTGTTCTGGTTTGGCGTTTTTGCAGCATTAAGGCATTGAGGCTGAGTGGGAGGAGTGGCAGGGGAACAGAACCAGAACAGTGTTTTATGGGCCCAACTGAGGAGTCTGAATTTTGTCTGGAGGGTACCAGGGAGCCATGGAGGGTTTCAAGCAGAAGGAGTAACTCAGGTTTGTCAGGAAGACCCCTCCGACAGCATTGTGGGGCTGGGCTTGAGAGAGTGGGTGGGGGCAGAGGAGTGTGGGGACCAGTGTGGAGGCCGTGACAGAGCTCCAGGCTGAGTCTCCTGACTCCCCTACAAGGTCCCTGTCCCCTCCCCAGGCACCCGAGGGGAGACAGGACTATCCATCCTATTTCACTCCTCCCCTGTCTGGTCATCTGGAGAACCAGCTCCCTGCCTTCCAGAGTGTCCCTCAGACTGTGTCTGGGGACATTGTGGGGTGGGGATAGGAGAGCAAAGCCCAGAGATTTCTGCCTTAGGGCTGAACCACGGCAGGACAGAGTGGACTCCTTCCCGGAGAGCCCTGCACTGTCGCCGCAGCGGGGGCTCTGGTCTGGCCCCGCCCCTTTCTTGATGAGTGACCCTGGTTCCTCCTCTGTGCAGAGAAAGGCTGTGTGAGTGACAGTGGGCATGAGACAGCATGAAGGAAGGTTCATGACCTTCAGCAGAGTAGCGGGCAGAGGAGGCGGTGTGGGCGCTGGGGCCAGCATCTGCAGCAGTGGCCCTGTGACCTCGCACAGGTTCCCTCCCTTCTGTGCCTCGGTTTCCTCATCAGCGAAGGGAGGCCAATGAGAGAGTGCCTCCTCGGTGCATAGCCGGGTGTGGGTCTCTGACGACCCTCCGAGAACGTTGGCCGATGGTAACTGCAGAGAGCCTGCGATTCGGGGTGCGTTTCATTTACATAAAATCCTCAGCTCGTTAATTATCCCAACACAGAGGTGGTGCGGCAGGGGCAGGGCTGTGAGCTAGTCCAGGTTTCCGATCCCTCTTGGACACACAGTGGACCCCCCTTCCCGGCCTTCCCTGGGTGGGGATCCGTCCAGAGGAAAATGGGCCCATGCAAAGCCCACGCGGGTTCCAGGCCGCCCAGCGAACCTCCCACGGAGGCTCAGGAGCCCTTCCTCTCTCCCCCAGCTGGCTAGCCACCGGGGTCTAGAGTGTCCTCAGCCACGACAGCTTTGCCAGCCTGGAGACGTTGGCAACGTCTAGAGACGTTTTTGTGGCCATGACTTGCAGAATGCTTTAGGCGTCTAGTGGGTAGAGGCCAGCGATGCCACTAACTACAGGACAGCCACCCACAACGGAGTCACCTGGCCAAATGTCAATAATGTGGAGACCCGGACTCTGGTCTGGAGTGTGAGGCAAGGCCCTGGATGGGCCAAGCAGAAGAGCCTGTGGCCTCCAATAACCGCATGGAATACAGCCTCCTCTCTATTAACCATAAGCGAGAAGAATATGGGTTGGTGGAGCTCTACCCGGGAGCTCTTGAGGATCGCGTTAGAAGAGCTGGCTTACCTTGCTTAAGGCAGCTTGCCATGACGATGCCCATTTCATTGACCAGGCAACCAAGACCACGGGCACAGAACTTGTAGGCGGCAAGGTGTGGGTTTGAACCTGGTTTGCCGGGCTCAGAACCCTGGGCTGGCCTCGGCATAGCCCCTGCTCTTTGTAGCTCCTGGTTCTTGGGAGGAGGCTTGTCTCATTTTTACCCCTTGGTCTGCGTCCCCTGGGGCTTGTAGGAGGAGAAGCTGCAGAAGCCACCAGGTTGCTCTGGAGCTCCCCGGGAGCAGCTCTGCTGCTGGACACAGACTGACTGCTCCCCAGACAAGATGGCTGTGGCCCAGGCCAGGCAGCCCGGGCTGGTTAACTGACACCTGCCTGGAGAAGGGAGCCCCATCCTGCTCAGGCTTCTCCACACCAGCCTGCACCTGCTCCAGGTGACTTATTCTGGGCTGGGGTCCGGAGGCCTCTCAGCCCCCAGTTAATTTCCTGCCTGGGCTTCCTGAAGGCAGAGCACTCGAGGAGCTGGAAGCGATGAGGAGAGAGCACGTCTGCGCTGCTGGCTTCCTGCCCGTCTGTGGGACCCGCTGTCCATCCCTGCCCACGCAGTCCCTGGCACACAGGCAGAGTCGGGGTGTGGACTGGCGAGCTTGGCGGCAGGTGGGAGAAGCCTGTGTCCAGGTCTCTAAGAAGCTGTTGTGTGTCCCCAAATACGCATGGCGGTGTGTTTGTCTACCCATGCTACGGACCCCAAGAACTATAACACCTCCATCAGGTCATTGGGCCCAACCCTGTGTCCACACGAGTTGCATCCTTCCAAGGGATTTCCAGCAGGGAGCCCCTCTTTTATTAAAGTAACTCACAAGAGTGAACTTAAGCCCGTACCATTTTTTTTAGTAGATGGGAAGTCCTTCCTTAGTTCTGCTCCAAGTCTCTCCTGGGGTAGTCTGAGTCCGTCGTGTCTGCAGATCTTTCTGCTTCCCTGATGCTAACTCTTCAAACACCTGAGGAGAGGAATTGAACTCCTCCCTCAACGTACTTCACAGAGTCCCCTTTGCAGACTAAGCAAACCCACCTCCCCTGACCCACCCTCATGGGAGTTGGCGATTGTGGGGAAAACGTACACTAGGGGAACGTGGCACTCGGTTCTGCTCCGCTCCTCCGCTGAGGTTCCTTCCCCGCTTTAAAAGTCCCAGTAGCTACGGAAACCGCCAGGGCGCGGGTGTCTGACGGACGAGCATCTCTGAGCAGGCTCAGTTTTGGCCCTTTGCAAGGAGCAAGCAGCCGTGGGACGCTCCATGCTTATTTCTCCCACCGCTGCCTTCCCTCAGGAGCCCGCCAGGCCCTGCTTTCTCCCTGGCTGCAGCCTGAGAAAGGGTCAGAGGCACCCCTGCCAGCACCCACCCTCTCAGCTGTGTGGGGAGCTGGGCCAGGTACATGGGGAGAAGAAGCAGGTGGGACCCCAGGCCCCAGCCGTGGGCGGGCAAAGGGCTTCCCTGTTGCCTTTGGCCACCACGTCACTCTCTCAGCACCTTCCCTGTGTCCATGTGTACCCACTTCCAGGGGCTCGTCTGCTGAGGCACTGACCAGTCTTCCCAAGTGTGGCACTGGGTCACAGGAGTCCCTATAGCAGGGTGCCCCAGCTTTGTTAGAATCCTAGAGTGTGGAGCCTTATCCAGATGGGGAAGCAGAGGGCCGGCGCGGGGCTGTGGTCTGCCCGAGGCCTGCTCCCCGGTGGTGGGGTGAGAACCAGGCCTCTGGCTCAGGTCCAGTGCCTTCGCCACTCAGGCCGTCAGAGGGGAGCCCAGCCTGAGCCTCCTCCCTGGGAGCCTAAGACCTCTCAAAAAGCCATGGGAAGGTCCCCAGCACAGCAGGGACCCCAGGGGCTGTGTGAAAGGTTGCTGTGCCCTTTGGGGAGGAGAGAGGAGGAGACCCCGTCTACCTCAAGCACAGGAGCTGGGGAAGGATCACAGCTCATTTTCCTGGAGCTGGTGCAGCATTAAGTTCTTATGCCTGCCACAGCCTTTCAAATTGGCTACTGCCACTGCTGTCCCCTGTTACATAAATCCTCACAGCGATCTGCAGAGACAAGAAGCAATTAGGTGAGGGAGGGAGGGAGGGCAAGGAGGGGGAGAGGGAGAGAGAGGGAGAGAGAGGGAGAGAGAGAGAGAGAGAGAACAGAAACTGAGGAGAAAGAGAAGGCCAAGAGAAGGGGAAGCAGGCCAAGGGGCACATGAGAGATGGAGGGACAGAGAAAAGGGAGCAGGTGGGGACACATGGGGACCAAAGGGAGGCCCAGTTAGAAGGATAAAGAAATTGAATTGATAAACAAAGAGACAAAGACAGACATGAAGCAAGAAAAGCGATCTAGAAACCTGAGTTTTCCCTTTTGCAAAACTCAGGGCCGACTGGGTGGCAGGTGGTGGGTGATGGGGACAGTGCGTCTCAGCTCTCAGACGCTCAGGATCACAGACCTGCAGGGAGGAAAGTCGGGACGGGGAACACACTTGCAGGAGTATTTTCTGCATTTTCCCTCCCACTTGTGCTTTGCCAGGAGCCTGTGAGGTAGAAGGAACAGGGCTGGTACCACCTCCATTTCAAAGTGGGCAGGAGCTGGACCTGGAGGCCTCGCTAAGGCGCTGAGCTTCCCGCTCTCTAGGGCGTCTCCACAGAGCCCAGACCTTCTGCCGGGCCCCAGAGGTCAGGAGCGTGAGGCGCACGTTCTGGACTGGGTGCCGTCGTCCACCTTCTCTGGGGCGGGGTGGGCACTGGGAGACAGTGCATCTGGGGCACCCCAGCCTTTTGCAGGGGCCCATCCCCTGGTGGAAACCCGCTCCTCCCCTTGTGAGTTGGAGCACCCGCTGCTCCTGAGCACTGAGTGCTCTGAATTGACCCTGGGCTTCTTGGGCACCTCCAATCCCAGCCACAAGCCAACCGCGGCCCTCAGGTGAAGAGAACCTCAGGGCTTCCCACTGGGGCCCCTGAGAACAGGAAGCTCCCTCTCCCTCCCTCCCTTTCCCATTCATTTTACAAATGTTACTTATTTTTTCGATTGTCCTCTTTCTCTTATTCATTTTTCAACGTTTAGTCTGTGCCAGGCCACCGTTCTAGGTACAGAGAAAACGGCTCCGTACAAAACTAGGGACCCTTCTCGGCCCTTAAGGAGTTCATGTTCTGGAGGAGGGAGACGGCAACCAACCAGCCAAACGTATGTGGCATTATCAACGGTGGCGGGTGTTAGGGAGGGAAAAGGGCCACGTGGAGGAGATTCCAGGTGGTGGTGGTGTAATTTGGAGGTGACCCGTGGGGAAGGCCTCGCCTGGCAGATGGCATCAGGGTAAAGAGCAGAAGGAGGGGCCCATGACCTGGAGGTAGGACCGGTCTGGCCGGGGTGAGGGGTAGCAGGGAGAGGGGTGGCGGGAGCAGAAAGGACACAGGCCAGAGTGGAGGGCAGAGACCCAGTGGGCACAGAGCTGCTGGGGCTTGTGGACCGTTGTTCCAACTCTGGCTTTTACGCAGCCACTGGAGGGTGGATCGGGGCCATGACCTCACGTTTTAATAGGGCGGCTCTGACGGCTGAGTCTCATGTGAAGGTGGAGGAGCGGACGCAGGGAGACGCGGTTTCCTCACCAGCAAGGCTGGGCGAGGGTACAAGACGAGAAAGCTCGGGGTCTGTTCTTGCTGAGAAGCACTTGGTGGAAGGTGCTTGGGGACAGACCTTCACCTCCACACTGCACACCCCCAAAGGATGAAGGGACTGACCTGGCAAAGCAAGCTTCCGCGCTGGCCCTAGGAGGGAGGGCAGGAAGCAATTTTGTGAAGTTCACATGAGGTGCTGAGCACGGTTCATATCAACACAATTTAATTGAAATCCTCACACCAGCTTATGAGGTGTCTCCCCCTTTTATAGCCCAGGCCCCTGAGGCTCACAGTAGTTAAGGAGCTTGACTGAGCTTATGTGGAAGCAGGAGCTTTGTGTTTGCCTGCAAACCCCCTGTACCCCTGGACCCAGTGCCTGCCCTGGATGAGCGACAGCCCTCTCCACGTGGAAGGACTGCAGGTGCTGACGGCTCCTCCTCTGGAGGCAGCGTCCGGGGTCCCTCCGTTTGTCTGTCCAGGGGCCAGGCTGGAGCGGGCTCTCTCGGGGATTGCTGTCTGGCCTCCTACCAGGGGCCCAGCCAGAGTGGACAGCTAGATTGCACCTGGTCCTGCCCCACCCTGGCTGGAACCCTCAGTCTTCCAGCCGCTCAGGATGAAGTCCTACCTGGCCACGGCGCTCAGGCCCTGCACACCTGGGGCCCTGGGGGACTCTCTGGTCCTGGAGAGAGTGTCAGCTGTCTCCCTACCTGGGGGTTGCCTAAGCGACCTCTTCCTTGCCAATCCCCTTTCTCACCTTGCAGGTCTCAGCTAGCAGATGGCTTTCCCGGGGAGGTCAGCACTGCCGGCTCAGGCGAGAAGTCGGGCGCTCAGGCCTTTCTTTCCATGCTCATTCTGGGGCAAGATGGGAAGGGGAGGGAAGGGAAAACGCCCCTGGAAGGAGCAGCGGGACATGAGGCATCTGCACGGACCGGCCAGGAGTGGGCCACCAAGACACCTTGGGGAGGGCTGGCTCCCAGGACACGTGGGCCTGTCTGGCGCCACGCACAGTGGGCTGCGGGCAGTGCCTGGGGTCTGCTGCCTGCTGACAGTGAGAGTTCCTGGAGGGCCCTGTCCTCTTGTGGGCCCCCTTCAGGATTGATTGAATCCCTGGGAAAGTGACACGTTTGTTCCCAGGCCCGTGGCCGGGGCTGAACTTGCGCAGAAAGGCCATTGCATGACAGTGGGGGTGCATTTCTCAATGGGCCCCTTTCCCTCTCCACTCACACGCTCCCCAGTAGCCCCAGAGAAAGGAAGCCCAGGGGCCGTCCTCCTGCCCCTCTGCGAGGGCCCTGGCTTCGCCTCCCTCACTCCACTGCCCCCAGCCCTCCTGGAGACACAGCGGAGGGCTGGGGACCAGGCTGAGTCGTCGTGGGGTCTGGCAGCCTGAGGCCGGGAGTGAATGGTGTCACTGGTAGAGGTGGCACGTGGTGATAGTGACTGAGAAGCAGTCAGGGGTTTCCTCCTCCCTGACTCTGAAATGCCGTGTGACACTGTCTCCACAATTAGGAAAGATCAGAAGGCAGGCTAATGAAATCAGGAACTAGCCCCAGAGAAGAGAAATTCCTGTTTTTCTTTTTCTTTTTCTGTGTTCAGTGCCCACGAGGCTCTGAACCTGGAAGGCACCTGCCTCCTTTCACATCATCCAGAGCAGGTTGACATTGGTCGTAGGTTACAAGGAAGGTCAAGGTTGGCGACAGTTTTTCCTGACTTGGTATCGGGCAGTTTGGCTCTGCCCTGACTTAGTTGGACATTCTGCTTGTGATTTTTCTCTCTTCGTAGCGTAGAGATCATTCCAGTTGGTGCTGGCTTCTTGCAGCAAGGCGAAAGAGGACAGACGGGACACCAGGCTGCAGTCAGGAGCCTGAGGCTTGCCTGAGAAATGGTGTGATCTCAGGCCCTCACTCCTCTCTGGCCCCAACTACCCAGATCTGCCTTTGATCAGAGGGCCCCGGGGCCCCGAGGTGCATGTGGCAGCCGCCCTGGGCAGCAACTCTGGATTCCGTGGGTGTGAGGCCGCTGGCGCCACCAGGCCCTGCAAGTCTGGTCTTCTCACACGGGGAAACTCCAGGGGGCCCGCGTCGCCTGGCTCATTTCCCCGCCTTGGCATCCTCAGTGGGGTCTTGACCCTGATCCATTTCTCACTCGCCGATGAGAATTTCCCTCTGGTGCAGGGGTGGGCTCCATGAATCTCAGCTCCTCCAGGGCTGGGGACACTTGGTTAGCAGGCGGGAGGTGAGATCCCTGCCTCTTTCTTACTGACCCCTTGGTCAGATTCGTGTGGAAACAGATGGAAATGCCAGGTTCGAGGAGGGGCTTCTCTCCTAGGCCTGCTCGTGCCTGCTTGGTGGTGGTGGGGGAGGATGGGCTCCCTGAGGGTAGACGGGTTTCCTCATTCTGGGTTGGAGGTAGGAATGGGCGCCGGGGCGGGAAGACAGGGCAGCGGTTCCCACTCTCAGCCCTCTGAATTAGTCAGGTTCTCTAGTGGAACAGAATCACCAGGAAGTATGATTATGAAAAGGGGATTTATTAGATTGACTTACACGACCAGAAGCTGGATAGTCCACAATGGCCATCTGCAGGCTGGAGAGCTGGAAGAACCAGCAGCTGTGCCGTCCAAGAGGCAGAAGCTCCAGAACAAGAGGGATCAACAGTGCTACCCTAGTCGAAGACCAAGGCTTCTGGAAACTCCCTGGAGAATCACTTGGCAGAGTTCGCTTTGGAAGAGTGAAGAAGCGAGAGTCTGTTTCCCTCAGAGGATGGAAGCAGCAATCAAGAACCCATTCAAGAAGAGCTGAGCTTGCTTCTGCTGCTGCTTCCCTGTTCTTCCAGCCTTTTATTCTGTCTAAGCCGCCATCCTATTTGACAGTGCTGCCCACACTGGGGAGGGTCTCCACTGCAGTTGGTCATTCCACGTTCCACTCATTCCTAGACACACCCTCACCCACACACACACACACACACTGGCGTCTCTTAATCCAATCAAGTTGGCAATTCAAATTAACCATTACACCCTCTCCCCCACTCTGGGCCTCAGTCACCCTATCTGTGAAGTGGAGGTTTGGACTATGTTGGGATTCTCAATGATGGCTCACAGGTCCCTGCACTGGAACCTCCTGGCTGATGTTACACGGAGAGGACCAGCGCCCTCTAAGAACCTCAGAACCAGCGCTCCTGGTAAGGGCCCGGGAATCTGTGTCTGAATGAATCCGGCCAGAGGACTCTGATGTGTGTGAACTTTGACCTGACCTTGGCTGGAGCAGATGACCCCTAAGGCCCCCTGGCATTGGCATTCTGTTATGGTTTGGATCTGGAATGTCCTCCAAAGTCTTACGTGTTGAAGGCTTAATGCATAATGCAGCAATATTCACAGGTGATGCTGTTGGGAGGTCATGGAAACTTTAGCAAGTGCAGCCTGGCTGGAGGAAGTATGTCACTGGAGTATGACCTGGAAGGGTGTATCTTGTGTTTAGCCTCCTCTCCATCTCCATTCATCATGAGGTGAGCAGCTCTGCTCCACCAAGCCCTTCTGCCTTGATGCTCTGCCTCACCTCAGGCCCAGAAACAATGGGGTCAACCAACCATGAACTGAAACCTCTAAATCCATGAGCCAAAATATACCTTTCCTCTTTTAGGTTGTTTTCCTCAGGTATTTTGTCACAGCAACAGAAAGCTGACTATTGCACACTCTCTGGGCCTGACTCCCTCATGCTCTGGCATTTGATTGTTAGGGACTATGTGCCAACATTATGTGTTGTGTGAAGTCCCATAGGAGGATCAGGGTCATTCTAACCAGAGAAGCAGTTGCCTAGAGGGACATTTCCAAAGAGATGTCATGAGGGAGGATCTTGCAGGCAGGTGGAAGACTATGGCTGGATGATGGATGGAAGCACTTCCTCACTAACCATCAGAGCTCCATGGGCTGCCTTCAGCAATGGTGAGTGCTGTCCGTGGGGACAGTACCATAGATGCTGTATGCTGTCCTGGGAAAATGTTGTAGAAGGAATTTGAGCAACAGGTGGGAGACAATGGGTTTGAAGATACTTATGAAGGGCCCTTTTAAGTCAGTGCTGCTAGGGTGCCATAAAAATCAGGTAGCTCTACCTGCCCAGGACTTAAAGCATTGTGTGCACACCACACACACATGGACTCTCACACACAAAGAGACACTCGTGTGTGTGAACCTTCAAACATGTTTCCGTGCACGCACGAACACGTGTTTCCCACCTGACACACTGCATGCTTGTGTATATAAATCATGCACACATGCATGAACTCACGCACTGACATGCAGGGACATGTGTGCCTTTCACACTCTACACGCATCTGTCTCAGCCTCTTTTCCCGGGCTCCTTATTTTCTCCCAGAGCCGGGAGACTCCCTGTGCTGTTTCCAGGCTGGTCTCTGGAGAGGAAGCCTCTTTTAATCTCCATCAGCGCTCTCATTTCCTGCACCAAATTAAAAGTGTGACCAAAAGGTGATCATTCTAATTCCATTTGGCCCTAATGTGGTGTCACATTACACAGATGTGTACGCTGGCAGAACTCTCAGACTCTCGTGCCCAGATGCCTGTGGAGAGACTGGCCAGAGCCTCCCTCGCAAGCCCATGCTCTTGAGATCCCTGCTGAGCCTCTGTCCTTGGATGGAGCTGAAACACCGCTGCCTTTGCTGGAACCCGGGAGGAGCCAGCCTTCCTCTGCTCCATCTCAAGCTGCTCCCGCCTCCGCCCGCTTGGACCTCTCTGTTCGTTCCCCATCCTTCCCGGCTCAGGAATGTAGGTTTTGGGGGCTTGAATCCAGCTTTCCCTACTCATCATGTCTTCCCCAGACACTGAGTCTGCTCTCCACACATGGGGCCCTGACAGATGCTGAGGTCAGGAGGAGCCGGGCTGGCTTCTCAAGGGGATCTGGGACCCTTGTCCCGAGAGTTTCAGTCTCACGGAGGAGGCAAACCCAGGGACTTCCTGGACTGATGGAGAAGGCAGCACCCCAGTCGGGAATGACGGACCATAACATCACAGACTCGAAGGTGGTGGAGATGTTTTCCACGTGTGTGGCTGAGGTCAAGACACTAGCTGATGCTCAAGGACCTGCAGCAGCCCCGTGTTTGTACGACTTGGTGGCAAACCCGCTGTCCCCTGGGGCCACCCATTCTGCCTCTTGTCAGCTTGGTTCACATCTTCCTGCCTGTGTGTTGAGCTGTGATCTGCATCCCTAGGTCTTTTTTTTTGGTTGGTCCTAGAACTGCTGTCTGGTGTCACGTGGGACAAATCTGCCCCATCGTTGTGCATAAAATATCCGAGGACAACGTGTAAAGCTCTTTGTGGAAACTCCTCTTCCCCAGGGCAACCATTCCTCAGCTGTTTGTCACAGGGCTTAGAGTTCATCTGTGTCAGCTGGGATAGGTTAACTGCCAAACTGTGCCATCCCCAAATATCAGGGGCCTAATTAACATACCAGGGCTTGGCTTCTCACTCCCTCGGTGTCCAGTGCAGGTATTCAGCAGGCAACCTTCCTGTGGTACTTCCACACCCCTCTGGAGCCCCACTGGGGCTCACTCTGTGCTTCCCTGTGAGCCAGTGAATGGGAAAGGGAGCGTGGAGCCTGCCTGGGAGGGATGCACATCACTCTCGTCCACACTCTTTTGAACAGAAATCTATCCATGGCTGCCTAACTGCAAGGGATTCTGGGAATACAACCTGATGGTGTGTCCAAGAGTTGCTGGGCGGGCTCCCTCTTACCATCCTTCAGGGACCCTTCTCCCAAATGCTCCAGCTTGTCCATGTCCAGTTTAACAGTGATGCTCATTTTTTTTTTTAGATCAGGCGTGGTCTGACCAAGTACCAGTAAGAGCTCCCCACTTCCCAAGCATCATGTCCTCAGTGGTGTCATGCTGGAAACAGGCTCCTGCCCACTCCTGAAAGCTGATTCAGCACGTCTTCTCCCTGCTCTGTTCTCAGTGACGTCGTGTTGCTACGTCGAAATGGGTCATGGTGGTAGCGTTGAAATCAGGGAAATGGGCACATGCTTCAAGTGAAGGCTGGTGTCAGCTCCCGACATCCTGCTGTGCTATCCCAAGAGCCCCACCAAACCCTAAAGAGCTGAGTTCTGGTATTCCTGTTATGTGATTTAAGGAACTGAGGTCATGGGACCTGCACCGCCAGTGCAGAGGGGCCAGATGCTGCTGCCCTGTTCTGCACACACCCGTCTCGGAGCTACTTCCTTTAGATGGCTGTTAGGACGGGAAGTACTGAGCCTCCATCGCAGCTGCTGGCCTCATGGGGGATGTTGTGTCTCCCCTCCTGGTCTGGCAGGAACTGGGTCTCAGTCTTGCTGAGGAACGTATGGGACACATAGTAAGGATTAAGTAAAGACCTGATTAACCCAATCCTGTAGGCCACGGTCCTGAGGAGCCTCCAGCCTATGGGGAGAAAGGGCCTTTCCCAGATAGAGCCTTGGATCTGATGGGGGAGGTGGCCCCCAGTCTCAAAAGGGATAAGAGGACTCCACTCACAGAAGCCCCAATCTGAGTGCAAAAGAAGTCACAGCCTCTGTCCAGTGGGAGCTGTGGTCATCTGGGGGTGGTCATCTGGGGGTGGCCACAGTTCTCCACCAGGAACCCTGATCAGGTGGGGAGGATTTAGATCCAGCCCCTCACCACAGTGGATTGACAGCCAGGGGAAATTCGACCTGGGCATTAGAGAAGAGGAAGTTATGACTCTCCAGGGGTGTTGATGGCACCCTCCACCCGTAGCCAGGAGCTACTGGAGCCTGTAGGTCCCAGCACAACGTCTTCCCTTCCAAGAGCCCAGGGACATGGGGGCAGGTGAAAGGAAGTGAGAAGCCGGAGGCCTCTCTTCTGTCCCCTGCAGGGTGAGCTTTCATCCTTCTTGTGAGACCAGGTCGGGATGCAGGGCTGGGGAGGGAGAGGGAGCAGGGGCCAGGGCTGCCAGGTCACAGGGGTAAATGCCTCCAGATGCCCTGCTCCGGCCTCCCCGGGCTCCTTTGTGGGAGGCAGTGGGATCTGATTAGGATCACGGATCTGTAGCATGTAGGAGGAAAAGAAGGGGAACTGCATTTGGTTACTAATCCAATTAGGGACAAATCCCAAGGATGGCAGGTTTGTGTGACTCGCTGGCTCAGTCACCCTGTGCCTGGGCTTCCTGCTCTGCTCGCTCAGTTGAGTGAGGGAATAAGGCCCAGGGAGAGGGAGCAGCTGGGTGGCTGATGGGTGAGCCGGGGGAGGACAGTGGGATGAATGGAAGGTGGCCTGGACTTCACTTTTTGCCACTTGTCCCCAGCTCTGGACAATGGGTGTATAGATCTCCACCAAAAAGACAGAAGTTGGCAGAGTTTTCTACACCTTTAAAGTTGGCCTGGCTTTTTGTTTTCTGGTTACCCATTCCCCTCTTCCACCTCCTTCTTTTCTTCCTCTTCTTCATTCTCTAGGACCTTTGAGGGTGACAAAGCTGGGAGGGACCTTGACAGCCAGGGATTTAGCAAGAGTCAAATCAAGAAGGGGGAAGGCACGGGACTGGGGCGTCCTGAGCTGCAGGGACTCTGAGTGGAGATCAGAGGAGCAGGTGTCCTTGGGGGCTGTTAGCAGGCATCTCAGTCCCTAGCTATGAAGAAGGAATGGCGTGTGGGTTCACTAACCTACATACAGACTTGGTCCCACCCTCTAGGGTTGTCCCCAGAGGTTCCTTGCCTCTCACCCTCACACACAAATATAGAGTCATAGATTTAAGCTCCAAAATGTCCCTTCACTCCCTCTACTTCCCTCAATCTCTACTGCCACCCTCCCAGCCCACGCTCCCACACCCTGTGCCTGGATCCTGGTCATAACTTTCTAACCGGTGTGTCTGCACTCACCTTAGAGCCCTGTCTCTGTTTGAATTAGGTTAGACTGTGAGTACCACAGACCCAGAATTACATGAAAAATTCTGCAGGTGAGCACTTAGGGCTGCCGCTGTGGCTCTGCTCCAAGTGTCGTCAGGCACCGAAGCGCCTGTTATTGGATGACTCTGCCCTTTGTAACCCTTCCACTTCGTGGATCAATATGGCTGCTCTAGCTCCGGTTATTACATCTGCAGTCCAGTCAGCAGGAAGGAGGACTCTCCTATCAAGAACACTTCTTGGGTCACTCACACGTCAAAGCTGAGTCATGAGACCACACCTGGATGCAAGAGAGACTTGGGCTGAAGTCAGGTGTGCACTGAGAGACCAGAGGCAGGGGGGAAGAAGCCGACTGATGATATTGGGTGACAAGTAGTAGTTTCTCTTACAAAGCTCTACAGTAAATTCATCATCACTTCACTCCTTGCTAAAAGTCCTTCAACTGCTCTCAAATTCTTTTAAGGGAAAAATTCAAAATCTTAATATAGCGTACGAGGGCCTTTAGACCAAGTCTCATCTCTTGCCTCGTTTCGCCTTCCCCAGCATCCCACCCTGGTTGGGTGCTAACCATCTCCTCTCTCACCATCTGACTTTTGCACATGGTGGGTCTGCTGTGGGGAACAGTCTTCCTAGAAGATATTTTTTTTAAACTTTTATTTATTTAGTTTCATTAACTTTTTTGACAGTGATAAGTATTTTTTTAAAAAATTCTTTTCGTCCCAGCACCCCCCAAAAAATTATTTTCATACATGTATATAGGGTCTCAATCTACCACCCTTCCCATCCCCACTTATCCCACCCTCCCCTCACTCCCCTCTGTAAAATCCAAAGTTCCTTCATTCTTCCCTACCCACCCACCCCCACCTTGGATCAGCATCCGCTATTCTGAGAAAACATTCAACCTTTGGATTTTGGGGATTGGCTTATTTCACTTAGCATGATATTCTCCAGATCCATTCATTTTTCTGCAAATGCCATAATTTCATTCTTCTTTAAGGCTAATATTCCATTGTGTACATGTACCACAGTTTCTTTATCCATTCATCTGTTGAAGGACACCTAGCTTAGTTCCATAGTTTAGCTATTGTGAACTGAGCAGCTACAAACATGGATGTGGCTGCGTCACTGTAGTGTGCTGATTTTAAGTCCTTTGGGTATAAACCGAGGAGTGGGATAGCTGGGTCAAATGGTGGGTCCATTCCAAGTTTTCTGAGTAATCTCCATACTGCTTTCCAAACTGGTTTCACTACTCCCTAGCAGATATTCTCTGCCCCCGTTGGCCCTTGTAGTCCACCTGATTTCAGTATTGCAGCATGGACACTTCCAGACATCCCAGTGTTGTCCCATCTCCAACGTGGGCTACAGCGTCTTCCTGTTTTTCTGACGGGGTGGGAAGTCACAGAACCTGTGCAGTCTGAAAGGCAGAGCAGCTTGCACCCTCAGGGGCACTGATGGGGGACAGGAGTCTGTGAACAAATGTCTCGGCCCTAGGGAAACGATTCCAAGGTGCGTTCTCAGGGTTCTTCAGAGGATCTGCAGAAGGACTGAGCTCTGCTTTCCCACCACCTAGCGAGCTCGACCCTGGAACCTGTACTGGTTTTACTTCTTCCTTGTCTTACTCTTCTTATCACTTTTGGTTCCTAAGACCATTTTCCAAATAAGTCAACTGTACTTAAGACCTTGTTTCAGACTCTGCTTTTGAGAGACACCAGCCAAGACAGCTGATACCAGAAGTTTCTCTAGAAAGCAACTCCAGGCACCATCGCACACGGTCCTACAGCTGCATCTCCTGGAAGCAGCTGCTGTGAGAGATTGCCGCGGTAGCCCGTTAGAGGCCTGGGGAAGAGGTCACTTTGTGAACTGCACCTTGCAGGGGCTGATACCCACCTCCAGGATGTGGTGTGTGCTTCCAATCAATGGCTGTGTCTGCTGATGTGTTAGCTGGAATACATGTGTCTGGAGGAAAAGGGAGGGGAGTAGGGTTGGGACCACTCACCATCGCTTCCAGTTATCTGCACGGAGAATTTGTGCTTTCTGTCACTGCAACCCTAGGCTCTCTGGTAGAGGGCAGGTTCTGATCTCTGGAAAGGACACTTCTGCTCGGAGGCAACTGTGGGATTCCGCTGTGAATGGCGTTGTGAGTGCTGCCTGGTCACTTTGGATTCTTCATGTCAGTGGAACAGCAGGCAAAGAACTGCCAGAGGTTGTATAAAAAGCTGCAGGGAAGGGAAGGGAAACTTCTGGAACTTGGGGGATTCACTGGGGCATCCACGATACTTCGATACCTGTTGATAATGGACAGTTGCTGCAACCATGGCTTCATGAGACCAAGGCCACCAAGGGCCTGCACCCCTGAGGAATGTTGTCTGGGTTGTCCTACCAAGGAAGCAACCCAGCCACCTGCAGTGCTGACCAGGGTGGGCGGAGTGAAGGGAATACAGACTAAGTACTAGAGGAAGTAGATCAGGACCTACCGGGGCAATGGGCGCTGTTCCTTGACTCACTCGCCTTCCTGCCTGAAGAGTTTTTGTTTTTGTTTTTGTTTTTTTAATTAGAGTAGCCTGCCATTCCTTGAAAATTCAGCAACGAGTGCACTTATTTTGGGTTGGAACACATCAAGGGGCGGACTGCAGCAGACACTTCCTCTGTCCCGTGCCACAGCGCCTCGGTTGATCTGACGTCAGCGCAATTGTGGTGGCCAGTTCCAGGCACGCTGCCAGATTCCAGTCTCCAGCCTGCACAGGGCTGTCTCTCCGCTGCTCTGACTCAGGCCTTTCTCTGCTTGGTCTGCACAGGCGTGGCAGGAAAGTTCAATAAAACCAATACCTCTGGGGTAACCTCAAGCAATGGGGCAGGAGTTGGAGGCTGATGCCCCAGGCTTCTTCTATCAGAGGGTTAATTCTGAGGTGCATTCTCTATGCTTATTCTGAGAGTTCTGAACTTTCTACAGAAGTAACCAGCTCGACAATCTGCCCTTTATCTGTTTCCCTCTTTCCCCGTCCCCCTGCTCACTTGCTCTGGTTTCCTGGGATCATCACCCAAGTAAATGATCCACCCCTAAGACCTTATTGTGGGCTGTTTTGAGGGGGACCCCAAACTGAGAGACTCATTTTCTCTCTCTCATTTTGGGGTGAGGAGTACTGGGGATTGAACTCAGGGGCACTTGACCACTGAGCGGCATCCCCAGCCCTATTTTGTGTTTTATTTAGAGACAGGGTGTCACTGAGTTGCCTAGCGCCTCACTGTTGCTGAGGCTGGTTTTGTGCACGCAATCCTGCTTCAGCCTCCTAAGTATAATCCTCATTCAGATTTTCATCTATGCTACTTCTTCCCAAATATATCCCAGACCAATGTGCCCAGGTGAGGGACCCCTCTTATGATGGCAACACCCCCTAATAAGTAGTGTCAGGCTTATAAAAGGCTCTCAGTAAATATTTGTTAAACAAACAGCTTTCCCAGTGGGAGGAGCCTCCAAAGCCACCAAAGACAATCACCAGTCTTGCCCCCTCCCCTGTCCCCCGCTGACTATGCCGCAATACCTGAGTCTGCGGGTGCTGGCTCCCTGTGTGGGGACAGAAGTCCATTATCTGGTCATATCAGACTCTAATACACCTCAGCGAGGGGCCTCGGTAACCAGGCTGGATAAGTGCAGCGCGAAGCACCATCTCCCCTCCCCTCGCCCTCTGCTCCCCTCCCCCAGGCAGCCGCATTAAGTGAGTAAGTAATGAGAATGGCCAGAGATTGAATTTTATGAAAAAGTAATCTGCGGCTTAGAGAACAAGCAGGGAGCAAGGGAGAGGGGTTTGATGAGATGGGGAGATGATTTCAAGGGCCGTCAGAGGGAATGAAGGAGCGCAGGAGCGGCGAGCAGAGTCAGGTAGGAGAGCCATTCAATTAGGGAGGCTGAGACGGTGGCGGGATTTTGTCCCCCTTCTTCTCTTCCATCCTGTTCTTTTTTTCCTCCACCCTTTTCATCTCATCTAGGGGTATTTTGTCTTCTTGTTCATGGGCGGAGGACCGGGGGACCAAGACGGCAGCAGGGAGCAGAAGGCACTCAGCCTGAGGAATAAATGGCTCTGCCTGCAATCCGGAGGACACGGCGTGTGGCGTGAACAGGAGGGGGTGTGGGGCTGGAGGAGGCGCAGGGATGCGCGAGGACAGGGAGAGCCCAGCTGGCCTCTCAGATGGCCTCTCTGGCTATCCTGGGCCAACCACGGAGGGTGCCCCACACTGCTGGACAGGCTGTGAGCCAAGTAGGGAGTGGGCGGCTAGGTGCTGGTCACAGGCAGGAGGGTCTATTTGTTAGGCATCCTGTGATGTGTGAAGTCCCTGCTGAGTGCCCCCCTCCACTGAGTGTGCACAGGAATGACCTCCTGACAGGGTGACAGCAACTTTCCCATCTTCAGGAGGAGTACAACGAGGTCCCCAGAGACAGGTGCATTCTGGGGACTCTTAGCTGCTGGGATGATCCATCCAGGCATGGAAGGCTGAGGGTGGCCTGGAAAGACCATGGGAGCTGTGCCACAGCCTGTGCCTGACCAGCGTTCATATCTGGGATCAGATGGTGGCCCACTTCTGGGAGCCACTGTGGGCAGGGCAGACTGGCATCTTTGGTGCATTTCTGTTGCCGCCCGCAGTAACAATCCCGTGGGAATTTATCGGAGGTGGAGTGGGAATGAACTACTTCTATTACTTTATCTGGACTACTTCCTTGCTTGCTTGATTATTCACTAGTTTATAGAGGAAGAGAGGCTTTGCTTAGAGGAAGAAAGACTTTGAGAGGAAGAGAGGCTTTGCTTAGCAGAAGAGAGACTTTGCTTAATTTTAGAGGTGCTACTCTTTCAGAGAGGCTACGCTTATCGAAGGTCTACTGCTTCTTAAAGGTGGGTCGCTTCTTGGAGGTGCGAGTTCGGCGTGCAGAGTGCAGCATTCGGCCTGCAGCCTGCGTCCTGCAACCTGCAACCCAGAGGTGTGGCTTTAGTCCCACATTCTGCGATCTGCAACCTAGAGGTGTGTTCTTAGTCCTCTGTCCTGCGAACTCCTCCCAGGTGAAGAGAATGTCTTATATAGGATTAAGTAGCACGGTTGGAGCATGCGCCACGGTACCAATCAAGAAAGAATGAGGAACGTCTGTTGACCACTAGCACAAAGGAGACATTAACTAATTAGGCAAAAGGTCATAAGAGATCATGCCGTATTAACACTAATTATGCGCCACCTCTTGGCTCAACACCAGCCGCCATCTTAAGGCTACTTAAACATGTCTGTGCACATTTCTTCCTCCCAATCATCCAGCCTCATCACGAGCCCCACTCACCTCCTCAACAATGCTCCTACCTTCACAGCTTCTCACAATCCCCTGTCCCCCTTCTCTGGGCTTCAAGCCCTTCACTGACACCCCCACCCCACCCTGCTGCCATTTGCAAACAGCTAAGTGGAACTCAGCTTGAGCTCGATGCTTGGCGATGATGAGTTTCCCAGCAGGGGAAGGGTTTGCTTTGCAGAGACAAAGACCAAAGCAGCAACATTAAATCTTCCTGCTTGTCCACACTCAGAGCCACGAGGGGGCTCACACAGGCTCTCTGGGAAAGCAGCAATGGGGTAGAGCCAGAGCAAACAGAAGCCCCAGGGGGTTAAATGCCAGCAATAGAGATGCCCAAGCAGGGCTGATGGGCTAATGGAAGCGGGTATGTGCCTGGCCATTAACAGGCAGATAAAATAACAGGACCACAGGGGAAGAGGCCACGCTGAGCTTTGGCTGGACTGGAAGGCTGGGTCTGGCCACGCAATTGTGGAGTGATTTCATGCTTCAGAATCAACCTTTTCTTTCGGGTGGGAGGACTGGAATTTTTTAATGCAGGCGAAACTGGAGTTTAATTAGCCAACAAACCCAGCGGCTACTCTGGGAAAGGGACCGTGTTTTAGCACAGTTTCTGCACCCAGAAGGGGCAGTGATTCCTCCACCCAAAGGCTGGGTGCCCAGGCCCAAGGTTAGGCTCTGGGTATAGATGGGGCATGAGCCCTGCCTCCTGGGCTCCTACTGTGACGTGGGAGGAGACATCCGTGAAGATGGCACGAGTGTCTGTATCATGACGACCTGCTGTGAAGGAAAGGGGCTGCGAGAGAGCACTGCACGGGCATCTCACTCGGGCTGCAAGTTTGGGCAGCTCTCCCAGGAAAGTGAAGCTGGAGTTGAGAGGGGAGGAGGAGGAGGTGAGTCCCGGGATAACTGGGAGGAAAGCGTCCATCTATCGAATGAGAGGAGCAGATACAGAGGTCGCAAATTGGAGAGAGGTGGGGCCCTACTTGGGGAAGAGTTTGGCAACTTTGAGCAACGCACACAAAGCTCTCTCTGGATGGGACAAGAGGCTGGGGAGGCAGGTGGGGCCAGAAAGGCCTGGGCTGCTTAGGAGCTGGGAGGAGCCTGGCAGTGGGTGGAGCTGGCCCTGGTGCTGACCGGGAAGGGGCCCTAAGTTCCACCCAGACTCCCATTATGGTGAGAGGGAGGTTTGGGAGGACTGCAGCTTCGAGTAGGGTGGGCAATGGGTTCCTCTATGAACCTCAGCATCACCTTCTGACCTTTATGCATTGTGACGCAGTGTTCCTGACACTCATCTTTATTCTGAATATTTTATAAACTCAACCCTCTTCCCATGTCTCAGACAGTAAGGGGCTGGAAAGATATTCCCTGTCCTAGAAAGGCAGGAAATAATAAAGAACTTCATGATTTTTCTCAAAAAGAAAGAAAGGGGCTTTGCCCTTGTGAGCTACCTGTCTCCTCCTTCGTTCATTCATCTGCAGAATCCAGAATCACAGGACAGAGGGTGCCTCTGGCCAGGATTGACATGGACAGCTAAAGGCCCACAGGGAAGGAGCGGAAGTGAGTGGGTCAGGTGTGAGAAACCAAGGAGCCCAAGAGGGAGGGGTGAGGCACACTAGAGAGCACCCCCCAGAAGCACGGGGGCAGTGGTCACCCACAGGTGACAGTTGCCATGAAGGCATGTGGCCTTGTGTTGTCACATCTTCTGATTTTAAAATAGAACTGGAATTTTTTTTTTTTTTGTAGTTAAAGTCACAAAAGCCGGGCATGGTGGCATATGCCTGTAATCCCAGTGACTCGGGAGGCTGAGGCAGGAGGATGGAGAGTTCAAAGCCAGCCCGAGCAACAGCAAGGCACTCAGTAACTCAGTGAGACCCTGTCCCTAAATAAAATACACAATAGGGGTGGGGATGTGGCTCAGTGGTCGAGTGCTCCTGAGTTCAATCCCTGGTACCCCCTTCCAAAAAAACTCACAAGAACATCTGTATCATTACAATGCACCCTGTGATGTATCGGCCAATCCATGTATTGACCAGTAGGTCTCCTATTTGCAACCCGTTATGCCTACTTCCCTTAAATGATAGATGGGCCAAGAGGGGACACACCCAGTGTGTCAGGGAACGACCATTATTATGGACTAGCATGCACCGTCTCCAACTTGGACTGGCTCCTCCATGCTAGGCCCAGTGGACATAAAGAAGGTTTCAAAAGAAACCTCCCATCACTTGGTGAGCTCAAGGTCTGGGGGGCGAGTGGTCCCATCCTCTAAAGGACACAGCATAATAGCAGTTGGGGGTCGCACAAGGAACCAGCCTCTAAGGAAGCACAAAAGAGGCACCCCAGAAACTTCAGGCAGAAAAACAGCAATGGAGTGCAGCCCTGTGAAGGGCTTTGCAGCTTCCAGTGGGTCTTGCAGGCAAAGACTTCTGCTGCCCAGGGCCCAGCCTCGTGGGTAGCCCCTGTGCAGCTGGGAGGTCCTGGGGCCAGAGATCACTGCTTATCACTGGACCCGGGAATGCAGGAGATGCAGGTGGGGGCCCCTCAGCTGCAGGTGGCAGAGGGACCTCTGTGTGGCAATTTATAGCCCTTGCCCTGCCGCCTAATTGCACATCAGCGCCTGGTGTCTAAGGGCCAGGGTGAGGATGGATGGGCCGCTATTAGGGGCCTAATGGCCACAGTAAAGTGCGGTGTTTACAGTGCTAAGTAGCCCGGCCCACCCACGCGTGGGGCCATCCTTCAGCTCCGTGTGGGGGCGGGGAGCTCAGTGCCTCTGGGTAGGTTCCGTGAGTGACACCAGAAGGGGCTCCCCATGAACTCGCTCTGTCCCTGCATCTCCTTCCCAGTCCCTGCAGTGGGACCCTGTGTGGGAAAGATGGACGTGAAGCTGGCTCTTTTCTCCTCTTCTCCCTGAGTCTCTGAGCAAACTGGTCTCTCCCAAAGGGTAGGAGCTGTGCCTTTATCAACAGCTGCCCCAAGACAAAGGCTCTGGCCCCAACGAAACTGGGGGACTCCCACTGGGAAGGGCTTTACACCGGTCACCTGGTGGGGGCCAGCTCCATCCACCTCTTTCAACTTGACGCTCCCTGGGGTGGGGCACCCCCTTCTCCATGGGCCGAGGCTGTGGAGCTGAGGACTCCATTCTCTGGTTCTCTTTAAACCTCGGCTTCCTCATCCACGAAGTGAACTCTCAACACCCTCCAGCAGGAATTGTCTTTTCTTCTTCTGGCATGGATTCAGTCTTGTTCCTGAAAATCTTGTCGATACACCAGCAGTCTCAGCACCTCCAGGGAGCTTGTTAGAAATGCAGAGTCTCGGGCCCCAACTCAGACCTACCAAACCGGGGGCTGATTTTAACAAAACCCCAGGTGACTCTTGCACACTGAACTTTGAGATGTGTCCATTTACAAAGCACCCGAGACAATGCTTAAATCTCAGAGGGCCTTAATACACCCTCAGCTACCATTTTTTTTCTAATGTTCCTGCAGAGGCATTGTAGCCGCCACGTGTGGGTGGAGATGGGGAACCAACCTCAGGGGTTGGTACAAAGTAGGTGTTCAATTAATATTTGCTGAGTGCACACAGAGCTGCATGCAAAGCGTCTCAGCTTTTCCCTTCATCCACCTGTTCACTGGACTTTGCCTTCTGTCCTGTCTCTGCTTCTCTCCAGATTTTTCACCCCTCTTGCCAGCTAAGGAGAGGAAGGGTGAAAATCTGAGAGTCAGCAAAACTTCTGTGCCTCTTGGGATGGTGTCTGCTGAGGCCACATTACCTGAGGATTGGGCAGCAGAAGGGCAGTGGGTGGGTGTCATGCTGTCCCCAGAAAAGAGACTCCTTTATCCACTTATAGCTTTGGTCCACTCTGGCGAGAATGATGGGCTGGTAGCCATCTCCCTTCCTCTCTGAGACTTGCTGTGCAGCCCAGGGTAAGTGGGTCTCCCTCTCTGGAGACTAGCTCCTATAGAATACGTGGGCTCAGAGTGTGGTTGAGACTCTGAGCTGGAGTGGACGTGGGTGTGCCCCTCGACCTCACACTCAATACAAGACCCCCCAGGGCCTCTGGGGGGAGCGTCGGTCTGAGCCCTCTTAGTACTGGCAGTGCCACCTCACAGGGCAGCCTGTCCACAGGGGAGACCTTCCAGTGAAGCGTCTGAATTAGAGCCTCCCTGTGCTTCAACTCAGATCCACTCAACACACAGAATCAAGGCCTGCTGCCGGCAGGGCAGCAACGGAGGCTCTGGGGACATAACCCTCCTGAGTTCAGGGAGTTTGGGGAGGGGGAGGGGCCGTGTACACTCTTCCAACACAGGAGTTCATGCCTCACAGCGGGGACAATGGCCTGGGGACAATGGCCCCAGAATGCAGGGGAGGAGATGGTTGTGTGGGGATGGGTGTAATGAGACAAGGAAATAACAGGAATTGTAAGGTTGTGTATTATGAAGTAATAATGAGCTGTATTTGGTATTTGCCTGGACTTGTAAAACTAAAATCATAAAAGGCGCCTGGTGACAAACTTGCTGTGTGGCAGGACGACACTCCTGAACAATGCCGATCTGAGCCCTTATCTATGATTTGAGTCGTGGCTCCTAGTCTAGCCGTGTTCTGGTCTTTATCAATGAAGACCAGAGCTTGACTGGGCTGAAAATCACTCCTTAAACCCCTGGGCTTTTGGAGCAAACTGTCAGCCGCACCGTGACCAGAGGACTCCACGTCGCTCTGTCTCTTGAGTGCCCCGGCTGCTGTCCACACTATCGCTGATTGCTCATCGACCATTCTCACCCAGGCCAGAGGACTGACCATCTCTCCCGCGAAGACAACTTCCATCCAGCCTCCGGCTTATCGGACACCCGAGGACATCAGAAGACATCCGAGGAGCTGAGAGGCTACAGCTGAGAAGAATCCCCTCGGTCCTGCTGACTGACTTCTTGGCTAAGAGTCGTGGCACTAAGTCCGTGGGGATTGGACTCCAGGTGAACACGGGAGTGAATCTTCAAAGTATATGTGGCTCGCTATTGTTAGGAACGTGAAGTGGAGTGCGTGAATGGAACCCACTTGTTGGGACTAACTTGATTCCTCTCTTACTCACTGCTCGTGACATGGGGACATCAGGGCAGCTGCCCGGGGTGGGCTGTTGGAGTTGGACTTTGAAGACAGGCAGGGTTCCGGAATGTCCCTCGAATCCCACCCCCACCACGCTCACCACCCTGCCTTGGTTCCGGCCTCTGCCCTCACCTGGACTAGCCCAGCGGTCTCCTAGCGCTTGCTCACCACGTCTCTGTCTCACTCCCAGCCATCCTGTACTCAGCCATGGGAGCCAGCACAAGCTTACAGTTGTTGGTGACCCTGCTGCATACTCCTTGGCCCTCCAAGACCCTGTGTTTCCACATCTCACCACCATGTCCCTATTCTTCCTGACCCAGCAACTACACGCTGCTCCCCAAACATGTGCGCTCTTCATGACTCTGAGCCATTGCACATGCTGTTCCCTCTGCTGGGAGCACCCTTCCCTCAGCCTTCTTAAGCACCCGCTAAGCTCCTGCTCATGCTGTGGACTCAGCCCTGTGCCCCTCTTTGTAGCTCCCGAGCTCCCATATTGCAGTTCCTTTTTGGTGAGTGTCTTCCTGGTTACAGCAGGCAGGGGCTCATCACTCTCTTCACTTTATTAGTAGTGCTAACAGTAGCTACTCAGTGCATGTTGAACACGGATGTCTGTCACTTCGAGGCCTTCTAGGCAGGGAACGCAGCTGGGACAAGGCCTGGCAAGATGGCGGGCTGCTCACTGTGCTCTAACAGGAGATGAGGAATGGGGTGGGGGACAGGCAGAAGCTGGAGCCCTTCTGGGTCCTAATCCTACCCTAAGCCCTTCATCCCAGGTCGAGATGGATGGGAGAGGCTGGGACTTCTCAGTCTCCTTGGGCTTTGCCTCCTCACTGAGATGAGGGGGAGGGGGCCGCAGCCCTCGGGTGCATCGGGTGCATCGGCTCCAGCACAAGGAGCTGCTGGCCACCGTATATCAGGGCGGGTAGGCTTGCTGCTGGCGGGAAAAGGAGTGAGGGAGATAACTGTGTCTCCTCAGGAAGAAATATGGCTGCAGGCGGGGGCATCTTTCTTTCAGCTTTGGGAGAAGCATCCTCCTCCAGAGACGGTGTGGCAAGGGACCCTGTTTAACCCTTTCCCCTCCAACGCCCTCTGTAAGATCAAAGGCTAATCATGCCCAATTATGAATTCTTGCAATACTTTGAAGAAGGTGATCGAGAGAGGAGGTGGGGGAGCCCCAGGAGCTCAAGGGACAGAAGGCAAGCTGGAACAAACACCGATTTGGAACGTGGACGCGCTAGCCACCTGTCTCTCGCGTCCACCCCACATCATCGTCTCCATCCCCCTTCCCCCGCCTGGGTACCTCCAGGTGTCACCTTTGCATTTCGCTCCAGGGACACCTGCGCCGTGTCCCAGAGGCGGGAGACCAGCTCAGCAGGCACAGGAGGGGCTTCTGCTCCTGACCGGGAGGCCGTCCCTTGCCATCCCTCTGTTAACTTGATTTCCAAACGAGTTTAATCACACCATCCTCCACGGTCCCAATCTGCAATTTCCACTAATTAATGATTGCAGATTGCTGAGGAACGAACCACTTGACGTGCTATTATGAACGGCTGGGAGTGGAGGGCGATCAGCGCTCGGGGGAGAAGGGTCATTAGCCTGTGTCGAGGGGATCTGTGCTGGAGACAGGTCGTGCCCGTGCCAAGAGTGTGCGTGCACGTGCTCTGCTTGCAGCAATACATTTCCTCTTCTGACAGAACCTGCCCTTGGGTCTCTTGATGCCACAGGTGCTTCGTCATATCTTCCTGGAGTGAAGTTTTCTGGGGTGGAGGGTCTTTGGAGGTTTCCTAGGGAAGCCACACTGCTGGAATGTTCTTTCCTTTCCCTCCTCTCCTCTTTCCCCAGGGAGGCACTTCCTGCCCAGTGGGCTACTCAGTCCAGTCCCCAATCCCTTGGCAGTGAGTTCTCCAAAGACTTGAATCTGGAGCTGAGCCTGGTGGGTGGAGAAACACTTCAGAAGGAGGACCCAGACCTGGTGTGCAGGTGTGTGAGTGTGTGTCTATGCTGGCGGGCAGCGTAGGGAGGCAGCCTGGGGGACAGTCCCAGCTTCCTGTCAGCACTGATGAATTGCATTCCACCGGGGTGGGCTCAGCTCCCTCTGCCTCTTGGAGGGTGGAGTGCCTGCCAAAGTGGAGGCCACTGGCAAATAATAAGGATCAGGAAGGAGGGGTCCTTTTCTTGTCGCTTCCCACCATTTGAACCTCCAAGGCTCTGCCCTTCCTCCCTCCCTCTCTGCTCTGCTGGCTGGGTGGGGCCTCTCTGGTGGAGTCACCTTTCAGGACAGGAGCTGAGCTGCTCACCTCCACTGCAGATGGGACTCCCAGGCACCCCTGGTGTTTCTTTTTCTCCCAGAATCCCTCCTGGCTGGCAGGCTTCCTCCTTGTGGGGGAAGTTCCTGGGAGCAGCTACCCAACAAATGTCAGAAACACTTGTAATGAAGGAGAGAGAAAGTGGTGCTAGAGTTGCAGGTCGGGAGGAGAGGGCCAATCCTGCCCCACAGTGGGACTCAAGCGACAGGGTGGGGGTTCTGCCTGGGCTTGCCCAGGACGTCAGGGGTAGAACTGGGCTCAGGCCATGTCTTCAGAGGCCCTTCAGCTGCCTCCCTGAGTTGGGACTTGGGGAAGATTTCTCTGTACTCCAGCCCTGCTCAGTGCCTGTGGGGCTGTTAGGGTCCCCCACTCCTCCATTGGAAGCCACTCTGCAGATGGGGTCATGATTGGACTTCTGACTGGGCACAGAGGGGCAGCCTGGGAAGGGGCCTCAGAGGACATCTAGTCCAGAGCCCTAGTCTCAGAGACCAGGACCTGAAACACAGGGAAGGTCACATTGTGAATGGGGTGCCCAGGAGGCTAAAGTCAAGGCCCGTGTCCCCATCCTGGTCCTTCCCTGGGGGTACCTCCTTCTCCCTGGGAGCTGAGAAGGGCTGGGTTCCTCTCTGGGCCTCTCTCAATCCTGGACAGTAGCAGGTCCCTCTCCAGTGGCCGGCAGCCCAGGACCTCCTCAGTCCTCCAAAGCTCAGTCCTCCAGGCCTGCAGAGGGTCACCTCTGCCCCCTCTCCACAACCCTCCTCTTCTCAGCCAGGCCCCTCCAGGGCTCCATCCCTCAGCCAGGCTAAATCCATCCCACTCCTAATCCCCATCCCAGCCATCTGGTGGGCCCTGCTAATGCCCCCTCAGTGCCCTACACACCAGGCCCAGCTTCCTTTCAGAATCAGTTGTCTTCCACATCTGCTCTCACCCTCTATTCTGGGGCAGTGCGCGTGTGCGTGCGGATCACAGTGCACGTATTTGTGTTTGTCTCTGAATGCGTGGTGGGTTTCCTCAGGTGTGGTCAGTTTCCAGCATTGCATTGGTGTTTTCCACAGGCAGGTGCTTTATTTCCCCCTTCAGACTGGAAACCTCTTTAGGGAAGTGCTTCCTCTTCCATCAGACTGGGGGCTCCCCTGGAGCAGAACCCGGGACTCAGGCATCAGACTGGCAGCTCCCTGTGGGCAGGGGACAGGCAGCTTGAACTCAGGAGATGCCCCGTCTCTCTGGCGCACACACAGAGGCCCACCATCCCCACCCTGCCTGCTCCTTCACACAGCCTCTTCCCAACATGGCAGCCCCTAGCCCACGGGATCAGCTGCCCTCAGCAGTGAGAGCAGAGATGGGCAAAGCCTGCAGACAGCTGAGGACCACTGAAGCCTGTTCCTCCCCACTTCCCGCCTGCCCACAGCAGCTGTCCCTCCAAGAGGGGAGGGAATGGTAGCAGGGTGTGAACCGGCAGGACTTGGTGGGAGCCAGGACTTCACACCTAGAAGTCCAAGAACCATCAAGGCTGAAGGCACCTGAGGGACACCTGGGCCCTGGATGCTAGTGGAGGGTCTTGTCTTGCCCCACAGGAGGTGGTGCCAGGCTCATGGCCACACCAGCCGACAAGGGCAGAATGAGAACTGCCAGGTCCCTGGACTTCAGCCTGGGGCTCTACCACCACATCAGTATGCCTCCCTGGGTTCTCAGCCCTCCCTGAGGAGGGCCACGGGGGGTAGTGGGGAAACTATGGAACTGGGGGCCCATGTAATCTGGTTCCGAATCCTGGCTCTGTTATGGATTTGCTGTGTGGCTTGAGGCAAGTCCTATAAGTTTTCTGAACTTCAGTTTTGTCATCTGTGAAATGGGTCTAATAATATCTACCTTAACCAGTTGTTGTGAAAGTTGATGAAAGGATGGATATGAAGTGGTCTACAGATGGTGATTGTTGGTGATTTTTAACATTCCTGTGTTCTCTGTGCCTGATCTATGGCAAGGTTTCAGCAAGAACTCCCAAGAGAAAGGGCAGGTGCAGGCTTACATCCAGCTCCCTATGCTGGGCATCTCTGCTAATGTCACCAGCAGTCCAGAAAAGCCCAGTTCCGTAGTTGCTCAGGAAAGCCTTGCAGGGTCTCTGCTTTGACAACTGCCTGGTTATCTGCTGTGACATCCCCGCTGTCCCTCAGCAGTGGCAGAGAGATCAGTGTGTATGGTGGAGCCAAGTCCTCCATCTGCCCCTAACATCCACCACTGGTACCTTAACTGGGGTCTTGCATCCTGGCCCCCAGCACAGAGCATGTCGAATCTTAGGACCCTTCTTAATCTCCCGCCATGGCAAACTTCTCCAGCCTGGTCCCCCTTCACTTGCCAATGGTCGGCTGTTGCCTCAGATGTCATAAGACAGTAGGTGAGCCAGGTCTTGTCTAAATTGGAGCCCTTGAGCAAGTTCCTTGCCCTCTCTGTGCCTGTGTCCTTATCTATGATATAGAAGTAGACATCACTATGTCCCTAGACTCTAGATAGAAATACAAGTGTTGAAAGAGTGGGGTTTTTTGCAGGAAGGCCAGTGGATTTGATCTAGTAGTGGTAATTTCTGTTTTCCAAATGAGGAAATGAGGGATCAGAGTTGGTGATGTATGGGCTGGAGGTCACACAGCAAATACACTGGCAGATCCCAGAAGCCCCTGCCAACCTGACTTGGGAAGTTTGTTCCCTTCAAGTCAGAGTTTCCTTCTCTCATTTCATTTACTGTATTTGCAATCTTCTCTGTTTGGCTCCAGTATCTGTCTCCTGCCCCAAAAGTCATTTCTTAAGGGCAGCACTGCCTGGTACATGGTAAGTGCTCAGTCTGTTCAAGACAGGCCTGGGAGCAGCTTCCAGGGCTGGTGTGGAGAGGGGAGCTGGAGCATGGGTCTGGGGTCAGGGTTCTCTGGTGGCCGCTCTGTCGTCTCTGTCCTGCATTCCCCTCTCTGGCTGTCTGAGAAATCTCATTTTGCTATGAGCTGATTCATGGACCTGGTTCCCTGGTGTTCCCCGAGCAGCTCTCTGTCAATAACTATTCTTTACAAGGTCCCTTGATTCGTTTTCAGAGTTGAAGACAAATTTTTAAAGAGGAGTTCAGCGCCAGGGGCCATTCCAGAGGGCTGTTAACTTAATGTCCCACCTCATTCCCGCCTAGTCTGCTCCTGCTTGAACTCGGCCAGGGTCAGGCGTTGCTGTTTCTAGCAATTGCTCCTGAGTTTTGGCATGGGAGGGATGAAGAGAAGGGACACACATTACAGGACAGGGCAGCATGCACGTCTCTGGCATGTTCTAAGGTGTGCTGTGTGACTTTCAGTCGAAAGCTCTTCCTCTCTGGGCCCTCGTCTCTGGTTGGCGAAGGCACAGAAGCTGGCAAATGCTTCCCTCCAGGTAGTGACCTGGTCTGAGACTCATTTGGCAAAGAGGTCTCAGCAGTCAGGTGCAGCTCTTCTCTCCTCCCACCATCTCCACGTGGGATAAAGCCAGGGTAAATTCCCCTGCTGAGTACCACTGTATGCACCAGCCTGCTTCTCCTGCCCAGGCTCATGACCCGCATCCTTTCTGCAGCATCCTCCTAGTGAGCACCCTTGCTCCTGCTGTCCAGTCTTCTTTCACCCAGGGAGAAGGAAGGAGCTGAATCTCAAACTTAAGCCTGATTCCCAAATTCATGCTGGGCCCACTGTACCTTCTCTCTCTCTTTCTCTCTTTCTGGTACTGGGGACTGAACCTGGGGAGGCTTTGCCACTGAGCTAAATCCCCAGTTTTTATTTTTTATTTTGAGACAAGGTCTTGTAAAGTTGCTCAGGGCCTCAAAGTTGCTGAGGCTGACCTCGAACTTGCCACCTTCCTGCCTCAGCCTCTGGAGTCATTGGGATTACAGGCATGCGCCACCATTCCCAGCCCCACCACGCTGACAGTAGCCCCCACATGTTTGTACAAATGCTTTTGTGTTTCCTTACTGCCAGGGGCTCATGTTCCAGGCCCGGGGGGAGAAGATGCAGTCACTTCACTGCACAAGCAAGCGCAGGAGCGGTATGGTCACCTCTGGCCTTTACGCCCACTCCCCAGTTCCCAGGATGTCCTTGGCAAGCTCAGTTTGAACATGTCCCCCCACTCCTCTGTGCCCCCCACCCCAGGGCAAAACTTGATGGCCATCCCAGGTGACAATGGACAGCTGACCTACCTGTCTTCCCTGAGGGGCTCCTTGAGGACAGGCCCATGGGGCTTCCCAGACTCCTTGGCAGGGCCCAGCACATATCAGGAGCCTAAGGTGCTGAGTGGACAAATGGCTTCTTGCATACTGCCCGCAGCCTCTGCACCCTGCGACCTGGGGTGTTCTTCCTTCAGTCACATCTGTCCTCATCTCTCTCCCCTATGAGAGTCTCTAGGGAATGGTTTGGATCACTTATGATTTTCTAAACTAATTAGATAGTAGAGTCTGGAAAATCCCAAACACAGGTGATACGAAGACCATCGATAGTCTGCACTTGGACTTTAACTGAGTCAGCACACATTGGTGGAGACTCGTGGATTTGGGGCCCCTTCCCTTCTGACCTGTGTCCTTCTAAGGTTGCCAGCAGCTCACAGTCAGGGTGGATTTGAATGGCAGGTGTCTGGTGCTCTTGGAACTCCAGGAGAGCCCACAGGTGATGCCAGGGTTCTGCCCTGTGTACGACTTTCCAGCAGCTCCCCCTCACTGCGGAGCCCACTGGATCCTTGTTCCAAACACATCCTGGTCCATCCTTAGCCTGCCCCTCAAACCCACACCTCACCTGGAAGCTCAGAATGGTTGGGGTAAGGTCCATTGCTTGAGAGCCTCTCTGTGCAGGTCTGTCCTGGCGTCCTGTCTGTTGCCGGGCATCGTACAGAACACTTTACACACAGCACCTCACCGAATCCTCACAACACCCGTAGGGCAGCTGCCTGGGTGGAGCGTCTTCACATGCTAGGCAAGTTGGGGGAGGGGCGCCATGCTGATGGTCCTTTCTGGGCGGGGTGGATGACTGTCCTTCCCTTCTCCAAGATGGTTGCTGTACTTACCTGTTCATGGGCATAGAAGGCTGGGCCAGCTCCTGCCCTGACTGCCTGTACCTCCTGTGCCCTGTCCCTGGCCTGGGGTTGCTGCCTGTGTGTGTGGGGGTGATCTCTCAGTATGAGGGGCTGTCCATTGGTTGGACAAGGGGACACCCAACACGTCTGTTTTTTAATTATCAAGGAAACCCCGGCACTTTCCACATCAACGCCACGTGGAAGGGAAGGGAGGCTTCCTTAAGAGTGGTGTCAGGGAGGGGCTTCCTCTGGAGGCAGTGGAGGGCACTCAGGGAGCACCCCGACCCTCTGGCATCTTGGATCTTCGCTGGCATCCCACCCCCAAAGACATTTCTCCACAGAGCCAACCACGGCAGACTCCTCGAGTTGCCACCTCTTTGTGAGGCACATTGCCAGTTTGTGGATCCTTTGTCCTTTGATGGAGGCACCCACAGGGCATCCGGGGGCCTAAGGAAGCTGGGGCAGGAAGAGCAGGATCAGCACCTGGGCCAGCCAATGTGGCCTCATGTCATGTGGTGTGCTGCGTGTGCGTGTGTGTGTCTGTGTCCGCACACATGTGGGAGAGACCGAAACAGCCACTGTGTACTGTCTGCTTGCTGGGAGTTACTGCTCCCACCCCAGTCCGATGGCCTCCATTTATTTATGAAAAATCCAACACAGTGGTGGGTAGAACCCAAGAGAAAAGTGGCTGTGGGATGGGGCAGGGGAGGCGCCAGCTCCCTCGGCCTCCACGGCCCCTCGGCCCCCCACAGTGCTCCCAGGGCCCTCATCTCCTGTAGGGATTGCTTTTTCCTGGGGGCGGGGTGGTGGTGGCTGCCTGCCCTGCGGTGCAGAGGGAAAGGGTGGTGAGCAGAGCAGAGGCGGCTAAGGCGCAGTAGTGTTGACCTTGCAGTGGGGGAGGCAGGAGGCACCCACGCCTCCCTGGGCCCTGCTGACCACAGTGCTCTGGGGTCTGGTTTGGTCAGAGAGGGACTGGGAACTCCTCCGGCTTGGGCCCCTGTCCACAGCCCTTGGGGCAGGAGGGAGTCCTGAGGAGAACCCAGGAAGGCGCTGGTTTGGCACCAGACCCCTCTGTAGAGTCAGCTCTAGGCCCTGGGAGGCACCCAGATGCCAGCAGATGCCATGACTGTCCACCGACCCCCCAATGTTTTGTCTGCAGCAAGATCCTTGGCAAGGCAGGCAGCCCCTGCCTCCCCACCCTGCAGGACAAAAATCCCTGAATATTGGTTTGAGAAAAGTCTTGTGCAGTCTGTGACACAAGATTCCCCAGGTCCTCCGGGCACGGGAGAGGACAGGGGAGTGGGAGACAGGGCCCAGCACAATGTGGGCCCGCGGTCCCCACGCTGGACCTCAGGGCCCTACTTCTGAGGCAGGCAGCCTGCCTAGGCCGGCAGAAGCTTGGAAAGGATAGAACAGAGCCAGGACTGCTTCCCTCCTTGCAAGCCACAGGAGGAAGGGGCCCACAACCCTCAGGGGGCAGGAGAGGGTAACCGGGGGAGGTGGGGGACGGCAGAGTAGGGAGCCAACCAACCGGCTCAGAGCAAAGCTGCAGGGGCAGGGAGTATAAAATCAACCCGCCCGCCCTGCGGAGTGAACTGGGGGTCCCTGCTGGGTCCCACCCAGGCAGACCATGTAGGGTCATCCTGCCACCCCGATTGGTGCCTCTAAGCAATCTCTTTGATTCTGCGCATGTAATTGTGCAGGTCAGGGGGCGGAGTCGCCCGCTTGGTACCCGCCACATCCGGGCAGCCCCAACCCAGGTCCTCTTCATCCTCCTCGTCCTCTTCGCCAGCAGGCACTGAGTCATAGGCCAGCTCCTCCGAGGGCAGTGTAGTGAAGGTGGTGAACTTGACCCGCTTGCGCTTGGAGGTGGGAGAGCTGGCGGGGTCCTCGGCCTGGTCCCGGGCGGAGCCACCTGAAGAGCCGTCGCCGCGGCCGTGCACCTGGCTCTGGACGCTGGTCTGTGAGCTTCCGCTACTGTGATGGTCCCCGTGGCAACAGGCGGGCACGGTTTCCAGCGGGTTGCCGGCAGGAGGCGAGAGCTCCCCTTGCACCCGCAGCGGCTGCCCGTTGCCCAGGAACACCCAGTGGTGAGAGTGGTCCATGCTGGTCTGGCCCTCCGGCGGGATGCGCTTGTGCCGGTAGCGCAGCACAAAAACGATGCAGTTGATGAGGAAGACGAGAATGGCGAGGCAGAAGACGCCCAGCAGAGCGTACATGCCGATCTCCAGGTCGGTCAGACCCCGGGGCATCTGCAGGAAGCCCGTGGGCAGCGGCAAGAAGTCTTCGGTGGGTGGCACTGCAGAGGTGCCCAGTCCAGGGGCTGCCAGCGCAGGACCCCCTGTACCTGGCGGACCTGCTCCCCGGGCCTCATCCTCACCTCCACCAGGTCCTGGCTGGCTGGGGCCTGGGTAGTCATAAGTGGGGTCCTCTTCGTCCCGCCCAAAGTGCACTCGCAGCCCCACGGGCGTCGTGGCCAGCACACTCTTGCGCTTGGTTTTCTGGCAGCTCTCGGCGATGGTGAGCTCCGCGCGGAGCAGCTCCCCTGCCCCCTCCGCCTCAGCTACCACCAGCGGGAAGGCGCGATCCGGGGTGACTGTGGCCACCCGCTCATCCAGGCTGCTCACCAGCAGCCCATAGTCCCGTGGGCTGTAAAGGGAGAGTGGGGCCGTGGTACCATCACTATAGGATAGCCAGAGGCTCAGAAGGGCTTCCTGCAGGGGGAGAAGGGGACAGGAGTCAGGGAGCCTGATCCACGGGCTTCCTAGTTGGGCCCTGATTGCTATGAGGGCGACGATCAAGGGTCCTTGGCCCCTGTTGCCTTCCCAGTGGAAACTGTGCCTGCCATGTGGCAGGCACTTGAGTCATTGCCTGGGCACAAGTTGTCCCAGGTTGTAGGGAGGGTAAATGGCAAGTCATGGCATCAAGGCCGGGTACTACCCCAGAGACTGCTCCTGTCATCTTGAATTGAAGGTAAGTTCTGCCTTCAGGTCTGCTCTTCCGCTGCAGGAATAGCCCTGTACCTCCATTCCTGATCTTGGGGTACCCCATCTAACCCTTGGCTCATGATAATACCGGCCCCAGGCCTCCTCCTTGCTAAGTCACAACTTTCTGGGAATCACCCTTCTTGCAGATGATGCAGAGCCCAGGGAGAAGCCATGGGCCTAGGTCATGCGCGGAGCTTTGGGGTAGAGGACCCCTGCATCCTGACTCCTGGCTCCATGCTTGATGCCCACCTTCTCACCTCCCCTGTGCTCCCGCCTGTCACCTTTCCACCTTTGTCCTGTAGCCAGTGCCCTTGGTGTACAGAGGGAGCTCCAGAGATGGCTGGGGATACTTCCTGGGGATGGCTTCCTGAGAAGCCAGGAGGGACAGCCTCTACAGGAAGATCTCAGGGTCGCAAGTGCAGGAGAAGATGCCCAGACCCCTGTGTAGGGCAGGGAGGGGGCAGGGCGGACATGTAGGTTTCTGAGGGCAGAGAGAGCCTCCATCACCTGAAGACCTAACTAGGGGGCTCATGACATAAGGGCATGACAGAGCCCCTGAGCCCTCCATCCACAGCCCAGACTCCCTGGCTGGTGCGTCAGGCAGCAAGTTACCTGCTTGAGGAAGGTGAGGGTCTGTTGTGCAGCTGTGGTGGCCAGGATGGTGTGGCTGCTCCCAGGGCTGGGCCGCAGGGAGAGGGTCAGGCTGGCTACCACCTGGGCCTGCAGCTGTGTGATGCTGACCTTCTCCTCTGTCACTGTCAGTAGTGTCTCCCCCAGCACTGCCTCCGTCAGTGGGGACACCACCTGAGGCAGAGCAGGGTGGGGGTGGGAGAGAGCCAGGAAAGCAGCAACCCCCACGAGGTCCCTCCCCAGGGAGGATGCCCCACGATGCCAGAAGAGGAGCCCAGAGTGATAGGGCAGGCACCTGGTTCTGCCTAAGGTCTGCAAGCAGGAACCGAGGTCTGGGGGTCACAAGAGGTGGGGGGCTCACAGGAGCCAGTGAGGAATATGGATGAGAGGTGAGCTGATTTTGAGGAAAATAACCCTTGTGTAGTGGTAAATAATAACTCATGTTCAGCCTCCTTGTCAGGGAGACAAAAGGGAGAGGTGGCCAACGGGAGAGAGAACGCATGCTCACCGAAAGGGGACACTCATTGGCTCTTGCTGATTGTGGCCAGGTGGGGATAGAGGCTCAATTTTGCCAGATTCATTTTTTGTAAAACCAGAAATCTAGATTGTTTTTTAAAATGAGAAAACCTCTCAATTTTGAAATGTTGGATCAATCATTTTTTAAACCAAATATGACTGCAGGCAGATTCCAGCCCATGGGTCACTATTTATAATCTCTTAAATCAACGATTTCTACCCAGGCACCCAGTGATCAGAGGGGAAGGTCAAAGTCGAGTTTCCAGATCTCCCACCTGCTGGTTCTCCCCTGATCCCACACCTCCTCCCCCTGCTATCAGGGCGGGCTCTGTGCAGCCCCTCTCCCGGTCGGGGGCTGGACAGAGCTTGATGCCACATTCGGTGAGAGCCTTTGCCAAGGTGAAGCTGAAAGACCTTGACCTTGGGTCATATAATTTCAGGCAGAGTGAAAGTTTGGGAAGGAAGCATGTCCTGGGGGCCAGCTGGGGTGGCTCGTGGGGCTCCGATCTCTCCACCCACAGGTAAACCAGACTCCTGGCACTGCCCCTTTGTGCTCAGACAGCTCGTGCCTACCTTAAAGGGGGTGGTGCCTGGCTCCAGTCCAGCCAGCGTGCTGCTGTCCACCATGTGTGCTACTCGGGGGTCGCCGACCCGCATGAAGTCACTGACCAAGTCGGTGACCTCCACCAACCAGTCTGAGCCCAGCATGGTGACCACCTGGTCGGTGCCCTCAGACGACGTTGTGTGGAACTGGGTGAAGACCTGCAGGGTGGCATGCTGGTACTGCAGGGTACAGCCTCGGCTCACACTCTGCCGCCGCTCCTCTTCCTCCTCCTCCTCATCTTCGCTCTCCCGGGCTGACCTGGGTTGGGGATGTACCAAGGTCAGGGCTGGCTGGGCTGAGAGACCTCACCCTGGATCTGATCTGGACGAGTCCCTGCCCTCACCCTTGCCCTGCTGGTTCTTCCAGCTCCCCATGGGGGGATGCCCTGCAAACAGCACCTCCTCCTGGCTCAGGCCTTCATCTCTGGGTTTGGTCCAGGAGTTCTGGCCTTTTTCTCCCTAACCCAAGCCTCAGAATAGTGGGCACTTGATCCCAATAATGACTCCTGCCTTTCTTTAGCACTAAGCATGAGCCTGGTACTGTGCTCTACTCTAAACTGGAGCAAAGGAGATCCTCGTTATAGATGCCGGAAGGCCTAGCTGAATCGTGTACAACTTGCAAGCGATGAACTTGGAAACTTAACTGAGGAGATTTCCAGGTAAGGACTGGAAGGTACAGCCTGGTTTCCCCTTGCTGCTTTTAATAAAACGTGAGAAGAGAGAAACAAATTGACAAACCATTCAGTTAAAGGGAACCCGGGACCTGATGACTTGGGGAATTCTCAACTTAGCAGATTGAAAAAGATGCTCAAATCAGTAGGTTCCTTGCCAGGAAGGCATGCTCCAGAGAGAACGCTTGCTAGAACTTTGTCAGAATCAACCAATTCAAGTGTTCATTCACACACAGTGCTCTTTCATCTATGTTAACTATTTAATCCTCACAACAACCCTATGAGAAGTATCATCTTGCTTATTTTGTAGAGAAAATGAAGCACAGAGAGGTTAAGTAAATAGCCCAAGTTTGCACAGCTAGTAAATAACTGAAGCAGGATTGAAGCCAGGCTGTCTGTTTTCAGAGTTCGTTCTATCCTCACTACTCAAAGCAGCATCCCCATCACTCAGTAGCTGGTGGGAAATGCAGAGTCCCAGGCTTCACCAGGCCTTCCCCATCCGTAGCTGCATTCTAGCGGGATGCCCTGGTGAGGCATGCACACATTCAGGTTTGAGAGGCTCTGGTCTCTATGACCTTGCTTTTGCAAGTTTCTGCAGAACTGAACTCAGCCCTGGTCTCCCTTGGCCACCTGCTTTTTCTCCACCCCACTTCCAGCTGCCTGCCACTTCCCTGGCTTCTCTTCCTGCTGGGCTCTTCTCTGCTGCAGCTCTGAGGGTGGAGCGTGGTGAGGACACAGGTCCACACCCTGCAGATGGGCACTCAGGTGTGTGAGCCTGCACCACATCAAGGGTGCCGGGCGTGCGTCATGGTGCCTGTGTCCATGTGCTCACGAATCTGCCCTCAGTGTGCCAGGCAGCTGGGCACAGGCGCCTGCGTTCCTGTGTTGGTGCATCTGCTGTGCTTGGTCTACCTGGCTGCTCTCTCACCCTGTCTCCCCAGCCAGCTCCTTTCTACTCATCCTTCAAGATTTTTTTCTTGAATAAGTGATGTAACGTATTTATCTTCCTTCTTTTTATATTTTGATTCATTGTACACAAATGGGGTACAACTATTGTTTCTCTGGTTGTACACAAAGTAGAGTCACACCATTTGTGTAATCATACATGTACATAGGGTAATGTTGTTTGTCTCATTCTATTATTTTTCCTTCCCCTCACACCCTCCCCACCCCTCATTATAATTCATCCTTCCTCCATTCTTGCCTCCCTCCCACCCTCCATTATGTATCATCATCCCCTTATCAGAGAAATCATTGGGCCTTTGGTTTTTTTGGGATTGGCTTATTTCACTTAGCATGATATTCTCCAACTCTGTACATTTACCTGAAAATGCCATAATTTTATTCTTCTTTATGACTGAATAATATTCCATTGTGTATATATACCACAGTTTATCCATTCATCTATTGAAGGGCATCTAGGTTGGTTCTACAATCTAGCTATTGTGAATTGAGCTGCTATAAACATTGATGTAGCTATGTTGCTGGAATATGTTGATTTTAAGTCCTTTGGGTATAGGCCAAGAGTGGGATAGCTGGGTCAAATGGTGGTCCCATACCAAGTTTTCTAAGGAATCTCCATACTACTTTCCAGAGTGGCTACACCAATTTGCAACTCCACCAGCAATGTGTGAGTATGCCTTTTCCCCACATCCTCGCCAATACCTATTGTTGCTTGTACTCTTGATAATAGACATGCTAATTGGGGTGAGATGAAAATCCTTTAAGATTTAACTCAAGTGCACACCTGTAATCCCAGTGGCTGGGGAGGTTGAGGCAGGAGGATTGCAAGTTCGAGACCAGCCTCAGCAACTTAGTGAGGCTCTAAGCAACTTAGTAAGCCCCTGTCTCAAAATAAAAAAAATAAAAAGGGCTGAGAATGTGGCTCAGTGGTAAAGCACACCTGGGTTCAATCCCCAGTACCAAAAAAATCTAACTCAAGGTCAACACTTCTAGAGGCCTGTCTTGGCTTCTGGAGGGAGAGGTTTTCTTTGTCAAGCCACCTGATGCCCTGTGCACAGGGCTTCCCATGCAGCGCCGTGTTGTGACATGTCCACGACTCTGCCCTCCCTGCTGGACTGAGAGCTTGGCGGGGTCCACATCTCAAACACCAGTCAGTACCCACCACACAGTAGGTCTTCAGTAAGTTTGTTGGTTTCACAGCTGGTCCACAGAATGGGTTCACCTGGGGCCCTATACACATCTGCAGCTTGGCCTGTGAGTGTCTCAAGAATCCTGTGTGTGCAGGGGCTGTACCTGCGGTCGGGGAGGATGGGTACCCTCCAGCCCTTCACTTGGCTGAGGCGAGCATCTGACAGCTCGATGTGCAGAGGCAGCTTGGGGACCCAGACTGTCATTTCCAG